>NC_139553.1:40724582-41324582 GCF_965153285.1 Podarcis tiliguerta | reverse complement strand
ACAAGGCATGTTCTAACCAATCGTATAAGCATTGGTAGACGAGCGTTCTAATGGCAAGTGCATGCACTTTCAACTGTCAACTGTCAATGGTCAGTTCATGCTCGTTATTATTATTGTATTGTCCAGTCAGTTCGGTTCTTTTTTTCCTATGAGTAAGCTGTTGTCACTGACAAATGTTGAATAAACGTAGTTAAGGAACTTATACTGCCTTGGACTTCTGACTTTTTTCTAACATTTAACAGTCTGTAACCTGAAGTGTCTGTAACCCAAGGTACCACTGTAAATATATAAGAACAACAGACACTTTCACTCACCTTCAGTGGCAAAGCTGCATGCTCCAGCACCGGGGGTGGTGGTGTGTGTCCCGGGGGCATGACGCCCGGCACGGTGGGGGGGTGCCCGGCGTGTGTCCGGGGGGGGCGGCCACAATGGTACCCCCCTCCCCAATGGTGCAGGGGGCGGTGCGCTCCTCCTCGTTCCTCCGCCAGTGCTCATCTTTTGTTCTCCATTCATTCACAATCATGCCCCAACTTCAATATCCACCTGTTTTTGTTGACTGGCTTCCAAAGCTAAATGCCAACCAACTGACATTCATAAACATCAGCCTGCTTCAGCCTTGAGGCATCTACGTACCTGTTTCTGAATGCTGACTTTACCAGCTTCCACCCACTAACATCTGCCGGGTCCATCAATAGACATCAACCAGCTTATGACCATGGATTATCAGATGCCTTCAAGACATGATCCTGCTCAGCAAGTGAACTTGCCTTATTATTGCTCCACAACATCCCACAACCAGATGATTGCCTCCATCCACCTGCCCAGCAAGTGAACTTGCCTTATTATTGCTCCACAGCATCCCACAACCAGATGATTACCTCCAATTCACCTTATCCAAGTGGAAAAAGACTGGGCAATCCTGCATCTTACAACCGTTTCTGCTGTGTTCTGTTGGAGAAGAGAAAAAGGCCCACCTTTATATCCAGTCAGTTGCAATGTACAATTATGATGTCACAGGTAGTCTGCAACTGACGACAACCCTGGAGGTGCATCACCTTAATCTCCTGAGGTTTCACAATGGTGGGTGCACCTCAGCAGGGTTGTATTCATGTGCTTGTTTAATATTAAAAAATATAGACCAACCTTCATCTCTACAAATACCATGGGTGGGTGGGTGCACCACTAAATGGTTTTAGGGGATCATTTCAGCACAAGGACCACATCCCTCTGTAGGCAGACACCGCTGCAACCCCCCTCTGAGGGTCTGTGCAATAATTTGCAGCTGGCTCTTGCTGGGTTGAAGCCTGCACAGTCTTCTTAATAATAATATAATTAAAATGTAAGGTGCTCTCACCTACCAGGATATACAAGCTTTCCTCCTGCCACCTGGGAGTGGCCAGGCAAATCTGGAGAATTCAGTTCTGGCAAACCTAGGTGTGTTACACACACACACACACACACACACACAGAGAGAGAGAGAGAGAGAGAGAGAAGTTGAAAACATGGGAGCCAAAAGGCTATGAAAAGAGATACAGTCTGACAGTTATATGCAATGCTGATACTGTTAAAAGCCACCACAGAGTGTTCCATAAATGCTTATTATATCGTATTGCATAGTAGAGTGTTGCACAAACATAGCCAATGTGATATTAGGCCAGTAATTAGCTGTCAGCCTACATCACAGGGTTGCTATAAGGATAAAAGGGGCTAGGGAACAATATATGCTACTTATGAGTTTCTTGGAAGAAATGTGAGACATAAATGTCCTAAATAAATAATACAGTTGTTGTGATTACTTTTTAATCTTATGGCTTTGATTTTATGCAGTGTTAACTTCTAACTCTTCCTGACATCCACTGTTTTAGTAATAATTGTTGCTGCTAATTGGATGTTTTAAGAGCTTGATTTCAATTGTTATCTGCTCTGGGAACCCCAGGTTGAAAAGTGGCAAGCCTGCTCAGACATCTAATTTTTTAATGCACTGTTTTCAGCTACATTTTGGCCAGTCTGTTATATCTACCATTTTAAAATCTGTTTTTATTGCTGTTTTAAAAAGGCATCTTAGACCATTTCATATCATCCACTAATGAGATTGTTTTAAAGGAGTTCTGTATATAAATCTTTATATGTATCAATCAATCGGTCATTCTTGACACAGCTTTTTTTTTTTTAGAATATCTTAATCGCTATTTAAGATATAGTGTATTAATATTTTCCCAGTAAATTTGTACTGCTGCTGGGGGTTTTTTAAAGTACAAATGATAGCTGCATATGAACCTGTATAAAACAGGCTACAGTGGCCAGAAAGTAATTAAAAATTAATAAAAAATAATAAAAAATATAAAATATTGGGTTATTACCAACTAAAGCTGTGTACACCACGGTATCTCAAAAGCACAATTGAAACGAACAAACACAAGGATTCTGGGCGCTGTAATGCATTAATTGCTGTTGAGAATTCTGTGAGGGACAAACTACATTTCCCAGAATCCTTTGAGGGAAAGAAGCGCACTCTGAAATATGACGGGCAAACAACATTTCCCATAATACTTTGAGGAAGAGGCTGTGCTTCGAACGCGTGCGCACGCAGCCTAGACTAGGCCACCCCACCCCCTCCACCCCGATATTAAAGGACCCCCACCCCGATATTAAAGGATTCTTTAGGCGGGTCTACTCCGAGTAGGACTAAATCCGGTTACATCCGCTTGCCGCTCCCAGTCCCTCACAGCCCTGTTCACATCCGGAGAATCCGCAGGCTTTTCATTTATCATTTCTACCTCTACCTCTGGTGCTCACAAGAGGGCGCTCTGGGAGACGGTCTAGGCATTTCCCGAAACCGTGAGAGATAGTCTAGGCAGCTCTCTCGCTCTCCTCCCTTATGCAAAGCGACGCCGGCGAGCCTTTTTTTTTCTTTTTTCTCGTCGTCACGTGACCGGCGGCCGCGGTGGAGGATGGGAAGGGAAGGCATCAGCTGACCAGGATGCTCTCTGCGCGCGCAGCTTCTCCTGTTCCCTTCGCCGCTGCCGGAGAGGCAGTGGGTAAAAAGGCTCATACCGTCCCTGTCATGGAGCGCTACGACAAGGCCGCCCTGAACGCGCTCTCGCCTCCCGATCCCAGGTTATAAATTAAAACAAATAACATAAAATGGAGGGGGGGAGGAGGCGGGTGGGAATGGAGGGGGAAAGTGCTGGGTATGCCTACTGAGTGGTAAGCCCCGTTGGCTTCGATGAGGTTTACTCCCAGGTAAGTGAATGTAGGATTGTGGCCTTCGCTTGCTTTGACGGCGGGGGAGGGGAGGACGTGCGTGTCTTTCCAGTGACTGATATGGGGGGGGGGGGTTGGGAGTTTCCTGCACGTCAAAATGAGGAAGCGAAACAGGGACATAGGAAGCTGCCTTAATACCGAGCCAGGCCACTGGTCTATGTGGCTCAGTGTTATCGATTTATTTGCAATAAAAAGTTAAAGGCGTGGGTGGGTGGGAAGGATTTTCTTTTTTAAAAGAACACCCAAAATGCCGTTATTAGAGGCTGGGTAGGGAAGCTCTCTTTGATTGCCTGGCGGAGTAGCAGAGATTGGTACAAGAAGGCGCCTACTGAATCTCTACTGGCGGCAGGGTGTTCATTCAAATACCTGAAGGCTTGGTTTCTACACTGGCTGGCAACAGCTCTTTGGGGTTTCAGGTGTGGGCCTCCTCAGCCCTACCTAGAGGTGTCAGGGATTGCTACAGAGACTTCCTGTCAAGGGGAGAGGGGTGGAGTGGAATGTTCTCTCATAAGAGTTGGGAGGGTCATCTTGTGCAATGCAGGAATGTTTGCCCAATGTGGGGCTCAAGCCCACGGCCCTGACATTAAGAGTCTCATGCCCTACCAACTGAGCTATTTATCTTACCATGCTAGCTTTTTGGTGCAGCCCATAGGCATAAGTGGGGATAGTCACTAGCTATGATGGATTTAAAGGGTGATTTAGGCAAACCTGGAGGAAACATCTTTATCAGCAGCTACCTGATGATTGGCTGCATGGAACACCCATTTGGTGGAAAGCTGAGATGATGGATTTAATGAATAAATGAACATCCTGGAGAACTGGAGGCAGTATGCTGCTGAATACCACAGTAGGGGCGGTGGAACAGTGGGATAGTGTATTGTCTTCATTTTGGGCTAGCATGTGGTTTGGTTTTGGCAGGGTGTGTGTGTTGTACTTCAGTTTGATCATGCAGGCCTCTGGAAAGCATGAGGAGAAAGAGGGTTGGATTGAAAATTGTCCTGGTGGGGGTTGGATATGATAATCAAAAAACCAGAAGGGCTTTTTCAAAGTTATCTTTTAAATATGTTCATTACTGAAATTAAAATTCAGTTATTTAAAACAAAAACAAGTGTTCCTGTTGCCACATGTAGTTTATGACAAAACAAAATTTCTTGTCAGTTTTAACCTTGACAACTGATCATGACTGGAATTCATATTACCTCTTATTCATGGTGGCAGTCTATAGCTCTTTAAACAGTATATCTTATGGATATATTGGGCAAGGTCACCCAGTAAGGTTTGTAGCTGAGTTGATGTTTGAATCCAGTTCTTTCCAGCCAAAGTCTGAAGCTCTGACCACACCATTCTGGCTCATTACTTAGATCTCAAGGAGCAAATGCTGTTCAGACAAGTCAGCCCAGAGTATCTCTGTATGTAAGCAGGAGGTGACCAGTATAAGCCAGTTTACATTATCTAAAAGCACCTGTTTTTGACATTTAGACTTGGCCAGGTCACTTTATTTTGGTATAAACAACTAACTCAACAAAGCAAGCATTGACTAGTGGAAGCCCACATAAAAATAAGCTGTGATTGGTGTATCAGATTGAATGTAAAATCTAACATAACAAACCAAATGCTCTATTTGCTTATGGAGCCTAAAGTACTACTAAAATGTGCTTGCATTTGTGATTCACAGTAGCAGCTAACAAATTCCAGTTCCCACTAGGGTGCAGTGTTGCACCATTGGCATTCCAATGCTGAAACAAAATTTTATTAAAACAGTATCTTTATTTTATATTTTTCAATTGTTTTTGGTTAACAATTGGATCTTGCCCTTTTTGTGTCAGAATGCAAGTGGCTGAAAGCAAACAAAAATATAGAACAATGTTTCTTTACAGAGTCTCACTCCATTATACTGGCTCCAGTATAACTTGTGAATGGTTAAAATGTATTGGATTTCTTACCATCCCTTCTCCATAAGGTCCCAAAGAGGACTACAACAATATAGAAACAAAAGATCAAAATCTGTTAAAACAATACGCAATCAGAAGAAGAATTTAATGGACCCCCTCCCTTTTAGCTGTTCTTATTTTATCTATAAGCCACTTGGAGTCCCTGTTAGGGAAAAAGGCAGAATATAAGTAAATAAATACAACAACAACAACAATACTCTGGTCAAGAGTACTCTGCTGCTGCAGAGAAAATCCTCTTCTAGTCTGCCATTCCCCACATTTCAAAAAGTGGGAGAAGTACCAAGATGGCTCCCTTTGCTATTCTTAATAGCTGAGAGGGTATGTAGGTAAGGAAACTTTAATATATTTGGGTCCTAAGTCATTTGGATGCACACAATTCCCAGCCATTTGCCTCATTCAGCAAATTTGGAAGCAAGCCCAGTTACTCCAGTATGCCTGTAAATCTATCATGCCTAAAATAAAGATGCTTAGTGTAAAATGCCACATAGGGTTGTACACAACTAAGTTATACTCAGTGTAGAATTACTGAAATTAATGGACCTAAGTTAGTCATGTTCATTCATTTCAGTGGGTTTAACTCTGAGCAGGACCAGCATTCGATACAACCCATACTCGTGTGCGCATGCAGGTTGGCTCCTCCATCAAATTAAATGGAGATTCCTGTGTGGAAAAGAGAGGTGCTGGTATTTTTCTGCACACATGGATCTCTGTGCTGGGTCACCAGTTGTGCAGTTGTGTTAAATTGGTTGTGAGATTCATTCATCTGAAATAGCACTTGCATCTGAAATAGCACTTGCTTCTGTGAAAACATGCCCTTTAAAATGCAGGTGATCTATGTTTAAATTACATATTTACCTTCCTCAACATGTATGCAGCTGGTATCTTAGCCAGGGGGAGCTGTTTGATCACTTGTTAATCCATTGAGAGGTATTTGATTGCTTGTTAATTCTGGTTGTAATACTTGCCAGGAATGCAGCTTTCACTTGATAGAAAACTTTACTATTAGCATTAGAGTAAATGTTATCTTGTTTGTAGACTTTGAGAATTTTAAAATTCCTATCAATACAGTCATTAAATTGAACTATATGGCATACGTATTGGCGCATTTTCATTGTGTCTGTCAAAAACAATAGCCTTAATTGTTTCCCATAGGTAAAGGTAAAGGGACCCCTGACCATTAGGTCCAGTTGTGGCCGACTCTGGGGTTGTGGCACTCATCTCGCTTTATTGGCCGAGGGAGCCAGCTTACAGCTTCCGGGTCATGTGGCCAGCATGACTAAGCCGCTTCTGGCGAACCAGAGCAGTGCACGGAAACGCCGTTTACCTTCCCGCCGGAGCGGTACCTATTTATCTACTTGCACTTTGACGTGCTTTTGAACTGCTAGGTTGGTAGGAGCAGGGACTGAGCAACGGGAACTCACCCCGTGGCGGGGATTCAAACCACCGACCTTCTGATCCCATAGACAGTATTAATTACCAGTAGTAGACTTGTTCAGCAGTTCTGAAAAATGTGTTTAATTCCACAAGTAAATCCATCATTTATTAGTTGATTTCAGAAGAAATAAAAGTAGGCTACAATCCTAACCCCTGTCTAGCAGTGGCAGGGATTCACAGAGCAGCCCTGCTACTCGTGTTGGTCATGACAGCAGAAACAGGAAAATGCCCCTTCACTACAGCAGCAGCAGGGCTGGTACAGCAAAGAAGCCTGGATTGGGCCCGTTACCATCATGTGAGGGCAGTGGGGCCAGCACCAGATCTAGCGGATCCGGTGCTGCCTAGTCTGTTTCTGGGTGGGACGACTACAAATAGAGTCCTAACTCTAAAGCAAAAGCATCTTCATTACTACTGCAGCAGGATCCCCTGTCCACCCAAGGTGTGGTGGGATCAAGAGATGCCTCATGGCACAGTACCAAGACATTGTATTATTGCCTTCTTCTTAGCATTCTGATTACTGCAGTATGAGCCTGCTTAGTTATTCATTTTCACTTATCAGTTGTTACACTCCTAACATGCTTTCTCAGCAAACACTGTTTTGCCTCCTTTCTTAACTGTCTTCCTTGCACCTCATCCATCCTACAAATGCCAGGTTAAATGAACATTGGATGTTCCATGTGTCGGGCCTGGCCCTGCTCAAGTTTCTCACACTGTGATTTGTTTCTTGCAGAAATGAAACTTCATTAGCTTCGACCCTAAGAACGCTCCTGTTCTTCACTACTTTAATGATTATGTTACCCATTGGGCTGTATTTCTCATCAAAGGTATACGTATTTGAAGGTAATTTTCTTTATTACTACCTGCTTCTTTTTGTTATCTTTGCTTCTTTTTATCTTAAAAGTAAATAAATTATTTGGATTATTTTTTTAAATTACATATTGTTATATGGTAAGCAGCATTTCTTTGGGTTTTGTATTCTCAGGATTTGAATAATAGCAACGATCACTGAATATTTTGTTGAAGCATTTGTTAAGATGCTAAAGTATCAAAACACTGAAGGAGGAGGCTTTTCTGTGCCATTCCAAATTGATTGTGCAATGTAGAAACCAAATTCTTCGCAAAACTTGTTTTGAAAGCGATTTATGGCAGTGTCTCCCATAAAATTGTCTATGACTTGTCAAAGGATTTGTAGCTGAAGTTGGAAGACAGGACATCCATTGCATTAAATATTCATATTGATTTTTCATTGTGTTTTTATTGCTGCTTTCATTTCTTATATTGTATTTTTATGATATTACAATGTTAACAAAATAAAATAATAATAATAATAATAATAATAATAATAATAAATAATAAATTTTATTTATACCCCGCCCTCCCCAGCCAAAGCTGGGCTCAGGGCGGCTAACAACAGTCAAAACAATCCAACATTCTAAAAACTTTTCACCATAAAATCAATCAAAAACAAATTGATGGCAACCAGCAAGCAAGACCCTGTGCAGATTGCCAGAGGAGGGGGTCAGGCTGCGCCCTGACCAAAGGCCTGGTGGAGCAGCTCTGTCTTACAGGCCCTGCGGAAAGATGTCAAGTCCCGCAGGGCCCTAGTCTCTTGTGACAGAGCGTTCCACCAGATTGGTGCCACAGCCGAGAAAGCTCTGGCTCTAGTTGAGGCCAGCCTAACCTCTCTGAGGCCTGGGACCTTCAGGATGTTTTTATTTGCAGACCGTAGGTTTCTCTGTGGGGCATACCAGGAGAGGCGGTCCCGTAGGTAATAAAAATAATAAAAATGCAATTAAAAGCATCTAGCACAGTGCATTACAATTGGGACTGTGGGCTGAAAAACCCCTAAGTGGCTTCTTATAGCTCAGTCGATAGAACCCGAGACTCTTAATCTTGGGATTTTGTGTTCGAGCTCCAAAGATTCCTGCATTTCAGGGGATTGGACTAGATGACCCTCCAGGTCTCTTCCATCTCTAAAATTCTATGATTCTATGATCCTCAACAATGTTCCAGTGCTCCACAGGGGAAAAAGTTGGAAAACCACTTTTTTTTGCTGGTGTCTAGATATATATTTTGTGTTGGAGATAGAGCAGTGCTCCTCGTAGAAACCAGAAGTTATCTTATCCTTTCAGTTAGAAAATTGGCACAAGCAGAGCTCCTCCTAAATTACTAAAGTGAGTTTTGGAAATTTCCAAATACAATTTATTGGATGAAAGGGCAGTTGTCATTACATAGCTGAACAGAAGCAGCTTACAAATTTTCTCCGTCTTCTGAGTCATCCTTTGGTTTAGACTCTGGAAATGGAAAAACATACTCACGAAAATGTACCCAGAAATGTAACATCTGTTTTCTTGGAATATATGTGATCTCTCCTTTTTATGTATGTTTTCCAAACAGCATTGCAAAATCTGTTCTCTACATTTCTTTCTTTATATTATTTATATCCCACACCTTCAGTGCAAATACTCCCGGTGTGTACTAAAAACAATTTTAACTGCAAGCAAAAACATTTTAACAAAACATGCATAACTTCACCCAAGGAGATTCCCTCTCTGCCTGGCTGGCGTAGTGCCATTGGCAGACTGTTGTTCCTTGGCACACGAATTATCGGGGGCTGCTTTTTCCCACGGCTGGTACCCACTGCTAAGGTGCCCTGCCACTTAGCAGCAGCCCACAGGCACTTGGCCTGTGATCTTGCTGGTGTCAAAAACCTGTGTTCATTTTTTAAAATTTGTTGTAATCCATCTTGAATGTTCGGAGCATAAACACTGAAAATAAGGGCGTGGCTGATATATTTATGTATGTTTTGGTAGGGCTGCTAAGTTGTACCCTCTCTCCCTTCCCAGTAATAATAAGTTTAAAATTTGCATAACTTAACTTCAGAGCTTCTGTTCGCTGCTATTAATGGGCAGAACAAGGTATTGAATATAACTGAGGTGGTGTGCGGCAGTCTTCTCTAACCTGGTGCCCTCCAGATGGTTTGGATTACAACTTGCATCAGCCAATGGGTGTTGTAGTCTAGAACACTTGGGAGCACCAAGTTAGTGAAGGGTGGCATGGAGTAAAGAAGTTCATTTTGTTTGCATATGTTGATCACGGAAGAATGTCAATATACATGACTTACCTCTGTGTGTGTTGCTTTCTTCATAAGTGAAGCTTATCGTAACTAAAAGCATTCTTGCAGCACAGTCTTTGCATGTCTACTCAGAAGTAAGTTTCATTAGGCTTACTGTCTTGTAAATGAAGATAGGATTCAAGACTCAAGCACTGATAATCTTCTCTAGGTTGCAGCTGTTGTGTGAACCATAGAAAACCCTCAAATCAAGGACATATTTATGATACTGGAAGAGTTTTATAGAAGCCGAGGACCTTAAAAGGAAGACATAGTTTTACTTTAGCCACTTCTGCCCTAATCATACAATCTTTTTATCATTTAAATAATTTGGTCACTAGAAAATATGAAGGCATTGGCTGGTTTTTTTACTGGCTTCCTGTCAGTTTTAATGCTTCTTCTCTCTCCCACCCCCTTTGTTCTTTTAGGTTCCTTTGGAATGTCAAGCAGAGACAGCTATTTTTATGCCGCAATAGTTGCTGTGGTAGCTGTTCACGTCGTGCTCGCTCTTTTTGTCTACGTGGCATGGAACGAAGGCTCACGGCAATGGCGGGAAGGGAAGCAGGACTAAAAGTCACCTCTGCAGCATGGCAGGCAAGGAGCGGATGTTTCCAGGTGGAGCGAAGCCCCAGAGTGTAAAGTGTAATAGTCGGTGTTTGAAATGGGACAAGATGGGGTTGCATCATTCCCCCATTCCAGTCGCATTTTTAGTTTTTAAATTACAGCTCTGACTTCATGAGCCTCAAGACCTGGCAGAGTTGGGAAGACTAGAAGGGAGCCTCAACAGGACTACCCTGGAATCAATTTTCACAATCTGTCTGCAGAGAGCTCCTGGGAAACATTTGCTTGCTTAGTAACCTGCCTAGAACTGCTTTGAAATGAACATCTAGATAATTCATAAAGTTGAACATGAAGAATTTCAGAGCTTCGCCAACAGTCTGGATCAAAAATGGTTGAAGTTCTTTGAAATATATTTTATTCCTGTGTCTTTTAGATGGGGGGGGGGTCAACTTCAGGAGCCTTGACTGACAGTATGCTGGCTACACTTCATGGTTAAACAGAACACCAGGTGCTTGAGAAAGTGGCTCCGTATACTTTTTGATGGAGAAGGAAGGAAGCATTGAGTCCTGTCCAGGAGCTTGTAACTTCAGGCCACCTGTTAGCACATTTTTGAATGGTGGCTTTTAATGTAGGATACCTTTCCCCACAAAGTATAGAGTCTACCCTAATCTTGACTCTTAATTCAGTTATCCCCTTCCAAGAAATGGTTTTCCTCAACAATGGAATGTTTTGCCTAATTTCCAAGAACTGTGGTAGAATTACCACTGACAGCGTTACCATAGATTTCGGTAATAGCATTAAGCAGTCCTTAAAATGTTTGTGCATTGTTTGTTGAGACCCAGGAATGTATCTGCTTGTTAGTTGTACTTGGAGTAGGGCCATTGAATTTAGTGGACATGATTAACTTAGACCCGTTAATTTCAGTGGGTCTGCTCTGACTAAAACTTGAGTGGATAACACCCCCACAGTTCGTTTTAATAAATGAACCTGATTTGTGTTGCCCTCTCACAACTGATACTTTTAAATATCTTTAACATTTCATACTGTCACCTTTTCCATAATCTTGCCAGATAGCCATTGCTCTTCTTCCTCAACCTGTGTCTTTGTCGATAAATGAGTTTCTTAGTATAGCTACGAATGCATGTGTAATCATGGACAAATGCACAAATCTTTTGAACAAATTGCCACTTTTATTGATTAGACTGGTGGCAGCACTGATCCAAAATCACTTCTTGATTTCACTGGAACCTGCTACACAGGATTCAGCACACAAGCACAGCTGAAATGCACCAATGTGCAGCTGGGAATTGTACCTGTTTCAGTAGCTAATGTGAAGTGCTGCTTAAGGACAAATTTTTCCTTAAAGTGAAATTAACTTCCACAACTTTCCTGAATCTTGAATATTTTATCATTATGCTTCCAAAGTTTTTCCTCTGTTTTTAAATCCTAACCTAAGAGATAAATCCTGGGATTGAAAATGTTTACAAATGAGAACCTCCTGCTTGTTACTATAAATCACTAGGAATATTTTAAAACGTAAGGATGTAGAATAGTGACAGTGTCTTAAGGGAGTCTGTAAATAAGATGTAGCCTTTTTAAAGGAGGAGGACTCTAATGTTGGGCAACATGCTGCTGGTTCATCTGAATTGCAAATTTATTTTGTAGTATATTGTGTTGAAATTTTTCTTTCCCTCCCTTATCTATGGACTTGATGTATTATGAATCTTTTTAATAAAACATAAGCATATAGCATAAATTAATTGTGGACTCAAAAGTAATTGCAAAAAAATGAAATGGTTGCTGTTGAAACATCACTTGCTAGCCAGCATGTTTGCAAAGTAATATCTTACCTTCAGTTCTGTAGTTTTCCTGATTAATTTCTATACATTGGCTCTTATGACACACTGGGTGAGGATCCCTGGTGCATGCCTGCATTAAGCCCTGTCCACCAGAATAGGCTTCCTTCAAGTGAGAAAACTTCTTTAAGCATAGCATTGTTGTCAAGTTCCTAATATGTACTCAGCATACTGTCTGGGAGAATGAATGCTTTGCTCTTACAGTGAGTCTTATGTGATTTTTCTTTTTCCAGTAATTGGCTCCTGTACTGCTTTCCATAGACAAAGATTTCTGCTTGCTGCTTGTCATTCCATCCTGTTCCAACACACTCTTAATAATCTGGAATAGATAATATGGCATTACAGTGGTACCTCGGGTTAAGTACTTAATTCGTTCCGGAGGCCTGCTCTTAACCTGAAACTGTTCTTAACCTGAAGCACCACTTTAGCTAATGGGGCCTCCCACTGCTGCCGCGCTGCCGGAGCACAATTTCTGTTCTCATCCTGAAGCAAAGTTCTTAACCCAATGTACTATTTCTGGGTTAGCTGAGTTTGTAATCTGAAGCGTATGTAACCTGAAGCGCATGTAACCCGAGGTACCACTGTATACATGTTTGCTTATATGCTGGTTTCTTCTGATCTGTGTATGTGTTTGGGACGATGGAATGACAAGCAGCAAGGAGGTACACTCAGATGTTCTTGGAGGTATCCTTATATTGGAAACTGAAACTTTGAATCATAACAAAACAGTTGTTCTATATTATTTTATTCTTCAGAAGTCACAGGGAATACCTTTCATTTAACACTGGAAGCTGCTTTGTTTCTACTTTTACAAGTAGCGTATTCTTGCAGATGAAGGAGTAGGAAGGGGATTTGCCTAAACTTTTAGCCAACTTCCAGATGAGCTTGGAAGAACTGCAACCCTTTGCTTTATAAATGTGCCTATTGCTGCCTACAGTATGTTATGATAATCTAACAGTGGCTGGTGCTGACAGTGTTGGGCACTAACTGGGCTCCAGACGCAGTTCTCAAAGTACCTATTTCTGGGATACAATTACAAAACTCTTGAAACCAGAAGTGGTCCTTGGGTAGACAATGTGCTGTGTTCTTCCTCTGCTTAACCCACTCCAGTAATAAGCTTGAATGATGGCTCCTCTTGTTCTTTTTTTGAAATAGGAAGTTTTACGACACATACTTTATCTGCTAGCTGGCAAAGAATGTAATGCATCTTTTAACACTTTGCTTCCTGCCGTTAGATCAGGAATGCCATGCTTGTCTGTTAAAAGAGTCACTCAAATGGAGGCAGAGGAATTAAGTGGAATAGAAAGCCTTGAAGCTCGATTCCATTTTTAATACTTTACGCAGCAGACTCTTATGTGTGACTAGACAGTCATAGCTCAGTGCTGAAGCACCTGCTTTGCATGCAGAAGGTCCCATGTTCAATCCCTGGCATCTCCTGGTAGGGCTGCGAGAGAACCCAATTGGAAGCCTGGAGAGCTGCTGCCAGTCCCAATACTACTGAGCTAAATGGGCCAAATTTATCACTTGGTATAGGGCAGCTTCCTATATTCCTTCTTGCATACTGAAAGTCCCAGGTTCAATGCCCAGCATCTCCCTGTAGGGCTGGGAAACAGTTGGTGTGGACAATACTGAGCTAGATAGACCAGTGGTCTGACTCTATATCAAGTAGCTTCGTATGTTCACAACATTTTTTTAGTCGTGCAAGCAACTTCCTCCAATGCATCTTGGCCTGAGGTGGTGAGAGCTCACCCACCTGTTCCCCCTACCAAAACATTTTCTGTAAAAATGCTGCCATTTTCTCTCTTTAATTGTTATTTTTATTTATGTATTCATTTATGACTTGTTTATGTCTTTCTTATGGGCAAATATCTGTACACAGCAGCTGACAAGTAAAACAAAAGTTAAAAGTGCAGAATTTAAAGTGGTACAAAGGCAACGGTAGGGACAAAAAGTATGGCATCGCAGAGAACCTAATTGACTCAGACTATCGCCCAGTAAACATAGGGATTAATTAGTGATAAAGACCGGCACCTGGAACCTTCTGTTAAAAATCAAGCCTGGATATATGATAAATTCCTGCCTGCATTCACTTTTTTCTACTTTGTGACTTCTGGTCAATGGCTGCTGATTGAGCTCTGAATTTATCCTCTCTCCATGTTTTCAATGGGAGAACAGCAGCTTTTACAAGGAAAAAAATGAGTGGAGCTGCTGTACTGAAGTGCATGCTTGGCAGCAGCGACGCTCAGCAGGAAGGGAGAGCAGATGTTTAAGCACGATTTTCATTAAGCAGCTCTTAGACTTCTCTAAAAGGAAGACGTCATGAATGAGAACGGCGACCTTTCTCTTCATCATGTTCCAGCGGAACAACAGTGGGAATACAGGTTCCTCAACTGAGGGCAATTCTCCTGGAGGACATGTATGTCTTGTGCATCCTAAAGACAAATGGGCTTTGTATGCTTGTTTTTGGTCCAATCAGGTGCCTATACCAGAAGTCTGTGTCTTGAAAATGAGATTTGGTGGGGGGTGGGGAGTTTCTAGTGCAGGGATGAGAAACTAGTGGTCTTCCAGACATTGTTGGACCACAGCTCCTATAATCCTTGCCCACTGGCTGTGCTAACTTGAGACTAATGAGAGTTTGAGCCCCAAAAGCATCTAGAGCAGGGGTAGGCAACCTAAGGCCCTTGGGCCACAAGCGGCCCACGGGGTCATTTAACCAGCCCACGAGCTGCCCCCAAACCGAGCCACCCACTCGGCGAGTCCCCGCGCGCTGCGCTAAACTGGCATTGCGTGGGGACTCTGGTGCCAGAAATCGTGTGCGCGCTCACACATGCGCAGTCCGACCCACAGAGAAATCTCCGCTGGAGTGAACCAGCCCAGGCGAGGTAAACCTTGCCGGCCCCTGATCTAGAGGGCCAGAATTTCCCCATCCCTGCAGTAGGGAATAGGAATTAAGAGGTTGCGTGTCCTCGAGAGCGGGGTGTGGAGAACCTTTGACCTTCCACATAGACCCAACTCACATCATCCCTGTGTGTTGGCTGTGATAGCTGGAGCTCAACAACAACTGGAGAGCTGAAGCTTCCTGATCCCATATCTATCCCAAGGCAACGGTGCTGTTGTCAAAAGTATGGGAAAATACATGTCCATCAGTCTTACGTCTCTCAGCTACTCCTCAGTGTGCACCCGATGAGGCAGTTGTCCCCAAAAGCCCTCTTTGAAAAGAAATAAATCCCCAAACAGGCTCACATTCTGCTGATATTTTCTTCATTATATTGGGATGTTTCCCCCTACGTTCTTTAATAATAAAGATGCATTCCCATCTAGAACCCTAAAAGTTCCTCTCCACTGTGCAGTTTTCGCTGAACAACTGGTGGAACAGTCTGCCACCCCCTCCAGTCTCTTTCATCCTCAAGAACCTCTCTGAAATGTACAACAGAAGCAATCAATTGATTCTGAGACACAAGCCTGAACTTCATATCCTCTTACAGCAGTGACTCACATGTTAAAGCCGAAACGTATCTCTATTCCACCCCCAGCTAACAAGTTAGAAGTGAGATATGACTTCTTTAAAAAAAAAAAAAAAAAAAAAAAGCTGACTTGCCCAGTCATTGAGGTTCCTGGCATACTAAGTTCTCAGGATAAGAAAATTCAGAATTTCCTATCTCAGTGGAAATCGATATGTGTATGTCCCTGTGTCAGAGGAAGACAACCACTTTGCTATTTGTGATAAGTGCACTTTAGTTTGTTAGCTACAGAGAGCTGTGGTGTGGAGTGCTCTTGTTGAGGCTTCAGGACAACTCTGCCGTTTTATAGAATATTCCATTTACATCCCTTTCATTTTCCAGCCCCCTTCCCAAACGATGAACCTTCTGTAGCCACTAATCATACTCTGCCCTCACTGTTGTTATTTTTTGGGGGTTGGGGTCTCTCCAGTCGCCCCCCCCCCCGTATAGTGGTGGTGCTGCAAAAAGATTGGACTTTCTCCAAGTCTGCTAAGGCATCCCTCTGTCTCATGCATGCAGGTGGCACCATTTTGCCTGCGTCATCAATATCACTCACAGCCTGAACACTGGAAATAGAGGGAATGATAAAGCTGGGGGGGAGAGAGAGAAGGATCTAGTTATTGGGTTTGTGAGGATGCTTCCGAAATATTTTTCATCCAGATTTCTCAGTTTTTGAAGTTCCAAATCACCATGGCTTCCATTCTGAAGTGGGACCAATGCATTAGGAATCCTCCATTTTTATTTATTTCCAGATTGTGTATAGTGCACGCTGCATGCACAGTTCACCATAGCTTTTGTCTCCTTCATTTCTAGTCTGCTAGTAATATTGCCAATGCACAGAGCCAGCCCTACCAATATTAGGCAGGTTGAGGCAATCACCTTGGATAGCAGATACATATAGTCCTTGCCGTTCCCTTGACCAATCCATTTTTTATGGAAGTCAAAGCTACGTGTTCCGCAGTGCCTTGTCATGCAAGTCTTAAAATTGCCTGCTCTCCCTCAGGGCAAAGAGTCAACGGCCAATCTAATCGGCTTCTGGACACACCACGAGGGGAGGGCACCATCGTGTCAATTTGCCTCAGGCAGCAAAATGTTTAGGACTATCCCTGCCCTAACATGACAAGGGGGGTGGGCATCAACCTTGCTGTGATGGTACTTTGGAATCTTGCAAACACACAGCAGGCTATATGGACTTTCTCTTGATCCAGTAATGCTGCTTCAGTGCTCTTGTGTCTATCTTGACAATTTCTGACTTAAGGAGTAGCAAGTACCCCTTGTTTGCAGAGCTCAGTATGTTCATAGGTGTCCCTATGGTTCTGCTGGGGAATCTCAAAACGGGATGGTTTGTGGCTTTCCAAGCTTCTGTATCTGGCCTTCAGGACTCTTACCAGAGCCTGCTTCTCACCCTCCTTGACTGTTTTTGCCTGGATGTGGAAACAGACTGGTGTGTGTGAGCGTGTGTGAAAACTATCCACCTGTATAAAGGTTAAAAAATAATAATTCATTGCTCCACCTATTTTCCCTCTGGTCAAATCCACAACTAGCATGTGGTAGCAGAAGTTTATGCAGCCCTCATGCAGAGAAACATTCCCCACTCCTATGCTGTGGTATGCCTAGAAAAAAGCAGAATCTGTTCTTTTAACTCTTCTTCTGTTGAAAGGTGAATCAGCAGAGGTTTAGTCTTCTCCTTAAGAAGAGTCCTGCTAGATCAGACCAACTTGCCCTATGTGCTCTAGACATTTAAAGCAGTATCATTCCACTTCAAACCATCATGGCTTTCTCAAAAGAATCCTGGGAGATGTAGTTGTTAAGGGTGCTGAGAGCTGCTCAGATACTCCTATTCCCTGCACTAAGCTACACTTTCCATTGTGTTAACAATAAATCCCTCTTACCAAGGAACTCTGGGAATTGCAGCTCTGCAAGGGGTAAACTACAGTTTCCAAGATTCTTTAGGGAAAGTCATGTGCTTTAAATATGCATTTCACTTGCAGTTAACTTGCGCAATTTCAACCTTGCATGGTTGAAAGCTAGCCAGTTGAAATTGCACAAATTAATTGCATGCAAAGTGGGAAGATTAAAAGCTCCTTTTGCATTGGGTTCTCTTGGCTTTTAAGCTCTCCTCCTTGCTTACCGGGACACGGGTGGCACTGTGGTCTAAACCACGGAGGCTAGGGTTTGCTGATCAGGTCGGCGGTTCAAATCCCCGCAACGGGGTGAGCTCCCATTGCTCGGTCCCTGCTCCTGCCCACCTAGCAGTTGAAAGCACGTCAAAGTGCAAGTAGATAAATAGGTACCACTCCGGTGGGAAGGTAAACGGTGTATCCGTGTGCTGCTCTGGTTTCACCAGAAGTGGCTTAGTCATGCTAGCCACATGACCTGGAAAAACTGCAAACAAACGCCGGCTCCCTCGGCCAGTAAAGGAAGATGAGCACCCCCAGTCGTTTTCAACAGGACTTAACTGTCAGGGGTCCTTTTACCTTGCTTACCAGGCTCTTGGATGCTCTCATGAAATCTCAAGGAGAACTTGGACAGCTCCATGAGATCCAGCAAGAGAGCTTACCAGAGCCCTGTAAGGGCCACTTGGCATGCCAGCTTTGAAAGGTATGGATTGTTGTGCAGGGCTGGTTCCAAAGGAGCGGTTCAAGTATACATGTTTTTGTGCAAGCATGCCATCTCCAGAAAGTAAACCCTGTGCAAGAGGCAATTGTACAGGTGTATGCAACCTATGCTTTTACCCACGCGGGTGGCGCTGTGGGTAAAAGCCTCAGCGCCTAGGGCTTGCCGATCGAAAGGTCGGTGGTTCGATTCCCCGCGGCGGGGTGCACTCCCGTTGTTTGGTCCCAGCGCCTGCCAACCTAGCAGTTCGAAAGCACTCCCGGGTGCAAGTAGATAAATAGGGACCGCTTACTAGCGGGAAGGTAAACGGCGTTTCCGTGTGCTGCGCTGGCTCGTCAGAGCAGCGATGTCACGCTGGCCACGTGACCCGGAAGTGTCTCCGGACAGCGCTGGCCCCCGGCCTCTTGAGTGAGATGGGCGCACAACCCTAGAATCTGTCAAGACTGGTCCGTACGGGCAGGGGTACCTTTACCTTTTTATGCAACCTAAGGGACAGATGTTGTGTCTTCCATTTCTCCTTCTGGCCACTAGGTGTCAATAAGAAGCTCACCCGCAGCAGATTCAAACCATCATCATAAAAAAAAAAAAGCTTTTCCTTTAGGGAGCATTCCCTTCTGGCACCATGAAGCATGACATGATGGGAGATCTATGATTGTGATTCCCCACACCTTTTTAATGAACTTAAGAAGCTGCCTTTTAAGGAACCAGATGGTTGGCCCCACCCAAGTCAATATTAACTATGCAAAACTGGAAGCGGTGCTTTATAGTTTCAGGCAGTTCCTTTTCCTGCAACCTTAAATGGAGGTGTTGGGGACTGAACCTGAGGTTTTGTTTTTGCCTGGACAGCATGTGCTCCACTACTAAGCTATGGCTTATGGGCCATATGAATTGGGATCACAATGCTGTAGAGGAGGTATTTAATCCTCTCCCCTCCCACACATCACAGAATCTCCTCTCCCCTCCCACACATCACAGAATCTCCTCTCCCCTCCCACACATCATAGAATCATAGCATTGTAGAGTTGGAAGGGACCCCAAGGGTCATCTATTCCAGCCCCTTGCAATTCAGGAATCTTAACTAAAGCATCCTTGACAGATGGCCATCCAACCTCTACTTAAAATCCCCCAAGGAAGGAGAGGCCTGGTTTTACTGGGGCAGTTGAGGGGTATGCCAAAGCATGGGATGAAACAGAATGGTTGGGGAGCATGAGAGAGGAAAAATAAAAATGTTAATTGTGTGCTTCACAACTGACATAATGCACATGGGCATCTAAAGCTGCCCCCAACGACCATTAAGTCTGAAGTCTAAGATTACCAATTTGTTGCCACTTCTCAAATAATGGATACCAAGCAGGTAAATAGTTTCATATAACGCAGGGACTGGCAAACTTTTGGCCCTCCAGGGATTGCTGGACTACAACTCCCATTAGCTCCAGCAAGCATGGCCCATGACTAGGGATGATGGGGGTTGTAGTTCAGTAACATTCCAAAAGTTCCCCACACCTGCTCTATGCTAATCTGCTACAAAGGAACCTGGAATCCGTCACTATTACCTCATTCACTTGCCTGAGCAAGGAGAGTTCACCTCACCATTCTTGCTCTGGAAAAATATATATCCAGGAGCTGTGTTTTGCCTGGTACATCACTGCTGTGTAAATTGTGTTCATCAGCAGAATATATTACCTTGAGGATATGCAGAACTACAATTCCCTGGGGATATGCACGTCTTATATAGGAGCAAGACACTTTGAACAACTGGATCACAAACTAAATTAAATAGGGCACAGTATATACCTGCTGAATCCTGTGGATGTAATCTGTAAAGGGGAGATTCTTTTTCTCTGCTTTGTTCATTATTGTTATGTGTTTGGCTTTGTTTTAATCAGACTTTGAGCCTTGGAGAAGGCCACGGAAATCTCCTTCATGAAAAGACATCAGAGATGAAGGGAGGAAAACAAACTTGACAAAACCAGGTCACTACACCAGCAAGAGAAAGAAAATATGAGCTGTCCTCCTGGATCAGAGCACAGCATCCGTTGTAGTGCAACCACTGAGGTGGTGCCGATTCCAGCTTAGGAAAGGGCATCGGTGGCTGGTGCCCACTGGGACTGGCAGTGCAGAAGGCAGGGAGGTCAAGAGGAGGCAGAGCCAGAGTCAGGGACAGGAAGATGCAATGAATTCTAATCTAAGTAACTACCAGCCAGCTGCCAGTCTCCCTTTCTTGGGCAAGCTTCTTGAGTGGGTGGTCATGCCAGATCCAAGGACTCTTGGAGGAAAAATGATTTTCTAGATAGATTAAAATTGGGGTTTAGGCCCAGTGTTGGCATGGAAACTGCTTTGTCCACCCTGTATGATGACCTCTGCCAGGAGAGATGCAGGGGAAATGTGCCCCTGTTAATTCTCCTCAACCCCTCAATGGACTTCAGTTCTATCAACTATGGCAGGCATAGGCAAACTCGACCCTTCAGATGTTTTTTAGGACTACAACTCCCATCATCCCTAGCTAACAGGACCAGGGGTCAGGGATAGTGAGAATTGTAGTTTCAAAACATCTGGAGGGCCGAGTTTGCTTATGCCTGGACTAAGGTATCCTGCAGCAACAGCTGTCTGAGCTCGTGGTGGGTGGCACCACTTTGTGGTGGTTCTGGTCCTACTTGGATGGTCATTTCCAGAGGGTGATGCTTGGGGAGTGCTCTTCAGCCCCATGGATACTTCATCGTGGGGTTCCTCAGGGTTTGATTTTATGCCCTACGCTGTTTAAGATCTGCATGAAACCACTGAGTGGGGTTATCTGGAGTTTTGGAGTACATTGTCAGCAATATGCTCTTGGCACACAACTCTACTTCTCCTTTACAGGTGGGCAGGGGATGTGCTGGACCATGCCTTGCCTTAGTAATGGACTGGATGAGGGCCAACAAACTGAGGCTCAATCCAGATAAGACAGAGGATACTGCTAGTAGGCACTTCCTCTGGGTGGGTGGATGGATGGATGTGGGGGGAGATACACTCCTTCTCAAGGAGAGGGTATGAAGATTGGGGGATCCTTTGCTGTCACTTGTGGCCCAGGTGGCCTCAGTGGCCCAGAGTCCCTTCCATCAGCTGCAGCTGCCCCCCTGTCTGGACAGGGATAGCCTAACTTCTGTAGTCTATGCTCTGGTGACCCCTAGGTTAGATTACTGCAACACATTAAATGTGGAGCTGCCTCTGAAGATGGCTTGTGACCATAATCAGTGAAACTGCCATGTCCTATGTCAGGCCATTTGCACATCTAGCTCACTGCCATCTCCTCTGATGGGCAGCCATCTCTCTCAAAGAATGTTTTCCAGCACTATGGCACAAGCTCCATTGCCACTCCTATTCCTTTGACTGTAATTTGTTATAAACTGTTTTTGAAAGCAAACTTTAAATTTCTGTCACTCACCTTGGAACCTGATGGTGAAGGGCTGGTAAAGAAATCAGATAAACAGTAATGAATAATACGTTCCTAGCAGTTTTGGGGTGCTTAGGAGGGCTATGCATTTGAGATCTTGGCAAGACTTACAACACCTGGTAGGGTGAGCAACACATGATCTTTATTATCCTGTGGGCAGCTGTGAGAATAGCAGCTTCCCTTGCAAATTTGTGACTGGGGGAAAGTATGAACCAGAGTGATTTAGGAGAAGCTCTAGTTTTTGGGGGGCTGGTGGTAGGAAATTCTAGCTAATGCTCTTTGCCATTACGCTGCACTTCCTAAGCTATCATCAGCCACCGTGGTGAGGAACCCAGTGTGGGAGGAACCAAACTGAACTGGCCCACCCAGTGATACAAGGCACTAGGGCTGCATAGGAGAGTAGTTTGATGTGGCAGCTGTGTCACTAGGTTGGCATCAGCATTGGCTTGTAGATGCATAGACTAGAGCACTTGGAGCTACAGGAGCCTTCCTCTCTCTGGGGCCCTCCAGATGTTTTGAGCTACAACTCCCTGTCTGGTGTTAATGGGAGCTGTAGCCCAAAGCACCTGGAGGGTTCTAAGTTGGGGAGGGCTCTCTTACAGTAAGGTGTCATGGACGGGTTGGACCCAGAGGAATGGTAGGAGGATCCAGCTGGGGAACAGCCAAGGGAAGAAGGCTCAGAGCCCAGGGAGAGGTGGTGGGGCGAAGATGAGTGGTCAGAGGGAGAAGGGGGAGAAGACTGGGAAGAGGAGGTGTCGGAAGAGGTAACAGGGCCTAGTAAGCTGGGTGAGCCTGTGGCAGAGAGAGGTTCAGAATCAGAGGCAGAAGAAGGCGAGTGGGAGGAGGCAGAGAGGAGTGGCTGGTGAAGAGTCACAGGTGTCTGTTCGTCCTGCTGCAGCAAGCTTCCCTTCCCCCAGGTCTCCAAGAACCAGGAGAGGCATGAAGTGGGAGGAGCAAAAGCAGACACTCAGGTGCTTGGAAAACACCCTGGAGAAGAGGAGACATAGCCTGCTATGGGGAGGCAGGGACCAATTGCTTCATAGGGGCAAGACCTGAGTTGCTGTGCAGATCCTGTTTTGCTAATAAAGAGTTAACTCCAGGTTGCTCAGTGTGATTTACTGCTGGCTTACTCCTGTCACAGGGATGGTGAGCCTTTCTCAACCCAAGGGCCACCTTCTGAGGGTGCAGGGGCAAAGCGGGTGGAGCACAGAATATTAGCTCTACCATTGTACAGTAGGCTAGTGTCTGCACACACTCACCCACCCCTCTCTGTGCTTCATTCAGGCAGGCAAGAGGCATTATACAAGTTCAAAGGCACGTTCCAGAGGGGCAGAAATGCTCAAGAGCAGGTGAGAAGCAAGGTTGGTGAGGGGTGTAAACTGGTAGACTGGGAGGGCTACACTTGGCCCCTTAGCCAAAATGAGGGTTCTTGTGTTAATTCACAAAGCCCTAAACAACTTTGGCCCAAAGGACCTTAAGGTCCATTTGATTCCTGATACTCTGCCTTGATCACTAAGATTATCTGATGGGGCACTTCTGGTGGCTCCCCATACCCTCATGTTTGGTCTGTCTTTAGTGTGGAAGGCCCTGCCCTGTGCATCTACCTACCAGTAGAAGTCCAGTAGGAATCAGCCTTGCCTTCTTTTAGACCTTACCTGGAAAAGTGGCCTACCTGGTCCAGCATCTCACAGTGGCCAACTAGATGTGTGTGGGAAACCCAAAAGCAGGAGCTGAGCACAAAAGGGTTCTCACCTGTGGTTTCCAGCAACCACTGGTATTCACACTGCCTCTTCAAGTAGAGATTAGAACCCATTAGGCTCAGTAGCCATTGATATAACATTATCTTCCGTGAACTTGTCCCATCCTCCTTTAAAGCCATCAGAGCAACGTGTGCATGTGAATCTCCTGCAGCAGGAAGTTCCACATCCTGGGTCCCCAACAGAAAAGTCCCTTTCACCTGTCTGTGCTCTGAAGGGGGGGGGGGGAGATGCACAGAAGGGTCTCGCCAACCAGCATTCCACCGTCCTGGAAGAAAACAAGTCGTGAAAAGGCTTTAGTATTCCCATGCAACCAATGGCAAATGCACCAGCGGGTTGTACTGAATGTGATGTGCATTGGTTCCATGTCTGA
This sequence comes from Podarcis tiliguerta, assembly GCF_965153285.1. NCBI lineage: Eukaryota > Metazoa > Chordata > Lepidosauria > Squamata > Lacertidae > Podarcis > Podarcis tiliguerta. The sequence continues at coordinate 41,300,727 of NC_139553.1, read as the reverse complement.
TGTGTCACTATCACCCACATCTTATCTCATCATGAGATCACCCTGAAAGTGCCCAGTGATTCTGATTGCGAATTTAAGTTGCTATGGAGCAGGGTGGCGGGTGGCGATGAGAGCAATAGGAAACCAGCAATTATTTTCCAGCACAATGCTGTATAAAACAACAATCTCTGGGCACAGAGAGGAGAAATGTTGCAATATAATTATTATGCTATATTGCCTCCCGGTTGCGTGTGTCAGCCCATGGCTGCAAAGGCAAACGAGTGCAAATAAAAGGTAAGGTTCTTTTGTTTTCACAAAGGGATGGTGAGGATACAAATGATTAAAAGGCTGCATATGGTTTTGGTTGCAGAGGCTATAAAAGTGCTCGTCAATTGCAGCAATCTACCACCCACACAGTCTTTTTTAAATTTATTTTAAATTTAAGAGGGAGGGGGAAATCAACCTTGCTCCAAGAGAAGTACACCTGGATTCTGGATGGGCACAGCATACCAGCATGCAAGATCCCTCTAGATCAGTTTTGCCTGCACTGACTGGCAGCAGTTCTCCAGGGTTTCAGGCAGGGGACATTCACAGCCCTACCTAGAGACACCAAGGATTGAACCTGGGACCTCAGGGGCTGAGTTACAGCCCTTCCCCAAAACCCCACTCAGTTCTGTGATGCTTAATTTTCAGAATGGCTTTGAAGGGGATATTATTATTATTATTATTATTATTATTATTATTAATTGAATTTATATGCCACCCTATACCTGGAGATCTCAGGATGGTTCACAGAATAAAATCAAAATATAAAACCACAAAGTATGTAATCAAAATAAAAAACAACAACCGAATAACCCCACCACCACAAAAAAACCCAAACCCACATTTTAAGAGGACATAGCATGTCAATGTGCTATCCACTCCCATAAAGAAGCAGGGTGAGGAATATAGTCTGTAAAAACTATATTTGTTTGGCTATATTTGCTTTGTCCCCTTCTGGGTTGTGATGTGAACCTTCCAAAGTAGACACAGGACTATTGCAGGCTACAGATTTGATTGGCAGGTCACGACGGCCTTTTCCAATCCATTTTCCCGACAATTTGCAAAGGCACAGTGACCTGCAATCTGTGCACGTCATGAAGCTGTCTCTTGAGCAAGAAGGAAACTAGCTCAGCCTGCTTTTTTTCTTGGTTTGCCAAAGAACTTTGAATATGCTCCTTTTTTCTGTGAATGAAGCTCACAAGATTGCTTCACATTACAATAAACTAATTATATTATTATTATTTTATAATAATATTACCTTTCTCTTACCTTTCCTGCCCCGCCCTGGCCACAGTGATCCATGCGACGGTCACCTCCAGGCTTGACTACTGTAATTTGCTCTACGTGGGGCTGCCCTTGAAGCTGTCCCAGAAACTCCAGCGGGAGCAGAATGCTGCAGCGAGGCTCCTCACGGGGTCTCTGCCATGGGAGCATATTCACCCAGTGCTTTTCAAGCTGCACTGGCTCCCGGTGGAGTACAGGGTCAGATTTAAGGTGCTGCTTTTGACCTTTAAAGCCCTTCACGGCCTAGGACCCTCGTACCTACGGGACCGCCTCTCCCGGTATGCCCCACGGAGAGCCTCAAGGTCCATAAATAACAACACCCTAGAGGTCCCAGGCCCTAAGGAAGTTAGATTGGCTTCAACCAGAGCCAGGGTCTTTTCAACTCTGGCTCCGGCCTGGTGGAACGCTCTGCCTCATGAGACCAGGGCCCTGCAGGATCTGACCTCTTTCCGCAGGGCCTGTAACACAGAGTTGTTCCGCCTCCCTTTTGGCCTGGAATTAACTTGATCCCCTCCCCCTCTTTCTTTTTTCCTTTTTCCTTCTCTGACAGAACTCCTACTTGGGGACTTCCCTGGCTTTTTTCTGGTCCACATAGGACCAGTCTGGATTGTTAGCCTTGGTGAAGACTTGACGTTTTCATCCCCAAAAAAGTTTTTGAGTTTCTGCTGAAATGAGGCTGCATTTTAATGTTGTATTTTAATCTTGTTTTTAAGTTGTATTTCAATCAATCTGTTTTATATTTGGTGTTAGCCGCCCTGAGCCCGGTTTTGGCTGGTGAGGGCAATATTATTATTATTATTATTATTATTATTATTATTATTATTATTATTATTATTAATTCACCAGTGAGAATACAAAATACATGATAAACAAAAACCAAAGCAAAACCAATAACCCCCACATACAAACACATTTTAAAGGCTATAGATTGTCTATTCAGCCCAGGGCCTGGTTACAGAGAAACATTTTTGCCTGGTGCCTAATTATACATAATGAAGGCACAAGGTGAATCTCCTTGGGGAGAGCATTCCACAAATTTGGAGCCACTACAGAAAAGGCCCATTCTTGTGTTGCCACCTTCCAGATCTCTTGTGGAGGAGCTTACCTTCCAATATTTCACTGATGAAAATAGGGATGTCCTAATTATTATTATTATTATTATTATTATTATTATTATTATTATTATCCCTCCTATCTGACTGGGTTGCCCCAGCCAATCTGGTGGGCTTCCAACAGATATAAAAACATAATAAATATTTTTTTTTAAACTTCCCTATGCAGGGTTGCCTTCAGATGGCTCAGGGGTCAGATAACTCCACACCCTCCAACATTTCTCTGATGATAATAGGCACGTCCTAAGGAAAAGTGGGATCAAATTCCTGGATCAAATCAGAAACAGGGACAGCTTCTGTAAATCTGGGACTGTCCCTGGAAAATCAGAATACTTGGTGGGTCTTAAAGAAAGGCCTCAGATTGTGATCACAAGGTTTTGATCCGTTCATATGGGGAGAGGCAGTCCTTGAGTTAAGGCAGTCCTAAACCCATGGGTAGACAAAGTAAGGCCCGGGGGCCAGATCCGACCCAATCGCCTTCTCAATCCAGCCCGTGGACGGTCCAGGAATCAGCATGTTTTTACATGAGTAGAATTTTATTTAAAATGCATCTCTGGGTTACTTGTGGGGCCTGCCTGGTGTTTTTACATGAGGAGAATGTGTGCTTTTATTTAAAATGCATCTCTGGGTTATTTGTGGGGCAAAGGAATTTGTTCATTTTTTTTCTTCAAAATATAGTCTAGCCCCCCACAAGGTCTGAGGGACAGTGGACTGGCCCCCTGCTAAAAAAGGTTTGCTGATCCCTGCCTAAACTGTTTAAGGCTGTACAGGTTAAAACCAGCACTTTGAATTGGGCCCAGAAACTGATGAGTAGCCAGAGCGGTTGGGCCATGATCAGTGTAACATGCTCAAACATTCTTGCCCCAATGAGCAGCCTGGCCCACAAATTCTGCACTGGCTATTTGCTTTCTGAAAGGCAGCAGAGACGAGAAAAGCATTAAGGCCATCCTCCTACAAGCTCTGTAGGAGACCGAAGTGAGGGGAAAGTGAACACTAGGAACATAGGAATCTGTCTTGGACAAAAGTAGTACTGGCAGAAGCTCTTCAGGTTTTCAGGCAGGACCTTTGACCATCCCCACTGGAGGTCTCCAGGGCTTGAACCTGACACCTTCTGCATGAAAAGGCCAGCTGCTCTACTACTGAGCTATGGTCCTACCCAACAAGCACATAAAAGAAATCCTGGGCGGGGGGGGGGGGAGTGTGGAGTAGATGCCTCTGCATTAGCTTGTTTTCCATTTGCTAAATTGCAAAGGATTAATTATCCAAATTAACTTGCATTGCTTCAGCTGCATCTCTTAGGTACCTGGCCAGCCATTTATTATGAAATGATTTTTATCCCTTGCTCTCTTCCTAACTTACCACTCCTGAAGGTTTTTGAATGAGGTAGTTCGGTCAAAGTCCCATTGATTTAAATGTAAGATATTTAAGTATGTGCTTCATGCAGCTTTGCAAGCCTTCAGAGTTACTAGCTCACTTGGCCAGACACATCAGGTAAGTCATTTGTGCCACATCAATACCCCAAAAGGGGGGGGGGTGGAATCTAACATGCTTCCTTTTTGCAAAAACTTCCTGCCCTGGTCACCTGGCATCAGTTTTGTGTCTTAAGTCTCTCCTCTTCAATATCCTTTGGACTTCAAAATGCTCAACTTTGGCTGGATCGTGTTATTATATGTTACGGCTACATGCTTTGGTAACCAGGAAATACCTTTTTTATAAAACATTTTGCAGTTTTTTATTTGCAGAACATCTTATTTCTTCACGTCATGTTTGTTTTCTCTGCCTCTGTTGCAAAGTGACCACATGCAGGAGTATTTTTTAAAGTCAACACAGTCTTGGTGTTTTTTGTTAAGAGCTCTGGTCCTCCTTTTTATGAGATTTATGGCTTTAATTTCCTTTTGTGATGTCAAAAAGAGAGAGAAAAGAACAAAGAGTAACCCCTCCAAAAACAATCCCCATTTCGTAAAGGGCATTTACAGGATGGTTAATGTGAGTTGTATAACGGTGTCTAATTAAACTGCGGCTGTGCAGTGTAAATTTAACATGATTATCCTTTGCCTCGGCAGACGACTTAAGGGCAGTGATTTAGTTGGCAGTAGATGAAGACAGCAAGAGACTCAGAAGCTGCAACAAAATATTAGTACCCAGAAGCACTTCTCTGTTGTTGCTGATCGGCCAGGTACCAGACTTTCTTCACAAAGACAACCGCAGGTGTCAATGAGAAAATTGCCTGGCAGATAGAATCTTACTTCTTTCTTTAAAACACACACATGCATGTGCAAACTGAGACTGGTTGCTGTGCCACAGACCTTAAAATCAGCGAATAAAGGAGTCAGTGAGAGGATTACGCCTTGCATAAGAGTTTTAATGTCTGTGCTGAAGGTTCAGGATTCATTTGTACTACGTCTCGCAAATTGGCATTGGACTCGGGCAGGAACTGAAACAAATTGTTTGCAACACTTATGGATTCCTTTCCTCCCCCCGCCTCCACCCACCAAGAGTGAAAACAAGAGTTTGCTGGGGCTGACTTTCAGTTCATTTCAGTAAGCAACAAGTTCATAAGACCATCACGGAGAGAGTGAGGGTGTTAGATTGGATTTCTATTTGGTGTCATGCAATTAAATGCACCCCTTTATTTCCCCTGCCCTCTGCCACCCTCCACCATAACCGCTGGAGTTATAAACTGTTGCTGGACAGTTAGGAATAAAAAACTATTTGACCCAGGTGTTATTTTGAGAGAGGGCTTTGATGTACAGTGGTATCTCAGGATACATACGCTTCAGGTTACAGACGCTGCTAACCTAGAAATAGTACCTCGGGTAACGAACTTTGCTTCAGGATGAGAACAGAAATCGTGCGGCGGCGGTGCAGCGGCAGCAGGAGGCCCCATCAGCTAAAGTGGTGCTTCAGGTTAAGAACAGTTTCAGGTTAATAACGGACCTCCAGAACGAATTAAGTACTTAACCCGAGGTACCGCTGTATTCTTAGGCAGCTGCTCTCAGTTAAGGGAGTGTGTTAAGTAGCAGGTGTGTTTGTATACATATGAGCAGCTATAGTTCATATCTGGACATTTTTAAAAGATCGTTTCTTTATTTAGGGTGCAATCCTACACCCACTTACTTGGGAGTAAATCCCAAAACTCAATGGGATTTACTTACTCTTGAGTACACATGTATAGGTTTGTGCACTCAATGTAGTATTTATACCCTGCCTTTCAGAGCAAACCCATTGCAAGGTGACTCACAGCAAAACAGCGAGCAATAAAACATTAAAAACGAGATCAGCAAGTTGGCAGTTGAAACAGCAGCATCTAAAATTATTGTTTTTAGAAAGGTAACTGGAATATTAAAGCTGTTAACATTCACTTGAAAGAGAACACATTTGGGGAGTCTTTGAAAGCAGGGGGTGGGTGGGGTGGGAATCATGGCTTCCCCATTCTGGGAACTGCAGTTTGTTACGGGTGCCTAGCTCACAGAGCTACAATTCCCAGCACCCTTAGCAAACTACAGTTCCCAGGATTATCCATGACTGTTCCAAGTGGTATAAGTGTGCTTGTAGAGTGTTCCAGGAGGTTAAAATGTTTTCCCGCTTGTCTTTCACCATTACCATTATTGATTCCAGATTTGTGGTCATTTATTCTTTTGTAGAGCAGCACAATGGGTGGTGCTTAGAGAACTTATGGTCCAAAACAGCTGGGGAATACCAGTTTGGAAAAAGCAGGAGTGTTAGCTATGGAGGAGAGAGCTAAACTATTCTACCATAATTTACAGCAGTTGCATGCTTAGCATACTGTATATATAATAAATTTAAGCACTCCACCCCCCCCAAAAAAAATTCTTTACGCTTCACATAGCTACAATTCCCAGCACCCTTAAGAAACTACAGTTCCCAGGATTCTTTGTGGGTGGTTAAATGTTCTTTAAATCTATGGTGTACATAGTGTGTTTGGAGCTGAAAAATCCAAACAGCTCTCTCTCTCTCTCTCATTGCTAACTTTCCACAGATCTTCTTACTCAATTTAAGTGTTTCACTGAAGATGGGGCACAAGGCTATCCAAAGGTAAGAGTAGAGAAATATAACTTCTGGCCTGCTCTTGTTTTTTATTTTAAGAACCAGAGTGCTATAAAAAGTGATGGATCCCTTACAATTTTACAGCCCACTATGATTTAACTGAACTGCAATGACTCATTAGTCAGGAAGCTACTAATATGCCCTAAAGCAGCACGGAAAAAAATACTTACCAAAACCATCTGCAATTTATTTTTATTTTTATTTTTAAATTGCAGGTCTGCAGAAATTTAGAGCTTTGAGGCATTTTTTTGCACATTTCATCTCAAACTGAAACAATTTGCTGTGTTTTATGCCTCCCTTCCCACCAGCTAATTTAGTAGTACTAATAAATGTCTTCCAAATGTATAAAGTGGTTTTCTTCTCTCCCTGTCCCCCCCACCACCACCACCTTGCCCTACATCTCAATGAGCTTTCTTGGCAAAAGCTGCTTCACACAGTCAGTCCAACGTTCTTCCGCCAAACAGAACAGCTAAAAGATCATCTCATCCCAAACAAGATATAACCAGTGCAACATATCTAGAAAAAGAGGTGCTGAAACTCACCATAAACAACTCCCTTGTTCTCTTATTATGGCAATGTCACCCACCTGAGAGGTGCCAGAATTGAGCTTCAGTGAGTTCTGGCTGAAAAAAAAAGGCCTGATTATAACCCACTGGCCCAGCCTCAGTGCTCAGATATAACTAAAGGTAAAGGTACCCCTGACCATTAGGTCCAGTCGTGGCTGACTCTGGGGTTGCGGCGGTCATCTTGCTTTACTGGCTGAGGGAGCCGGCGTACAGCTTCCAGGTCATGTGGCCAGCATGACTAAGCCACTTCTGGCGAACCAGAGCAGCACATGGAAATGCTGTTTACCTTCCCGCCAGAGCGGTACCTATTTATCTACTTGCACTTTGACGTGCTTTCGAACTGATAGGTTGGCAGGAGCAGGGAAGGCACATATGAGTATCACCAACATAGCTTATTTTGATTCAAAGGCCTTTACCAATACGTAGGTGTCTTCTGATGATCTTGGGTATGAATTAAACATTTGACTGTGTGTTTCTCTTTGTTCTGTGCTCTTCCCCAGGAGATCTCTTTCGTTTTTTGGGGGGGGGGGGGCAGAAGCCAGAATATAGAATGAAAACACTTCCACAGCTCAGCCCCCGTGCCTCTACCTCCCCTTGTCTCATTTCCTTTTTGACACCCAAGCAAGCAGCTGACATCAAATAAAACATTCTTTTTTTGGAAGCATTGCTAAACAAGTTCACACTGAGCTTTGCCCTATGTGGTGCTTGGTTTTTAAAATCCTTGCTCTCGTGTGCATCAATTTATCAAAGACAACAGTTAACCATGTCAGAAGTAAAGTATAGCTCAGGGATAGGTGCACTGCATGCAGAAGGCCTGTGGTTTTCTGGTCTTGGGTCACACACCCAAGTTGGAGGAAACCAACTCTAGGATGAGTCTAGAGAAAGCTCTGGCACTCTCTTCCTCTCCACTCTGGTGTGGCTGCAAGGAAGAAATGGCAAGCTTTTGCCTCCATGCACCACAGTAGTGTTGCATCTGAACCCTAAACTGTGGTTATTCCTATGCTTTATTTCTTTGTTGAAACAGAGCAGCTTCATAAACCATGGACATTGGCAATGACTTGTTTCAGTAAACCAGGGATGGGGAATATGTGTCCCTCCAGATGTCATTGGACTCCAACTTTTGTCAGCCCTATCCAGGTCTCGAAAACTTTAGGATAGAGAGCTGAGGTGCCAGGCTACCGGTTGGAATGGGCAATATTGAGCTTGATGTGCCAATATTCCAACTTTGACCAATCCATCTGAAGTACCCGCTACCTAATTTCAAAAGTGGTTCAGAAGATGGATGCTTTCAAATAAAAGGCTCTGTCTCCGCTTCTGCATGGCTTCCAAGAGGTGTGCTGAGAACCCAGCAGCAGCTGTTCCTCAGCAGTTAATTCTCAGTAAGAAATCCTAAAACAGCCTTATGCAGCATAGCACCTTCCAGATGTGTTGGACTACAGCTTCCCTCAGCCCTAGGCAACATGCCCTATGGTCAGGAATGAGGGGGGTTGCATCTTAAAGAAGGGAACATCCCACAGGTTAGGGCTGGTGAGAGGTCTAGGTTAGGAGTCCTGAGGGCTGGAGAGAGAGTCCTGGAGGTCAACATTTGATCCCCAGCCTGAGACTCTTCGTTTATGGTACAGTGGTGCCTCGCAAGATGAAATTAATTCGTTCTGCGAGTTTTTTCGTCTTGTGAATTTTTTCGTCTTGCAAAGCACCACTGTGTATTGATGGTTTCCCATAGGAATGCATTGACGGTTAAAAAAAAAAAAAGGCACAAGACGTTTTCGTCTTGCAAAGCAAGCCCATAGGGAAATTCGTCTTGCGAAGCAACTCAGAAAACGAAAAACTCTTTCGTCTTGCGAGTTTTTCGTCTTGCGAGGCATTCGTCTTGCAAGGTACCACTGTATTGTTCTTGTCATTCCATAGGTGTATGGTGCCAATGATTTTAAAATGATAGTACTTTGAGAGCATCTAAATAAAAGTTGAATCAAATGGGTTTCGCCTTTGTTATATATCCTAGTATGACCAAGCAATGAATAGTCTAGTTCAGGGGTCAGCAAACTTTTTCAGCAGGGGGTCGGTCCACTGTTTCTCAGACCTTTTTTGGGGGGCAGACTAAATTTTTTTTTGGGGGGGTGATGCAAGAGCACCACAAGCCCCGGTGGCTGCTTACCTGTGTCTTGTGAGCATCAGGGGCTGGCGGCAGCGGAGGGACGATGAGCAGAGCGCGAAAGGGCTCCAGAGAGGGGCTGCTTAAAATGGCGGCCGCTGGAGCACTTGCTGCTGCTGGCACCAACAAAGCCCAGCCCCCTTCCTTCTCTAGGCAACACGATGACAATGTACATACGCAATAGACAATCTTTATAGAATTCCTCCAAACCATAACAAGTACAAAATGAAATCTTTAGTCTCAAAGTCTCTGAAAATCTTTAAATGAAGCGAGGTACCAGACTGTGTATGATGAAAGACAAGATGTGAAGCTTTGTGTATTCAGCAAATATGATGTCCAACATTGAACAGTGATTCTGGATATTCAGTACTGTTTCGTAGAAGTCTTTGTCAGCATGGTGGGAGGATATAGAATTGCTTCATAAACCCATCTTATTTTGAATGAATGTATGTAAATGAAAATATTAAATCTTGTGGAACAGTGCTCATGTAATAATGTAGTCATGGGGAACATGAGCACTGTTCCACAGCATTTCATATTTGTATGGAAATGAAAATATCAAATGCTGTGGAACAGTGCTCATGTAATAATGTAGTCATGGGGAACATGAGCACTGTTCCACAGCATTTGATATTTTCATTTACATATATTCATTCAAAATAAGATGGGTTTATGAAGCAATTCTATATCCTCCGACCACGGTGACAAAGAATTCTACGAAACAGTACTGAATATCCAGAATCACTGTTCAATGTTGGACATCATATTTGCTGAATACACAAAGCTTCACATCTTGTCTTTCATCATACACAGTCTGGTACCTCGCTTCATTAAAAGATTTTCAGAGAATTTGAGACTAAAGATTTCATTTTGTACTTGTTATGGTTTGAAGGAATTCTATAAAGATTGTCTATTGCGTATGTACATGGTCATCCTGTTGCCTAGACATTGCTGACGTTCTCTTTGCAACACAGGGGTTTGTTTGGTTACTACTTACCCTTCCTCCTCTAGGCAGGGCAGGGAGAAGGCAGGAGGGAGGAGGGGGGAGATGTTGCCGCCGCCACTGTTGTGTGAGGGAAAGGGGAAGAATGTGTGCACTTGCGATCCACGCGGCGATTCCTGGACCATCCGTAGGCTGGATCCAGAAGGCAATTGGGCCTGATCTGGCCCGCAGACCTTAGTTTGCCAACCCATGCTCTAGTTTCTGAAGAATGGATGTGATCTGTAAGAGGAAGAGATCAGCATCTCCCTCCTCCTAGAGAAGAGAAGGGACTCCATTTCATTCTCAAAAGGTCCCTAAATGAAACAAAGAAACGTTTATAGTTTAGAAACTTCTCTCAAATGCGTTGTGGGAGCTGAGAAATGTAAACCTAGATGAACAATGAAGGTGGATCAAGATGCCTGACGAAACTAAAGCTAAAGCTAGTTCTCAGAAATGTTGAAATAAATACTGGACTGATTAATGTTTTGAAAACAAGCCAGTTTTGCGTTTTGTTGATGAGCATGGCACACTCTGGCTATACCTTGTGGGTGCCTGTTGCTGCAGGAATTAACACACCTAAGTGTTACCTACCTTGTTTGAACAATACACAAAAGAGCATGTTTATGCAGAGCAGGTCTGTGTTATTGGGCTCACATTTCTTTATTTTCTCTCTTTTATCTCCTTTCCCCTCTGCTTCCGGAGGGCACTGCATTGCCTACCCCGGGCCAATTTTTTTAACGCAAGCAGAGGAAGAGAAGGGAAGCAGGGCTACTCCATTGGCTTTGCTGAGAGATTTAGCAACTCATCCTTTCCCAGAACAGTTTCCACTCTAGCTGTTGTTGAAAGAACTTCAAGAACTAGGACCCAAGTTTGCTTCTTCCTCCCCGCTCTCCGTACTTTTTCATTCTGTGCTGTATGTTTCAGATTCTAAGCCTAAGGGCCTGGTCTGCCTTATAACTGGTTTTTGGAAGCCCCTCTGAGAGCTGGGTTAACATGACTGTAACTCATATATACATACATCTTTATTCCAATAAAATAAATATGATTTAAAATTGGGGGGGGGGGGGGGTTAGCCCCTTTGAGAGTAGGAGGGGGGCTTTTATTTACCAGCAACCCACTTGGTACATTCCCTATTCCAAATGTGTATATTTAGGTTTATGGAACAAATATTCCCTATATAGCGGTACCTTGGGTTAAGTACTTAATTCGTTCCGGAGGTCCGTTCTTAACCTGAAACTGTTCTTAACCTGAAGCACCACTTTAGCTAATGGAGCCTCCTGCTGCCACCGTGCTGCTGGAGCACAATTTCTGTTCTCATCCTGAAGCAAAGTTCTTCAGGATGATATAACCTGAGGTAAGATTTCTGGGTTAGCGGAGTCTGTAACCTGAAGTGAATGTAACCTGAAGCGTATGTAACCCGACGTACCACTGTATTGCCAAAGTGGGGGGAGAGGCTGAGAAGGAGTGATGTCCCAATCAACCAATGGTAGAGCTCTTATACCCTTGCAGAATAACAGCAAAGGTGGAGACCTTGTCTCCTCTCCCAAAATCCTAAAATGAGCGGCTGTCAAGGGTTGTATGGGTGCCAGGGAGAGATGCTTGTATGTTTGGGCACTGCAGCTAGTCTGTGTGAAAAACTGAGGGCTTCCACAGAGTTGTCGCAAGGAAAAATTAGGAAAGGGGAAATAATGTATTGCACCTGTGTCTCTGTACAAAGGGTGGCCATGTGTCCTGCTTTGCATAGGACAGTTCTCTACTTGAATGGCTGCCTGGTCATAGAATCAAAGAACTGTAGAGTTAGAAGGGACTTTGAGCACCATCTAGTCCAGATGTTGCTGGACTACAACTCCCATCATCCCTGAGCTCAGGCCTTGCTAGCTAGGGGTGATGGGAGTTGTAGTTCACCAACATCTGGGGACCCCCAGGTTGAGAAAGGCTGATCTAGTCATACCCCCTGCAATGCAGCTGTTCCATATAGGGATCTAACTTGCAAGCTTGGCATTATCAGCACAATGCTTTAACCCAGTGGTTTTCAACCAGTGTGCTGTGGCACCTTGGGGTACCTTGAATGATGGTCATGGGTACTGCAGGCAACACTGGCCTCTGTCCCTCTTTCCCTCCCTCCCTCCTCTGATGCCCTCTCATGTCTCTGCCTCCCAAAGGCTTGCACAGCTGTTTGTTGCAGCAGCCCTGGCTACAAGCTCCCCAGGCGAATGGTGACTCCGGGGCTGGCCAGGGGGTGCATCCCAGGCTCCTGTGGGGCAGTGTGAGGAGGCACCTCTGTTTGGGTCTGGGGGGTGGGAGGCATCTCAGAGACTGCCCAGAGAATTCACAGGGAGAGGGGAGAGGAGGCTGAGGGGACACTCCACAAGGTAGGGTGTTCGAGAAAGGGTGAGAAGCTGCTAGCTCTGCAGGCAAGGGGTGACACAACTGGGCTCCTGAGTCCCACAGGCATGCCACAGAAAGAAGATAGTTGGTCAAGGGAGCCGTGGACTCAAACAGGTTGAGAACCTCTGACACAGTGCAAGTGAATTTCATGCAAATCTGTCCTGGTTTTTGTTTTTTTGTTTTTTGCAGGGGGAAATATATATTTTTTCAATTTTTGTGGCGCATAAGTGACCCCTTATCCATAGAGCAGAAATGGGAAGCTTTTGGCTCCCCAGATGTTGTTGAACTACAACTCCCATCAGTCCTAGCAAGCGATGTCTGGATGGCCCCAGGCTTCCCTATACTGTACTTTCCTTGGAGCAAAGGCAAGCACTAAATGTAACAGACAGCATTGTCATGGAGAAAGCTGCTTATTTGCAGTGAGGGAGTCCGGTCCTTTGCAGCAGAAAGGGCTGGGGAATTGGGCTCAGAGTAGGCGCATCTTCCTAGGGCCTTCCCCATGACTTTTCCTGGAAACCAGTTTGCAATGTTTCATGTTGTCTCCACCACAGCTAGATGAAGCTGCAAGCGAAAGGCAGAGCTGGCATTCCGGCTTAACCACAAAGTAGTGTTTGATCATCGAACAATTATTCAGTACATGGTAGTTTGGGTTTAGCTTCAAAAACTGAAACCGATGACCTCATCAGGGCTGGCTCCCAGCAAACGGAAAATCAATTTGTAGAGCTAAGGCCCGGCACAAGAGATAAGTGTACTGCAGGAGCAAAAAAACAGTGTTAGCTGTACCACTTAGAAACTTAAGAAGAAGAAAAGAAGCCTATATTTAGCTGCTGTTATTCCTTTGCCTTTCATTCTCTGCGCCTAGATCCAAACCGCTGGAAATTTATGGAAGGGCGCTGCAGAGTGGTATGCAGTCGGGAGCGGAGGAGGAGGCAGATAAAAAGCACGCCCGTATCTTTCTTGAATGATTCATTGAAACTTTTGCCCTGCAAACATGCTCCAGTTCAGTTTTATTGCCTTTTTCTTGCCACCAGATAATTCAAGCTGTTTGTTTTTCCTAAGCAGGAGGAAGAGAGGAAATGAACCAAAGGGGCAACTTTTTACTTTGTGTTTTTTTTAAAAGAGCAATTGTTTCCAAGATAAGAGCCAAAACAGACACCGGGATGGCGCAGGACCTCTGTCATGGCTTTGTTGACATTACTTTTCAAGAGTGTATGGGACTGTGGAGGGGTTTTAATTAACACCATTATTTTTATTGTAGCAATGGCACTGGGAAAGGGGCTGTTTAATCCTTTACCCCAGAGGCGGGCAGGACCAGAAGCAGAAGTGGGGAGAGCAATGAGTGACTAATTCTACCTTTGTGCAGTAGGTGAGTTTCTACACACACTCGCTCAACCCACTGCATCCTCCATCCATGGGCATAGCCAGGGTTTTTTTTGGGTGGGTGGCTTTTATTAGGGGGAAGGAGGCCTTTTGTTGTAGGAGCAGAACCTCAGTTTGCTATGTATTTTTGTTGATTTTTATTTCCCCCCCCCCAGCTATGCCCATTCCTCCATTCATCCAAGCAAGCAAGAAACACCAGCTATGTTTGCACCACTGTTTACTGTGAACTCGCTGCGTTTCCAGTGCTGGGTTTTTAATCCAGGATCATGCAATATTACCCACAATGCAATACGCATCCTGTACTTTTTACTACCGTTGGATGCATTTTTCCTTAACTCAGCTCCGCTCCAGTTGAAGTCCTTAAGCCGTTCATCGTTGGGGGTAAAGACATTCTTGCGCTGCCAACGCCCCCCTGATGTGTACACACACACTGAAACCAATCTGACACTAATGAAGCTGTGCTGATGTGAACGGCAAGCGGAGGTGGCGGTGGCAGCAGGAAGCCTAAGGGACATCACAGGGCAGTCACAACTATGACGTTGTGAATCGAGCAGAACAGAAGACAAGAGGTGATGGTGTTGTTGTTGTTGTTGTTGTTGTTTAGTCATTTAGTCGTGTCTGACTCTTCGTAACTCCCTGGACCAGAGCACACCAGGCACTCCTGTCTTCCATTGCCTCCCACGGTTAGGTCAGACTCATGTTGATAGCTTTGAGAACACTGTCCAACCATCTCGTCCTCTGTCGTCCCCTTCTCCTTGTGCCCTCCATCTTTCCCAACATCAGGGTCTTTTCCAGGGAGTCTTCTCTTCTCATGAGGTGGCCAAAGTATTGGAGCCTCAGCTTCAGGATCTGTCCTTCCAGTGAGCACGCAGGGCTGATTTCCTTAAGAATGGATAGGTTTGATCTTCTTGCAGACTTAAGAGTCTCCTCCAGCACCATAATTCAAAAGCATCAATTCTTCGGCGATCAGCCTTCTTTATGGTCCAGCTCTCACTTCCATACATCACTACTGGGAAAGCCATCGCAGGTGATGGTGGAGGGTGCCAAATTTTGACCTTGTGCAGGGCACCGTTGAAATTTGAAAGGCTGAAGTGTTTTCCCGCAGAAGTATGAACACACCCATTCAAGGGCACATTCCACCCAGGCAAAAACAGTGCAGATGTGAAGCAGGGCCATTGAGTGGTATGGCCTGAATAAAAGGGTGTGTTGCCCTGGGAAAACTCCAAGGGCCCAATAGAGATGGAGGGCCACATTTGCTCCCTTGCCCAAGTTGGAGGTTCCTCTCCTTTGCTCTGTGTTGTTTTCCTGATTACCTCTTTCGAAAGGTCTCCTCCCTAGGGAGGAGAACAGGCACCGTATGGATACCAGATTGCTGCTTCTCTCCCACACTCCACCCGCATTAACAGTTGGTATGAAATCAAAGAATTGTAGAATTGGAAGGGACCACAAGTGTCAACTAGTCCAACCTATGACAATGTGGTTAAGAGGGTTGGGCTATGACCTGCGAGAGACCAGGGTTCAAATCCCCACTTGGTTATGAAGCTTTCTGGGTAACCTTGGGACATCACCTACCTCTCATGGTTGTGGTGGGCATGAAATGGAGAAGAGGAGAACCACGTGCAGCTCTGTGATCTCCTTGGAAGATAAAGGCAGTATTTTAAATAAATAAATAAATAAATAAATCAAGCAATGAAACAACGCAGGAATCTTTTGCCCAGCATGGGGCTTGAACCCATTACCCTGCAATTAAAAAGTATCATGTCGTACTGACTAAGCTAGGATTTCAATAAGGAAATTAGTGCAGGGGGGACAGTTGGAACAAGGACAACTGCCCAGGGGCCACGTGCCAGTACTGGGCAGGGCCAGAGGTAAAAGACCAACGGTAGGTGGAGCTAGCACCAATAAGAGCCATTGATAGGCAGAGCCAACTAATTCTAGTTCAGCCCCCTGCTGAGTTGTACAAGGGGCAACACAGAGACCTAGAAGGATTCGTGTGTGACACAATGGGTCAGTGTGTCTGGCTGTTATACAGAAGGTTGGTGATTCGAGCCCACCCAGGGACAGCTATGGGCAGGATTCCTGCATTGCAGGGGGTTGGACTAGATGACCCTTAGGGTCCCTTACAGCTCTACAGTTCTATGCTTCTAAGTGCCACCCCTTGGACTGGGTGTAAGGAAGAAGGCAGGCATGTGGGTCCTGGCATATAAAGCAGACTGAAGTTGTTGGGGATAGTGGCCCAATTGTCCTAATAGCCCAGCTCTGAGGAGGAGGAGGAGGAGGAAGCAGGCATCAGGGGATGATGTGCATTGAACTTACAACAACCCTCTTCCATTTCCCCCCCACCCATAGCTTGAGCACTGCAAAGCCTTTTCTTTCTTTCTTTCTTTCTTTCTTTCTTTCTTTCTTTCTTTCTTTCTTTCTTTCTTTCTCTCACCTCCCCACACCCCAAAGATTCCTGCTGTTTGTCTAGAACAAAGCCAAGGAATAAAATCTGGCAAGGAATTCACGGTGACTTGAAGGGATAAGAATCCTAACCGCTTCTGCCTGTTGCAAGAATGACCATTTGCTGACAGTTGGAACTGCAGAGCCAGACAGTAGTTCTGAATGATGTCAGACTGGAAAAGTCCTCCGCTGTTCCTGTCTAGTCTTCGAAATGGCTTTTGTGGCCAGAGTGAAGTCAGTGACGATGACCGCATCCCAACAAGCTCCACCCCCTCCCCCGGCTCTTCGCTCCCCAGTCTCTCCCCTCCCTCACATCTACTCCCGCCTCTGCCCATGCAGAAGTTAAATAAGAGTTGATATATCTCTGTTGGGAGCTGGAGTTGCTTTTGTGGTTACGTGGTGCTCTGGAAAGTAGGTTACTGGGTCAGGAACAACAAGTTCTGACTGTTTGCCAGGCTGCCCTTCCCCTCCTTCCTCTCCCTCCTCCCTTGATCATGTTTATGCTACTGTGACCTGTCGGGCTGAAATGGGTCTTTAAAAAAAAAAAAAAAGCAACACAAAAAACACACACCCCATAAATGATTTTGGGCAGTGTTGTGAAAAGAAGATGAAGAAAGACGAGGCATATCTGATTGAACTTGCCCTTTCTTTTGAAACTTGTGCCAAAATAAGTGCAGGATGTGTTTCTGCGCGGCTGCCTTGCAAAAGGAGTTTGGAATCTGATAATGGGGAGCTGAGCATCAGTGTTCAGTAAGTGAAAATGACTGCTTTTCCTTACTAGTGAGAGAGCCAAATAATGGCAAGATTTAAACCACAGAGCCTAGGACTTGCTGATCAGAAGGTCGGCGGTTCGAATCCCCACGTTCCTCAGTCCCTGCTCCTGCCCACCTAGCAGGTTGAAAGCGCGTCAAAGTGGAAGTAGATAAATAGGTTGGTGGGAAGGTAAATGGCGTTTCCGTTTGCTGCTCTGGTTCGCCAGAAGCGGCTTAGTCATGCTGGCCACATGACCCGGAAACTGTACACCGACTCCCTCGGCCAATAAAGCGAGATGAGCGTTGCAACCCCAGAGTCAGCCACGACTGGACCTAATGGTCAGTGGTCCCTTTACCCCTTACCTTTACTTTTATAGATTCAAAGGTAGAGTGTATCTATCTATCCTATTAGCCTCTGATGCAACCTTGGTGTTTTTTGTTTGTTTGTTTGTTTGTTTTGTTTTGGTGTGTGTGTAAGGGGGGAGTTTGCATCTGGCAAAGTCAAACCTAATAAGGTCCATGTAAGACCTCCTCCATGCCAGTTTTAGAAGTAAAATATTTTCCACCATCCCCGGGACATCTTTTCTCTCTGTGTCCATGCACCGCTTTATGCTAAGTCAGACTACACTGTTCTAAGTTGCTCAGCATCATCAATGGGGAGCCATGTCCCTCCAGATGTCGTTAAGAGTCCAACTCCCACTAGTTGAAGAAAGCTCAAGTTCAACCAATGGTATGGGGCAATGGGAGTTGCCATCCCACAGGTTTGGAGGGCCACAAGTTCCCCATCCACAATATTGTACTGAGCAGAATTCTCAACCCTCGTCTTTTCTGACTGGCAGTAACACTCCAGGGTTGCATATAGGAGCCCTTTGTAATCTAGTCTGGAGACACAAGGGATTGAATTTGCGACATTCTGCACGGAGATCATGTGCCATGCCATTGAACTATGCCTGTCTCCATAGTCCTAGCTCTGTGAGTTGCAGAGAACAAACCCTATTCTTTTTGAACAGTACTACTCATTATGAGGAATGACTGATAAGCACTATTTGAATATGGTTTTCCTTTAAGTTGTGAACCTACCTGGTTGTATGATTAAGCCCACATTTAATCAATTTTCAAACCAAAATCTGTAGCTTTGTCAAATGCTTTTCTGAAATCAAGATAAATTATGTCCATAGCATTCCCACAATGCACTCAACTAGATTTAGAAAGATACAACTCATCTGGAAGCTTGGGTTTTATGAGATTGGTTTTATTTTCCCCGGGAGTCTTTTTGTTTTTATTTAACTGAAATCATCTTACTTCGTTACCTTCAAGGGTTTAACACCCTTCAACCCAAGAAGAACGCTTTTGTTTCTGCAGCCAGATTCTCTGAGCTCATAAATCTTTGGCATAAAAGTTGGCCAACTTAAAATCTGCTCATTGACCTTGACCTGATGTTTGGAAAGTTTCTGAAATCTTGTTTTGGAAGAATTCCTGATTTGCAGCCAAAGTGTGCTTGTGTGGCTTTGCTTTCAGAATTAGTGGTTTATTTCAGGGAGAGCAGCCTTTTGCTTTTTTAAGCACACACACACACACACACACACACACACTATAATTAGATTTTTAAAAAGATGCCTTCTGGACATTTCTTTTCACACCTTTGTTCTTCAGTTGCCTTGTATGTCCCCAGGCTCTATTTTTTTTCGCTACAATGGATAACAATACCTGCTCCATTATGTGTTACAGAACACCAAAGGCCTGCTTCATCTAGATGGGCAAGGAACTTTCTATGGGCGTTTGAGCTGCAAAGCTGCTTGTTTTCTCCTTAGGTAACTCTATCCTCCAGGGCAGCAGCAGGCTTTAAATGAAAAAGGACATGATGTCCTTTCAAATGTAAATTACCTGTGTTTGTGTTTTAGAATTAAAAAAAGGAGGAGAGAATAACCCACTTGGCACTCGAGGAAGGTACTCCAGATACCCTGCCAGCAGGAGAGTGCAATCTCCTTCTCCTGTAATTAGGACTGTTAATTTCCCTTTGGTTTGACATACGTTGACTGTGTGTGCTTGAGTGTTTGTTGTGACTGAGGCTGTGTGCACACTTTACCGTTGGTAGCACAAAGATGTGCAGTAGGTCTCCCAGTATAGAATTGGGCACAGTTGTCCTCAGGATGCTGTTTTTATCCAGATTGATTCTAGAGGCTGCTGGGTGTGGGTACTTGATAACACTCTTGGAAACCCTCCCCTTAGTTAGGTTTCCTCCCCACACATGCCCCAGGTGAGTGAACAAGGAAGTGGTGATCTTGGTATACACAACGTGGCTGGGCAGATGCTGTAACACGCAGTTCAGCTGCATGCAAACCCAACAGCTGTGAATTAGAGCCCTGGCATCTCTGATGAGGGCATCTGGAGAAGACTTTCCAACCATGCTCTTGGCTTCTGGGCAGGTTCATGCAGGAGCTGGCCAACCTTCAGGTAAAGGTAAAGGGACCCCTGACCATTAGGTCCAGTCGCAGACGACTCTGGGGTTGTGGCCCTCATCTCGCTTTATTGGCCGAGGGAGCCAGCGTACAGCTTCCGGGTCATATGGCCAGCATGACTAAGCCGCTTCTGGCAAACCAGAGCAGCAAACGGAAACACCATTTACCTTCCCGCCAGAGTGGTACCTATTTATCTACTTGCACTTTGACATGCTTTTGAACTGCTAGGTTGGCAGGAGCTGGAACCGAGCAACAGGAGCTCACCCCATCATGGGGATTTGAACCGCCGACCTTCTGATCAGCAAGTCCTAGGCTCTGTGGTTTAACCCACAGCGCCACCTGCATCCCAATCCTTCAGGTAACCTGGTCCTAAACCAGTTAATTACTGCTGTGTGAATAAGTGGCTCCTTTCATTCTCAAACTAGTGCATTTTTTAAAAAAATATCTTTATTGAGTTTATAAACAAAAATAATAATAAGAGGAAAGAAAATACAAATAGCAAAGAATTTCCTATAAACGAAAAAGGTAGCATTTAAGTTTACAAACTGCTCAAATCTATGTTCCAGTTCGATTAATCGTAGCTGCCTACATATAATTTAATATGCCTATATACAATGTAACAAACAGAAATAAAAAGAAATGTTAATACTTCTGATTAAGTCCATAATACTCTTCCTGCTTTAACCATTAGATCCAAACATAGCGTTCCTACATATATCCATTATTTAATTTCGTCATTATTGTTTTTTATATTAATACCATATGTTGTTATTCTGTAAGGTCAGAATCAAACTAGTGCATTAAATGACCTTGTAGTTCTGGTGTTCAGGGAATGTAGCACATCAGTGCCCAATTATCCATGGGACATCCTCGATGACTAGGTAATCAGTAGAATGCAAAAATTGGAGTGATATTTCCATATGGTTACACAGATACACCTGGGTAATGATCGGGCTATGTTTGAAGAGGAAATAGGAAGTTTTGAGTATTCGAGTTAGCACAGCACATACATTCCTGGCAAAATTTTGGTATGGAAAGAAGGGAGGCGACAAATTCTTCCTGATTTTGTAACATGCAAATTGTCTTCAAAATACAGAACAATGGCCTCAACTGGATCCATTTAACCACTACCATTTTGCTGCAAGTGTTTGTGCCTTAAAAAAACCCCACAGTTCCCCATTGCGTTAAATAACTGTCCGTCACTTAAGCTCTGCCCCCCTTGCTGCATAGGAGGTGAACGTTTCTTTGAAGGGGATTTAACACAGTTATATAAAATAACAGAAAGCCATCCCGAATTGCTGCAGATAGATTATAGCTGCGGCTTTTGAGCTTCTGCTAGTGTCAGTGGAATATTCCTGAAAATGATTATAATTATGAGACTCATAAATAAATGTAAATACTGGCAGTTATTAAGTCAGCATACAGAAACATAAGCAAACCCTGAAACAAAAGAACAGCAGGAAGCAGCAAGCAATGGAGTGAAAGTGTTCTAGTTAGTTAGACCATCCAACCTAAGCAATGAAAGATGTCAAGAATTCCTTGAAGTATGGATCCTCAGGACTGAATCTTGAGGGCTCAATCACATGAGAGCTCACTCCTGCCGCCTCCACTGATCCTGCAAGACGAACTGATAAATATATGTGAAGATGTCACCTCGTGCCCTCTCCCAAAGCCTTTGAAATGCTGGGGTCAGCTGTAAGGCCAAAGTCCATGTTGCTTGGTAAACCAGACGAAGCAGAACCATTTTGACTAAAAATCTGATGCAGCCCTAGTGCCTCTTGCAGATTATGCATCAGATTACGGTGTCAGTTTATTTTCCAGCCACAGTGATCTACCTAAGTTCAGCACACCAATTCTCTAATATAATCAGGACTCCCCCCCCCCAGCTGGAACTTGCTGGAACTCAGTTCCTGCACTGCTCGAGTGGGTGCCATTGCCATTCTAAGAGAACAAGGGAGGTGTTCATGGCGAGTTCTGGCACCTCTTTTTTCTAGAAAAATTGCACTGAATACAGTGGTGCCCCGCAAGACGAATCCCTCGCAAGACGGAAAACCCGCTAGACAAAAGGGTTTTCCGTTTTTCAATGCGCTTCGCAGGACGAATTTCTCTATGGGCTTGCTTCGCAAGACGAAAATGTCTTGCAATTCTTGCGATTTTTTTCCGCTCCCCACCCCCTTTTTCTAAGGCACTAAGCTGCTAATAGCCTTTTAGCACCTAATCCGCTAATCCCTTAAGCCTTTAATAGCCGCTAATAGCCGCTAAACCACTAATAGCGCTAATCCGCTAATAGGGTTGCTTCGCAAGATGAAGAAACCGCTAGACGAAGAGACTCACGGAACGGATTCTTTTCGTCTTGCGAGGCACCACCGTATAATGATGATAATGATAATAATTTGCTAGTTCTAATGATTCTGCCCACTCCCTGCTTGTGCAAGAGATTGCCCCCAGCCATCGGGAGCAGACATCGCCTCATGCAGTGGCAGAGCTTCATGCTCTGGCACTGGGGGGGGGGAGAGCAGGTGGGGGCGGGGCATGCAGCACTACCTGTGAAGGTGTGGCGTCTAGCTGTGATGGCACCCCACCGGGATCGCGCTGCCAGGGGCGGTGCGCTCCCATCCCCCTTCCTCCGCCAGTGGCCTCATGTTACATTGGATCCCTCTCATTATTTGTTGGTGTTTTAATTGTGGTGTTTTGTATTTTAAACATTTGCTTGCTTTGTAAGCTATGTAGATCATTTTTATTGATCAATAATATGTGTGTGTGTGTGTGTGTGTGTGATCCAAATAAGTTCTGATCTAAGTAGAGCCACTGAAATTAATGTGCCAAAGTAAGTCATGTCTGGACACGGGTGGCGCTGTGATCTAAGGCTTGCCAATCAGAAGGTTCGAATCCCCGCAACAGAGTGAGCTCCCGTTGTTCGGTCCCTGTTCCTGCCAACCCAGCAGTTTGAAAGCACGTCAAAGTGCAAGTAGATAAATAGGTACCGCTCCAGCGGGATGGTAAACGGCGTTTCCGTGCGCTGCTCTGGTTCGCCAGAAGTGGCTTAGTCATGCTGGCCACATGACCTGGAAGCTGTCTGCAGACAAACGCCGGCTCCCTCGGCCTAAAGAGCGAGATGAACGCCACAACCCCACAGTAGTTCGCGACTAGATCTAACGTCACGGGTACCTTTACCTTTAAGTCATGTCTACTAATTTCAATGGGTCTGTTCCAAGTAGGGTTAGCATTGGATACAGGCTAATAATAATGTAGTGTGACTGTTTTCTTGCTTTGCCTCACTTCTCCCAGGAAAACGGGGTCCACTGAGCCTCAGAACATTGGACCTGTAACTCTGCTTGGGAATCAGCAGATGCACAGGTTTATTAGAAAGGCGATAGCCTAATTCCAGTTCCACCAGACTCAAGTGCATTTTTAATTACATTACCACAAAGGTGCAGAAGTCTGTATGAGACAAGCCTCTTGAAGATTACAGCTCACCACTGAGACTGGATGCTTTTAAACGCTCCTGCAATATGCTCATGTATTTTTTCCATGCAAAAGAGAGGTCAGCAGGATTCCTGCCTGGAGCATCTACTGATACCAGTTGAGAAAACTGAGGAATATTGCTCTCTCTTTCTCCCTGCCTCCCCCCCCCCCCTTCTGTGATGAGGTTTTCTTGCTAACGTTTATGTCGGTTCTAAAGAAAAGAATTCCACATTCTAACTAGGCTCCCACATAGGAAATGTGTCAGGTTACTAAGCGTAAGAGGCTTTAGTCTAGGCAGGGAGGGAGAAGAAAATGTGTTGCTCCCTTAAGGAAGAATAAAATAAAAAAGAGGTCAGTGTGACTAGAGTAAAAGTGTGTCATTTAAATAGGAAAGCAAGAGAGCAAAGGAAGCAGAATAGCTGAGGAAATGTTGCTTGCATAATTCCATAAAACTAACCTAGGGCATGTCAGAGGACCAATGATTGAGGCAGGAAGTGATGGCATATCCCACCTCCCAGTATGTTGGTGGAACAGAATCGTTCTTTTTCTGATCATTTTGTCATTCTGTGTCCAGGGCTGTGTGGGGGTGGCTGCACCAGGTCTGGGGATCCTGTGGCACCCCAGATGTTGCTGGACTCCACCAGCACCAGCCAAATGGTTAGAGAAAATGGGAGTTAGAATCATAGAACTGTAGAGTTGGACAGGACCACGGCGGTCATCTAGTTCAACCCCCTTCAAGGCAGGAATCTTTTTGCCCAACTCAGGGCTTGAACCCATGACCTTGAGATTAAGAGTCCCATGCTCTACCGACTGAGCTAAGACCTGGAGGGCCACAGGGTTCCCAATGAATAAACCAAGTTGGTATTTTGTGCCAAAACATGCAGAATTCTACAAGGTGCAGAACATAAACTTTGCATACGTGATGAATAATCCTTCTGTGCTGTTCGAGCTTGTCATGGAAGCACAGAGCCTAAGGGGCACATTCCATTGTGAGCAACCTTCCAGCAGACACATGCCACCGGTGGGCAGGGACAGAGGTTAAAAAACAGGGCGGAGCAATGTCTGCACTTTTTAAAACCTTTGCACAGTAGGCTGTTTTCTGCACATACTCTCTCACCTTGCCCCCATGCTTCACCCAGGCAAGCAAGAGTCACATCAGACTTCAGTGACATATTCCAGCCAGGCAAAAACACTCAAGGAGGGTGCAAAGTGAGGAGAATGTCCTGGGGAGAAGAGGGTATGTGGAAGCACCCAATCAGCATGAAAGGGGAATTTATGGCTACTGAGTCTTCTCTCCCTTTGTGCCGATTGGAGCTATTTACAGTGAAATAAGGTGACTCATCCCCTCGGGATTGGCTCCTAGCCCATGTTAGCAATGCCGTTTTTTGCCAATCTCCCATAAAAAAACAAAACTTAAAAACGGCCTTTTTGTGATTTTGCCCCCCAAAAAGTTCAACAACTTTTCATTCTGGATTTCCATTGTTTGAAATATGGCAACCCTACATCAAGGGACGCGGGTGGTGCTGTGGTCTAAACCTCTGAGCCTTTTGGGCTTGCCGGCCACATGACCTGGAAAAAACTGTCTGCAGACAAACGCCAGCTCCCTCGGCCTGCAAAGTGAGATGAGCGCCGCAACCCCAGAGTTGTCTGCGACTGGACAGGGATCCCTTACCTTACCTTACATCAAGTGACAATTTTCCTGCATCCCCCAAAACTAAGAATTTAGGAACATTGAAAGCACAAGGTGCTTCAATTTCCAGTATGTACATTTTCTTATGTACAATTGGAACATCAAGGAAAACACAACTGAAGTCATTCAAAAATAAGATATTGGAGCTCTCCAAATCATTAGCCTATATACATGCACAGAAAACAGTAGATCTAACTGAAAGGCAGCACATGGAGAACTGCATTCATCATTGCAATGCAATTACTACTACTACTATTACTATATAAGATTAAAACCTTAGAAAGGAGCATGGCTGTAACTACCACGAAGGGACATGTGCTTCTGAATTTGTCACCGCATTACTTTCCTTAACAAGCAACATATCCCTGGATTCTTTGGCAGAAGCCTTGACTCTTAGTGGTATGAGAGCATGCTAAATGTATTTTGTGTGGATGACACCTAAGATTTTGATTCTGGGACTGTCTGCATGCAAAGTTCAGGCCTCTCCCTTATGTTCATCCCTAGCAAAGTTGCGACTGATAGAGGTGTTGTTGTGATTTTATAAGCAAGCAACTCGGCCACTTTCTGTAGGCGTGATAGACTTCTCAGCCATTTAGACCAGCTTGCCTGGGGCGTCTGCTTCCTCCTAATAAGCCTGACACGATGTTTAGTTGCCTCAACGTCAGTGCTGTAAAACTGAATGACTGTGAATCGGGAACATTTGCTACGCTCTCCACAATCCCAGTGGGTCGTTAGCTTTTTCTTTCTTTCCCCTCCAAAGATCTTAATTAAAGACTGCTTCCTGTTAATTCTCTCTAGCAGCCTATTAGAGCACCCTGGAGTTTAGCTGTGCTCTGCTGTCAGTCTTTAGAAGTGGGGCAGTGCTTTCTTCATCAATATAGTTATGTGCATGAATTACTACTTTGATCTGCGTGTGGGCTGTGTTTTCTTGGAATCTAGTCATGCTCCACATATAGGGATTTGGGTGCACTGATGTGAAACCATTCAAGTTTTATACAGTTCAATAAGTTTAGGGTCTTTTCTAAATGTGGATCTGCTTTAGAAAAGAGCAGCTTCTGCTGTAAGTTTTGAATTGAAATGGACATGGGTGGCACTGTGGTCTAAACCACAGAGCCTAGGGCTTGCCGATCAGAAGGTTGGTGGTTTGAATCCATGCAACGGGGTGAGCTCCCATTGCTCAGTCCCTGCTCCTGCCAACCTAGAAGTTCGAAAGCACGACAAAGTGCAAGTAGGTAAATAGGTACCACTCCGGCGGGAAGGTAAACGGCATTTCCATGTGCTGCTCTGGTTTGCCAGAAGCTGCTTAGTCATGCTGGCCACATGACCCAGAAGTTGTACACCGGCTCCCTTGGCCAGTAAAGCCAGATGAGCACCGCAACCCCAGAGTTGTCCGTGACTGGACCTAACGGTCAGGGGTCCCTTGCCCTTTACCATAAGATAATAGTTTTTATGTATGGATATTCCTTGGGCTCCACCATATGACTTGTTTACTGAGTATTCATTATGATTTGTTTAGGTTAGATTATGTACTGCTTGATTAGGAATGGCTTAGAAAGTGGATTCCCATTTAGTGCTGTGCTTACCCTTTCCGTGTGCTGCGCTGGTGCCGGCTCGCCAGAGCAGCTTCGTCACGCTGGCCACGTGACCCGGAAGTGTCTCCGGATAGTGCTGACCCCTGGCCTCTTAAGTGAGATGGGCGCACAACCCTAGAGTCGGACACAACTGGACCGTACGGGCAGGGGTACCTTTACCTTTACTTACCTAATTCACACATTATGAAAACATCTGAGACCTGAAACACAGCCATCCTTCAAAATCTGCTCTTCTGTGAATGTTGCAGTGCAGTTCTCCAGCCAAGTAATCCGTACAAAAAAACACATGTACAAATGTGCATGTAGCAAGCGCATTATACAAATGACATAAACCAAACAATTAAATAAAATAACTTTTAGATCCCTCTCCTCTTTGACATCCTTCAAACTGCCATTTATTGCTTTGATGTTTGGTTCATGTTAAAATGAATCTGCTGCTTTCTCCACCAAAATAGAAGAACCTCAAAGTAGCATACAACAAAATTTAAAATTACAATAACAGAAAATGGCCAAAATAAAGTAATGCAGTTAAATAATGAAAATATCTGAGCAAGAGGAAAAAAATGTGAATAAAATCACAGGCAGTGTGGTGAAAGTGCTTAAGAGTGTCAGGCTTAAAACATGAGAGACAGAGATTCAAAGCAAAAATGTTGTGTGAATCAGCCCTTGGACTGCACATCATCCATTGTTTAGTAAGCTCTGGGGATCAAAAGTTTCTATCCCTGGAGCTCTTTGCCTTTGATCTTCAGGGGCCAAAATGTCTAATGCCATAACTGCAACCTACATAAACCAGACTGGCTTATATCGCACACTGAAAACATCTTTAACTTTGATGAACACCATTTGAATGTTTAGGAAGCTGCCTTATACAGAGTCAGACCATTGCTACATCAGTGCTGCCTGCACTGACTGGCAGTAGCTTTCCAGGGTTTCAGACAGAAAGTATTTTCCCAAGCTCTCCCTGGAGATGCTGGGGATTGAACATGGAACCTTCTGCACCCAAAGCAGCCCTCCCCCCTTTGGTTCTGTCAGCTTTATGATTACTTGCAAATCTCTCATTTTGGAGGAGCTTAGCACATCCTTTTCAAAAACAGCATGTGCAATTTCTCCTCCTGCATCTGCTGTGAAAGAGCTTTCGAGTGTTCTGTAGTTGGGTTGCCACCTCCTCTCACTGCCAAAATGCAGAGGTGATAATGATGTAGGTCATTGTGGCCTTCCTGACCTACATATGTCAATGCTCTTCTGGGGTGTTACTCACAGTTACAGATGTAGAACAGACTGAATGCTGTTCTACATCTGGATCTATTATCAGGTAATAAAAAGTCTATTTGTGTATTACCAGGTTATATAAAATAGAGAGCCTGTGAAGTACAATAGTATATTCGCTTGTTTCACTCTTCACCACAGTACTGGACTGAATTTTCCATTCAACAGCATTCCATTTTAAACCAATTTCCATCCAGAAAAGAAGGGCTTCCCCCTTCTTATGCAGACACAGTATCTATCCCAAGATCTGGCCTGAGGCAGATGATGTAGAAAATTTGCTGAACCAAAGTTTGCTGCCTGGTTCTGGAAGGTAGATCGCTGGATAACTCCTGTGGATGCTGCCCTCAAGTTCATAAGAGAGAGAGAGAGAGAGAGAGAGAGAGAAAGGATACAATTTTCTCTATTTTTGATATTCAGTTGATAAATTCCAATGATTATATGGCCAGGGTGGCATCACCCACATAGTGGGAGAAGGTATCAGCTACCTTGCGGAAGCTTCAAGGTTTGCAGAAGTACAAACAAATATTTCAAACGTTCCCACCCATGGCCATAACACAGCCCAGTTAAGAAGCTATGGAATGCTGAGTGACTGTCAAGAGTGGGGTTGGAATAGAAAAATGGATGAAGAGAAATTGAGTAGCTGGCATCTTGGACACTTGGTGCTTCACACGGCAACATTTTTTTATAGACCTGTGTTATAGACCTGCCTTTCTAAAACCAGTAGAGCCAACAATGGGAGGAACATGCCCCCCACCCATTCACAACAAAATGGAAGTGGAAACAGATTTCACCCCGACACAAAATAAGGCATGCTTAGAATAAAGCAGGAAAACTATAGCAGGCATCCTATTTCGATCAGGGAAGATGCACTGTACCAAAACACCAATAGTTCCTCCACTGCACAATCATGAACACTGAACAATCATGAAGGGGCTCCGTTTCTCCTGCCGCTTCGCTGAAGGGGCACTGAGCAGAGAGGGGGAGATTTTTTTTTCTTGTTCTCCCCCTCTAAAACAAGGTGTGTCCTATGGTCGGGTGCATCCTATAGAGTGAAAAATACGGTAGTTGGTCTCTAAGGTGGTACTGGAAGGATTTTTAAAAAATTTTGTTTTAACAATCCCTTAGTGTTACTTCACCCCTACTTTACTCAAACCTCTGCTGCTGTTAAAAACTGTGGGAGATAAGCAGTCCAATCTAACAATGCATGTTCTTGCTAGTTAGCATGTGGAAGGGTCAACACCATAGAGATGTATTGTTGATAGGCAAACTCAGACCATAGAAAAGAAATTGGTAGAGAAGACTCTGTGTGATGTCCTTTCCCCTCTGCTCCTGAGAGGGCAGAAGCAAAAGAAGTATTTCCTGTTCCTTCCTTTTATCTCTCTCTTTTCAACCAGCCATAGAAACGAATGTCTGTCGACTTGCTCCAGTAACATCAGGCACATGCCTGAAATGGTTTTTGCATGTCGAGGTCCCCAGGTCCACCCCAATAACTCACACATCACACAGAATTTTTTGTTTAAGGTTTTTGGCATAATTTTGGCCACAACTTTATTAAAATACAAAAATGTGAGCGGTTGCTTAGGCATTGTTTGCGACTATCTGCCCCCACCATGGGGGACAGACTGACATTCCGCACGATGCAAAAGTCAGAAAAGGGGAATACACTTGGGGGTAGTGACGGAGCAGGGAACCTGCCCTCAGCCCTCGACAAATGCAACCAGGAGCTCATTGCTATGGCCCGAGCCCCCTTGTCAGAGTGGACAAGCAATAGTTAGCCCCCGATTCCTTTAACGGAATCCCTTGCAGCAGCAGCATTAGAGGGGCAGGCACAGCCAATCCATGCCCCTCAACCAACCAAACCATAAACCAATGCCTAACTCCAACCTTACAAGTTGTGACAATTTGCTACGCAGTAGGCAAAAACCAAATGGTCCCAGCCAATCAGCCAGATGGACAAAATTCCTACTGGGCCCCTGCCCCAAAGCAGACGACCCCATGACAGGCATAGCAAGGTCAAAGCGAACAACCCTAATTCTAGGGAGGGGGGGACGGGCAATCCGATGCACGGAGCGAAAAGAGGAAGCCCTAGCCTCGTGCAAGGAGTTTTAGCATTTCTGACTGTCAATCAACAAATGGCAACATTAACTTCCTCCCAACAAGAAGGGAAGCCCCAATCGCATCAGTGGCCAATGATCAATTAGCCCGCCCCCAACTTTGGAGTGTCCTGGTGGCCCCCATCGCAACACGTGCTCTCCATGAAGGAGAACACGTTTTGCTGTAAACGCAAGTATTTTTCCTGCACTTATTTGTACTGCTGTTGCTGCTAAGGACAAATACTTGGCTGTAAGTAAACTATATGTTTGAACTTACTTTTCAGTCTGTAGCCTGTTTCTTTGATAAACAGGCTAAAAAGGGGGGGAGATCAGCCTTAATGGCTAATTCCTATGCCTTCAATTAATAATAATAGTAATAATAGTAATAATAATAATTTATTATTTATACCCCACCCATCTGCCTGGGTTTTCCCAGTCACTCTGGACAGCTTCCAACAGAATATTAAAATACAATAGTCTATTAAACATTAAAAGCTTCCCGAAATTAAACTGCAGGAGATGGAATTTAAACTCTGCTTGGCCCGACGCTTTTAAAACTGATCCTTTTGTCTGTTCACCCACACATGTGCGTCTGTGGAGGAATAAAACATAGTTAATTATATTTCCTCACCTACCTAATAAAGCCCATACAAACTTAATACTTCTTTCCTCTCAGTGTTTCTCCTTTCTTGCTGTACTCATATGTCTCCCTCTTCCATTCCTCAGTTGCCTTATATGAGAGAGATAAAGGATTCTATTGCCTAGAATGTTGTTTGTATTTCAGACACTGCAGATTATTGATAAAATGGACTGTTTCAAGAAGTGGCAGAAAGACATATCTAGATTTGTCTGGCAGGGCAAAAAGCCAAGAATAAAATTTAAAATATTGACTGACACAAAAGAAAGAGGAGGCTTTGCCCTGCCAGACCTAAAACTTTATTATGAATCAGCAGCTTTCTGCTGGTTGAAAGAATGGCTGCTTCTTGAAAACACAGAAATTTTGTACTTAGAAGGATTTAATAATGTTTTTGGTTGGCATGCATATTTATGGTATGAAAAAGTTAAAGTGCACAGAATGTTTAAAAATCACATTGTCAGGAAAGCATTGTTTAATGTCTGGACAAGGTACAAAGATCTGCTTGAAAATAAAACTCCAAGGTGGTTGTCACCAATGGAAGCAAAAGCTCTAAAAAAGCTCAATATGGAGGCCAAATGGCCAAAATATTGGGAAATTTTGGAGCAGGAGGGAGATAAACTAAAACTGCAGAGTTTTGAAAAACTAAAAAGTAAGGTGCAACACTGGCTTCATTATCACCAGATAATGGAGGCATACAAATTGGATAGAAAAATTGGCTTCCAGGTGGAAAAATCAAAATTGGAAACGGAACTGTTAGAACCGAAAACTAAGATTTTGTCAAGAATGTATAACTTGCTGCTGAAATGGAATACCCAGGATGAAACAGTAAAATCTGCTATGATAAAATGGGCACAAGATGTTGGACATAACATAATGATGGCTGACTGGGAACAGTTATGGACCACTGGTATGAAATTTACGGCATCTAATGCTTTAAGAGAGAATATTATGAAAATGATATACAGGTGGTACATGACACCAGTCAAGCTAGGAAAAATCTATCATTTGCCTGATAATAAATGTTGGAAATGTAAAGAAACTGAAGGTACATTTTTTTTTCCACCTGTGGTGGACGTGCCCAAGGATTAAGACCTTCTGGGAAATGACTTATAATGAAATGAAAAAGGTGTTTAAATACACCTTCCCGAAGAAACCAGAGGCCTTTCTCCTGGGCATGGTCGGCCAACAGGTATGAAAGAAGGATAGAATTTTCTTTATGTATGCCACAACAGCAGCAAGAATACTTATTGCACAGTTTTGGAAGACACAAGAATTACCCACTCTGGAAGAATGGCAGATGAAGGTGATGGACTACATGGAACTGGCAGAAATGACCGGCAGAATCAGAGACCAGGGAGAAGAGACGGTGGAGGAAGATTGGAAGAAATTTAAAGACTATCTACAGAAATATTATAAGATTAATGAATGTCAGAATGTCATCGGATTGAACGTGAAAGGTTATTAGCAATAAAGTGGTGAAGGAGTACAGAAAACTTAAAGGTTAAAAGGTATAAAATTAAAAGGCTTTAATTTGCTAAGATATTAAGGAGATTAAGATATACCAATATATTAAGATCAAGTTAAAAATAAGGTAAGACAGAGGGAAGGGATTTGCTGATCAAATACATGAATTGGAATACAGTGAAGGTGAGGCGTGGGGAAGTCTGGGAAATAAGTAAATGCAAGGAATACTACGAAATGGTATTGTTTTTATCCGTTTTTCTGTTTTTTCTTTCTTCTTTTTGTGTTGCTCTTTCTGTTGTTTTGTATTTTTGTACTTTTGTATTTTTCTGTTATTTTTTCTATTTATGTAAAAACCTTAATAAAAATATTATTAAAAAAAAGAAGAGAGAGATAAAGGATGCTGAAGCCTCAAATATTATAGTTTCTTCACAGAATGTATTTCACTCCTGGCACCATGTGTTCTTTTCGATATGGAGTTCCAGATTCAGTGTGGTGATTCAGAAGAGATATTTTATTAACAAGCAACACCCATGTATGTGTAACATCCATCAACTGAACAAGCTGACAGGCTTGCTGTTAAAGATTCTATGCATCTTAAAGATGCAGCAACATATATCAGCATGGGGTGTTAAAGAAAACTGCAGAATAGAAGAGAGGGTGAGGCATGGAAAATCGGGGTACCCTGTGTGCAAGGGACAGCTGAGAAAGGTAAGGAGGAAGGGACAAGGTAAAGGGGGTGAAAGTGAAAACGGGAGGTGCAAAGTGGGTTACAAAAAGGACTAAATAGTTTTGGGGTGAAAAATGGAAGCAAGGGCATACGAGGGTCTGGAGCTTCATAACTGACAAAATATGAAAAAGGTGTTGAGCAGTTGCGATGTGTAGGAGGAGGAGGATGCAGGAGGTTACCATAGGGGTGCTTTGTAGGGTTGTACAAAAGGAAGAAAAAGGAGGCACAGACACTGGGGTGAAAGTGGAAACAAGAGTGCCAAGTGAGGCCGCAGAACAGACGAGAGAGGCAGCTTCAGAAATGTGGCTGGGAAGGTGGCAAGGAGTTGCACAGAGTAGGACGTAAAAGCTCTGAGGCAGAACTTTCCAAACTCTGTGTCACAACACATTAGTGTGTCGGCTGCAGTGTGTAGGTGTGTTGTAGGAACGCTCCCCGTGCTCCTCCCCGGGCTGAAAAGGGGTTAGTTTAACCTCTGGTTTGCTAGTAAAGCTGAATTACTGTGTTGTGAAATGATGCATGCCTAAAAAGTGTGTCACCAACATGAAAAGTTTGGAAGGCTCTGCTCTAAGGGGTTAGTGGGGGGGCGGGGGCGGAATGACAAGGGAGTTGCCAAGTAGAATTATTATTATTATTATTATTATTATTATTATTATTATTATTATTATAAATTTATATCCCGCCCATCTGGCTGGATTTCCCCAGCCACTCTATAAAACACAACGAAACATCAAACATTAAAAAATAAGATATCCTATACAAGCAACAAACAAACCAATCAATCAATCAAGAAAAACCAATAACAATAACAACAACAATAATAAACAGTTTACAGTTATACCCAAATTAAAGTAACCACCAACCCCAACTAAACATTCAACCAACACCAACCCAACAAAAATGATACAGAGGAACCTAAAATAGAATTGTTTAAAACATTTTAAAACAGCCAGTTGCCCCAGCCCAAGAATTGTTCCAGCAATGTCCCAGTGGCCTTCCGGGAGCCTCTTTTAGCTGTCCAGGGTGAGTCTGGGCCCCACCCCCTAGGCCAGGTGGAAATGGGTCTTGCAGCAGGGAATAGGTCTTTCTTCCAGCACTCACGGCAGCAGCAAGGAACAAGCAAGGTATGTGTATCTTCCTCTTCTTTGGTGATCACTCATAGCTGAGTAAGATTGTCTTCCATGAACATGGTTTTAACAATGAGTCCGTAAGTGACTGCGGAAGCCAATTCTGGATCCACATGTCCTTCCACAGTGGGGACATTGGTTTCTGGGCTGGCTGGAGATGATCATAATGAGGGCTTGCCAAATGTGCTTTCCTCTTAGCATGCTTCTCCCTTTCATCCTGAGTTTGAGCGTCTTCAAAGTCAATGACCACCTTCGGTAAAGGCTGTTCTCCCATTGGAGCACTCGCAATTCCATTCTAATCTATGAATAGCTGGACAAGTTTCTTCTTCCATCCAGGACACACTCAATAGGAAGCCACAGCAGGGTTTCACTTCCCAATATGTGGACATGGAGCAAAAACCTTCAAATCTAAATAAAGAACTAAAACAGCAAGAGTCACTCAAAGTGTCCTTTTTTCTTTTTCTTTATTTCTATTTCCTATATTTTCCCAGTCACACTTTCTAACTTCTCTAAACAGAGCTTAATAAAACTCACAGCTACCTCTTTTATAGTTGTGTGAGCTCATTTGTTTGTAAAGTGTGTTGAAATGGGGCAATCTGAAATGCATGTGTGTGTGTGTGTGTGTGTGTGTGTATGCACTGTTGTAAAACTTAACCTCATTTGGCAAATACCTTTATTCACACTTCTCAAACTGTTAAAGCTACAAAAATCAGGTGCCGTTATCGTCTTGTTTACTTTTTCTTCCTGTGAGATTTATTTTAAGGGGTAGGTTTGGAATGCCACACTTCAATGTATTGCCTCTTGTTGCATACACTGCGAGGATTTCTTAAAAGACACAAGATGGTCCCTAGTCAGTCCACTGGTGGTGTGGGGGGGGGAAGCCCCCCTCACAAGCAAACCATAACTCCAAATTGCCAGCTTTCATTTTACAAAGAGTATGTTCCAAAAATGTGTTGTTGTTGTTTGTTTGTTGTTGTTGTTTAGTCATTTAGTCATGTCCGACTCTTCGTGACCCCATGGACCAGAGCACGCCAGGCCCTCCTGTCTTCCACTGCCTCCCGCTGTTTAGTCAAACTCATCCTATGCAATATTTTTCTTTGTAGCATTGGACTTTCCTTTCGCTTCCAGGCATATCCGCAACTGAGCGTCCTTTTGGCTTTGGCCCAGCCACTTCATCAGCTCTGGATCTACTTGTACTTGTCCTCCGCTCTTCCTCAGTAGCATGTTGGACGCCTTCCGACCTGAGGGGCTCATCTTCCAGCGTCATAACTTTTATATGCCTGTTGTCTTTGTCCATGGAGTTTTCTTGGCAGGGATACTGGAGTGGCTTGCCGGTTCCTGCTCCAGGTGGATCACATTTGGTCAAAATTCTCCACTATGACCTGTACATCTTGGGTGCCCTGCTCGGCATAGTTCATAGCTTCTCTGAGTTATTCAAGCCCCTTCGCCATGGCAAGGCAGTGATCCATGAAGGGGCCACCTGAGATATCAGGAAAAATGTACATCTACTATTCTTCTCCTCCTTTTGTGAGAAACTGGCCTGTTCCACCTTTCAGTTTTTCACTTTGCTGCCCAGCCCCAGCACCAAATCATGCAGAGGGGTTGGATGACTTAGAGTTAAAGGAATCCCAAGTTATCTTTTAAGGGCACAAAACGAAGGGTGATATCCAATTTTAGTCATACTCAGACTAGATGAGAAACAATGGATTGCAGTAACTTAAATAATTAATTTCAGTGGATCTCCTCTGAGAATGACTTGGTTAGATGAAACTAAAAAATAATAAAGTGTTATTACCCTCCACTGCATAACATTTCAGGCTGCTGAGATGCCTCTCATTGGAAAGGCTTTCCAAAACTTGGGTATCCAGCTACAATTCCCATCATCCCTGACCACTGGTCCTGCTAGCTAGGGATGATGGGGGTTGTAGTCCAAAACCAGCTGGAGTTTCAAGTTTGGGAAATCCTAGTATAAGGAGATCCCATTACTTAAAGAGAACCCAAAACACTTAGAATAACACCTTACTTGTTGGTTGGGAATATTTCAAACCCATTTGCTTCATGTACATAACATTTAGTACGGCTGAGTATGGACTCACCTTAGGCCCATATTCTGATATTAAAAGGAAATTGGAGTATACAGGCATTTAACTTTTTTTAAAAATGGAAAAGATTAAATATTGACCCTGTAAGATTATTAGTTATTGGTTCCAAATTCTATATGTCAAGAATCTGGCCAATGGAGACTAGATAGAGGAGGTCATAGTGATGGGAGCCCCTCTGCTTTGGACGCCAAATGGAAGTAGCTGGGAGGAAGGGGAGAGAGGTTCCACCAAAGACCACTTGTCCACCTAGCCCACTGTTGTCTACTCTGACTGGTAGTAGCAGTCCATACGGACATAGGAAGCTGCCTTAAAAGTGAGTCACACCAATGGTCCATCTACCTCACTACTGTACAAATTGACTTGCAATGGCTCACCACAGTTTCATTCAGGAGTCTCTCCCACCCTACCTGAAGATTCTTGGGTTTGAGCCTTGGACTTTCCACATTCAAAGCATGTAGCATCTTCCAGTGTCTGGGGATGCTAGAAATCAAATCTGGGGCCTTCTGCAAGTCTTTCAACACCTCCGTCTCTTTGTCCCCTGCCTAAGGAGTGCCTGCTTAATCAACTGAAAACTTTCCATCAATGAATTTCACCATTTTAAGTGAATGATCACTGTAGCCCTACTTTTAATGCAAGGGTTGCCCTGCAGTGTCATGAGGCAATTGCTGAATATATATTGTGTGCGTAAACAGAACTGAGGTCCAGATCTGGAGGTGCCTCCTGCACCTTTAAGAATGGTACAGAATGGAAAATTCCACAGGGTGTGGCTTCTCCACCCACTACACCACTTAAGCATTTAAAACGCCCAACAACCTTCTCATGCCTATGCAACACTTAAAGGCACTGGAACTTAATCCAGGTCTGGACTTGGCAGCTGTGCTGAATAAGCATTGGGATGAAGAAGGGACAGCTGCCTCCCCAAGCAAATGAAGGCAAGAGTAACTGAAGTTGTTTGGAACAGGCTGTATGCAGGTTTGGATCAGGATCCTTTCCTTTGGGTCCCCTCCTACCTTGATGGATCCTGACAAACTTCCCTGCTGCCAGGGACAGCGGCAGCGCTCTGAAACAGTACCAGGCAGCTGGAAACCATTTAAATTACCCACATGCCCTGGACCATAGGTCTTCAGCCAGTGAGTCAGGGCCCCCAGGTGGTTTGCAAGGCCACACTTAGACTGACCCAGACCAAAGGAACATTGCATGCATGCCTGGACTAGGACATGTTATTCTGGTGAGATGTTTGTTTTATCAGTTTCCATGGCAGAAAGAAAGGCACAAGCCGTATATATAATTCAGAATATTCAATATATATAATTCAGTAGTAGTGCTGAATCAACACTATAGATATTGCTATGTTAATATTCATTTTAAGCTGTGCCATCTCCCGGTATGCCCCACGGAGAGCCTCAAGGTCCATAAATAGCAACACCCTAGTGGTCCCAGGCCCTAAGGAAGTTAGATTGGCTTCAACCAGAGCCAGGGCCTTTTCAACTCTGGCTCCGGCTTGGTGGAACGCTCTGCCTCATGAGACCAGGGCCCTGCAGGATCTGATTTCTTTCCACAGGGCCTGTAAGACAGAGTTGTTCCACCTGGCCTTTGGCTTGGAGCCAATTTGATTTCCTCCCTCCCTCTCTTTCTTTTTTCTTTTCCTTTCTCCTCCTGCGTCGAGGCTACATTTTAATATTTTTATGTTTCAATATTTTAATGTTGTATTTTAATTTTGTTTTTAAGTTGTAATCATTCAACTTGTTTTTATTATTGCTTGTTAGCCGCCCTGAGCCTGGCCTTGGCTGGGGAGGGCGGGGTATAAATATAATAATAATAATAATAATAATAATAATAATAATAATAATAATGGCACTATTAAATGTGAATCAAATGTGGAAATGTGTCCCATGTTTCAGCATTGAGTTAAGTGGGTGGTCTTGGGTCTGGATCAGTTGAGGACCACTGCCCTAGAGCAGGGGTGGAGGTGTTTTTTGGCCCAAGGACTGCGTTCCCTTCCAGGGCCTACAAACCAGTGGGGTGAGGGGGAAGGTGCTGGCTGGAAAGGTAGGCAGAACATTGTATGTGATTCTTTCCTTTATACAGAAGGTTACATTCACCCATCCAAAAGGCAGAGATTTCTACACTCACACATGCCTCCATCCACCTTTTGAGCAAGCAAGAGGCATTATCCCAGTTTACTGACACATTCCAGGAAGCTGTGTGGCCTGATGGAATCCCAAGAACCAAGCAGAGAGGCCTGGAGGGTTGCATTTGGCCTCTGGGCCTGAACAATGCTAAGCCAGGAGTGTTGTGGAAAATTAAAATGGTGGCTTCGCTATCCAGATAGTCTAAAAGAAAGGCAGGGCTGTTGCCTGCTGGTGTCAGGGTGCTAACACAGGGTGCTAAATCCACACCATACTTTTCATGCATTATCCTACCACTTCAGGCAGTCATGGCTTCCCCCAAAGAATCCCGAGAAGAGTGTTTTGTTAAATGCGCTGAGAGTTGTTGGAGCAGCCCTATTCAGATCTACAATTCCCAGAGTGGTTTAATGGTCAATCCCTCTTCTCAGGGAACTCTGGGAACTGTAGCTCTCTGAGGGGAACAGAGCATCTTCTAACAACTCTCAACACCCGTAACAACCTATGGTTCCCAGGATGGTATTATGCAGCCTAGATCTGAGGAGAATAGGAATGTTCTGGACCTTGGGATGCTGGGCTCTAGGCCCAGAGAGGGGACAAGCTCTGGACAGTTGCCACCTATGGCCTCACTGGCCAGGTGCGATGGGAGTCCAGGCCAAACTGACACTTGTTGCTTTGTGCATAAAGGATGTGCACATGTTTGCTTCAGTGCGAACAAGCCATCTCCTTGCTGCGGTATCCATCCCACATCTGTAAAAGCTGTGAGACCTGGCAGGCTGCTTTACTGTAAGCCTACATATTTTTTTTCTTTTAATAAAGCACTAGAACTGATTGCTCTGGTGCTTTTGACATCCTTCTTTAGTATCCCTGCACCAAACACTCCCACAAGCCCTTCTTTGGTCTTAGTGGATCAGGACAATCAGACATAATAGCGTTTCTGATTATAGATGCTTGGGGAGGTAGCAGGAGTCTTCCTGAACTCCCTAGCTATTCACCTCTGTTGGAGGGAAGAGGTGTGTGTGT
Organism: Podarcis tiliguerta; assembly: GCF_965153285.1. Taxonomy (NCBI): domain Eukaryota; kingdom Metazoa; phylum Chordata; class Lepidosauria; order Squamata; family Lacertidae; genus Podarcis; species Podarcis tiliguerta. The sequence continues at coordinate 41,261,809 of NC_139553.1, read as the reverse complement.
ATCACAGATCCTGTTTTGCACCCACTTAGGTATCCTGCTGCTGCTTGCATTAAAGAAAGAATAACCTTCCGGCCCAGGTGGCTTCTGTACTTGGGAAATATGGGGGGGCGGGGGGCACCATCTTGTCCTTGGCTTCAGGTAGCAAAATGGCTGCTCACAAGTTATCCAGAAGCAAATGAAACTGAAATCATTTTACCACAAGGTTATATATGAATTTATGGGTTTAGTTTGTACCTATAAAAGTGTTCCATTGTTTGCATTTGGAGTTCCAGTTCTCACACATCAGATGCCTCTGAGAAGGACTGTGTTATCTGATTTTGTTCACAAAGTTGTGTGTTTACTCTCAAAGTTTATGAGAAAAAAGGAAAAGTACAAGTTACGTGTTTAGAAGACATGGCAAGTCTTATGAAATTAAAATGGCCACAATCCAGTGGAGAACTAAGTATCCTTAAGTCTTTGTTGGATTGCGGCTGTTGCTTCTTGGATTTGTTTTCTTTGAGAGATCAGGAGGACAAATGACTCTTCTCTGTGAATTGCTGAAGTCTTTGACTTCTGCATGCCTCACAGTTGCATATGCCAAAAGTTAAATAGGTGTGTTCTAGTAAGGGATGAAACCTGCTCATTTCACTTTCTGTGTCAGTCTTGAAATTCTAGAAAGTCAAGTCTTCAACCTACTATACAATAATCATCATAATCTATGGCCCGGTAGCTAATCAACTGGTAGCTAATCACATGGTTTTAAGAAACTAAACTTTGCACCGTGTGCTCTTGGAAGTGATTTGCATGTGGTTAGCCTTGGGGAAGTAACAGAAAAGGGGCTGTCTTTCTCATAACAGCCCAGTGCAGGTGCAACACACCTTGCTTGCCTAACCATGGTTAGCTAAGTAGGAGTCATTCATGTGCTCCTCCCCTTTCCTTTCCTTCTCCTTTCTCATAGAAATCCCTACTTCCTTTTAGCTTCAGAGCTAACTTTGTCTTATAAGCACGTTTTCTTTTGGGTTGGGTGGGTTTTGTTAACCATGGTTACCTCCAAACTGTTTGATTAGGTGCAAATCCACAAGCCATACTTTCAGCTAACTAAGGTTAGCAAAAACACTGATGACAGTGTTACACTCACAGTAATTGGCTGCAATACTGAAAGTGATGCAGGAATGTCCCCTCAAGAAGGAAGGAGGAAGGACTCTGCAAACCCATTGGGTGTTTTTAAACTGCAGAACCATGGTTAAGCAGAATGATGCCTGCATCGGGCCTCTTCTGTGTGAATGAATTCCTGGGACAGATTCTGCAGAACCTTGGAGAGCTCCCCCCAAAAGGCAGATAATCCTGGTTTGAGGCCATTTCTAGAGTGGTCTTTCAGTCAATCTGTATAGGACAAGATTGTAAAACTTTGAAATCCCATTGCTTTCAATATATTAGTATTCCTGTGTTAGTTTTACTGGTTATAATTCTAGTACTTCTGTCTTGTATTCTAGCATTTCTTTTACACTGTTATGTTATGGAACTGTGGGTTTTTTTATTCATATACCACCATGCCATGCTAAACTTTAAATTGTGACAAATCACTATATGCCAGAATAGTGCTGCGAATTTCCTTATGGGAGCAGCAGTGGTGTGATCATGAAAACTGTGGGGAAATTACAGCGCAGAACTCCTACAATTTTCTGAGTTAACCATTTTCTCTCTCTTGAAACAATTAACATGGAAATTTATTTATATTCTATTTATTTTCTATACCTCCCTTCATCCAATGTTCATAGGGCGGTTTCCAATATGAGCACTAAACTTCTGCTAGATTCCACTAGATTCCAGAACTGCTTATACATGAAAAATCACTTAAAAATCACAAAAAATAACAGATAAGGAACTAGGAAGACAGAATAAAGTGCTGTCTGAATGCAGCCAAAGTTAAGCATTATTCTATGTGCTTCACTCGCTTTCTATCATCATATTTAGTTGGACTGAATGGCACTTCCCTTTGGGCAGACTTTGACCATATTTTTTACACACAGTAACCATTTGATTGCATTCCATTCGTCAGGAAAATGCAGTTATGAAAAAAAGAAGTTGCAAAATGCACATGAATATGGATGATATTTTAATGGTGCAAGGAAACATTTCTATTTACTAAGATGGTGTAAACCATTGAGGAAAAAATAATTTAAATAGTCTGTATCTGTATGTGTGTGTGTGCGTGCGTGTGTTAAAATAAATAAATAAATAAATAAATAGCATTACAAATGGTACCTGGAAGATTCACATTGAGAGAGAGAGAGAAGTAATTATTACTTGTTAAAATTAGGAAAACATTTTTGAGGCCAAAAGAAACACAATTAGTTGTAGGTTATGGAAGGTAATGGAACTGCCAACCTAGCAGTTCGAAAGCACGTCAAAGTGCAAGTAGATAAATAGGTACCGCTCCGGCGGGAAGGTAAACGGCATTTCCGTGCACTGCTCTGGTTCGCCAGAAGCGGCTTAGCAATGCTGGCCACATGACCCGGAAGCTGTACGCCAGCTCCCTCAGCCAATAAAGTGAGATGAGCACCACAACCCGAGAGTCGGCCATGACTGGACCTAATAGTCAGGGGTCCCTTTACCTTTACCTTATGTAGCAAAAGCAGCACTGGCTACACACACAGGAGAGAGAGAAGTGTCAGCACTCAGTCTTGGGGCAACCCCAGACCACCCAGTGAGGGCTGAGCATGCTCAGTAGCCATGGAACACTGAATGTCCCAGGACAGGGGGCGGACTGAGGAGGTACCAGGATGTAAAAGTTTGCCATATAGAATACCTGCTGTGTATTTGAAGGAGACCCATATTCTCATTTTTCAAATACACCTAAAAAAAATCCCAATCACAACCATTCTGAATTGTTTTAATTGCATTTTAAAACTATTTTAGTTGTTATGACAGGCTTGTTTCAATGTATATTTTAATTATGGATGTTTTTCATTTTTTGATTCAACTGCTTTATTCTGTGTTTTAATTATATGTGGATATTGTACAGTTGATCCTTGCATGGCATCTTGGCATGTAAGTAGTATTATTACCATTATTGTTGGGTTGTATTTAACTAAGTCCTACTCAGAGTAGACCGACTGGGAGCACTGAACCTTAGTCATGCCCATTAACTTTGTTGGACCTACTCCGATTAGGACTAACATTGAATACCACCTTACACAGTCAGTCATTTCTGGCTAATAGGCCTATATCAAATCAACATCAACTTTTGGTTTTTATATTAGCTGTGGTTAATCACAGCGGTTCCTACTTTCTTCACCAGAGGCTGAATTGTGTTTCTGGAGATGAATAAGCTTGTCAGTGGGCTAGGTTAATGACCTGACATCTCATTCTGAGTCAGAAGAGACTTGCTAGCTGCATGTCTCGCAATAAACAGAGGCATTGCTCTGGGGAACAAAGCAGTCTGCTTATAGCTTTCATTAAGAGAAAAGTACCATTTTGGCTCCACTGTGTACTCCACAGAGAATTGAAGTCAATGGCTCTTGCACTGTCGTTGAACTGGCTGGAGGTAGTTGTGATGAGATTATATATATATACTCCAGACAGTGGATTGATCCAGGCAATAAACAAAGAGGTTCTGTGCCAAGAAAAGCCAATTTCTGCTATCAGGATAGATAATGCTACTAAGATATGCTTTGAATAAATTTTGCTTTTGCAGGTCATGGGGCATCAGTGTTAGAGCCTATGCAGAGCCTAGGAAAATTAATGGGGTGTACACATGATGGAGCAGGATAAGGTGGTAGAATAGACTCACCACATCAGACTACAGGTGTGAAGTGCCATTTTTAACTCTTGTGCATCATTTTAAAGAACCCCCTGCAAACTAGCATGTCAGACAGAAAGGTTCTTGACCGTCACTTTGCCTGCTCTGCTGGCCTTTTAACAGAAGGGAGTTGCTCACACACACATGGGGACATTAAAAAAGGAACCATTCTGAACATTAGCTGTCTGAAGTAATCCATTCTACCACCTCAGCTTCTGACTATTTCATTCTTCTGCATGTGTTGATCAGGTTCATCTTTGGTCACCTCTCACATGGCTTCTGTGATAGTACCAAAAATAGTCTGCACATTTCTTCAGGTGTATCTCAGCAAGCATAAGGGGCTTGTTTTCATTTAAAACATTTGTTTTAAATGAAAGCTGAGATTCTCCAGGAGATCAGTTCTGCACCAGTTATTGCTTTCTGCATTTTCTTTTCCCCTGCACTGGTGGTTTTGCAGCATGCACACTGACATCAGACAGCTCAGTTGATTAGAGAGTGGTGCTGATAATGCCAAGGTTGTGGGTTCAATCCCCATTCGGGACAGCTATATATTCCTGCATTGCAGAGGGTTGGACTAGATGATTCTGAGGGATCCCTTCCAACTCTATGATTCTATGACTGCTTATCACAGTCAGCCTTCCTCCCTTAGCTGAGTATGTGGTTGAAATGGGCTGGAAGATCCATTCCTTTGAAGGGGACCCGGAAACTACAACTAATCCAGAATGCAGCAGCTAGATTGGTCTTGAAAGACCTACAGTCTTGAAGACCTACATTGGCTCCCAGTACATTTCCGAGCACAATTCAAATTGTTGGTGCTGACCTTTAAAGCCCTAAACGGCCTCAGTCCAGTATACCTGAAGGAGCGTCTCCACCCCCATCGTTCTGCCCTGACACTGAGGTCCAGCGCCAGGGGCCTTCTGGCGGTTCCCTCACTGTGAGAAGCGAAGTTACAGGGAACCAGGCAGAGGGCCTTCTTGGTAGTGGTGCCCGCCCTGTGGAACACCCTCCCATCAGATGTCAAAGAGATAAACAACTACTTGACATTTAGAAGACATCTGAAGGCAGCCCTGTTCTGGGAAGTTTTTAATGTGTGACATTTTGATGTATTTATAATCTTTGTTGGAAGCCACCCAGAGTGGCTGGGGAAACCCAGCCAGATGGGCGGGGTACAAATAAATTCCTCTTCCTCCTCCTCCTCCTCCTCCTCCTCCTCCTCCTCCTCTTCTTCTTCTTCTTCTGCTGCTGCTGCTGCTGCTTCCAAAGCCCTGTATTACCAACATTGCTGGGTAAAATGTTGACATTACACTTGTGTGACAGAGCACAACTGTACTTGGAAACCTAATGCTTCTTCCTTGTAATATCTCCTAGCTGTCCTAAGAGCATGAACCAGGTGCAGCAAGGGAAAAGAAGATACTCTTCCTTCTTATTCCTTCATGTATTCCAGGACTGCTTCAATCTGCCCAACCCAAATTTTCTAAAGCTGCTTTTGCAACATGCAACTAAGCCATCCAAAAGAAGCCACCAGCTGTCAATTGTGACCTATCAGGATATTGAGGAGCCCCAAATTTTTATAGTCCCTGTTTATAAAGTGTTGGTCATGCATGACACTTTCAACCATCCCCAAACCCCCTCAGCCATCACTCTCTCCTTCTTGGAGATGTTGTACTTTCCTGAAAAGTTAATTGAGCTAACAGAAAAAGGAGACAGGCAATTGTTTTTTTTGTGTTTTTTTTTGAGAGCTGTGGATGAAAATAGCACAAGAGCCCCTTTAGATGAGAACAATCTTGTTCAGCATCCTGATCCAGTGGTCACATCCACACTGTACATTTAAGGCACATTTAAGCTTTCCCAAAAGAATCCTGGGAACTCTCACACAGTTTCAGCACAGGGAAGCATGAAACTGTGGTCTGCAGAGACGAGAGCAATGGGGAAAGGGCACTGCGATCAGTGGAGATGCAACCTGTTTGACGTACTCGAACTCCACACTGCACAGTCTCCAGAATAATGCAGTTGTCATGGCAAGCATTTAAATTTCCCTTAGCAACTGCGGTGCTAAACAGCAGGAGAAAAGTGCTCCAGCCAATTCTCACAGGACATCCCTTGGCATTTTTACAACTTTGCTTTTCTAAAAGAAATCCATCTTTTCTCGATATTGTGCTGCAAAACTGTTGTTTTACATTTCCATTATAATTCATGAAGTGGCAGCCAAGCCTAGAGATGTTGCCACATGGAGCTGCCATTGCTCTACAATTGTTGCTCAACACCCCCGCTGCCCCACCAAAGCACACTGTTTGTAAATGTCGTGTTCCCCCCACTCTTTCTTTTTTCCCTGGGCATCCACTAGGGGTTGTGTGCTTGTGACATGCATGCATGGATGCATGAAATAGTTGCCTCCAACTCTGATTCCTGTGATCCAAAGACCCATGCTCCATTTTTATGCTGGATTCTTTTGTTTCCGTTTTAATGGGTGCTGCTGCTGAAGGGCCCTGGACTAGATACCCTTATTGCAGAATGGAGAACCTTTTAGAACCTGAGGGCCACGTTCCCTTTCTGGCAAGCTGCCAAGGGCCACAAGCTAGTGGTGGGTGGAACCAAAGGCCAAAATGGACAGGACAAAAAATGTAAATTTGTACCTAACTGCAAAGCACTACTTTCTACACACTATCTTTATTCCTCGTCCATCCTGAGAAGCAAGAGGCATTGGGGGGGGGGCTCAAGGACTCTTACCAGCCAAGCAAAAATGCTCAGGTTGCAACGCAAAGCCAGGGAGTGGCACAACCTGGGGACAGTTCTGAGCACCAGATAGAATGACCTGGAGGGCCACATTTGCTCTCCTGCGGTTCCCCACCCAGCCTTATTGAGTCCCCTCCACAAGCAGGGTCCATCTCCTCCTCACCACTGACATCACTGCTCCTTTCACTCACTTTCTTCCTCTGGGACCAATCCATGTGGCGGCCAATGGGGAGGGAGGACGAAGCGAACAAAGCGTGCTGCCCCTTTTCCATTCTCCTGTTGATCACAGCCTGCTTGTATAGAGAGGACTGTTGAACAGGCAACCAAGAGCAGCCCAAGATGTTTTGGCACCTGAGGCAAAACGCCTTGCTGCTGCCGCCATAATTGTGATGTGGGTGTGGGTGTTCTGCAAGGGCTTCCCCATAGCCAGTAACATTATGTGTGCTTGGCTTCAAATGCAAGAGGTGGGAGCTGCAGTAAGCTGCAATGTGTACACAGCCTTAGTGTTGCCCTTGCAGAACTTGTCTAAAAAGAGGATGGGGGCAAAACTAGAATTAGCTGCCATTGGCTTTGGCTCTGGCTTTTGTTGCCTTTCTAACCTTCTGCCTCACCAGTTCCAATAGACACCACTACCACCACTGTCCATTGCAAGAGGTCCAAGGAAGTTAGTTGTCCAGTACAACCTTCATAAACCTGCAGACCTCCTGACGTTTTGAATTGCAACTCCCAACAGCTCCAGTGTTGGCCGGGGCAGATGGGAGTTGTTGCCCAAAGCATTTGGAGACTGCCAGGTTGGCAAGGACTCATTCAGTGCACAAGTATTTGCCAGAGTTTCCTGCTTGTTCCTCTGTGCCACTTGTGTCGAAGGGTGGAGTAAATTCCTGTAGCTGGTGGCACCCAGAAGTATGCAGGTAGACAGTTTTTATTTAGGACAAAGAACAAATGAAGGAAAGGTACACTGCACCAAAATATATGCGCTAAAATAGAACCAACTGTTAAAAAACATAAATTTCTAAGTTTTGAAGCAGGGGGTGAAATAAACCCTGAATCTATTTACCTTTGGTTTGTGTGTGTGTGCAATGAGGTTATAAGAGCACGTAATTATAACCATGCAAATTAACCACAATCCTATTTCAACCCTAGCCCTGCCTTAAATTAGCTCTTGACCAACACTGCTGATCCTGAAATTCCTGTTTAGGTGGGGATATGCCTATAAAACTTTCTCAGAAATTCCCTGCTTGGTTAGAAACAAAATAAATATTCATAGAAATATAAGGACTCGTTGTTTGCACAGCACAAAGTGGACTAATTGTGCCAATGTTTTGGTGCGAATCTGCTAATTCTTATGAACACAGTACAGTGGTACCTTGGGTTAAGAACTTAATTCATTCCGGAGGTCCGTTCTTAACCTGAAACTGTTCTTAACCTGAAGCATCACTTTAGCTAATGGGGCCTCCCGTTGCCGCCACGCCGCTGCTGCACGATTTCTGTTCTCATCCTGAAGCAAAGTTCTTAACCCGAGGTACTATTACTGGGTTAGCGGAGTCTGTAACCTGAAGCGTATGTAACCTGAAGCGTATGCAACCTGAAGCGTATGTAACCCGAGGTACCACTGTACCTTTGTTGACATTAGCAGTGAAATGCCATCTGACTACTAAGAAAATTCTGCTTCATTCATAAATGGCTTTCAACACCAAGGTTGCAGCATTTGGGACTTCTTAGTTTACAGAAAAAAGCACGTTGGAGGTGACAAGATAGAAGTTTATAAAATTATGCCTGGCATGGAGAATATGGATAGAGAAAAGTGTTTCTCCGTCTCTTATAACACTATAACTTGTGGCCATTCAATGAAGCTGAAAGTTTCAAAACAGATAAGGAAAAGTACTTCATGTAGCACACAGCTAAACTATGGAACTCGCTCACATATTGGAGAAGTGGAGAAATTCACGGAGGATAAAACTATTGATGGCTTTATGCTAGCCATGATGGCTCTGCTCTGCCTCCAAGGTTGCGTGTGAAGACCCCCAAACCCCCTCCAAAATAAATCACACAGGACACAGAATATTTGTTTAAGATTTTTTGGCATTAATTTGGCCACAACTTTATTGATTACAGCATGGGAGTGGTTGCTTAGGCATTGGTTCGGACTACCTGAACCTGCACCGGCAGGAACAGGACTGACAACTGGAACCTCCAGAGATCAGTAAGGGAAAACATACTGGGGGAGCACAGAGGCCGATTTCCACCTCTTAGTTCACCCCAGATGCTCCCAGGAACTCTGGCCTGGCCCTACCTGGCCTGGGTTTCCTACATGCGCAAAACAACAACAAACCTCTGGTTATGTGAAACACATTCAATAAACACACAAGACATAACCAACTGTTGAAAGCTACAATTCAATACAATGAATAGTATATATTATTTTTTCAAACGTACAGCTGGTTACGTCTTGTGGGTTTATTGAATGTGGGTTTCCTACAGGCATCTGAGAACAGGCTGATAGGCTAGGTGGACCACTGGCCTAATCCAGAAGGGCTCTTTTGTTCTTACCTCCTCCGATCACATGGGAATGACGTGCTCTTTAGTGTTTCTGAATGGCGGCACAATCCCCCTCCACACATGCACCCCTGGACACAGAGGGCTTCCTGCATTGGTCGTTTCTTACGTTTGTTGCTTTGTTTTTATTTTGTATGACACCCAGAGAGGCTTTTCATTAATACAAGGGTAGGAAACCTTTCTTCATTCCAAAGGCCACATTCCCTTCTGGGCATGCTTTCAAGAAGAACATATCAATGACAAGTATGGCTGAAAGGGCTGAGAGGAACATGTCAATGACAGGTAGGGCTTTTCTACAGCAGGCTAGCTTCTTTGCTAGACAAACATGAGGCTTTATCAGAATTCAGTGACACATTCCAGCCAGGAAATAACATTTAGGGTGTGAAGTAGAGCCAATAAGGGATGTGGTTTGGGGACAGATCCGGGAGCCAGATAGGGAGGCCTGGGGCCTAATGGGCCTGAAGGCTCCCATCCCTGCATTAATGCAATAAATAAATAAACAAACAACATAACATTGGGCTACTTGTGAAATGTCTCTATAGCCATCCCACCCTCTTCCGGCAAGCACTTTTGCTAGAGGGGCATGCACTGTGTGGACTGTGGCTGCTGAAATGTGAAGGACTTGTTTGAACAAACTGGTGAAGCAGGGTATAAATTGCTAAGCAAACGTCATATAAAATGTTCCTGGTGTCTCCACACTTGTGATCTACTCATGATGTCATCTAAAATAAGCACACGCCCTTGTCATTTCCCACTAGTCACCAAATACTTTTCTGTGCCAGTGGATTTTTGCTTCATTGCCTTACATAAGAAGTGGTTTTAGGGTGGCACAGCTGGTGCTGTGGCACTGGGCATTAGCTGCAGGGGCACCATAACAATGCTGTGGAATGGAGCGAGAGGGGGGGGGACACACCTAATTTTAGCATCAAACAGGGTGCTGCTGAAATTTGAGAGCCCAATGTCCGCCACCACTTAGGTTAAGCTTTGCATGTAGGATTGTTTGTTACCTGCCACGCTTGTCTTTTTATTTTTGTGCTTTACCAAGATGTTTTATTGTGATGGCTTTTTGAATTTACGTACGTTATCTTCAACAGACCTCAGAAAGGTGGGACAGAAACCTTGTTAATGTTTTTTTAAAAAAAATGTTACGGTACTAGAAGCATACATTGCCGCAGTAAAAACCCATTAATAATAAATTGCATGTACTAACTAACTAACTAACTAACTAACTAACTAACAGGGAGGGAGATATGAATTATAGCAGGAGTGCCCAAAACATAGTTTGGGGTCTACTGGGTGATTTGCAGATGAACAAAGGTTTCTGATTCTTGAATTGCTGAACTACAAAATTATGTTTTCCACCCAAATTAGGCTGCCGTGAAATTCAGAAAGGTAGAACGAGGAGTAGAATTTTATGTAGAAAGGTTCTGAACTCAGTTCAGTTCTGGTTCAGAGGCACCATGTTCTTCAATTCTAACTGAATGCCTCTTGCTCTGGTTGGCAGACCACAGAGCTCCAGTAGGAACCAAAGTGGGTCTGACAAACTTAAAAGTCTGACCACCCCTGAAATGCAGTATCTCATGAGATTTAGCTGAGTAATGAAGCAAAAACATAGACCTTAAAAAAGCAGGGCAAATGTTCTGCAATATATCAGCAGGAGGGGATGCAAAAACAGGAAGAGAATACCATAACACATAGTTTACACAACTTAATGTCAAGGCTTTAGTATTTTGGTTCCACAGCAATGACAGAGTTGATTTCCAGCAGTTGCTCCCATGCTCAACTTACAAAACACTTGCATGTAAGATCTAGAAGATCCATTATGGATTCCCTTTCATGGGTGTATGCACTTGAACTTTGCATTTGCAGTCATTGTTTCTGAGGAAGCACACTCTCATTTTTAAAGAAGCCAAAGGTACCTCTGCCTCTTGTTTTTGTTACCTTACCTTACGATACCTTACCTAGCTTGTGTTGGCTAAAATACCTGCTTAGACAATGCCATATGAGGAAAGCTGTTCTGTACAGAGGAGGCTTCCAACCTCTCAACATTTTCAGGTTGGAATTCAACAGCATGCCAGTAAATTCAGGTCTTGCAATTATAGTTGATGGTGTGTGTGTGTGTGTGTGTGTGTGTGTGTGTGTGTGTGTGTGTGTGTCTTTTAACAAAGCCACTTCCCCAGAAGATCAGGCTTTTGGTGATTAGGCAAATAAGAGGGAACTGCAGTGTAAAATGTGAGGTAATTCTTGCTTTGATTCAATGTCGTCTAGTCTCCCCACAAACAAATCAGGATGAATTCTCAGTAGGCAGGTTGTCTGGAAGCATGCTGAGTCAAGCAACAAGGTCATCTAGTCAAGTACTGTCTACTCGGGCAGCATCTCTACAGCACCTGCAAGTTTATAGTCAAGGCCTTGTGCCCATTGGTTCCATTAGGACAGTCCCAGCCCATATTCTGTAGTTGCATCATGGAAGACACTCCCTTCTTATGGGCAGGTTTCATAACACTCCAGTAATAACGCCTGGCTTAGGTGGAGAAAACAAGGCAGCCTTGTCATCTGGCTGAAAAACATTGGATGAGAAATTAACAAAATCAATTGTCACAACCATGTGGTTCTTTTTTGCATTGGCTGTTTTCCTTCTTCCAGATCATGTGAGAAACCAGATAATTCACCACATCCAAGCAGTTCCTCCATCTGAAACATATGGCTGGGGAGCCTGCGGTCCTCCAGGTGTTGCTGGATTGTAATTCCCATCATCCCTGACCATGGGCCAGAATGGCTGGAGAAGATAGAACTCAGAGAACAACAAAATCAGGAGAGTCACAGGTTCCCCATAACTGATCTAAATGTTATGACTGTTGAACTGGGACACGGAGAGAAAGTGAAGGTCTGAATAGGCAGCCACCTGCACAAAGGGCTTCTTTCCCCCCCAGGAGGAGATATATGAGCTGAATAATACAGTGGTACCTTGGGTTACATACGCTTCAGGTTACATAAGCTTCAGGTTACAGACTCCACTAACCCAGAAATAGTACCTTGGGTTAAGAACTTTGCTTTAGGATGAGAACAGAAATCGTGCAGCGGCAGTGGGAGGCCCCATTAGCTAAAGTGGTGCTTCAGGTTAAGAACAGTTTCAGGTTAAGAATGGACCTCCGGAACGAATTAAGTACATAACCAGAGGTACTACTGTATGGCACATTTGTACTGAGACAATGGCATAATAAGAGTGGACTAGACTGTATATACTGCAGCTTGCCGCTGTGATTTGAAAAAGAGCTCTGTGATTTTGGAATTCAACATGTATGGTTTTGGAATATCAACATGTGTGATACGCCAAATCCCAGTGCTTGGGCAGCATCCCTTCAGACCTCAACTTCCCCAGGGAGGGGAAATTGCCTCCAATTGGATGCATCACCAGATGGATCTGTCATCATGTATAAAACTTTGCTTTCAAAGACCAAAGTAAATAGAAGTGGCAATTCAAATTGGAGCTGACTCATTGCATGCAAGTTGCAAGCAAAGGAGATAAAGCTATTTGTTCAACAGCTATTTGTACACTAAATGAAGATGTGGGGGTTGGAGAGGGTATTCTAGCAAATAGAACACAAGAAATATTAAGTCACCGGAGAAGAAGTGACAACAGTGTTTGCTAGTTTGAAACAGTTAGGACCAGCCTTCTCAGATGTGCTGGCTGGGGCAGATTGACATAGCAGTCCATAGCATCTGAACAGCACCAATTTGACAAAGGCTGTTCCAGATTATCTAAGGGGCAAACTAGAAATTATGCTAAAAGTGTCACTTGCATTCATCTCAGACTTTTTTTTTTAAATACATGTTGGAGAGCTGAATTCTATTAAGACTACAGTGCACAGCGATGAAAATACCCCCCCCCCCCGAATCTGATGCTATATTCTGGTATCAAAACCTTCATTTTCTGTTTCACAATGAATCTGCTTGCCATAGAATCATAGAATTGGAAGGGACCCCAAGGATCATCTAGTCCAACCCCCTGCAACGCAGGAATCTCAGCTGAAGCATCCATGACAGATGGCCATCCAACCTCCAAGGAAGGAGAGTCCACCACCTCTCGTGGGAGTCTGTTCCACTGCTGAACAGCTCTGACTGTCAGAGAGTTTTTCTGAATATTTAGTCGGAATCTCCTTTCTTGCAGTTGAAGCCACTGGTTCGAATCCTACCCTCCAGAGCAGGAGAAAACAAGCATTCTCCCTCTTCTATGTGACAGCCCTTCAGATATTTGAAGATGGCAACCATATCTCCTCTTTTCCAGGCTAAACATACCAGCTCCTTCAAGCACTCCTCATAAGGCTTAGTTTCCGGACCCTTGACCATCTTGGTTGCCTTCCTCTGCACACATTCCAGTTTGTCAACATCCTTCTTAAATTGTGTTGCCCAGAATTGGACACAGCATTCCAAGTGTGGTCTGACTAAGGTAGAATAAAGTGGGACTATTACTTCCCTTGATCTGGACGCTATACTTCTGTTGATGCAGCCTAGAATAGCATTTGCTTTTTTTGCTGCTGCATCTCACTGTTGGCTAATGTTAAGCTTGTGGTCCACCAAGACCCCAAGGTCCTTTTCACATGTACTGCTAAGTATCCAGGTGTCCCCCATCCTATATTTGTGCATCTGGTTCTTCCTGCCTAAGGACAGAACCTTACATTTGTCCATATTGAAATTCATTTTGTTAACTTGCGCCCAGTTCTCCAATCTGTTAAGGTCATTTTGAATTCTGTCTTCTGCGGCATTTAGCTACCTCTCCCAGTTTGGTGTCATCTGCAAATTTGATGAGCATCCCCTCATTTCCTTCATCCTAGTAATTTATAAAGACATTGAACAACAACGGGCCCAGGACAGAACCTTGTGACACCCAACTTGTCACTTTATTCCAGGACGATGAAGAATTTGTAGCTGGTTCAGTCAGTCAAGCAGCTACAAATCCACTTAACAGTTACCTCGTTCAACCCACATTTTACCAGCTTCCTCACTAGAATATCATAGGGCACTTTGTCAAAAGCCTTACTGAAATCAAGATACACTGTGTCCACAGCATTTCCCTGATCCACCAAGTTTGTAATTCCACCAAAAAGAGAAAGAAAGAAATCAGATTGGTCTGGCATGACTTATTTTTGAGAAACCCATGCCGGGTCTTAGTAATCACAGCATCCTTTTCTAAATGCTCACAGACTGACTGTTGAATTATCTGTTCTAGGACCTTCCCTGGTATCAATGTCAAGCTCACCGGTCGGTAGTTACCTGGGTCTTTCTCCCCCCCCCTTTCAAAATGGGGACAACAATTGCCCACCTCCAGTCTATAGGGACCTCACCTGTTCTCCAAGAATTGTCAAAGATAATAAAGGCTCTGAAATTACATCTGCAAGCTCCTTTAGTGCCCTTCAATGCAGCTCATCAGGCCCTGGAAATTTGAATTCATTTAAAGTGCCGTATTTTTCGCTCTATAGGACGCACCCGACCATAGGACACACCTTGTTTTAGAGGGGGAGAACAAGGGGGAAAAAATTCTCCTCCTCTCTGCACAGCGTCCCTTCAGCGAAGCGGCAGGAGAAACGGAGCCCCTTCCATTTCTCCTGCCGCATCGCTGAAGGGGCACTGCGCAGAGAGGGGATATTTTTTTTTCTTGTTCTCCCCCTCTAAAACAAGGTGCGTTCTGTGCGTTCAAGGTGCGTTCACCCGAAGCCTCCAGAGCGCAGCGGGAGTTCCTGCTGCGCTCTGGAGGCTTCAGGCAGCTACCTTGGAAGCCTGGAGAGTGAGCGGAGTCGCTGCGCACTGACCCCTCTCACTCTCCAGGCTTCAGTGAAGGCAACCCAAAGCCTCAGGAGCATGGCGGGAGTTCCCGCTGGGCTCTGGAGGCTTCGGGTTCCTTTCGACGTGCTCTTTGGGGCTGGCGGGGGAGGGGGAGTGCTGCTCTAAGACCGTCAGCCTCAAAGACCAGGTTGGGAAGCAGCGCAAAGGCTGCGCACCGCCTTCCTGCTGCCCCCCGAGCTTGTGGGGCTGGCAGTGGGGGGAAGCGCTGCTTTGCCCCACCGCCAGCCTCAAGGATCCCTGAAGCCTTCTTCTTGTTCTTTTCTTTTATATTTTACCTTTCATTTCTTTTCTTTATTGTGAATATTGTTTTGTAGAGGTGCAAATAATTGTAACTATGAGAAGAGGTAAAATGTTTTCTAATTTTTTATTGGTTACATGTATTTTCCTTTTTTGTATATTTGTATTTTTTTCTAATTTGTACTCAATAAAATTAATAATAAATAAATAAATAAATAAAGCTCATCATGTGTCCATCTCCTTGCCCAACTTGGCGGCGTCAGGCAATTTCACGTTTTGTCACATAAAATCAAGGAACATGGAGGCCTGCAGTAACCGGCCCAGCCTCTGGAAGTGCCGTGTATGGTGGGAGAGACTCCACAGCTGCTTTGATCCCTTCGTATTGCAAGAGGCTCTCTGGCGTCTCATGCTTGAGGAGGGTTTCCACCACTGCCTGAGCCTCGAGGTAGTTCCGCCAGTTTGTGTTCCACGTGATGGAAAACGTCAACACAGCCTCTGGAAGAAGGGGTTTGGGTAAGGCACGTCAGGAAGGAGTGCAAGTTGCAGACAGCGTGGCCACCTTGAACCAACACACCTCTCTTGCGAAGGGTGGCCAGGTCTGGGCACACATCTGAGCTGCGCCTTTCTTCAAGGCAGGGAAGCAGATCCAACACCCCTCCCCCCCTAGTAGAAACAATTAATGATGGGAGGGGTGACTGGGTTTATTCCAGACTACATGGCATGCAGGAATGGGTTTTATAATATTTATAAAAGTACAACAACAACAACAATATGCATTATAATCTTTCCTCTAGGATTACAGAGCTGGTGGAGCTAATTTGAGGCTGTGTACACACCATACATTAAAAGCATTATCACTTCTCCCCTGTAAGAATCCTGGGAAGTGTAGATTACCCTTCTACCGCATAGCTACAATTTGTAGCACCCTTTACAAACTGCAATTCCCAGGATTCTTTGGGAGAAATGTGCTTTTAATGCCTGTTTTTCCTGCAGCAGGCACGCTCAGCTACCCCTCTGGAAGCTCAAGCCCACAGAAAGCTGTGACAGCCACCAACTTGGATGGTTTTATGCAGGAAAGGCTATCAATGGCCACTAGGCCACTATGCTCTACCTCCACAGTCAGTGGCAGTAACCTTTGTGAATAGTAGTTGCTGGAAGATGCAGGAAGGGAATACAGAATGCTCTTGTTTCCACAGGCCCCTGTGAGAACAGGATGCTGGACTAGACAGGCCAATGTGGCCTCACCCAGCAGGCACTTCTGATGTCCTTATGTGGTAGAGATTGTGAGAAGGCATCTTCCAAAGCAATCCCACCCCGCAAATAGCTTGGGAGCCTTCTTGCCTCTAGCCTAGCCCTCACCCCTTTTCCTGTTCCTGCTGGAGTCTTCTTTTGCTTGCCATGCCTGCGGGCTCCCATCCAGCCAACGCTGCCAATGACAGATCTTAAAAACTTGGGGTCGGTGAGATTCGGCAATCGCAGCACCTTGTGCCTGCTGGACCTCCTGAGTGGAGCGGGTTGTGTCTTGTTCCTCGTGAAGTAGGGTGAAATGTGAGGAGTGTTGCAAGCCGGTGCAGAGGCAGAAGGTCTGGCCGAGATGGTAGAGCATGGCTTCTCTGTCAGGGGCTTCTTGCTAACCCAGTGGAACACCAGTATCACACGCCTCTTAGATGGGTTGGACATGCTGAAGAAGGTGCTGGAGGCCCAAAGACCAGGGTGGCTTCAAAGTGGAATACGCAGCAGGCAGTTCCCTATCAATGGTGCCAAATCCAAGCAAATGTTAGCTCCAGTCGTGTTAAATCGATCCAGCAATTATGAACGTTAAAGAAGGGATTAATTCCTCAGGCAGTCTGAAAAGACTTTCTGTGGCTTTTGAGTAGATGGGAGCCCCCAACCACTGCCACTGTTGACAGCCTGTTGCCCCTTCACTCTGCTTGAATGGGTTATGTCACAATGGTTCCTTCATCAGGTGTTTGTAAGCATGAAAATGCTGTTGGGAGTTTCAGCAATGAAGGCTCAGGCATAACATACTGTTTGAACATTTCCTCTTTTTTTATTTAACAAATCTTATATACCACATTTATAATTTATATACAAATTATTAGGAGAGTAAGTTAAAAATATACTGTAGTTTATTCACTTATAGGCTAGTTTACATGCTTTATTCCTTCTTATACTTCTATCCCACCTTTCCTCCACAGAGCATACACACTTCAGCCTCCACCTTCTCCATTTTATCCTGACAGCAATATTGTGAGCTAGGGCCATAGCTCAGTGGCAGAACAAGTACTTAGCATGCAGAAGGCATCAGGCTCAGTCCCCAGCATCTCCTGGTGGGACTGGGAGCGCTCCCTCTGCGCTTCGGAGGCTTCACGTTGCTATCGCTGAAGCCAAGGAGCCTGCATTCGTTCCATAGGATGCACACACATTTCCCCTTAAATTTTGGAGGGGAGAAGGTGCATCCTATAGAGCGAAAAATACAGTAGCTGGGTGGTCCCTTACTGGCTCTTTCCCTATACTGGGCTGCAGCTCCCTCCTTAATTCATTTATTTAGTTATCACCAGGTTGGGCATCACTTTCCTTTTGGGTGAAGACAGAGGCAAAGTAGCTGTTGAGTAGTTCTGCCGTTTCTCTGTCACCCAAAAGCATTTCTCCATCTTCCCCACACAGAGGACCTACCACTTGTTCTTCCTCTTACTTCAGACATAGTCAAATAAATCTTTTTATTTTTAACCTTTCTTGCAAACTTGAGCTCACTGAGCTTCAGCCAGCCTGACTTTCCCCCTGCAACTGTTGTCTACTTGTGTATACCCCTCCTTTGTGATTCTCCCTTTCTTCCATTTCTTATACATGCCCTTCTTAACTCTCAGCTCATCTGTAAGCTCCTTATGCAGCCACACCAGTTTCCTCAGATGCCTTCCACTTTTCTTTCTTGTTGGTTTTGTCTGCATTTGGGCCTTCAATATTTCTCCTTTTAGAAACTCCCATCCTTCTTGGACTCCCTTCTCATTGAGTATTTCTGATCATAGACACACACCCAGTAGCTCCTTCAGCTTTTTGAAACTGACCTTCTTAAAGTCCAGAGTGTGTGTCTGACTACACTCAGTTTTCCCTTGCCTCTGAATCCTGAAACCCAGGAGAACATGATCACTTCCTCCCAAGCCCTTCCACCTCATGAATCACTGCCTCCCTATTGGTGAGAACCAGGTCCAAGATAGATGATCCCCTTGAATGCCCCTGTTTGCGAGGTATGGTCACAAGCTCCCAGAATCTGCACTGAGCTAAGTTTGACTGCTGCTGGTTGCTAATTCCTCCCCCTCAGATCCTGTGTTCCCACAGGGCAATCAACCACACACACCCTCAGGCCTGCAAGGAAAGGAATCAGGAAAAGTAATCAAGCCTCTGGCAGAGCACTCAGCCACTCCCTGAGTCCTGCTATCAATCTATCAAACTTTTAAACAGCTCAGAAAAAGCAAGCAAGCAGCCTTACTCCAAAAGAAAAGCTCACCCTCTTCTGTCTCCTCCAGCAATCCTTGTCCCTGTTTGAGAGGTCTAGTCACAAGCTCCCAGGATCTGCACTCAGCTTATTTTTGACCACCTTTATCTTCCAAGAGGAGACTCTTGAGAGTCCCATGGACTGCAAGAAGATCAAACCTATCCATTCTGAAGGAAATCAGCCCTGAGTGCTCACTGGAAGGACAGGTCCTGAAGCTGAGGCTCCAATACTTTGGCCACCTCATGAAAAGAGAAGACTCCCTGGAAAAGACCCTGATGTTGAGAAAGATGGAGGGCGCAAGGAGAAGGGGACGACAGAGGACGAGATGGTTGGACAGTGTTCTCGAAGCTACCAGCATGAGTTTGACCAAACTGCGGGAGGCAGTGGAAGACAGGAGTGCCTGGTGTGCTCTGGTCCATGGGGTCACAAAGAGTCGGACACCACTAAACGACTAAACAACAACAACATCTTCCAAGGATCTCAAGGTGGTTTACATGGTTCTCCTCCTCCCCACTTCATCCTTGTTGCCAGATACATGCTCATAGTAAACTCATTATTCACATATGGATCATTATGTAGCCAAAATGCTACCATTAATTCACAAAAGAGAAGTATCATCAGGCTTGAAGAGCCCCAAGATATGAAGTTGAAAAAACAAAACTGCAGAAAATAATAAATAAGAGAGCAACCCCTTCTGAAACAGTCAGATGAGGAGTGAGCATGCACAATGCCTGTTTGTGGGTAGGGAATGGGGAAATGGGGTGGAATTAGAGGGGAGAGAACAAAGCATTTTGGGAGACAGAATGGCTGGAACTTTTAACAGGAGCACTCCACACTTCAAAATTTCATCGCACTTATCACTGCATTGAAGATGCAAGAAAACAAATTGAGAGATAGCACTTTGCCAGCAAAGGTGCTTCAAAATTGGGGCTTCATATTGCAAACAGATCCGTCAGATATTACGAGCGAGTTATTGGCAGCAGTGCCGCAACACTTATTAGATTTTCCTGTGGCAAAAGATTACATGGTGGCTGTAGGGAATATGCAGCGCATATGCTTAGCATTCTGATCGCTAAGGGATGGTTTGAAAAACTTGCATGTATAAAGAACATGGATCCCACAGTAAACACTTACAGAGAAGCAGCCAAGAGAGTTCACAGTTGAGACTTCCCATAGAGCACTGTCCCAACCATGTTTCAATGGGACATACTCCCATGTCCATGTGCTTGATGTTGCAACCATGCAGCAGAAATCTAACCATGTCTGCTCAGAA
Organism: Podarcis tiliguerta; assembly: GCF_965153285.1. Lineage (NCBI taxonomy): Eukaryota > Metazoa > Chordata > Lepidosauria > Squamata > Lacertidae > Podarcis > Podarcis tiliguerta. The sequence goes on along the minus strand of NC_139553.1, from coordinate 41,241,895 downwards.
GTACATAAGTTGCATTGAAATCAGTGAGGCTTCCTCGCACAATTACAACTGAGGTCAGGATTGAAGCACCATGATTCTGAACCAGTTTTTGCCTGGTAATATTTTTGCCTAAGGGAAAGGATTCAAAATAAAACAAACTGATAAATATGTTCTTTGTTCATAGTATATAATGCATTTCTTTTTGTAAAGGATGGTGGCATCATTTTTTGGAGTGATAGGTTGGCTGTCCGTGTTCATTCCGAAAGTACTTCCTAGTTGAAAAGAATCAAGCTGCCACATTCTTCTTTATTCCACCTGTTTGCCCATCTTCTCATCTATTTGAGAAACAGAGCTCTCTAAACCACAAAGGCTAACATTATGCATAGCAGAAAGATGCACAGAGGAATGTATGTGCTGCAGGGGGGAGAAATCATGACAATGGGAGGGGGGAAAGAGTAAAAAAGGGCGCTATGAAGAAGGAAGGAGAAAATGTTAAGTTAGTGACTCATAACGCTGTGTGACTAATAACCTAGAACAGCTTGTTTCAAGGGTGGGATCTGTAGAAAATATCTTGCTGAAGAAGCTGAGAGGTTATAGGAACTGATGTGTGGGTTCAGCTTGGGCAAAGAGTTCCCATGTGCCATTGACCGTGAAGGACACTGCTTCCTTTTCTATGCCAGAGTCCTCCTGGGTTCATTTGAGCAGATTTTTCAGTAATGACATCACACACACAAAATCTTTGGGGGGTGCAGTTTTCCAGCCAGAAGGGAAACAAAGAAATGCTTAGATTAATGTTGCTAAATTGATGTGCAGTTCCATCCTGTTCATGTTTAGTTGGAGGTGAGACCCATTGTGTTTAGTGGGAGTTTACTTCCTAGTAGGTTACATGTTTAGGACTCAGGTAGGTAGCCGTGTTGGTCTGACGCAGTCAAGATAATATATATATATATATTTTAAAATGTCCAGTAGCACCTTATAGACCAACTAAGTTTGTTCTGGTATAAGCTTTCGTGTGCATGCACACTTCTTCAGATAGTCTGAAACAGAAGTCACCAGAGACCATTATGTATAGTGGGAGGGTGATATGCTAAAGCTATATTTGCTCATCTGCATACTATCCCTTGCTTTTTCCTGTTGGACTAATTGCAGTTGTTAACAGTCATCAACAGGTTTACCATACCTATTGAGCCAATCACCCATCTCCTACTACCCTTCTGAGAAATACCCCACCCCACCCTTCCACTATATATAAGGGTCTGGTGACTTCTGTTTCAGTGTATCTGAAGAAGTGTGCATGCACATGAAAGCTTATACCAGAACAAACTTAGTTGGTCTATAAAGTCTACTGGAAAATTTTTAATTTTTTAAAATGTTTAGGGCTGCAACCCAAGAATGCAATCTTTAGGTCTCCTGCCCAGTTCAGGTGTGTGGGTTACAAGGGAAAGGATACACTGATTATGAATTACTTTCCTGTGGGATAGTCACCTACCTTGATGCGATTTCAATGACAGGAGACATTTTTATTATTATTTCCCATTGTGGTGCTGAATCATTTCCGTTTTGATTTGTTTTATTGGTCATTTCTGCCCTGGGAACCTCTTGAGGAAGTAAGATATAAATCCTCTACAGAACTAACCTAGGCAGGCCTACTCAGAAGTAACTGCTACTAAGTTAGTTTTAGTTAGCTGATTAGTTAACTAATTTATATACTGCTTAGTGCCATAGTTTCAAAGCAGTGTACAATGGGGGGGGGTGTCGCAATAGTGGAACACCATAAAATGAAGCAGAAAGGCTCACTTGAAATTCTTGCTGATATAATTATGATGAAGCTAATGATAATATAGTCTTCACCAAGAGCTGTAAGTTCAACCAGGGATAAGGCCTATTTGACCTCAGTAGGGAGTCTTGCTCCCAAGTTAAGTGTGGACAGAATTGCAGCCTTAAATAAATAATAAAATAGATAAAACCACACAACTAACCTCTGTTTGAACTCTCCTAGCTCTCATAAGGGTTTTGTTGTTGTTTTTAAAACAAGGCCTTAATAATGGGAAATCGGGTCCTCTCTTAAAGAGGACACGTATTGCGGTGAGACCTGGAAAGCCGACACCCTGTGTTGTGGGTGGGTACGATTGGTCAGCCACAACACCCGATTGGTAGGTCCCTCGTAGCTAGGTGCAATCTGGCCAATGGGATGGAGTCCAAACGGTTCGAGGGACCTATTTATACCCATGCACGTGACCCAGAGCTTCCTCTTTCGGCGCGTGCATTTGGAACACCAACAGCATGCCCTCTGCGAGCCGAGAGAGCAAAAGCGATTTACCTTCGACGGACCGTCCTGGTGATAGCTTTCCATTATCCCTTCTTTTAATTCCTTTCACCCTCTTCCTTTTCCCTTATTTTGATTTTGATTTAATCTTCCCCCATCCTTGCCCTTGCCTTACTAAGAGGGGCTTTCGCCCCTAGCGCTCCATTTCAGAGCTTTTCGTTCCTTTAATTTCTCTACGTTTGTCTTTAGGGTGTCCCCTGAGCACTCCCTTTTCCAATTCTGTATTTGTGGCTTGTGTAGTGATTGCTATTCCCTTAAAGGGCTTTAGCTCTTGAGCTTGTTGATCCAGGGACTCCCGGTGTGCGGTGTTGCTGCAGTGTGGAAAAAACTTCTGCTCAGTAGCACCTCTTATCTGTTTTCAGAGGAGATTTTGCCCACAGGGTTTTGGCCTTTAGCGTTTCTGGCTGTGGAGTTTCCTCCATTTCCCTGGGCTGGGAGCAGCAATTTTGAGCAGTTATGGCCGCGTCTTTATTTTAAAGAGCCTTGACTTCAGTTTTAGTGGGGCAAAGATTTTGAGTTATAGTGATTGTTTTGTTTGCTGTTTTGACTTTTGAGAGTTCCCTCTCTGTAAGCTTGGTGAATTCTGTACCCCCCTCCCAATTGGCTTAAGGTTGGTTGGGAAAATTCCTGGGGCTGGCAAGCATTTTCCCCAGCTTATTTTGGCGGGAGCGCCATCTTGTGCTGCCATCTTGTTTTGGCGGGAGCGCCATTTTAACGGCTTAAGAGTTTATTTATATATTTTGTATTTTGGGAGAGCTTATTGAGACGCCTGTTAAAAGGAACCCTAGTCCTGCTCTCCCTTCGAAAAGGGTAATTAGAGGCCTGTCTCAGTCGCTGCGCTCAGTGCAAGCCCCAGCAGTGCCTCAGCAAATGCTGGATCATCTGTGTGCTATTGTGGCCAATATGGGCTCAGACCCTGCGGCCTTGAGAAGGTTTAATTCGGAGCTTGAGTCATTGGCTCAGCAGTTTGGGAGGCAGCCTGATTCCCAGCCTGACCCCTCCTCATCTTCTACTGCTTATGAAGCTCATGGTCCCTCTGATGCGAGTGAAGGGAGAGAAGCTTTTGATTCTTCTGGGGCTTTGTTTTCCCAATTGCAGTTTTCCAGGATTCCAGTCCCAGCTAGTCCCAGGGGTCGTCCCAGGAGTATGGGTGCCATGGTTCAGCAGGCCTTTCGGTCTGGACTGCCACATTCGCAGTCGGCACCCCTAGGTTCTGAGAGTCCAGGGCTTCCAGCAGCGCAGCTTATGGGGAGAGGAACTTCTTCTCAGCCAAGCACCGCACATGTTTTTACTTCTGTTCAGGTGCAGCCGGTTCATTCGAGGGAGGCACTCAGCATCCACTCTTCCAAGGAGGATCTTCCGGTGCCCAGAGTGCGGCAAAAGAGTCGTCGCTCCATGGGCAGGGCCAAGAGATGCAAAGATATCCGTACTTCTACGGGTACGTCTTCTGAGACATCTGACGATGAGTCAGATGTGGTCCTTGGTCTTTATTGGGGCAACGGCGAAGGGGCTTCGAGCCTTCCCAGGTGGGTGTGGCAGCGTAGAGCCAATTCCCACAGGGCTAGGTACAGCCTTCCCCTCGAATGTTTAGATGTCAAACCAGTCAAGGATGTTAAAGTCTCAACCAAAGCGGTCAGGGATATTATTCCTGGTGCGCACTTGCCATCTAGGATCCGGAATAGGATTCTCAATGGCCAGTATGTTGACATTTTCAAACTCCTTCCCCCGAAGAATGTCTGGATAAGGACAAGCAGGTGGTAGGGAAGGGTAAGGCTGGCTCCCTTAAGGCTGAGAGCTCTTTTGAGAAATGGCTCGATGCCTTTCAGGTATTTGCTGGAGTTATTTCTGCAGTGTATCCCCCCAAAAAATTTCACCTGTGGATTTACCAATCGTTGGTGAGTAAGGATTCTGCATTGGCCGGTCAGGTGGCAACCATAAGCTACGACAAGAGTTTTAGACGTTGTGCCGCCAGGATCCCTTCTGCTCGATGGGATCAAAAAGACCTTGATGCGTGGACTACATATGTCTCTCTGAATTTTGAGAGCAAGTCCACTGAGCAATCAAAATCCAAGCAAAAGGTTAAGAAGCCAGGAAGGCGCCTTATTTGTTGAGAATATAACAAAGGATCCTGCTAGCGTCAAGGTTGCGGGTTTTCCCACATTTGTGATAAATGTTTTGGGAGCCATTCTGCCGCTTCCTGTGGAGTCAAGCGGCCCTTTCGTGGGGCAAGGAGAGGTTCTCAGTGGGATCAGAAAGGATATTCTCCTCCAGCAGTCCACGATGTTAAGTGAGGTCTTATTGACCCTAGGTCATACTCCCATTAAGTTGCCCACCTTATGGGCACAGGCACCCTGATACAGCTGCTGCTTCCTATTTGTGGCTTGGATTTTCTCAAGGCTTTCATATCCTAGTGGTGTTCCCGCCTAGGGCTACCAAAGCTGAAAATCAAAAATCTGTCACAGAGTTGCCTGTTGTCGCTAGGAGAAATATCAGGAAAGAACTGGCTTTGGGTAGGATGGCTGGCCCATTTGCACGCCCTCCCTACCCAGATTTGCATCTTTCTCCTTTGGGTGTGGTACCTGAAAAGGCCCCAGGTGAATTTCACTTAATTCACAACTTATCTTACCAGCAGGGTTCATCAGTAAATGATGCTATCCCTCCTGAGCTGTGTTCTGTTAAGTCTGCCATCTTTAACCAAGTGGTCAAGTTGATCAGGAGTTTCGGGAAGGGTGCACTTCTGGCAAAGTGTGATGTAGAAGCTGCCTTCCGCTTACTTCCTGTTCATCCACGATTTTAAGTTGCTGGGGTTCCAGTTGGATGGAGCTTATTATGTGGGTAAAGCTATGCCTATGGGCTGCTCTATATCCTGTGCAGCTTTTGAGGCCTTCAGTACATTTTTGGGACTGGGCTTTGCGTACCAAAACAGGTTTTAGGGGCGTGACCCATTACCTCGGTGATTTTTTATTAAATTCTGCAGCCAATTTGGAGGAATGCTTGCTTCTTTTGCATTCTTCTGTTTCCGGCTTTCCGCTTATCCAGGTGTTCACCCTTGGCTGACCTATGCTGGTGCCCTGGGTCAGTGCTACCTGCATGGCAGGGAGCTAGTTGAACCAGAGTCTATGCAACCATTCACTTTGTGTAATCAATAAAGTTGTGGCCTAAATTCTGCTAAAAACAAACCAAAAATTTGAGTCATGTGTTAATTCATTTAGGGGGGACGTTTCTGGGTATGAACACACAAAACACTGATCTTAGAGCATAGATGACAGACATAAAATGCTGTTTCTTGGGTGACTTCCTCCACATTCAGTAAGAGCACACCTCTTTCTGTCTTGGTTCAAACTCTGAAATACCAGTTCTGCTAGTTTTCAGAGTGGCTCAGTTTGAATCTGAGTGAAAGCACCTATTGGCCTGCACCTGTGCCATCCCAATACACCTCCCTCTCCCTCCTCAAAGTTTTGGTGAAAAATAAAGTTTTTATATAGCCTTGGCAGAATACCGAATGATGCCTCAGTTTCAGAGGGAAACCACTTTAAATGTTGTTTTTTTATGACCTCCCTAGGGAAGCCTACCTGGTTCCACCTTACCTCACTTTTCTGCTAATTGTTAAAGCATAGCTATTTCAAGCTCTCTCTTTTTCCCCCAAGGCTTCATTCTAATTGTTTTTGAAGTTATGCGCTGATGTAGCTTCTTAATTACTGCATTCTTTGGTTGCATTGTTTAATGTGTTGTTGTATTATTAATAATACAAATCAAACGGGTTATTAGCTGCCTTGTATACTAATTTTTTAATTTTCCTTGTATACTAGAAATATTTTAAATAAATAAAGAAATCATACTTACTGACCTTCAGGGTTTGTTGTACAGTATAGATTATAATGGAGTGTATTTGAAATGGTTTGAACACCTTGAATGAGTTAATTACGATTAGTTACCATTAGGGACGCGGGTGGCGCTGTGGGTTAAAGCCGCAGCGCCTAGGGCTTGCCGATCGAAAGGTCGGCGGTTCGAATCCCCGTGGCGGGGTGCACTCCCGCTGTTCGGTCCCAGCGCCTGCCAACCTAGCAGTTCGAAAGCACCCCTGGGTGCAAGTAGATAAACAGGGACCGCTTACTAGTGGGAAGGTAAACGGCGTTTCCGTGTGCGGCTCTGGCTCGCCAGAGCAGCGATGTCACGCTGGCCACGTGACCCGGAAGTGTCTTCGGACAGCGCTGGCCCTTGGCCTCTTTGAGTGAGATGGGCGCACAACCCTAGAGTCTGTCAAGACTGGCCCGTACGGGCAGGGGTATCTTTACCTTTTACTAGCGGGAAGGTAAACGGCGTTTCCGTGTGCTGCGCTGGTGCTGGCTCGCCAGAGCAGCTTCGTCACGCTGGCCACGTGACCCAGAAGTGTCTCCGGACAGCGCTGGCCCCTGGCCTCTTTGAGTGAGATGGGCGCACAACCCTAGAGTCTGTCAAGACTGGCCCGTACGGGCAGGGGTACCTTTACCTTTACCATGCCTAAACACAGAGCAATACCTCACTGGTCAAATTTCTTTCTGTTGGGAGTTTTAAAGCCAGTGCTAGAAAGAAAAACAAATTAAGGTGGCATCCCTAGCAATGAAGGAAAGGGGAAATTGCTGTCTCTGACTGTTCACAAAAATAGATGGGGCTTAACTCAGTCTTTCCCTGCTCTGGAATATTTTCTTCCTGTGAAAGAGGGACTTTTTGTTAAGAGAAATGGCACTTTCCATCCACTGAAGGGCATTCCTCCTCCCGCTCCCCCCCCCCCCCCGGCCAGGCCAGTTCTTGTATTGTGTTCCAGGTTTGAGAAGCGGCATTAACAACTTATCCTAATATTTACCTTTTAACAATATTTAAGTCCGAAAAGATTTCATGTGATTGTGTCTGCTAGGCTAATATATGCAAAGTACTGGAAATGAGCAAACAACTTCAAAGAAAAAGTAATCCAGCATTAAAGGAGTGGGTCACAAAACTGGAACATGTCTGAATGAAACTGAAAATGATTTACATCATACTGGAATGTCAAGACGAAAAAATACTGCTGTTGTTTTTTCCCCCTTGCTTAGAATGGGAGTGTTAAACCACTCCCTCAGTAAAACGGTGTGTGTCTCTGCTTAAGTTATTTGCTTATTTTTGTGATGTTATTCCCCTATTTTATTCTTTTGCTAATTCACCCATTTCAGTGCTTTAATGTTTGCAAGCTGCTTTTAAACAGAAAAGATGCAAATTATATATATTACGTGTATATAATTGTATTGTATATACAAGTGAAGCCTGGACACACTTTGTACATGCTTGGAGGAACTGTTAGCCCAGCAGGGTTGTGGAGCTGTGGAGTTTGAAGGGAAGGCTTCGTAGTTCAGTGGCAAAGCACCTGCTTGGCATGCAGAAGGCCTCAGGTTCAATCCTTGGCATCTGCTTAGTTGGGGCACAGTATATTAAGCTGAATAAAATCAGTTTTCCCTCCTCCGGGGTGTGCCAAAAAGCAAGAGAATGAGAAACAAATTCTGTGTGGGTTCTAATGAAGCCATCACACACACACACACACACACACACACACACACATCCAAAACGGCGGGAAAGGAGAAGCCCGTTTGTTCGCCTCGTTCGCGCGCGCGCTCCCTTCCCGAGCGGCCCTGGAGCGCTTGGGCTCTCTCTTCCTCTTTGCCTATGTAGCTGTTGCCACCGACGCTCAGCTCTCGGGCTGACCTACTTTCCACGCCAGATTCCCAGCGTGCCAACCTGGGGAGCGCGCAGCACAGGAGCGCGCAGGAGCGCGACAGAGAGAGCACTGGGAGCCCTTGCTTGTCAACTCTCCGTGGCGGCAGCTCATCCTAGGATGGGACGCCTCGCTACGCTACGCTGCCTGCTTGATGCTGCTCCCGCCACCGCCGCTCCTCGGTCCTTTGGAGTTTGGCTGCCATCACTACTTCAGGAGGGATGTTCCTGAAATGGGTTCTTCCTCCTCTTGGCTGTGCCAAGCGAGACAGATAAATAAATAGCGCGCGCGCACCCACATTTATACCAAGGCTCTCCTTCAGCGTGGGTGGCACTCTCTAGCCACCTCCGCCTGGCTGGGCATGATTGGGATGGGTTCAGTTGAACCCTTCCCCGCCTCCACCCCCCCCCCCCCACATAGCAACCCGGCTTCCATTACTATCCAATATCTGGACGGGGTGGTGGGGTGGTGGTCCGGCTCTCTTCTGTCAGAGATTCCCATTAAGGCGCGCTCCGTGGGAACATTTCCCCCTCATGCCCAGCGAGTTCCTTCTGTCGGTGCTTGAGAATGCGCTGCTCCTCTTCTTCACGTGCACGAGTAGGTCTCTCAGCCTATCTACCTAAATCTCCCCTCCTCTAAAGTAAGAGAGCTCTTCGTTACGCGCGTCCCACAGCACAGCAGAGGTTCGCTTCCCCGAAGCGCGCCGCCGCCGCCGCCCTACTCAGCGCTTCTCGCACAGCTCTTGGCAAAGCGCTCTCTCTCTCTCTCTCTGTGTGTGTGTGTGTCTTCCTTCCTTTCCTCCAGTCCCGTCCTCCGCCTCGGCCCTCCCTTCAAAAGATGTGGCTGGCTGACTAAACTGACTGGACTTCTCCGCGAGCTAGAGGCGCGCGCACGCGCTCACGGGTCCTACTGACCCAGGAGGAGCGGCGGGAGCGCGCCCGCAGCCCGGGCGATGATGCCAAGGGAGGACGGGCTAACCCCAGCAAGCCGTGCATGTATGTGTGTGTGTGAGTGTGTTGGGGAGTTACACAACCAGTCAGGGCAGATTGCGTGCTGCAAATGTTGAGTTTTCCCCAAGTAAGCCAAAGCTCCCGTCTATCTTTCTCCACCTCTTACTTGGACCAACCCCGTCTTCTTATTTTTATTTTTAATTTTTTTGGGGGCGCCCCTTCAAGTGCCCTCATTGTTACCACTTTCTGGAGACGTTTCCCTCCGCCCTTCCTTAAACAGTTTTCGGTTTTATTACGACTGTTGTTGTTATTCTGCTTGGGAAGGCGAGAATCGAAAAGATGATATGTGGTTCCTTCTCCTGGAGGCTGGCACCAGAACTGAGGACCCTCGCTGTTGTTGCTCGGGCATCTTCCTAGAAGAGAAGCTGGGTAAGTTCTTGCACTGGGGGCAGTTCGACTTTCTTTCAAACCGGGGTTCTCCCCCACCCCCCACCACAGCGCGGTATGTTTGTTTTGCATATTTGCCTGGCATGTGCAGGCAGTCTAGGTGCCCGATGTGGGTGGTAACTTACTCTGTGCGGCATAAAAGTTTTGGGTTCTGGGGGTTGTCGGGGTTTATTTGCTCCCCTTGGTTGCAAGGCAATTGTTTTGTTTTGCAACTGCCTTTCCCTTTAATGAAGATGCCTGCAAGGTGAAGGAAATGGATGTGTTGGAAGATTCCCGGTCCGTCCTCGTTTCCTGATCTCCCAAATCGCGCTAAAGTCCTGTTGGTAGGACCTTTTTAAAACTCGCAGCAATGTATTTCAGCCTGAAAAGTAATTTTCTTTTTCTTTCTTTCTTTCTTTCTTTCTTTCTTTCTTTCTTTCTTTCACAAACCAGTGGAATGTGACAGGTTTTGACATCCAGGGAATCTTTAGCTAGACCAGGGCAGATTGAAATGGTCTTGCTAGGTGTATATTATAACTTTGAATCAAATCAGAACCATGGAAACAAATGGAGACGCATCTTTAATTTAAAGTCATCAAGGCTTACCTGTGTCTGAGTAGATTTCGGCGAACAAATAGCATAATTGATTCGAAATAGTATGCATAGTTTGAGTTTCAAAGGTATCATATAAGGTATCATATAAGGAAGAAGGCTGTTCCATAGTGTGCCCAGTTTGCTGTAATAGAGAGTGATTTATCTTAGGTACAGATGAATGTGGTTGTGATGGATGTTGCCAGCTTTCTCAGTCTTTCATTGCAGAAGTCTATTAGAATGGTCCAACAGCAAAGGGGGGGAGCTAAGTTATATTCTGGAATATAGATGTTTGATGCGAGGTCAAAAAGTTACTCCCTGTCTGACTTTGCAGACTGCTTATAAACAGGGAATTGTGGAAAACTGCTTATCAGCCGACAAAAACTGTAAATTGATTGCTCTTGTGAGTGGTTTGTATTAGAAATGTACAGCTAAGCCGTGCCCAGGTGACTCAGGCAGTGTCATAACCATCTTACAGAATGCCTGGCCTTTGTAAAATTACACAATCCCAAATGTCAGATCTGAGCCACCAGATATCCCGTTTTACCAGTCTACCTTAGATCCACCGTAAGTAGATTTAGAGAAGCAGCCCTGCAATGAATTGGAGGAGGAGGAGGAGGAGGAGGAGGAGAGGGGCAGTTGAGATGACATGATAATTAGTTGGGCTGTGATCTTCAAAACATACTTGGGAATAGTGCCATGAGCTTTAGTGGGAATAGTGAAGAACAAGTGGACTGAAAACTACAACTTTAAACAATTGAACAAACATCCTCCTGTTTCAGGAGAGATTTTAGGGGGATGGGGTTGGTATTAGCAAACCTTTTTTAGCAAGGTGCACTTGAAAACAGACATCATTATCCTCAGACATCCTTAAAAAGGGTGCAGTAGGAATATGCTAAGAGGGAAGAGATTTATTACAGGGAGATTATTTTACCTTGCCCAGTAAAAGCAGTGTTGATCTAATTAGTGAGACAAAATGTTCCATTTGTTCAGACTCTGAAATGTCAGGAGTCATTCTGTTTCTTAATAACAACAACAAAAACCCATACTGCTAATTCGCCTGTAGTTGCCTACCCTAATTTATGGGATTCTTTTCTGCTAATACCTGGGGCTTTGGATAGGTCCATCACCTGATGAAATATATCTTAGCTGATTGGTTGTATGAATTTTAATTGATTCACCAATTAATTAAAGGCAGACGAATCTGCAGAAATGCACATGCAAGGAAATCAATACCGCTGCAAAGAAAGTAAGTAAAACGAGTTACTTAAAAAGAGGGATTAGCTCCTGTGTGAGGCAGAATAATGTGGTATCTAATAGCAGATTTTTTTAAAAAATAGATATTTTAATACAAAAACTGTGCATAGAGTGTTTTGCAATACATAGTTTTTGTAAGCCCCTGTAACACTTTTTTTTTCAAAAAAAGTCTGCTGTTAGTTAATCAGCGTTAACATATTTTTAGTAAATCAAGTTAGTTTTTTTAAGAAAAAAGAAAAAACACACTAATGTTAAACCATTTAATGGCCTAATAGTGCACATCTATGCTCAAAATAAAGGCATGCTGTGTTCCTTGAAAGTAAAGCCCATTGAACTCAGCGTAATTTACTTACAAATGTTACAGCTCTAGTTTTGGACTAGTAAGCAGCTTTTAAGATCCAATATCAAAATTGGTATGGACAAGTTTGCTGCAAACAGTGTACCATCTTATGGGGGGAGGGGAAGCACTTGTACAGTATATTAGGTGTGGGGAAATCTGAGGCGCCAAATGCGGCCCCCCAAAGTCACTCTATTTGGCCCTTGAGATTTGGTCCAGGCCACACCCTTTTACAAGGTCATGCCCTTGTCATGTCAGGCCACATCCCTCTCTCAACCAGCCCCGCCCTGCACTCTCAAGTCGTTTTGACTGACTGGAGCAGGCTTCCTCAACCTCGGCCCTCCAGATGTTTTGAGACTACAATTCCCATCACCCCTGACCACTGGTCCTGCTAGCTAGGGATCATGGGAGTTGTAGGCCAAAAACATCTGGAGGGCTGAGGTTGAGGAAGCCTGGTCTGGAGTGTATCAGTGAAATGTAATAATGCCTCTTGCTTGCCTAGATAGAAAAGCAGTGTGACTCTAAGGGAGAACATGAAAAGATGTGTGTGGTGTAAAAAAAAAACCCCTCTGACTATACAGCCCATGAGCTATGAACATCCTTGTTTCCTTAGATTCTCAACCTGTGCACAGCAGCGGAGGAAGCTGCTCAGGCGCCTGGGGTGAGCTGCCCATAGGGGTAGGGTGAGCGATCCATAGGGGCAGGACGAGTTGCCCTTAGGGGTGGGGCGAGGGCAGGGCGAGCCGCCCACAGGGGCAGGGCACCCCACGGGGCCTCTGGAGTCTGCCTGCCTCCTCCCACTCAGCCGCCCTACAGCTGGGAGGGAGGCAGCAGGTGGACAGTTTGGGCAGGAGAGACGCATGGCTCAGGCACAATGCAGGCCCCGCTAGTGCCACCTGGCATTTTGTCACCCCACCTGGGGTGACCCGCACCCACCACACACCCCTTCCTCCGCCCCTTCCTGTGCATTTCAAAGGCACATAAGTGATTTATAGATAGAAAATGAAGAAGTTGGCATGTTCAGATGCTTGGACACTGGTGCAGGATGGTCCCAGAGACCCATAGCTATCAGGATTTGATCTATTATGTTCATCAGAGGCTGTGGCCTGTGTGGGGTAGTGGTTAGAGTGTTGGATTAGTGCTTCAAGTCCAGAAGGGGACTTTGGACTAGTCAATACCTCCCAGCCTAACTTACCTCCCAGGGTTGTTGTGGGAATCAAATGAGGAGGTGAATCATGTCCATCACATTGGGCTCCTTGGAGAGAAAAAAGTGGGATACAGTGGTACCTCGGGTTACATATGCTTCAGGTTACATACACTTCAGGTTACAGACTCCGCTAACCCAGAAATAGTACCTTGAGTTAAGAACTTTGCTTCAGGATGAGAACAGAAATCGTGCTCCGGCGGCAGCGGGAGGCGCCATTAGCTAAAGTGGTGCTTCAGGTTAAGAACAGTTTCCGGTTAAGAACGGACCTGCGGAACGAATTAAGTACATAACCAGAGGTCCCACTGTATAAAAAATTAATATAAAAAAGCACAGGTGGGCAACTTTGTCACCCAAAGGCTGCATGCATCCCCGATGTCATTTTATGTGGTCTTCTTAGGATCATAGAAGGCTTGTCATATACCAAGTTAGAACATTCGTCCACAGATGGTATTTAACATCCACCAGTTTGGCGAAAATGTCTTTAAAAAGTAAAAAAAAGGTATTATGTTGGAAGTGTGAAGAAAATGAGGGATACTTTTGCCACATTTGGTGGTCCTGTTAAGTAATTAAGGAATATTGGAAAACTATATATAATGAATTTAAAAATATATTTTTAAAAAAAACTTTCCCCAAAGACACCTGAGATTTTCCTCTTGGGGGTGGTAACAATAGATGTCTCCCCTCCACACAAAAAACTGAAAGAGTCTATTACTATACGCCATTGCCACAGATAGAACCTTATTGGCACAAAGGTGGAGAACAAGTCTAGTACCCACTAGGGAAGCTTTTAATGTTTGATGTATCACAGTGTTTTAATATTCTTTTGGAAGCCGCCCAGAGTGGCTGGGGAAGCCCAGCCAGATGGGCGGGGTATAAATAATAAATTATTATTATTATTATTATTATTATTATTATTATTATTATTATTGGAAGAATGGCAGTGTAAAATGCTCTAGTATGCTGAACTGTCTGGTCTGATGAACAGGATAAGAGAAAATGAAGATAGCGAATACAAGGCGGAATAGATAATGTTTATTGACTATTTCAAGAAGCAGTACAGACAAATACACAGCTTAGCAGGTCTTGAGTAAGTCCAGCAGAGTTGAAATATATATTTTAAACAGATTGGATGATTAAAAAGGTGTGGATTACACGGAGTAGCAGAAAAGCAAAGGAACCAGGAAAAGTGTGGAAGGGAAGTCATACGGTATATGTATACATACTGTATTTGGTACGAAGATGTAAGTGGGACAGGGGGAGAGGAGGGGGTTTAAAGATGCTCTTTGTTCCTGTTTTGGAAAATGCAAATTAAAAAAATGGAAAAAAGAACATTCGTCTTTATGCACTGTACACTGGCTGGCTCTCCAGGGTTTTAGGCAGGAGGCATTCCCAGCTATACCTGAAGATGCCAGGGACTGAACTTTGTACCTTTTGCAGGAATAGTAGATGTTCTGCTACTTAGCCGTGATCTTTTCCTATTCCTACATCCCATCAGGGCAGCTTCCTTCCCGTTTGCATCCTTATTTTCCTGGACTTTTAAAAGCTTTCCCTCACTCTTTCTGTGCAGTTTTAGATCAGTTGGAAGGGGCAGTTTTTCGCATCATGGAAATAGACGGTTTTTGATTAAATTATTGCTTGTGTGGCTTGTATATGTTTTATTCACCAGCTGTCTGAGAAAAAAAAGTGCATAGGCTTCTACCATACATGTGTGAGATACTACTTTCACTTGAAAAGCAATATACATATTTGAGAGTAGCTGCTTCAACCCCAGTGGGGCTTACCTCTGAGTAGAACTTCGTAGGTTCGAGATTCTCAGTTAGTCATAGAGAAAACTAAAGCAGGGTTGCGTCTCGCTCCATCCATCATTAGCTCTGACTCTGCCCACTATGGAATGGGTTCCTAGAGGAATGAATGAATGAATAAAAATAAAAAAAAAAACAAAAAAAAAACGTTACCCTTCCTGATGCAGACCACTCCATTTAAAGTACATTACGGCAGTTTTGTGTGCAATCCTAACCATATCTCCTCAGAAGTGAAACCTATTGAATTCAATGGGTCTTTTCCCCAGATAAGTGGGACTAAGATGGCAGCCATTTTTTATTTTTATTTTGGTGAAGACAGCTTGAATCAGAAAGCCTTTTGAGTGGAGTTGGAGGCAGGGATGTCAACACAAATAAAATACTGGAGGGGGCAGGTAAGCCCCACCCCACGTAATTGATCACAAAATGTGGCATTCACACCATGCCTATCGACTTTGGGGGTTTTCTTTTGGGGAGCGGGGTAGGATGAAAGGACCTCGGCCTCTAGGAGTTGTCATAGCAAGTAGGCCTGATAACCACTCTGGGGTCTTTTATATTCTTTATTTATATTCTTTATTAAAAATAAAAAAGAATTATAAGGCGAAAGAAGAAGAAAAGGGAGAGGGAAAACTTATAAACTTACAAGATTGTTATTATACTCATCCTAAACCTGGAATTGGGGATGCGGGTGGCGCTGTGGGTTAAACCACAGAGCCTAGGACTTGCCAATCAGAAGGTCAGCGGTTCAAATCCCCGCGACGGGGTGAGCTCCCGTTGCTCAGTCCCTGCTCCTGCCCACCTAGCAGTTCGAAAGCACATCAAAGTGCAAGTAGATAAATAGGTACCACTCTGGCGGGAAGGTAAACGGTGTTTCCATGAGCTGCTCTGGTTCACCAGAAGTTGCTTAATCATGCTGGCCACATGACCCAGAAGCTGTACGCCGGCTCTCTTGGCCAATAAAGCCAGATGAGCACCACAACCCCAGAGTCAGTCACAACTGGACCTAATGGTCAGGGGTCCCTTTACCTTTTAAACCTGGAATATTGCACCACTTGGAGATTGCGGTGGTATGCAACACTATTTTAGCTTTCTCTTTAACTATCCAGTTTTCTGCCTTGGAGGCCTTTCCATCCTTCCATGCAGGAGCATTTGGGCATCTTGGTTCCAGTTGCAGTCGGAAGTTGCACAGTGATTTTTTCCCTTCCCCTACTGCGTAGAGGAATAACAATCTACGGTTTTCAGTGGTAGCTTTCTACTTTAAGCCCCCCCCCCCTTTTCACCTGACAACTGCCAGCAAATATTGAAGTGTTATTGAACCAAATATCTTCTCCCTATAGGCATTGCTCTTAATTTACTGCCCTTCGTATGTATTTATGCTGGTGTAAATGCCAGCAGGATCTGCCCCAATGGATTTCAGTTTGCCAGTAACATCCAGGCTTGTACCATCAATGCTGGAGAAGACTCACCATTCTGTATCACAGCTGTACTGCCAGCCTCTGAGACAGAAGCATGCTATTACAAGTATTGCTCTTTGCAAAAGCATTTTAAGGAGGAAATGAAAGTTCATTGAATTTAACAAAGTTTTCTTGTTTACTTCAGTGACTAATAATGTCCTGAACCATATCCTAAACCCATCAGCTCTCTTACAACGGTTGATATGTTCAGGATGCTGTTAGGGACATGGAACTAGAGAACATTTACCTCTGTTCTATTGCTATAGCTGTGTTTCCTCCCCTATGTTTTTTACACTCAGTGGGTTGTAGTCTAGTCAAGAGTAAAACCCACTGAAACTAATGAACATAATTTACATGGGCATATCAGTTTCAAGGGGTCTACTCTAATTTAGTTAAGCACAACCCCAAATCTAATGCCAAATGAATTCTGATCATGTTTAAGTAAGCGTCTGCAGCCAAGATTACAATCTGAATCACTGGGACTTACTTCTTCTTAGATGTGCATAATTTTGTACTTTTAAGAACATGGAGAGTGACCTTTTATCTGATCAGACTGTGTCTGCTCTGCTGGGTTTCAGAAAGAGATCTTCCCCATCATGTGCTAACCCAGTGGACGCCTTGAATGATGGTCAGGGGTGCCTTGGGAAACACTGGCCTCTGTCCCTCTTTCCTTCCCTCCCTCCTCTGATGCCCTCTTGCATCTCTGCCTCCCAAAGACTTGCACAGTTGTTTGTTGCAGCAGCCCTCGCTACAAGTGAATGGTGCCTCTGGGGATGACCAGGGGGTGCTTCCCAAGCCCCTGTGGGGCAGTGTGAGGAGACACCTCTCTTTGGGGCTGGGCTGGGGCCAGCTTAGAGACCAGGGGCGGCAGCAGCGACTGCCCAGAGGACTCCCAAGGAGAGGAGAGAGGAGAGAAGGCTGAGGGAACACTCCACAAGGGAGGGTGCTCAAAAAGGGGTAAGGGGTTGCCAGCTCTGCAGGCAAGGGGTGACTTAGCTGGGCTCCTCAACCCCAAAGGGGTGCCGTAGAAAGAATGCAGTTGGTCAAGGGGGCCGTGGACTCAAAAAGGTTGACAATCTCTGAGATGCCTGGGGTTAAATATAGAACTTTCTGCATGCAAGCAAACCTTTTCATACCACTGATCTACTACTCTGTCTTATTGGTTGGCTGCCCCCCTGCTCACCACCATCTTTGCCACTCATTTCCAGTTCCGTATGGGACTGAACTTGGATTCAGGTGGCTCTACTATTCTTTTTTTAATTTAGTGCTGTGGCCAATCATTGTGTGTGCATGTGTATATATAAGCATGTGTGTCTTAAGGATCTGAATAGTAAGGCTATTGTACACATTAAAATGCAGTGGGGTTGTTTCCTCCCACTGTGTTTCAAGACACATTTTTATGTTTTTGCACATACCAGAGAGGGGGCAGGGAAGTCTTCAACAGACGCACATTACTTCTTTGGTTTTCCCATGCTTGCAGCCCTCCTGAACTCCTTTTCATAGAAGCTGCTATCTGCACGTGCAAAGGCTGTCTCAAATGTACACACCTCAGCCTAACCACAGCTTACATTAAGCTGGTTTGAGGGAAAGCATAGCAAACAAGAGTGTTTCTCAAGAAATTGCATATGGATTGTAGCTAACATCATGCGTACTCAAAGTCACCAGCAGTAGCAGCACACCGGAGCCAAAGTTAATGATAATGTGTACACAGCCTATATCCTTGTCAGTGTGTATACATAAATTACTAATCATGAAAATCTACAACCCCATTTTCTCATTTGCATGCCCACATGTGTCATTGTAGCACATCAGTGGCCTGGAACCAACTCTGTTCTGGTTTAGATAAGCTTCATTGCTTTCATTTGCTGAAGAAGAAGGCTTATTCACCGTAAGTGATCACTTGAGTGCTCATTCATTCATTTCATGCATTTCTATCCTTCCTATCAGTTTTAAGCTGTTCAAGTTACCTTCCAACATTAAAACCACACATAGATTGCAATTAAAAACACATGAAAGAATGTTGTGAAAATACAGCCCATAAAATAGCATTGGCAGTAATATAAATGCAGAAATCACCGTTCATTAAAGGCAAATGAAATTGTTTTGCATTGGTGTCTAAAACCCAAAGGATCTGGAGCCAGGATGCATATCGTGGAAGCCAGTTCTGTAGACTTGGTGGGAGTAATTTGCAGTTGCCACCCCAGTTTTTGTAGTCCCATCAGCACTCCCCCCTTCCCTTAAAGCAAATTGCATCTTCAAGAGAGGGGTTTCTACAGGACCTCAACCATAAATCACCACACACATACCCAGCTGATGCAATTTCTTCTTTTTTGTTTTAAAGAAAACCCTGCATGTTAGACACATTTAATGGTTGGTTCTTCCTGCCCTCTGCAACTCGTGTGCAGTTTGCCCAGAGATGCCTCTCGTCCACTTATTTCTGATCCTGAATCAGGTGCACAGACTTGTTACTTCCATTTGCATAAGGGAGGTGTTTAATACACCCCCTCACCCCCTCCATCGCAGTCCACCATGTACTGATGCATCTTCTGACCCCCATAACAAGGATGTAAATATCTGCAGAAAGTAAAGGTGGGGGTGCATGTTAATTGTTTGGGCTTGTTTTGCCTGTGTGACAGATGTTTCTGTCAGACCAGAGGTGCACATCAGGTCCTTTAAAAAATGGGCCAAGGGAAGCACACAGCACATAAAACTGCACTAGGGTGTGAAGTCTTGGATGTTCTCCCTGCAGAGGAACAACTGTTTTTTCAAAGGAATTGTGGATGTAAAATATACACCGCCTCCTCTTTCTGCTAGGAACTGAAAACAATTTAAGATTCTTAGCCTGGAGCATAGATTTGACAGCTGATAAGCTGTCCTCTTCCTAGAATTTGAAATAGCAGTGCACTCTCAGAAAGTAATAAAAGAGGAAGTCTGATTTACCTCCCTCTGGTAAGTTATCTGATCTTATTTTGCTTCTCTTACTCTTGAAGTCAGGGGCAAGGCTTCCAAGTTTACATTTTTACCAAGTGCCTCTCTCAGCAGATGCAACACGTGTTATTAACTCTTCAGTTACCACGACGACTTGCATGAGTCAGCTTTTTTAAAAAAAAACAGTAAATCTGATCTTCTCTTTTGCAGCGGACAGCAGTTTAGAGACTGTGGTAGATATTTCCTGTTTTCCATATTGATTTAATGACAGGGAGTCAATGGGCAAAGAGAGTTGCCAAAAATAGTAATTTATGGCTGCTGTCTGCTGATTGATGTTTGCATTGAACAAGTCACATTTGTTAATACTGGAAGATTGCCGGACATCTTAATTTAGGAGTTCTCTACTAACTGAATAATGAGGCACTTAGTTTTGCAAAAACCACAAGGCTATTATTATTACAAGTGATTGTTTTGATACAGTAATCTCTCTTCTTCAGCAGGGGTCCAAGAGTTCCACATACAGTATACACAAAAATCATGTATAGTATACTGAAACTTTTGGAGCTGCCCAATGGCTAGCTGTTGAGGGGAAGAAACAGAACATCTTTAACACTCCCCCAGCCAGTGTGCTGAGCCAGCCTTGGCCAGCAAGCAAGGTGGAGAGCTTAAAAGTTCTCGCTTGGTGTTACCCAGTGCAAAAAGAGCTTTTAAACTCTTTGCCTCGTCCGCACAGCATGCTGGCTCTTGGAAGGCTAGGGATGCTCATGAGAGGTCTCACCTGGCTTGCCCTGCAAAATCTCATGAGAGCATCCCAGAGCCAGTACACCAAGGGGGGGGGGGGCTTGCATTTGTGCTGGCTAACCCAAGTGGACCCCATCAAAATAGCCTTTAAGCTCTCTGCCTTGCTTAGCATATGACTTGCACAGATTCAACCAGCCCATCCTTAACCGCATATCAGAGGCAGCGTGACTGGTTCGCCCGCAGTGGGTGCCTCACCGAGGGGGGGGGTGCTGCAGGGCTTTGCAACTATGATGTAGTATTAAGTGCAGAATGGAAGGCAATGGTGGGGAGCACCAAATTTTGGCCTTGCACAGGGTGCTGCTGAAATCTGGAAAACCAAATGGTTGAAATTGTGCAAGACAAGGGGTTGGACTAGATGACCCTCAGCGTCCCTTCCAACTCTACACATCTATGATTCTATGAAATTTAAATTGAATTTTAAATTGTGCTTTGTTTTTTAATTAATCTGTCATAGTTCTTATTTGCTTATATTACATTTTTCTGATGTGCGTGTGTGTCTTGACATTGATTTGATTTTGCTTTGTGAACTGTCCCTGACCAAGGGATTTCTGCTATGGGATAGGCAAATATATATGCAATGGGATCTTTGAATTCAAGCCAGTGGTATAAGCTTGCCAACTTAACTTTGTACAGTACTTCAGGAATGTAGTTGATTGCAATTAATAAGAAGAGAAGAAGAAGAGTTTGGATTTGATATCCCGCCTTTCACTCCCTTTAAGGAGTCTCAAAGCGGCTCACATTCTCCTTTCCCTTCCTCCCCCACAACAAACACTCTGTGAGGTGAGTGGGGCTGAGAGACTTCAGAGAAGTGTGACTGGCCCAAGGTCACGCAGCAGCTGCATGTGGAGGAGTGGAGACGCGAACCCGGTTCCCCAGATTACGAGACGACCGCTCTTAACCACTACACCACACTGGCTCCTCCTAAACAAGATCATATGACTGAAGGTGGTTCTTTAGCTAGTTGGGTCAAAAATATTTAGTGCATCTTCTAGAATTCTCAGTAGAGCTCAAGTTGGTGCCATCACTTAGTGGACAAAATAGCACACCTATGGAGGGCGGATATACTTTCTTCTTTGGTTACCTGACTACACCTTGTGTTTGCATTTATTTATCTCCTTCACAGCTCTTTCTCTGTGTTCTTGCCAGGTTCCCCCGTTTTGTTTTGTTTGTATTTTTACCATGTGTCCAATTCCTTAAGGCAAGAACAGGGAACCCATGTCATTCTGAGAGCTGCATTCTTTTATGGACAAGTTCAGCCTTTTGGAGGCTGCATGCCAGTGGTGGGCAGAGGCAGCAACTGGGTTTAGCCAGAGCCAAAAAGTTTGTGAGTGAGTGAGCGCAATGGTTCAGGACCAGTTTTTAGACTGAATTGTCCTTGGTCCTCATGATAGATGACTTTTCAGGAGAGGGACATGGGGAGTGCAATCCTGTTGCTCTTGCTTTACATCTCAGTGACTTTCAGTACTGTTGACCATGGTATCCTCTTGAGTTGGTGGCACTGTTTTCAGTGGCTTCACCTCTACTTAAGGGGCTGACTCAGAAAATAGTGATGGGCGATTATTGGTTTGCCCCCTGGCAGTTGTGCTGTGGGATGTAGCAGGGCATTATTTTGTACCCAATATAAAATAAATAAAGCTGGGTGACAATGGTCATTATGAGATTTGGGGCATGGTGTCATCAGTATGCTGATGAGACCCAACTCTGTTTCTCTGTTAGATCTCATTCAGGAGACGCTGCAGCTGTTCTGAGCTGGTACCTGGATGCAGTGGTGACTGGATGAGAACCAATAAACTGAGACTGAATCCTGGTAAGACTTCATGTGTGAGCAGTTCTCAGGACCAGAAGTTGGGGAGTTTTTCAGTTCTGGAGCACTCCCTCTGAAAGAACAGATATGTAGTTTGGGAGTAGTCCTAGATCTGCCTTCATCACTAGATGCTCATTAACCTCAATCGTGAGGAATGCCAATTATCAATATAAGTTGGTGCACCAGCTGTGATTTCTTCCTGGACAGGAATAGCTTGACCACTGTGAACTATGCATTTGTAACCTTGCAATTAGTCTTCAGTAAAGCACTCTGTGGGTCCTCCCTGCACCTTGAAAGCTGGTGCAGAATACTTCAGCCAGGTTATTCAGTGGTGAACCTGGAGCGCCACATTTTTCATCTGTGCTAAGAGAGCTGTGTTGGCAGCCAATTAGCTACCCAGCGATGCTCAAGATCTTCTTACTAACATACAAAGCTCTGAACAACAATAATGTTGCCTGAAGGACCGGCTGCCCCTGTACAGACCTGCAAGATTGCTAGAGATCTTATTTGGGGGAGATTTTACTTGTGGTACTACACCAGGGACCTGATACTGTATAACATAGCTTTCTACTTTTGTATGTACAATGTCCCTTTAAAAGCAACCCCCATTCCCCACTTATTTTTCTTCCCTTAGAAAGCTGCCTTATAACAAGTCACACCAATGGTCCAAATAGC
Source organism: Podarcis tiliguerta (assembly GCF_965153285.1). Lineage (NCBI taxonomy): Eukaryota > Metazoa > Chordata > Lepidosauria > Squamata > Lacertidae > Podarcis > Podarcis tiliguerta. Next base: position 41,219,639 of record NC_139553.1, on the reverse strand, counting down.
TCCGCACTGCCTACAGCATTGGTTCTCAGGCTCCCCCCCACCCCCCGACTCACATTTTCAGAATAAAAATTTGCTCATGCCACACTGAATTTCTTATTGATAAGAAGTACATTGGAAAGCAAAAAAAGAAACAACTTCTAGCAGTGCTTGATTTTGAAAAGGTACCTATCCATATTATGCAAATAAAATGACATTTTGATGCGATACCATATTACACTGAAATGTTTCTTTGTTTGTCCCTGAATCTTCCTGCCACACTTGCAATCCCCTCCTGCCAACCAATGTGGCATGCGACAACCTTTGAGAGCCATGGGTCTATGGTGCCTGAAAGTAGCTCTCCTAGGTTTCAGACAGCCCTACCTGGAGATGCTAGGAATTGAATGTGGGTCTTTCTGAACACCAAGCAGGTGCTCTAGCACTGAGCTACATTCTGTTGATTCGAATAAACCCTGCTTCAGACCTGCCAGGGAACTGTGCATAACCCTTTAAATAAACCCATTATATTTACTTAATGGGGAACAACAGACAACAAAGGTGCCACCTTGTCCGAACCGTGACAACTCAGAGAAGGAGGAGGTGGAGGTTAAGAATTCTTTGGCCAACAACCCGTTAGCCCCTCCATAAAGTGGCCAGTTGTCAAAATCCTTGTGCTATGTGGCTTAGCAGCCTTTTGCCAGATGTAATGTTGTTAGGGGGTACGGGTGGTGCTGTGGTCTAAACCACTGAGTCTAGGGCTTGCCAATCAGAAGGTCAGAGGTTCGAATCCCTGTGACGGGGTGAGCTCCCGTTGCTCGGTCCCTGCTCCTGCCAACCTAGCAGTTCGAAAGCACGTCAAAGTGCAAGTAGATAAATAGGTACCGCTCTGGCGGGAAGGTAAATGGCATTTCCGTGCGCTGCTCTGGTTTGCCAGAAGCGCTTAGTCATGCTGGCATGTGACCTGGAAAAACTTTCTGTGGACAAACGCTGGCTCCCACAGCCATTAAAGCGAGATGAGCGCTTCAACCCTCGAGTTGTTCATGACTGGACTTAACTGTCAGGGGTCCTTTACCTTTTTAAAGTTGTTAGCAAAGACAAGAGGCCCCAGAGCCACTACCGAAATTGATGCTTTAGTCTACATATTTTCTTTCCATGCAGATGTTGCTAACTGTTAAGAAGGCCATCTAGTTTTGTCTTAGTGATTCTAGGGGTGGCTTGCTGCCCAGCTCTGTTCAAGTAGCGAATATCTAACCAAATTCCCCTTTCTGCAATTGAGCAGAGAGAAAGGTGCAAAACCCTTGCAAAATAAACATTTAAAACATGGGTGTCATTCAGATATACTGATCCCTGTGCAAATATTTTATTTTTACTGCCAAGTCTTAATGTAATGCAGGGAGATAACATAAATGCAATGCAAGTGCTAATGCAAAGGGATAACATAAATAAAGTACCTGTTTCATTACTGTTTTCCAATTTCCCATGTAAAACGCTGGGAATGATGTTCCACAATAATGGAGTGTGGCTGGATTTTATTTATGACTACATAGGGCAGGCTTCCTTTTTTATATATATAATATTTTTATTAAAGTTTTTACATAAATAGAAAAAATAACAGAAAAATACAAAAATAGAAAACAACAGGATGAGCAACACAAAAAGAAAAAAGAAAAAACAGAAAAACAGGTAATTTTCCAGACTTCCCCACGCCTCCCTTCACTGTATTCCAATTCATATATTTGATCAGCAAATCCCTTCCCTCTGTCTTACCTAATTTTTAACTTGATCTTAATATCTTAGTGTATCTTAATCTCCTTAATATCTTAGCAAATTAAAGCCTTTTGATTTTATACCTTTTAACCTTTAAGTTTTCTGTGCTCCTTCACCACTTTATTACTAATAACCTTTTACGTTCAATCCGATGACATTCTAACATTCATTAATCTTATAATATTTCTGTAGATAGTCTTTAAATTTCATCCAATCTTCCTCCACCGTCTCTTCTCCCTGGTCTCTGATTCTGCCAGTCATTTCTGCCAGTTCCATGTAGTCCCTCACCTTCATCTGCCTACATAGGGCAGGCTTCCTTACCACCCCAGGAGACAATTCTTGCTTCTTCTGAAGCTGAAAAGACACGTGTGAATTCTTTGAAGTCAGTCTGCTTTTCGTTAACTGTGTGTGCGCATGCGCAAGCACTGTAAATCCTGGGAGAAAGCTCCTTGAGGATGGCAGATTTCAAGTTTGTTTCATCACCATGGGGCTCCATTCAAGCTATTAGAAAAGCTCTGCTCAACTTCCAGGGTCACAGTTTACATACAGTGGTTTGCCAGGTAAGATGTCTTAAAGCATTCCCCCCACCCCCAGTAGCTGTAGCATGTTATTAGAGCATAATGCTTGATGCCATCAGTATCGGGTTCAGGCAGTTTTGCGGCATTATGATTTATACATATTGCTACCAGGCAGTTGTCAATGCCAGTATCTTCGCCATCTCAGGGACATGTAAGATTTGTCCAAAGACAAGTTGGAATGTGGTTAAGTGCTTTAATTAGCTGATTGTATCACTCTTCAGTTTTGCCGTCGATTTTCCAGACACTTTGTAACAACAAATTGTTCTTCGTTACGCACCAGGGTGTTCAGATTATTTTGACGTTCTCAAAACGCTGCCAGGAACCCGATAACCTTCCTAGCTTCCCACTTGCAGACAGGAAAGAAATAGGAAAGTGCTTTGTTGACTGTCTTCTGCGCCTTCATGCTAGGCAACTAGGTTTGTGTGTTTGCTTCTTCTTCTTTTAAAAAAAATAATGTTCCCAAAGATGGGAAGAACATGCAATGAACCATACACTTGTAAGGGCATGCAGAGAACATTTTGTGAGCTCCACCCTGGTGCAAGAATTCTCATTTCACGTCAGAAGTTGGCAACCCTATTTAGGTAATGTACCTGTACCAGGATGGCACTGTGGTGTGACTATGACTTGTATTTTATGCTGCTTTATTTCAGTGTATGCCTTTTACTGTACAGCGGTGTAACACTTTGGGATTTTTAGTTTAGTTCAATTCCATTCCGTTTTACACTTTCGGGGGGGACGACCCTGTAAGCAGTTTATAACATGTCTTAAAACACAACAAATAAACCATATCAGATATCAGAACATTACAAATGAAAATCAAGTGCAAAACCCCACCATCACATTTAATGCAGTATAATTAGCAGCAAGATAGAATACCCCCTTAAACATCATAAACACTGCAAGTAGAAATCAAAAACAATATTTTAAAAAATCTCACGTGTTAAAGCAGGAGTAGACAATAGGTTAACTTCCAAATGTTGTTGGAAGTCCCATCAGTCTCAGTTACCATGTCCAATTGTCCATTCTCTGTTGTTTGCTTCCTACATCCACATAAGCCTTGCTGTCAGTTTTAGATCATCCACCCATCACATAGGCTCCACCCCCTTAGTCTTTTGCAGTTCAAGGGTCTCCATACTGACACTGCTTTATTCCATTGGTCTGAACTGTCTCTTGTCACATGTGCTTCATACAGCAGCGTAGCGTTGGTTGCAGGTGCCCGGGACAGGTGAGCATGTGCCGGGTGGGGTGTGTGAGAGCCCAGCCCTCACCATCAATGCTGCCAAAGCGACCTCACCCCCACTAGTGCAAAGCAGGGCCACGTTGAGCTTGCCTGCCCCCCCCCCCCCCCGCGCAGAGGGGAGCTCAACTTTGCCAAAATGGCCCTTGACGGACGAAGAGGAGCACCGGGCCAGGCTGTGCTGGGGGTGCCTGGTTCGCGCCCAGTGCCATGCCCCCCCCGGCACCCCCATGCTATGCCCCTGTCTTCATATGTCCATTTTAACTTTTCGTGGCCTTTCCCACTGTATCCGTAACTTTCGATCTCTGTCATATCCAGTTATTTGTTTTTCTATCCTTTAATGTTATTCCTAACATTGCATGTCCTATGGCATATGGTGGTACTCTGTCGTGTTTCTCTGCATCGTGATCTTGTTTTCTGCTCCATAATGCATCACAGGTAATGCACACGTATTGACCACTTTAGCTTTCAAGTCTAATGAAACATTTTTAGTTTTCATTATAAAGCTGAGTTTTCCAAAGGCTGCCCAGGATTGTTCTATTTCCACTGTTTGATTTTATGTGCCCTATATGACTTTTTATCCTAAATCCTCAGCTGCAGGGCCATCTAATCTTTTGCCATGATAGCTGCGCTGTACCTGCATTGCTGGGGGGCAATGCACCTCTGAATGACAGTTGCTAGGAACTGCAAATGATTATAGATATATTTTCCTGACATACATTTAATAAATTGAAATGCTGTTCACATGCTGGCCAATATTTTTTTGTTTCGCTTCACACTTCATGGGTGGTTTAATGTTGTTGTTTCATTTATCTCGTTATAATTCATATGGCTTTCTTGTTGGTTTAACAATCAGCTTGCTATAAATGAATAATTGTAATTGATCACACCATCATCTCTATAAATTTTGCTCTGCTCTGTTGAGATGAAATGGATAATCTTTGTATGTTCTGAGTCCTGCCCCATCCCAGAAGTTACTTGAGGATTAGTGTAAGGGAAACATTTCAGGGCCAGACAAGAAGAATGCTTTTTGGGCATTGAGATGATGATGATATTTATACCACACCCATCAGGCTGGGTTTCCCCAGCCACACTGTGCACCTCCCAACAGAACACTAAAAACAGAATAAAACTTCAAACATTAAAAACTTCCCTAAACAGGGCTGTTTACACCTCCCTCACAAGAAACCTCTTCTTTGGCATCACTGAAAGGTCAGGATCTAGGTGTGATTTTGAAGTAAAAGGTAAAGGGACCCCTGACCATTAGGTCGTCATGACCGACTCTGGGGTTGCGGTGCTTATCTCACTTTATTGGTCGAGGGAGCCGGCGTACAGCTTCTGGGTCATGTGGCCAGCATGACTAAGCTGCTTCTGGCAAACAGAGCAGCGCACAAAAATGCTGTTTACTTTCCCGCCAGAGCGGTGCCTATTTATCTACTTGCACTTTGACGTGCTTTCAAACTGCGAGGTTGGCAGGAGCAGGGACCGAGCAATGGGAGCTCATCCTGTTGCTGAGATTCGAACCACCGACCTTCTGATCGGCAAGTCTTAGGCTCTGTGGTTTAACCCACAGCGCCACCCGCGTCCCGATTTTGAAGTAATGTAGTACTATTGAAATGGTTTGGTTGAAATGGAGTTATAATGGTTCACTTTCAACAAAGTTGTGCACTTTCTGTAATTTCATTTCATATTTGACTATCAGGACATATATTTATGGACTTAAGATGGATGGAGGAAGCTCTCACTCAATATAATGCCATCCTATGTTCCTAAAGACTAGGGAGGGACTTCAGCTTAGAGGTAGAGCTCATGTTCTGCTCATAGAAAGTCCCAGATTCTATCCTATGCATCGCCTGGCAGGACTGAGAAAAAACCCTCTGTCAGATGTTTGGAGGATTGCTGCCAATCAGTGCAGACAATACTAAGCCAAATGCACTAATGATCCAAACTTGTGCAAGGCAGCTTCCTATGAGTTATTGACTCCCAACTTGTGATCATGATGAATGGGGTTCAGTCAACCAACCTGCCAAGTTCTGTCTGGCCCCTAAAGATCTGCAGCAAACTATGTGGCCACATTGGTCAGTGATGTGAACTGGATCTTCAGGAATTTGTGACTGCACACTGACAAATTCATACGCTCTGGACATTTTAACTGTTCCTTCTCCTCTAGCTAGGTTTCAAGGGCTATGCATCTTTTGGGAGCAATGTGCAAGTCTCCTGGGTTTCTTTGGTAAAGGCAGTACATAAATGCTTAATAGTAAATATTTTAAAGGAGGACTTGAAGGAGCTGGGTGTGTTCAGCCTGGAAAAGAGGAGACTGAGAGGAGATATGATAGCCATTTTCAAATATCTTAAGGGCTGTCACATGGAAGAGGTAGCACACTTGTTTTCTCCTGTTCTGGTGGGTGGGACTCGAACCAGTTGCAAGAAAGGAGATTCCGCCTAAACATTCGGAAAAACCTTCTGACAGTCAGAGCTGTTTGGCAGTGGAACAGACTCCCATGAGAGGTGGTGGGCTCTTCTTCCTTGGAGGTTTGTAAGCAGAGGTTGGATGGCCATCTGTCATGGGTGCTTTAGCTGAGAATCCTGCATTGCGGGGGGTTGGACTAGATGATCCTTGGGGTCCCTTCCATTCTAAGATTCTATGATTCTATTTATACTCTGAACTTTGCACAGGTTTCTTTTCTTTTTCTTTGCAAAGGCGATAAATAAACACATATAATTTAGAGAGAGATGATTAAAAAAAATAGAGAGAGTGAAAGGGGTGGAGGGGAAGGTTCTAAGTTGCATTCTCTTCCCTGGCACTGTGGAATCTTGTAGAAACCAGGACTCTTTAGTTAAAGGTCACAGACATTTTAAACTACTGCTTCTGGCTCCTTGCTATGCATATGATTGTCCACTATCTCATTGACCTTGACAGTGCTATGCAGTTATATTTTCACACAAATGAACTCTTTCTGAACCGTTTCTCAAGCCGCATGCATTCATTGCACGAAAAAGGGCCTTAGCTCAGTCGCAAGAGCATGCTCAGCATGCAGAAGACCCCAGGTTCAACCTCTTGGGGAGCAGGGCTGGGGAACACCCTGCCCTAAGACCCTGGAGAAATACTCCTGAATTAGACACTGGTTGTGTTTGCACGGAACACTAGGTGGACTACATGCAAACCAGTGTGCTATGGCACACAGGGCTTTTGTAGCTGCTATGTGACTCCAATACTTAAGTGGCTAATAAGCTGAGATCCTAGGGTCCCATCTTCTGGGAACCCAGAAACCATGGTCAATGGCTTCGAAGCAAGTGAGGGTATGAAGCCATGGTTTAGAGATGACCCACTATCCTACGTTGTTTTCAGTCTCTAACTATAGTTCCTGGGCTCACACATAATGGCTGCATTTGCAGGTCCCAATAATATGTGGATGGCTCTCTGCCAAGCAGGAGCAGGAGCAACAGTCCACGACCCCTGACTTAGCATGATTTCCAAAATGGAGATCAATGTTTGTTTTGCTCTAAAATGAACCATGACGTGAAGCCAAGGTTTACCAAACATGGTTTGCTTGAGTGAAGCTAAGCAGGAATCTCAACTGGGAGATATAACTCTGAGCCAGGGATTGTGGTTTCATGCTTGTTCATGAAGGGAAGAACGAAGCAGGAGCCATCTCTGCATTGAGTGTAAACCATTAATTATGGTTAATCATGACATGCAAACGGGAACACTGGGAAGCTATGGTTAAGTACTGATTTCTGGCTTGTTCAGCCACTCATGCAAAGGAAGCAGTCAAGTGGCTGTGAAGGAGTTCTTGAGTATCTGAACACAGCTTGTGTATATTTTCCTGCTTATTTTTGACTTAGCTTTGGATGCAAATAGAGGGAGTGATGGACTAGAGAAGTTTAATCAGTAAAAGGCACTTTCACACAAAAAAAGTATATTCATTTAAGGAGTAGGACCTGGTAAACTTTTGCATGGCACATGCTAGGGTTTGGTCATATCATTAATTGTAGCTGACGCAATTCTTCCCTCCCCAAGCATTTTCTAAGTCCTAACGAAGGGAACACTGGGTTATAAAACATGAGTTGTGCTTTACAAAACATGTGCTTAATTTACATCATTATTTTTTAAAACTTGCAGCTTGAAATTTGAAATGTTTTTCAAAGAACAAATGTAATGGCAAGATATGCTTGTTAACTTTGGAGCCATCCATGATGAGGGAAAACTTTGGAGCCATCCATGATTATGGTACCCTATTTCTTTCTTCTCCCTTTATGGGCTCATTGCTAAAAGCTGCAGTTTTGTACTTTGGGGGATATGGTTATAAACCATAAATGCATGCCAATTATTGTTAACAACAACAACAACAACATTATTTGTTGGGGGTATAAATATATTGTTGAGGGCGGGGTATAAATAAAAAAATATTATTATTATTATTATTATTATTATTATTATTATTATTACCCTGCCCATGTGGCTGGGTTGCCCCCGCCACTTTGGGTGGCTTCCAGCACGTATAAAAACATAATAAAACATCAAACATTAAAAACATTTTTAAAATAGTCTTTTAAAAAAATTAATAAATCAGAAGTTCCTGTTGATGCTGCTCCCATGCTGAGTCATACATTTTGTTAGTTCAATGGTCTGATTAACCACCCAGCCATGCAAAAGAGCTGTAGGAAGAAAGACATGTATAATTTAAATAAGGCTCATCAAAGCCCAAGGTCTTTCTTATATAGTATTTATTATAACAATTAGCCATAATGAGTGGTCATTATTCCAAAAGGTTAGCTCAAGTTGAGTTTACAGATGCTTTTAAGTCAATGCAGCTTTTCAATATAGATGCTTTTGGGATTTTTTACAAATTTTGAGATAAAACTGTTCTGATCAGACATACGTTAATCATACGGGCAGGTGGAGCTTAGAACTCCCATATTATTTAAACTGGTTATTGATTCATTTCCAAGCCTAATTCAAAATTCAGGTTCTTACCTTTAAAATTCTAAATAGCTTTTGTGTGTGTGTTTGTGTGTGTGCGCGCGCGCGCCAACCCCCTACCATGAAGGAATCTTTCATCCAACATGGGACTCAAACCCATGCCCCGGAGATTCAAAGTCTAATGCTTGACCAACTGAGCTATTACCTGCATGCATCTTTCAGCTCTGGAGGCGCAGTTTCCTTTTGCAATATGAGATTCAGCACATAAGACAAGGCTATCTCAATCGCTACACCTCAGCTGCAAATGCACTCTCCACCCCCAAGATGGCCGAATTGTTTAGAAGCACAGTAAACTGCCATACAGCTCAGCACTGCATAATCTGACAGGCAGCAACACATGCAGAGATTTAATTTGGCATGGAAAACAGTAACTTTACTGCTAAACTAGTACGGCTGCTCCACCCACTATCTCTATATTTTGCGTGTCGAGGTCCCCAAGGCACCCCTAAATAAATTCACACTTCACACCATAATTTTGTTTAAGGATTTTGGCATAATTTTTGGCCAAAACTTTATTAAAATGCAAACAATGTGAGTGGTTGCTTAGGCATTTGTTACGACTATCTGTCCCCGCCCAGGGACAGAACTGACATCCGCAAGCCTGTGAAGTCAGTAAGGGGAAACATTTTATGGGGAGTAAATGGAGCTGGGTACCAGACCCTCACCTCTCCCCAAATGCTCCCAGGGGCTCTTGCGTGGCCCTTTCCCCCTTTACAGAGGTGCGGACAAAAGCATGGTGAGCCCCTGGATTCCTTTAGCGGAATTCCTTTGCAGCAGCAGCATTGGAGGGGCAGGCACAGCCAATCCTTACCCCTCCACCAACCAATTTTCTAAAACCAATGGCTAACCGCAACCTTACAAGTTGTGACGATTTGCTACGCAGTAGGAAAGAACAAAATGGCACCAGCCAATCAGCCAAATGGACAAAATTCCTACCAGGCCCCAAAAGCAGACAACCCCATGACAGGCATAGCAAAGTCAAATGTGACAAACGCCCTAAAATTAGGGAGGGTTGGAGGGTGATCCGATGCACGTAGCGAAAAGAGGAAGCTCAACGCTGCGTGTAGGAAATATATTCAACCAAGGCTGTCAATCAAAATTGGCAACATCACCCCCCCCCCAGCAACCTGAGGAGTCCAATCACATTGTGGGCCAACCAAACCAACTTGCCCAGCAAAAGTGTGTGTGGGGGGGTGTCTGTCTGGTTAACCCCACCGCAACCCGGGCTCTCCATGAAGGAGAACAGGCTTTGTAAGGGATGCTGCATTTTGATTGCTGTTGGACTCAGGACTGGTCCAAAACATTTTGACACCTGAGGCAAACCAAATGGCGCCTCGCTTCCCTGCCAGGAAGAAGGGGTGATTGAAGATCTATGTCAGGAACCAGGTGGGTATAAAGATCTACATCGGGCTCTGCTGCCCCTGTGGAGGCTGTCACATTGCCTTGCCTCTTAAGTAAAGGTAAAAGTTAAGGGACCCCTGACCATTAGGTCCAGTCCTGATCGACTCTGGGGTTGCGACGCTCATCTCACTTTATTGGCTGAGGGAGCCGGCGTACAGCTTCCGGGTCATGTGGCCAGCATGACTAAGCCACTTCTGGCAAACCAGAGCAGCGCACGGAAACCCCGTTTACCTTTCCGCCGGAGCGGTACCTATTGATCTCCTTGCACTTTGACATGCTTTCGAACTGCTAGGTTGGCAGGAGCAGGGACCAAGCAACGGGAGCTCACCCCGTCGCGGGGATTCGAACTGCCGACCTTCTGATCAGCAAGCCCTAGGCTCAGTGGTTTAACCCACAGCGCCACCCGCCTCTTAGGTAGACAAGCCTTATTTGGGGATATGATTGAAACGCTTCCAGAATCTCCATTTATATCTCATGTTTTATTTCATATACGGTACTTGTTTTATCTTTTGTTTTGTTTGATTATCTAAAGAGATGATAATATTTACCACCTTGAATATCAAGACGTATAGAAGGGTGGGGAATCTTTGTAATAAATAAGTTTAATTTTTTTTTATCTGTATAGCTCTATATAGGTAGAGACAGGTATTGTTAATAATGCAAATACTTTATATATAATTGAATAGCCTACCCACAGGAGTTTTTGAAGTAACTTCAAATAAATCCACCTCATGAGCAGAGATTAATGGGTGCATGAGCTCAGAGGAGGGGAATTCTTTTATTTCTCACACACTTTTAACCATGCAGTCCTGCGCATGTTTACTCAGAAGTAAATCCCTCTGGCTTCAGTGGGACTTTATAGTTATCCTTAAGACTGCAGCCTAAAACTTAATTATTGTAAATGTGTGTGTGTGTGTGTGCGCGCGCGCCTCTGAATTTAATTGGGTTACAATTAAAGCTAGAGGCATCAGGGGACAAGTAAATCAGTGGTCTTTGTGTCTTTGAAGCCCCGAATGCTTACCCCATGTAAGACATGACGGCTGGCTGTCATTAATCAGCGGTGAGCAAAAAGCATTATTTGCTTTTGCAAAACATTATCCTTTGCAGAATTATTTGAATTGTGTTTGAAAAGTGAGGCAGGGGTGCCTATTGAGACACCATAGTGAACATGCATGTCATGCATGACTTATCCTGCTCCTTACATTCATTGCCATGAGATCTTATTTTTGAAATACTATTAAAAATGCAGGCAACTGTTTTCTTTTTCTCTCTTTCTTTCTTTCTTTCTTTCTTTCCAGTGCTTTTTTTCTAAAAAAATATATGTTTAGGGGTACTTTCATTTTCCTACTCATATACTGCCCCTCAATGAGGCCAAACTTAGATTCATAAAATGTTTAGGGGTATGCACTCTATCATCTATCTATCTATCTATCTATCTATCATCTATCTATCTATCTATCATCTATCTATCTATCTATCATCTGCATTTAAATCCCATTTAATATTTCAAAAAGTATCTAAGCAGTGTATCAAAAAGCAAATGTATATGCATTAAAACAAAAAACACAACCTGACTTATGATCAAATCTAATTAATCAGCAAATGCAGTAAGTAAAAAAAAAAAAAATCTCTCTCTCTCTCTTTCTCTCTCTCTCTCTCTGCACCGTGGTTTCTGTTTATTTCCTGTATGGAGGCCAATTGAGCTTCCAATCAAATTCTAGTCAAGTACAGTTACCTATATATTTTTCTGAGTTTGTGGCATATGTCATCTATAATTTATATATGGCCTAGTCAGTAAACTTGTTGTACCACAAGCATGGTATATTAAGGATTGTCATACAGTGGTACCTCGGTTTTTGAACAGCCCTGTTTATGAACTATTCGGGTTACGAACGTCCGCAAAACCAGAAGTCTATGAACTTTACCTCGGTCTAAGAATGGAATCCGAACGGTGGAAGGGCACCGGCGATGGGAGACCTCACTAGGAAAAGTGTGCCTCGGTTGAAGAATGGCTTCGGTTTCAACCTCTCTCACCACCAAAGAAACACAAATGAACAGCAGAGAACCTGCACGAGCAACACTGACACCAAACCCTACATACATTAAGCAAAATAGAAACATCGCCACCTGACACCCCCATCTCCCCCCCCCCCAAATGTCTCAACAAATGAAACTGATTTGTAAAAATGTTACATGGAAAAAATACGAGAGACATTACACATACTTCTGCAAAACAAGAACATCTTTAATAAAAAGAAAAGAAAAGAACGGACTTCCGGTACAGATTAAGTTCGTAAACCGAGGTACCATTGTATTTACTCCTTTAGTGACTTTATTGTATTGCTCTGTGTGTGCCTGAATCTTTAATTCTACTTCAATATAAAATAGCACCATTACAAACTAAAAAAAAATAAAAAATTATAAGAATAAACAAGAAGAATGCTGCATGACAATACAGCAAGATCGCTAATTAAGGGGAAAGGTAAAATCACTGTATCCTTTATACGCGTGTGGGACAAAAAGGCTCAATTCTTAACTATTACTTAACATTTTTTAGGGCTGGTTGAGCTAAAGCTCAGTTCTTGGATTAAGCCCTGGGCTAATGTCTTATTCAGCTTTTTGAGGCTGCTCCACTTATATGACCCACATATTACACATAAGGTTTATTTTGACTGTGACATTTTCATTTGCTATATTTGTCACATGCATTTGTCAAGCCTTGTTCCTGGTAAATAAGAAAATGAATCTTCCAGGACCTACTGGCCACAGGAAAATCAATGGGGGAAAAACACCATTTCTTATTGTAGATCAAGGGTAGGAAATCTGTGGTCCTCCAAGTGTGATTCAATAGCAGCTCCCATGTTCCCTAACTATTGGCCATGCTGGCTGGGGCTGATGAAAGCTGGAGTCCAGAAACTCACGGAGATCATGATAAAGTTGATTTACGATTTACGTGTGTTTAACATATGTGATATCAATATTACCTGGTTGAAGGCTGGCCAGTTGAAACTCCACAAATTAAAAGCTGAGAAGGTGGAGAGCTTAAAAGTTTCCCCAACACAGAAAGAGCTTTTAAGCTCCCTTGCTTACTGGGCTCTGAAAAGCTCTTGTGAGATACTGGCTAGGTCTGTGAGATCTGGCAAGAATATCCCAGTGCCTGGTAAGAAAGGCGGAGAGTTGAAAAAGTTTCTGCCTTGCTTGGAAGGTAAGATCCATTTGGTGTACCGGCTCCGGAAGGTAAAGATTGCTTACGTGGGGGCTGGTTCCAAGGGGTTGTCTTGACTTTTTAATATTTCAGCTTTACGTGCTCTCCCTGGGACCTAACACCATGCAGAAGGTGAGAGTCAACTGCAACTCTGGGTTTATGATGCGTGCATAATTGCAAGTGTGGAAGTTTATCCACGTGTGTCATTGACATTTTACATTTCCAAGCTTATACTTGAAACACAACGTGTGCCTCACCACTTAGGAAAGTTGGTTCACAACATATGAAGCTGTGTTATGCCTTGTCAGAACATTGGTTCACCTCCCTTGATGATGCCTGCACTGGCTGGCAGTGGTTCTCCAGGGTTCCAGGCAGGAGTCTTCCCCACCTATACCTGGACATGCCAGAGACTGAACATGGCACCTTTTGCACGCAAGACCACATGCTCTGCCACTGAGCTATGGCCTTGCCCCTTGAGGCATCACTTGACATTTCGTCACCAAAGGACTTAGGGTATATCCACACTTAATAATTTATTATTTACACTAGGATTACCAGATTTTTTTTCAATGAATCCGGGGACACTTTTCAACTTCAATTGATTTTGTATGGGGACTGATTTGTAAATCCAGGGACTGCCCTGGGAAACAGGGACGTCTGGTAACCTTAATTTACACCCCACACATCTGGCTGGGTTGACCCGGGGTGGCTTCCAACACATATAGAAATATAATAACACATTAAACATTAAAAGCTTCCTGAAACAAACCTGCCTTCAGATGTCTCTGAAAGGTCATATAATTGTTTAACCCTTTGGCATCTGATGGGAGGGCGGTCCAGAGGGAGGGTGCCACTGCTAAGAATGCCCTCTGCTCCTCTCTTTCCAGGCATAGATTCATACTTAAAAGCTCTGTGTCTGCCTCCATGAAAAGCTGCTCTTTAGCGCTCAATTGGAGTTTTCCGCTTATGTGATTGAGCACTAAAGGGCAGGTTTTCACGAGGAGCAAAAAAGAAAAGAAAATACACTTGGACCCACAGCTTTAAAGCATGAACCAAGCCTGGAAAGAGCAGAAGAAAGGTTAAGTGTGGCTGTGCCCATTCTGATGAACATTTGAGCTGGCCACAAGCGCATACTTTCTTTCAAAACACTCAGTACAGTTCTTACATTTATCTAAATGTTTACAATTAAAAAGGCATGACACAAAAGCAGAGGAAAGGCAGTGCGGAAGGGAATTGCATTCTGCCATGTAACCCAGTTGCAAAATGTCCAGGTGGAATGGACAGGAGTCTTGAAGAATTCACAGCCCACCCCACCCCGTTTCCCCTCAGTGCTTAATTTTTCTGCAGGAAAACTTCTGTCTCACAAATTCATTAGCGAGAACAATTCAATGCCAATCGCAAATAAGTATTAGGCAAGCTTGGCTGTTGCAACGCTTTTACCTTTGTTTGATCAAAGCAAGTAAAATAAACATTCTACATTAGATCACTTTCTAGAGCATTAGAAACATTCCTGACGCAATCTGAATTTTTTGTGATGCATGCGCACAGCTAGTTTGCATAGGGTAATGCGAATCACAATATTATCAGTTTGCATCTGAAGTGGCATGGCCTGGTTTTCATAGTACAATTTTCCAAATAAAAAATTTCTGCAAAATCCACACCACCGATAAGCAGTGCAGGGGATGTTTTCAGGAGAGGGGAACTCAAATAGCAACTGGTTCTAGCCACAAGCCAAGGGAGTGGGCCTTGCTATCACCTCTCTGAGGCACCCAGGTGGAAATGACAGCTGATGAGAGCTAGTTTTAGGAGGGGAGGAGCCAAATAGCTCATAGTCCCAGGTGGAAAAGTTCCAATGGAAGGAGATTTGGGAGCGGAGAAGCCAAAGGACAGCAGTTTCTCCCACCAGGCTGATATGAGGGGTCTTGCTGTCATCGAAGATGTGTATTCGATTGCTGAAACAATTCTGAGCAATGAGCTTCCTAATAATAGTGTTAGCCGCCAGCACTCAATCATTACACTTCAAACAAGTGGGCCCAAAATGTCGGGGGGGGGGGGGGAGTGAAATTACTTATTGAGATTTAAATCGTAAGCCAAGAAGAGGCTTGATCAGATTAGTCAGGGCTGAATAAAAATAGCACTAAGTAGAATCAAGTAAATGTGTTCAATATATTCCAGACTAGGAGGACTGACAGCTACAGGGTTTGGATCTTTGATGGTGTAGCAGAGGGCCTGTCTCTCAAAACAGTCCAGCTATGGTTGGGATTTGTTCTTCAGCCCTGCACTACCTGGGAACCAAGGCCAGCTGATTTTTCTGCTATCATTTCAACCTCTCAGCAGCCTTTGTAAAAGGAGGCAAGAAGAGGCTCTGGACCTCTTGCACTTTTAATAGTTACACAGTAGAGAGAATTTCAGTAGCAATCAACACCTACTGAAATTATCCCTTTTGCAACAACTATTAAAGGAGTATAAACTCTGTCCATTTTTTTGCATCTGGCCGCAGCTGCGATAGACAACCAGAGATGTCCTCAGGCTTCCAATAAGCACAGACATAAAACAAGAACAACACATCCTTTTATCTGGATATCAATCAGTCAAGGCCTAGAGCCTCTAACCGTGATACTTGAAGCCCAGAACCTCTAACAGCAGCCAGCCATGTTATCAAGTGAACATCCAGCATTTCCCATGCTGCCTTTGAAACAACCAGCCCCTTCTATGGTTATTAACTCTTTAACTCTGGTGCATGCCTGTTTGCACAGCAATCAGCTGATAAGAGTTGCTGATGGTTTGGCCTCCTTATACCCTCAACACTTCTGTGGAAACTGCTTTGGCTGTTTACTGATCCCATGCCAGTATTTCTGATCCAGCTTCGGTGGGCCACCTCGTGGCTTCTCTCCCACCAGTATGTACCTTCCCCTTTCCCACCGTGGCAGAGCAAATGTGGCAAGAGAACAGCGGTTGGGAACAAGTTATTGCATGCAAGCGTGCCTGAGGAATACAGCATCGAATCCTCCAGGCAAATTGCTGCATGCATGCCCACAGAACCCAAAGCAACATATGTGGGTGAGTTTCTTCTCGATGCGAGTGTTTTGATTTCCTTCTAGGATGTGTGTATGTGTTTTCGAAGCTTGTGAGTGATGGAGCGCATTAATGCCATGGCCTCCACTCCCCTGGGGAAGGGGAAAACCTTTCCATCCTGAGGGCCACATTGCTTCATGGGCAGCTTTTCAGGGGCCACATTTGCCAGAGGCAAATGGAGCTGGCTCTTACTTTTTGTGGAGTAGGCTGCATTCCAGCCACACACATCAGGTGTCCCTACATGCGTGCATACGCACGCACACACATCTCTCCATGGTCCTCCAGGCAAGCAAGGGCATCATCGCCGTCCAAGACACATTCCAGGCAGGCAAAAATACAGAGCAAGGCTGGCGAGGGATGTGGCTTAGTAAGAGTGGTTGTGGCCAGGGAGAGATGCTTGGAGTGCCACATTTAACCCTTGCTGTAGAGGAGCCTCTAACAGAGAACACTTGGCACCTCAGCACAGTACACTTAACACATTTGTAAACCGCTTTGAGGTTTACAATCAATCAGCGGCTGAAATAAATAAAATAAACAAATGATTCTTTGGAGGATCCATGACAGTTAAACATGTGCCAGGGTCCAGCTGCACACTTGCGCTGTTGATTCTTCATTTGTGGTTATCTGCTGGGATTCTTATAGTTAAGATAAGCTTGGAAAGTGATATGATTAAACCAATTAAGATATACCCTCAAACATTTTTCTAGTGAAAATAGAGATGTCTATTATTATTATTATTATTATTATTATTATTTAATTAATACCTCATCTATCTAACTTGGTTGCCCCAGCCACTCTGGATGACTTCCAACAACAAAAAAATAATAATTTAAAATTAAAGCTTCTCTATTCAGGGCTGCCTTCAGGTGTCTTCTAAATGTTGCATAGTTACTTATCTCCTTGGCTCGGTGTTCACATGACATTTCTCTGATGAAAATCAGGGCATCCTAAGGAAAAGTGGGACATTTCAGGATCAAATCAGAAACCAGGACAGCTTCTGTAAATCCAAGACTGTCGCTGGAAAATAGGGACAATTGGAGGGTCTGATAAAAGTTTGTAGCGAAAGCATAATACTAGTTTTCCTCTGTGTTTATAATATCTTGAATCTGCTTTGTTGGCTTTTTCACCACTCAGGGCTGCGTGTATCCCTTTCTCTCTCTCATCCCCTTTCCATGCTAAATACTTTCAGGAGTATCACGGAATGACTCCGCAAGATAAGAATGGCACGCCTATAGAAAGGGTGGCATGGCAGTGTCCTTAAGCTATCCATTTCCTTCCTCTGCCTTCTGACACTCCATCCCTGCCATCTCACCATCAGCTTTAAGATTATTTCTGTGGCATCAGTAAGGTCGCTGGGCCATGAATGGGGAGCTCAGCTGCAGAACAGATGTGAACCGGATCATTTCAGGATCTCTGAGCCAAATGAGGTTAACAAAGAATTGTGAGCTGTAAGGCTTTATATTCTTTCGGGCTTCTGCGCTCATTTGTTGTACCTGGGTCAGGATAATGCAGTGCTATGTGTGCTTTTATTTGGCTTGAATTAATATGCACAGGGCTTAAAAATAGAAGATGAAGCCAGTTAATTCATCCCTGCTGTGACTTCTTTTGATACTCATTTCAACAGGCAAGCTGATAAAAATCTGTGGGGAGTATCTAAACTTTAATCCTTTGAGTTTTTGCTTTGCTAGTGTAAGGATCTAGATGCATGTTTGCACTAATTGCATTCTCCCCCCCCCCCCCGCTTTCTCTATATGGCTACTTGCCAGGCTTTAAATATTATTTAAGATAAGCTTTGAAGTCAGTGAATGACTTCCTGGTTGTCAAGAGTTCTAGGCATTCCACCGCTAACACATGCACATGAAGATCAGATAGCAAAAAAGGAATTGTTGAGTAAGTTGTTCAGCTTTTGGGAATTACTAAGGCATTAGAATTGTTTCCCTCTTCCCCAAGTATTTTATTCTGTCCAAAATCAAAATATATTTATTGTACTGACCATAGGACAAAAAACCAGTTACATATAAACAGTGTATACACAATCATTTTAGTCTGGCTCTCTGTTGGTTAATATTGCTACGGGCCACCACAATCTTTGATGAGCAGTGCAAGATCCTAGGCCTCTTGGTGCATATTTCTTTTGGAATGAGGCATGACAGAGACTGCATACCTTCCAACAGTTATTCAGTGAAAATGGGGACATCCTATTCCATAATAATGATAATTTTATTATTTATACACCATCCATCCGACTTCCCCAGCCACTGCGGGCAGCTACCAACATATAGAAAAACATTAAACCATTTACAGGACTGCCTTCAGGTGTCTTCTGAACATTGTATAGTTATCTCCTTGGCTTCAGGATCCTCCTTGGCAGGATCTTAGCACCCAGCACTCTCTGCTCCTGTGGTTTCCAGCAACTGGCATATGGGCTTTAAATGTACTTTTATTGTGTGGTGCATATGCAGTCAATGTTTCTTGTATCTGTTTTATTCAGTAGACTATTCTGAATTCTGGAGGGATGGAGAGCAGTAATAAAGTGAAACTGCTTTAAATTAAAACAAATAGAATAATAGTACTGACCTACCTACAGGTTTGAAAAGATTGCTGAAACAAGGCATATGAAGTGCTTTGAAACTCCGAGAGCCGAGCATTTGTTCAGAGAGGGCATGCCATATTGGAACGCAAACAAAATGCTTTGCATCTGTAAGTGGAAAGGAAACCCCACTGCAAGGAATAGCAGGGTATTGGAAGAGACAGACTAGATCTGCTCAGTGCCAGCTTATACAGTGGTACCTCGGGATACGAATGGGATCTGTTCCGGAGCCCCGTTCACATCCTGAACAGAACGTAAGACACGCCTGCGCATCGCGTTTCTCCGCTTCCGCGTATAATGTCATTTTGAGCATCTGTGCATGTGCAAGTGGCAAAACCCGAAAGCATAGCTGTCAACCTTCCCCTTTTTTGTGGGAAATTCCCTTATTCCATCGCTGCTTCCCGCTGATATCCTGGATTGTTAGATATCCCGTAGACTGTTCCCGAGACAGGTGAGGCTGCTGATCCCTTATTTTTGAGGCTGCTGATCCTTTATTTTCAAATCTGAAAGTTGACAGCTATGCCCAGAAGTAACATGCTCTGTTATTTCCGGGTCGCCGCAGAGCGCAACCCGAAAATACTTATCCTGAAGCGTATTTATCCCGAGGTGTGACTGTACTGAGTTTTCCTCTGGAGGGAGAGTTAGAATTGGGACTTCCAAGGATGCATTTCCTATCTCTAAACTACTTTCTAGCTATTAAACAGTCTGATACAGGAGTCCAGTAGTGGAGACAGCACTGCAGGGGGAGTAGGCCTCAGGGGACAGTGGGGAGGAAATTATGTCCTTCACTCTTTCTCTGGTGTCTGAACAATAGCACTCTTAAGATTCCTATTCCAGTTTATCATTTCTTCATGTCTGGAGCCAGGAACAGTGTTGTGAGATGGAAAATATTTCCAAGGAAGCACTTTTTCCCCATTCCATAAGTTCATTAAGTAGCAATGAATGTATGCTATTTGCAAATAGAATTGCTGTATTACGCAAGCTTGGCAGTTTCAGAGTTTTTAGCTCTGTTTACTAAATACAGGATAAGTAAACATGCTAAATTAGATCACTTTCTAGGGCATCAGAACATTTTCTGATGCAAATTCCCCTGTGAAAACAAGTCTAATTTGCACAGCGACATTTTCTGGAAATCACTCACTCTGGGGTGGGACAATACTGCAACATTTTGCTGCGGGTACTATTTATATTTATTAGCCCAGTTCTAATTCCCGACCCCCACTCTTATCGTGTGAAAATACCCAAGCAAAAGAACAACCCTGAAATTACTACTGCTCCTTTTGGATCGGTTAATAATCTTGACGTCTTCATTTTTGTTGCACCCCCAGAATTCTATCAAAACAAATCAGCGGAAGAATTAATTTCATAAATATTTCTTCTGTTATGTAATTCCAGAAACCTTCTTCATAAATAATTGCTTCAACATTGGTGTGGCAAGAATTCTCCAGCCTGCTTGGCAGGCATATCCAAGCTTTCCATTATTTGCAATACCCATAACACTGTCTCTGTGTGAGTGATTGATCATGTCCTTGTGTTGATGGAGAAATGGGGAAAAAACAAGGTCCGGCTGAGCCCCATAGGACTCATTAGCACATGGGCACTGCAACTGCCTTTGAATGGACAGAGCCCATTGTGGGGATGGGTGAATCTGTCCATTTCAGTTTTATTCAGTTTCCCAGTTTGGAATCTTAAGTTCAGTTCTCCATGTTTCCATATGAGTTTGCATTATTGCATGGCAAGACCCCCAAGCCGACCCCCCATTAGAATAAAGAAATTCACACAGACACGGATATTTTGTTTAAGGTTTTGGGGCAAAATATTGGCCATAACCTTATTGATTACAGGAATGGGAGCGGTATTGGCTTAGGCATTGGCAAGACTATATCTGACTCCGCTTTGCAGGAAGTCTGTAAGGGCAAACCACCCAAAGGGAAATTAAAGTGACAGCAATGTTCCCCACCAGGCACCTCCACTGCACTCTCACTTGGCTCAAATATTGTCTGCACAGGTAAGCAGACGCCGGTGCCCATTCCGATAGCAGTATGTGCCCAGGAGTGACGTTGCAGCAAAGCCCAAACAAAGCACTTTACCATACTGGATAAATTGTAAATATAGAACATATATAAGGGATTAGAAGGAGATAGATCCATTCCTTCCAATAGACTGCAATAAAGCTCCAAAGCGATGCCCTTAAAGCCTGACAGATGAAAACACGTGTGAGTGTGCGAGTGATAGTGTGTATGTACAAACTGTTATTCACTTGTTGAGTTTATTTTCATGAATATATGTATCAAACCTATTATCAGTATGATGATGATGATGATGATGATGTAAATTCCATGCAATGGAAGCAACCCAAATTGATTATGCTAAACACGCCTGGTCAGGCCAATGCAATTAAACCAGGAGCTGATTGCTATAAATTTACTCGTTAATTTGACCCAAAGTGTGCGCTTGCAGCAGGCAGTATAAGAAGAAAAATAGATCCCAATAAATACTGCTATGTCAATTTCCAGAAAACCAAACAAGTTGCGGTACTTGAAAGGTTGCAGTTATAAGAAGGACTAGTTGAAAATAAACAACTCCTTTCTACACAGACAGCAGGATCAATCAATTATAATTGCAATTATAGCCTGCGGGGTAATAAAAATTTTAGAGCAGCACTTCTACTGAAAGGCCAATTGTAGCACTGATCCCCAAGAAAATATAAGTATATATATAATTGTGCATAAATTTATATAAACTATTTATTTAGTTAGTGTGATTAATTGATTCTAGGCTGACGGAAGGGAGAACCAGAGTGGGCAAGCTAAAGCCACAAGATCACCCAAATGGTGGCTATTATTCATCTATTTGTTTACACCAAATATTTATTATGTGATTTAAATTCTGCACTTAAAGCTCATTGGCACAGCCTCTGCCGTGCCCACAGAACCTCAGAACTATAGCATTGCGACTCTGAGGATCAAATGACCCATATAGGAGTGAAACCTTCAACCTCGGCATCATTGACACCACTCCAACCCGCTGAGGAGGGGTGGGAAATAACCCAAACGGCCCTTCAGAGTAGCGCTGAACAACCAGCGCCAGTGAAAGAAAACAACAGAACAATTAAAGGGGCCTGCAGGCCGAGAAATGTCAAATAAAAGCAATCAGTAAAAGTAAGCCCTTAAATTAAGTTACTTGTATTCAGTACACATGTACAGCTGTCAGCGCAGAACAGAATTATTTTTCTACGCAATTTGACCCAATGCACACTTCTTTTTGAGAGAAAATTTTCCCTAGTACAATGCATTTTTGTATGTTGTTTTTACCAGCATATGTTTTACTACACACACTTTACCCAGGTTTGTGCATTTTTGTGCATTTGGCTGGAGAACTGTACTGCAGATTTTGCAGCTGTGTGAGTTTTGAAAGATGGCTGTGTTCAGTTTGCATATTGTTGTGGAATACTGTATTGCGTTCTTTTGAGTTTACCTAGCAAATACTGATCCAACGCATACCCTTACCTATTGCTCTGGTTGCCTGAGATATATATTTTAAGTCCTTATACTATGTACAGTCAGGAAATGTAGTATGTTCCAATCCAGTAATGTAGTAGTTCTTACATGGTTATGTTTCTGCAAAGCCTTCCGAGTTTTCTAGAGCAAGGAAGAGAGGACTGAAGTGCAGCAGACTCTCTTGAAGATTCTTTACTCCTCTGCTGCTTGTATCTAGGTTAATGAAACAGGCTTGTGCATGCAATAAGTTACGGAAATGTGTTACTGGGGCAGGAGAATTCCTGTCTACCTCTCCGTCCCAGAAGAGAAGAGGCAAAACTGTACATCTTCATTCCTCTTTGACATGGAGACATGGCAACTCTGGCCACCCTCCAAAAGTGTCTGTGAGTGTGCATGCTTTACTTTGGCTAGCTAAATGTCATTCTGAGTTTGCAACAGTCTGCCAACAGCAGGAGGCAAATTTTAATGCTGCATGTATAGACTCCTTAATTACCGCATTCTCAGTGCTTAAACCAGCCATAAGGAAAATGGAAGCCCTGCCTGCTGTTGAAATGTCATCTATAAAAATGAGGCATAATTGAATCAGTAACACTTTACTGGAAAGGTTAAACTCACACTTTTCTTTTAAAGTCATTGTGCATTCAGATGTCAGACGCAAGCTGTTTCTTTCTGCCTATAGTTGAGCTTGAGTGGCAGACCCTGATTGATACTATAGATGTGTGCAGCCATAGCGGTTCAGAGAGCTGTCCTCCTTCCCCAAATGTAGTTATAACGGTATGCTTATTGTAAAGGAATTGTGGCAATCCCGTATGTGCTCTGTTGCATAAGCTCGTACTCGGCTTTATGGTTCCATCATTGGAAGCCACCCAAAGACCAGGAAACCTCAAATTCCTTTGAAAGAAAGTCATGAAAATGGGTTTTTGTTAAGGACCCATCAGAATGAGAGTTAAGCTTTGCCTAAAATTCTGTCGCTTGGAAAGAGCTATCTGGGAAAAATATAGTACTTTGCTCAGGAAAGAACCTTCATTCAGAGGTCTCATCCTAGCTGTTACTAAGTTATGAGCACTTTCCTGAGTATTCATGCCCTCCCCTCTCTGCTTGTGTACGTTTTTATAGGGCTAGGATGAGTACCTTCTTCCTCTGGGGACATCGCTTTGATGGATGGTGTGAATTAGATTGAGAAGCAAACTTTGCTACTACTATTTAGCGCATACATGCTGCTGACAATTTACAAAGTGCACCACAATCTTTTTATCATATATTTGCCATCACAAGTAACCCTCTAATCTGGTTAATGCTACTTCTACTTTGCAGTCAGGAGGCAAAAGGTCAAGGGCTAATGATATATAGGACTGAGTCAGATTTTTGTCGAATGTTGCATTTAGCCATGAAACATTGTTTTGGGGGGAGCATGAGGTTTTCTCAGGTTCATCCAAAGGGCACAAAGATCAGCTTTTGCTGTGAAATTAGAACATCCCGCCCTCATTGGCAGAGCCTTGCCAAGAGGAAGGAAGCTATGCCACTGAGCTTAGCTGTTGGCATAGTTCGACACTCCTAAGTTAGTTTATACAGCAACTTTAAAGGGAGGCAGTTCACAGAAATATTCAGAACCCCACCCACTTCTCTTGGTAAGAGGGAAATTATATTACTGCACTTTGCTTCTGTTAAAATGTCTGTTGCAGTTGCTCCCTTTGGCAAGTTTGGAAAAGTTAGGGGACAGCAAAGGAAGGGCATTAGTCTCTCTTGTGCCCATCATGACATCATCAGTGGTGCAAGTTGTGGCTGATTCAGCAGAAGTCCAGTTTTGAAATCAGAGGCATTTAAGTTATCCAGACGATGCCATCCAAATTGTTTTCCATTTAACCAGCCCCATTCCAAACTGGATGTGGGTGGGTCTTTCATTACTAATTGCAGCATGTTGCAATTCTGCAAGCGTGCTAATGGTTGCCAAAGTAGCTTCTCATTTTGCACATAGTAAACTTTTGTTACACCTGTAATCTGCAGTTTATAGAGAGGCTATCGCCCTATGACCTATGTTCACGGAACATGTTAATTCCCCTGGAACTAGGTAAAAATGCTAATATCTACATAGAAATGCTTCTCTGAGTAATTTGGTAATTAGTATTCTTTTTTATTATTAATTTGTATACCACCCTTCGTCTGAAAATCCCAGGGCGGTTCACAACAGAAAAATACAAAATTAAAATACAAAATACATAATAAAACCAAACCAAAACAATAACCTCCCAAACACATTTGAAAAGCCATAGAATGTTAATCAGCCAAACTCTAAGCAGTCATTAGTAAGCCTGTGACTTTAGGACAAAATGCAGGAAATGCATATTACAGATCTTACACTGCAATATTTTGCTCCATATTGCAATTTTTTCTTTTGGGAGAATTACAGTAGCCAGTCAACATGTTCTTATTTATTAATTTGCAGAATTTGTATACTGCTTTATATCCAGAAGTTGCAACAATGGGGTTTACAATATAGTTTTAATTAATTAGTTAATTTATGAAGCATCCTGAATAAATCAGCACAGCAAGATGGAAGCAATCCCAACAAAAGCCAGTATCAACAAGAATGGAAAAATAAGGCTGGGAAGACCAAAAGCTTTCCTAAATTAAAGCGCCTTTTCCCACTTTCTGAAAAGCAAGCAGGAAGGAGCATTGAAAAGCCTCTCTGTAGGAAGGGCACTCCAGAGAATCGTAGCCACAACTATGAAGACACTTCCTTTTCAAGGGCTTAATTTTGACTGGGTTGTTGATTGGTTGACTTCTGTTGATTATGCAGAGCAATAAAAGCAGCACTATTTTTCTAGAAAAAGAGGTCCCTTGTTTTCTTATACAGTCATACCTCATGTTACGTTTGCTTCAGGTTGACCCTTTTCAGTTTGCATCCCACGGCAACACGGAAGTACCGGAAAGGGTTACTTCCGGGTTTCGCCGCTCGCGCATGCGCAGATGTGCAAAAAGACACCACGTGCATGCGCAGAAGTGGTGACTCGTGACTCGTGCATGCCCAGGCACAGGTTGCGTTCTCTTCAGGTTGCGAATGGGCCTCCGGAATGGATCCCATTCACAACCAGAGGTACCACTGTAATGGCAATGGTGCCCACCTGAGAGCTTATCCCTGTTTTCCAGGGGCAGTCCCAGATTTACAGAAACTACTGGTTTCTAATTTGATCCTGGAATGTCCTGCTTTTCCTTTGGATGTCCCTGTTTTCACCTGAGAAATGCTGGAGGGTATGCAGTTATATGACCCCCAAACCAAGGAGATGAGTAACAATACAACCTATAGAAGACCAGAAGGCAGCCCTGTATCAGAAAGTATTTTTTAATGTTTAATGTTTTATTTTGTTTTTATATTTGTTGTAAGCCACCTAGAATGGCTGGGGCAACCTGGTCAGATGGGGAGGGGCATTAATAACAAAAGTGTTGTTGTTGTTGTACAGGACATCCCTATTTTCATTGGAGAAATATTGGAGGGTTAGGGTGCAGGGCCATCCCCATGTTTCGGGGAGCCCTGGGACACTGGGAATCTGTGGGTGCCTTTGCCCACTCTTCTTTCTCAACCATTCTCCTCCTGCCTATTGGACTCAGCCCTTTCAAGTAAAACCAAGTACAGTATTGACCTATATGTCAGCCCATTGTCAAAAACCTGCTCAAATCTGCTGCTTTTAATGGTAGTTCAAATTTAAAATATACAGTGGTACCTCGGTTTAAGAACAGTCCGGTTTAAGAACAGTCCAGTTTACAAGCTCTGCAAAACTGGATATAATATGCCGGTTTGAGAACTTTACCTCGCCTCGGTCTATGAACGGAATCCGAACAGTGAAAGGGCACCGGCGGCGGGAGGCCTCATTAGGGAAAGTGAGCCTTGGTTTAGGAACGGTTTCAGTTTAAGAATGGACTTCCAGAACGGATTACGTTTGTAAACCAAGGTACCACTGTATATGTTTTTAATTGCCTATTATTTTACATTTTAAATGTTTGTTTCATATCTGTTATTCAGTTAGAGGTTCTAATAACAGTCAAGCCATAAAGAAATTATGACCAAGATAGGTAATACGAAAAGAAAACTAATTATTTGAATTTCACTGATTGCTTTTAAAAATAATACTTAGCAAACAGTATAGCTCGTGGTGCTTTTTCTCTAAAAAAATGTTTAGGGGTACAGTGGGAACTCGGGTTGCGAACGTGATCCGCGCAGGAGGCACGTTCGCAACCCGCAGCCCCGCGTCTGTGCATGCACAACGCACGATTTAGTGCTTCTATGCATGCACAAGCATCGAAACCCGGAAGTAACCCGTTCCGGCACTTCCGGGTTCGTTGCAGTGTGCGACCTGAAAACACGTAACCTGAAGTGTCTGTAACCCGAGGTACCACTGTACTCCTATTTTCCTACACATATTGAAATACTGCCCCTCAATGAGGCCAAACTTAGATTCACAAAATGTATAGGTCTATGCGTCCCCCTGCATCCCCCCAGAAAAAAGCACTGCTCAGAGGTATAACTTAACGTGCAATTTTAGGCACAGTCACAGTAAAGTCAATGGGAGGACAGACATGTCATTCATTGAGATTATCCCCCCCCCCCAATGGCAAGGGTAGCTTATCTTTGATCTAATCCTTTCACCTGGACTTTAAATGGGCACAGCACAGGTAGATGGGCAGGTGGATAGAATCACACAGTTACAAGTTTGACCACATCTTATGAAACTTTTCTGACGTATCTTGAATCGATTCTATTTAAAGATCCAGCTTAAAACAAGACGGCGAACACTTTGCACTCAATGTAGCCCTAAACTGTTTAATCCAGTTAAGAATATTTTGACCTTATTTGTACCATCTAGGCCGATTCTTTTTACAGCTCAACATTCTGCTGCATCATGGCAGAAAAGGCTGTGTGTGTTTTGGCAAACATTTTTACATGCAAAGCTATTCCCCCCAACTTGTGCTTCTAGCCAAGTAAATGTTAACTCCAGCTTTCTCGTTTATTTAGCTGTTCTGCTCTGGCACTCAGACAGTGCAAAGTAAGTTGAACACTTGAGAGATATATATATGCTGATTATCATTGTTGTTAGCACTGAAGCCTTAAAAATTAAGGATGCAGTCCTAACTCCCTGGTGCTGATGGACTCAAGGAGCATTGCTTTGCCATAAAAAGCCTCTATCAACCTGTAGCCCTCAAGTTTGGAATTGGTGCCCCACACTTGGAGAGCCATGGTTTCCCTATCCTTTCGCTGGGGCCTGCTCCGAGACGTTCTCAAATTCTGTGCCCTCCAGATGTTTTAGACTACAACTTCCATAATTGGGCATCATCTGAGGTGCACAAGGTTGAGGGAGGCTGTGCTGGAGCTCACAGAGGGCATACCCAGAGATCCAGTGTTTTATAAAAAAGTGTCGGTGTGGTCAAAGCGTCAAACTTACTTAAACCTCCCCTACTGCAGCAAAGGGGCGCAGGTGGCGCTGTGGGTAAAAGCCTCAGCGCCTAGGGCTTGCCGATTGAAAGGTCGGCGATTCGAATCCCCGCGGCGGGGTGTGCTCCCGTTGTTCAGTCCCAGCGCCTGCCAACCTAGCAGTTCGAAAGCACTCCCAGGTGCAAGTAGATAAATAGGGACTGCTTACTAGCGGGAAGGTAAACAGCGTTTCTGTGTGTGGCTCTGGCTCGCCAGAGCAGCGACGTCACGCTGGCCACGTGACCCGGAAGTGTCTTCGGACAGCGCTGGCCCTCGGCCTCTTTGAGTGAGATGGGCGCACAACCCTAGAGTCTGTCAAGACTGGCCCGTACGGGCAGGGGTACCTTTACCTTTTAGTGCAGCAAAACTTACTATAGGTCCTTGGGACACTTACACTCTCTCAGCCTAGCCTACCTCATGGGGATGTTGTGAAGAGAAAGTGGGTTGGAGGTGGGGGGACGACGACAACGACCACAAACACTTCCATGAGTTCTTTGGATGAAAAGCAATAAATACATGCAATAAATAAATATGTATATATTCATTCAGCTTTTTTGATATCCTATTTTAGTCTTGCATTTCTTGCTTTAGTGTCTTCCCCACTTTCTGTTTTGTGTAAAAGTACCTCTGCAAACATGTAAAAATTGCAGTTAGCCATCGGCTAATTAAATGATCTGTGGCCTTGTAAGGGATGCTGGTGGCACTATGGTCTAAACCACAGAGCATAGGGCTTGCCGATCAGAAGGTTGGTGGTTCAAATCCTTGCAATGGGGTGAGCTCCCATTGTATAGTCCCAGCTCCTACACACCAAGCAGTTCAAAAGCATGTCAAAGTGCAAGTAGATAAATAGGTACCACTCTGGCAGGAAGGTAAATGGCGTTTCTGTGCGCTGCTCGGTTTGCCAGAAGCGGCTTAGTCATGCTGGCCACATGACCTGGAAAAACTGTTTGCGGACAAATGCCAGCTCCCTCGGCCCATAGAGCAAGATGAGTGCGCAACCCCAGAATCGTCCGTGACTGTCAGGGGTACCTTTACCTTTACCTTTACCTTTTATGGCTTTTTAAACTGGGGTGTGTGTGTGTGTATGTGATAATTCTATGTACTGTATTTTTGTGCTTTTAAATTGTAAACCACCCTGTGACCCTGGAATGAAGGGTGGTATAGAAACATATAACATATGTGGCTTTTTAGTTTAGATTAAAGATGACATCACAGGCATGTATAAAATCATACATTGTGTGGAGCATAAACATAGAATTGTAGAGTTGGATGGGACACTGAGGGACATCTAGTCCAACCCCCTGCAATTTAGGAATCTCAACTAAAACATCCAGCGAAGGAGGGTCCACAATTTCCTGAGGGAGTCCATTCCATTGCCGAACAGCTCTTACTGTCAGAAAGTTCTTCCTGATGTTGAGTCGGAATCTCCTTTCTTGTGACTTGAAGCCACTGGTTCAGGTCCTACCCTCTGCGGTCTACTATGACCTCTAGATCCTTGTCACATGTACTACTAGCAAGCTAAGTATCCCCCAACTTATATTTGTGCAGCTGGTTCTTCCAGCCAAAGGGGACGCAGGTGGCGCTGAGGTCTAAACCACTGAGCCTCTTGGGCTTGCTGATCATCAGGTCAGCAGTGTGAATCCCCGTGATGGAGTGAGCTCCTGTTGCTCTGTCCCAGCTCTTGCCCATCTAGCAGTTTGAAAGCATGCCAGTGCAAGTAGATAAATAGGTACCGCTGCATTGGGAAGGTAAACGGCACTTCCATGCTCTCTGGTTTCCGTCATGGTGTTCTGTTGTGCCAGAAGTGGTATAGTCCTGCTGGCCACATGAACCAGAAGAAGAAGAAGAATTTGGATTTGATATCCCGCTTTATCACTACCCTAAGGAGTCTCAAAGCGGCTAACATTCTCCTTTCCCTTCCTCCCCAACAACAAACACTCTGTGAGGTGAGTGAGGCTGAGAGACTTCAAAGAAGTGTGACTAGCCCAAGGTCACCCAGCAGCTGCATGGAGACTCGAACCCGGTTCACCAGATTACAAGACTACTGGTCTTAACCACTACACCACACTGGCTCTCCAGAAAGCTGTCTGTGGACAAATGCCAGATCCCTCGGCCTGAAAGTGAGATGAGTGCCGCAACCCCATGGTCGCCTTTGACTGGACTTAACCGTCCAGGGGTCCTTTACCTTTACCTTTACCTATTACCTCTTCCAGCATAAGTGTACACAAGTGGATAGAGAACAATTTATCTCCCTTATATCGCAATGCCATTAAATTATGGAATTTGCTCCCTCCACAATCTGCTCAATGGGTCAGAGAGGACGTTCCTCTCAGGAGCATGCAATTCCTAATTACTTTCACGGCAATCAAGATTGACACTGACCTCAGTGATACCTAGCTAAATCATTGAGACTCCAGATGTGCCTATATGTCCCTGTCCTCTGCTTTTCCTGCAACTCCCCCCCCAAACCCCCTCCCCCACTCCCGTCTTAATAATTTTAAAGTGTGGGCGTTTTCAACATGAGTAGAGGATGCAGCAAAATTGGCTAATTAAGCAACTGCTTCAGAGAAATGATACGTCTCACAGATAGACAATAAAATGATTCGGGGCAAAGAAAGGTCCTGGCAAATTAAAGCAATTAAAGATTTGATGTAACATGGAGAATCTTATAGTTCAGTGGGTGGTACTGCCTCCTGGGGGGCAGTGGGATTAGCTGGGGGGCAAGGAGGCAGTGGGAGGTAGGGACTGGGGGTGTAAGTGACTACCAGGCTTTGAAAAACTGGTGACACTGAAACAAGTTAATCAGTTTTGTTGACTTAATTCAGCTAAATAGTTTTAATTGAACATTGAATACATGTGCACTTAGTTGTTACGGTTTTGAATTCTACTGTGCTGTTATTTTCCTTAGAGGACTGTACAAACCGCTATTCTGAATAATGCTTTTTTATGGCTGCAACCTAGCAGTCGGGGGGGGGGGGCACCAAAAGTAGCACGGTAGCAGCACTGAATGGCAGAGTATAGCTGCCATAGTGCCTGAGCGGAACATTACATCATAGAAGTGGGGGGGAACCAGGGCGGATTTGATTTAAATCAAATCAATTTAAATTCCCTTTTTTACAGAAAGGTTCAACCTTGCTGGCATCCTCTTAGTATTGACAATCAGAGGAAGGTTTCATTTTTGGAATAATAAATTCTCAGAGTAGTTTTTACAGTTCTATCAAAAATTACTATTCTACTATTAGAAATACATAGACAGATAATTATGAAATTATTGTGAGGTTTAATAAGTTAACTCTTTATATTTGGACAACTTTTCTGCTGTACTTTATTGGAAGGAGAAAAATAACCATTTCCTTAATAACAATTTATTTAACTAAAACAGTAATAATATAGCACATGCAGTGCTTTTTTCCTGGGGGTACGCATACTCTTAAACATTTTGTGAATCCAAGTTTGGCTTCATTAAGGGGGGCGGTATTTCAATATGAGTAGGAAAATGAGAGTACCCCTAAATATTTTTTAGCACTGAGCATATGTATCCATGTTTGTTAACTGATGTGGTTAAACAAATTTTATTTTATTTTTAAACTTAGACTGAGTTTGGAGAGGCTGGCCTTTCTTTTTCTAGCGGGGAGGAGAGATACAGTTGGTAGGCTAGGCTGCAACAGGCTTGCAGAAAGAACAAGGAGGAGGAGAAACAGGCTGGTGGAAAGCTGGAAAAAGGGGAACCAGGGACTGGAGCAGAGAACTTCAGGGATTCCTGCTGCAGGACTGGAGTTCCGGGTAGAGACTTTATTGTTTGGACAATGCCAGGCGAGCCCTGGGAAGAAGGGCCTGGAAGCAGTGAACTCTTTTATTAGTTGACTGGCAAGCACTTCAAGGTCTTGCCAAGGCAAGGACTTACAGATCCCAGTTACTATTTCCAGTGGCGTAGCGTGGGGGGTGCAGGGGGGGCGGCCGCACCGGGCACAACATCTGGGGGGGGGGCGCGCTCGCACTCGCAGCTCTCTGCCCCTACCTGGCTCACTCACTCTCTCTCACTGCAGTGCTGGCTGTGCGAATCCGATCCGAGCCGCCGGGTCGCCACCCACTGTGGAGGGGAGGGTGCCAGGCGTGCGGTGCGGTGCGGAGAGAGAGCAAGGGACTATCTGGGGGAGGGACAGTGCAGCGTGGGGGGGGGGGGCTCAAATTACTTGCCTTGCCCTGGGTGCTGACAACCCACGCTACGCCACTGACTATTTCCACCCCCCTCTTTGGATTTGCTTCTACATTCAGGTGCCTATTCTGTACAGTTAAGTGTTAGTGCAGTTGTTGGAACCCAGTGGGACTGGGAAAAGGTTGCACTTGTCTCAATCTGAGTTGCACAGACATGCAACCGACTTGCACAATTATTACACAAAGATCCCAAGACTTGTGGAGTATTCTGTTCACAAGGCTGCACTTTAATTTTTACTGCTTCTCACTTAGCTACTTGCGCAGATCTATTCCACTCCATTGAACCTCTTGGAACTTAGCCTTTAAGAGGTAAGGGGTCGATTCTGTGTACATAAATTTGCAAAGGAACAAAATGGGATTAAGGTTTCCCCCCCTCAACTCTGTATGTTTATTTTATAACATTTTTCCTGTGAAGAAAAGGCATGTTACTTCTGCGGACACTGTTTCACACTTTTGAGAACTGCAAAAACAAGCATCTGTGAAATATCTTCTTGTTAGAAAAACTGCCTCAAATAATCTTAACAGAAACCTCTGGAAGAACATGACATTGTGAATGGATTAATGGAATTCATTTACCAAAAAATTTAAACATGGCATATAAAGCCTCATGCTACATAATTAAAAACAAATCCTTATTGCCTTCGGACTATGTTGTTGTTTAGTCGTTCAGTCGTGTCCGACTCTTTGTGACCCCACAGACCAGAGCACGCCAGGCACTCCTGTCTTCCACTGTCTCCTGCAGCTTGGTCAAACTCATGCTGGTAGCTTTGAGAACACTATCCAACCATCTCGTCCTCTGTCGTCCCCTTCTCCTTGAGCCCTCTATCTTTCCCAACATCAGGGTCTTTTCCAGGGAGTCTTCTCTTCTCATGAGGTGGCCACAGTATTGGAGCCTCAGCTTCAGGATCTGTCCTTCCAGTGAGCACTCAGGGCTGATTTCCTTCAGAATAGATAGGTTTGATTTTCTTGCAGTCCATGGGACTCTCAAGAGTCTCCTCCAGCACCATAATTCAAAAGCATCATTTCTTTGGCGATCAGCCTTCTTTATGGACTATAATGTAACCTTATAGCCTTTGGTCTATAATGTAACTTAAATAGAAAACTATCTTTAGAATTATTTTTCTTCCTCCAAAAGCATTCTATTTTTAAAAAGCCAATTTAAATATATATTTTTTGATTTAAATAAAAAAATCCAATTTAAAATTTAAAAATCCATAATTTATTTATTTTAAAAAACCATTGATTTTTATCCTCCCTGAGGGGAACTGAAATGGAGGCTAGTTGCCTGAGCTTCTTGCTAGAACCCTCAAAGTTGCTTAAGAATGCCAGGTACTAATGTCAGCCCTGTCTATGCTAACCTAATCTAATTCAGCGTTTGCATGCAATTTTTTTTAAAAAAATAATTATTTTCAAATAGGTTGAGATTTCTTACTGTCAGCCAAATTCTCAAATATTTGCCTATTTTCAAACCAGACATCCTTTCTAAAAAAATTTTTGACTGCTTATCCATGTTTTTAACCAACATCTTGGTTTTATCTGAATTTATTTTGAAACCTGCCACTTCTCCAAACCTTTTAATTTCTTCTCATGCTTTGGGAACACTCTCCAAGGGTTGTTCTAGAGTCAACAGCACATCGTCAGCAAATGTCCTTAATTTATAGACTCTAGGTCTCAATACCTTTAATTTTTCTGTTTTCCCTTATATTCTGAAGCAGTAACAGCGGAGCCTTTTCTTCACTGCTATTTTTCTTTTAAAAAAAAAAAAAGGAATGCTGGAACTCACCATGTTCTCTTAAAATAGCAACAATGCCCACCTCAGAGGTGCCGGAACTGAGTTCTGGCAAGTTCTGGCTGGAAAAAAAGAGAGACCTGCTTTTCTTCCATATTGTTCTTGTGAAGTTTTAAAACTTATGTAGCTGTTAAATCACTTGAGGTGGCGGTTGCCACGCAGCAAAAAATATTTTGTTGCACCCACCTAAAAAATTTCCTGGGGCGCTAGGTGTGGTCCTCTGGACGCACCGCTGAAGGTGGCTTGTGAGTTCCTGGGGTTGTGATTGGTTCATTACAGTCACTGATGGAGGGCGATTCTGATGGCATGGCTGTGATTAGTTCTGGTTGGGATTTTTTCAAAAGGGAGGATCATTCCCAGCAGTGTAAACGCTGGTGAAATCAAAAGGGTGTGGAGACAGTTTGTGGCTTGGTTTGCCTGCCACAGCCCATCTGTCAAAACAGGGATGTGATTTCTCATAATCACTCTGAACCGATGGATTTAATGCAAGTCGTCAGCTGAGAAACAATTTCCATAGATGTTTTCAGTGACTTCCATTGTGTTCAAGATGTGATTTCACCCCCATTTTTTTCTGTGGTTTTGAACATGTAAACCATGTTTGAGATTTGCACACAGATTTAGCTTTCTGATATAGAAAAGCAAACTTCTCTCTATCTGACATGGGTTGCACTCACCCGCCATACTAAACCAAACCAATGACTAGTGTAAATGTACCAGCTGCTGAGTAAGAGATCTCATCTGCTTTGCTCTCCCCTGTGCTTTAAATCAATGTGGTACCGCAATAAGCAAAGCTGTGAACCCTGGATCTTGGCTAACCATGATCTGTAGCCAAGGCTTGTTGTATGGCCTACCGGTACCCCCAGTTCATATGACATGTTCAGTCAGACTTTGGTTCAGCAGCTGTGCAATACTAACATAAAAATCGCAGAGAGGGCAATGCACTTGCAAGCTCAGGCCTATCATGATGTATGAACCAGGTTGTTGTGTTTTCCTTTAGGAGAGGCATTTTTAATGGTTCCCTATACACCTGAGGTGTGGGTGGCACTGGGGGTTAAACCACAGAGCCTAGGACTTACCGATCAGAAGGTCGGCGGTTCAAATCCCCGTGACGGGGTGAGCTCCCGTTGCTTGGTCCCTGTTCCTGCCAACCTAGAAGTTCGAAAGCACGTCAAAGTGCAAGTAGGTACCGCTCCGGCGGGAAGGTAAACGGTGTTTCCATGCACTACTCTGGTTCTCCAGAACCGGCTTAGTCATGCTGGCCACATGACCCGGAAGCTGTACGCCGGCTCCCTCGGCCAATAAAGCGAGATGAGCACCGCAACCCTAGAGTCGGTCACGACTGGACCTATTGCCAGGGGTCCCTTTATCTTTTATCCACCTGATGGGCCGTGGGTGGGGCTGTGGTCTAAACCACTGAGCCTAGGGCTTGCCTACTTTAACTGTCAGGGGTCCTTTACCTTTTTATACACCTGAGGGCCATCTTATGATCTCTGTAATCCTCATCAGCTGTCCAGAGTTTTCAACACTGAAGTAAAACTTCTTTGTTTTCAAGGGCTTCATTGAAATGTGACCCAACCATTCTGAGGTAGTTACTCTGATGTTTTATTATATGTTTGTTATTTTATTATTTACCGTTTCATATTGTTTACTGCTTTGGTATTTTAAAATGTAAGTTATATGCAGATGTTTATATGTAGATAAAATATTGAAAATGGTGTAGTTGGGTGTTTTGTTTTGTTTTTATCTATCCTGAGCTTGGGTCAGACAGGTTAGTTATCTAAATGAATCAGCCAACAAATACAGCAACATCAACAATTATTGGTTGGTGAAGCTGCCACCTTCATAGCGTTGGGCAATTGCCACCTTCATAGCGTTGGGCAATGTTTCTCATGCCTCTCGTATTCTCCTTGTGTTCCAGAACTCTGTATTGTGTAAACGAGCTGATGGACGAAGATGAGAAGGACAGGGCAAAGAGGTATGGATATAGGCGCATGTCATTCTCCAAGCTCACCTGTCCTTATCTGAAAATGCAACAACAGTTAACTAT
The DNA here is from genome assembly GCF_965153285.1 of Podarcis tiliguerta. Taxonomy (NCBI): domain Eukaryota; kingdom Metazoa; phylum Chordata; class Lepidosauria; order Squamata; family Lacertidae; genus Podarcis; species Podarcis tiliguerta. The sequence goes on along the minus strand of NC_139553.1, from coordinate 41,183,811 downwards.
ACCACTTCTGATAACAATGACTCAAAGCCCAAAGACCCAAAATGGAGGGTCGTTTCTCACTCTTGTTTCTTATTCTGTAGTGGTACAGATTTGTGTACCATGCAAGCTGGCATCCGTTTTCATCACGACTAACAAGGGTGAAATTATCAAAATTATCAAAGTTTATTAAAGGATAAAACTATCAAAGTTCATTAGCCCCCATGCTACATGCATCTTTTTGATGTTTTAGAAACTGTGGGTGAATAACTGAAATGTGGATCCATGTCATAATTATTCCACCCACACTTTCCCCTAGAATTTGGTTCTGCTGGAGTCAGGACACTGGGCTGGAAATAGCTGGAAATAACTCTTTCCTAAGGATGTAAGATCTTCACAATCCTGTTGGGTTCATGCAAGCACAATTGGCCAACATTGTGTTTCCAACAGGGGCAAACCAAATGACTGCAGTAGGCTTCCCCCTAACATTTAGTATCCAGCTGTGCAGTGTCTAAGGTCAAGTGTAGTATCTGTTCTTATCAGTTTAAAAAAGGAGGCACTGTTTAGCACTTATTTCATATTAGGTTTCCTGGAGATTGCACCTGTAGACTTCCTCCCAAATTCAGGGAGTTGCCTCCCGAAGTGGTTTAGAAACCATACACCAACACATACACAATGAAATATAATATTAAAACCATTTCAAACATCAAAACAGTGTTAAAAGCCAACATAAACCATACAGTAATACTTACCAGCATAGATCTAATATTCCAGAGCCAGAGAACAGTATTGTATATATGTAACCCAATCACAAGTTGCTTCCAGATGACCTGTTTCTTGAGCACTTACCCTGATTTTCCCCCTGCAAAGTTTGCAGGGAGGTTAGATGATAGCGACTACTTATTCTTACTTATTTTAAGGGAGGTCATACAATGTTGCATCAAGCAATTGTTACTTCATTTCCCCATCTGTTTCCTTATTGCAAGAAACTCACTTTTTTGGGGGGGGAGTGGGTTTGTGCAGAAGAATGCTGAATCAACTTTAATTGAACCACCTGAATATGCCAGTATCTAATTGAATTCCACCTAAAAATAACCGTAGTCTGGAATCTAGCTGTGAAAGGCTATGGTAAGAAAACAGGTCTTTATGGCTGTTTTAAAAATGTTGACATGATCACGACCTAAACCTCGATTTCACAGTTCTTGCATTATCCCTTCATTATTTTCAATGCACTTTTGTGTTTCGATTGACTAGGGCATCGCGCAACAAGTCAGAAAAGAAGAGAAGAGACCAATTCAACGTCCTTATTAAGGAACTATGTACCATGCTGCAAGGCCATGGGCATCCACTCAAGATGGACAAATCCACAATACTGCAGAGGACCATCGACTTCTTACAGAAACAGAAAGGTACCTGAACTGCCTGCAGGCTCCTTTTCTCTGCCTCCCTTCTTAGTAGTGCCATTGCTATTTTTACTGTTACTGAGGTATATTGCACTACAGGCATCTTAAAATGCATATCACAAGCTTTAAAAGGTGTGCAATGCCTTGCGATAACCCACCCCACCCAGCTAGCCTCTTTTTAAAGAGCACAAACAAACAGGATATATAATCTCTAGTTTGGGGAAGGAGGGAAGAGGGCATGTATTCCCAAGGCAAATATATTTTATAATAAGCTTTTGAAATGACAAGGATGTGGCTCTTAACATGGTAAGGCATAAAAAAGGGAGAGCCTTGAGCTTTTAAAATAAATACTTCAAAAAGAGCTGCATGAGTACTTATGCAAATTAACACTCAACCTTTGCATATTTTCCCCCCTTACAAACTTTGTAAAACCCTTGTATGAACACATGGAGCTGCCTTATGCAGATTCCTAGCTCTTTATGCCTATTCTGTTTGACAAAGATGGAACTGTAGTACTCCAAAACATGTTGCCCTCCATATGTTTGGACTTCCACTCCCATCATTCCTGACAATTGGCTATGCTGCCTGGGGCTGATGGGAGCTGTAGTCCAAAGCATTTGGCAGGCTTCAGATTGGAGAAGCCTCAGACAGAGCCTACAGAGCCTCAGTCAGAGGTCTTGCAGAACATCTGTTACGTGGTCTTTCTTACCTGGAAATGTCCAGGACTGAACCTTGGACCTTCTGCTTGCAACTCCTTAGAAACTGTTCCAAAACTATAAGGGCATTGAAGAGAGGGAGATTATTTCATTGTCAAAAATGTCATGTAACCAGTGCTTTTCTTCTAAAAAAATGTTTTGGGGTACTCTCATTTTCCCACTCATATTGAAATACTGACCCTCAATGAGGCCAAACTTAGATTCCGAAAATGTTTAGGGGTATGCGTACCCCTGCGTACCCCCCCCCCCCCGAAAAAAAGCACTGCATGCAACTGGACACCAGTAAGACATGAACATGATTGAGGATTGAGTATATTTATGGGATGTGTGTTCAAATGCATGTTTGCCTCAGCTGTCTTATGCATTTGGTCCCATGCCATGGATTTGGACCGTGGCATTATCTGCATTCTTCTGTTTCCTAGTCAGATCAATAATTATTTCTAGTCATTGGAGATGATTGTCAGGTTTTTCATCACTGTTTTGTCTATAGTTAGATTATCTTCTAGTACAGGGCTGAAGGGGTGATATATAATATGTCTAATTTTCTGATATTGCTCCCTTTAAATGGGCTTCATGTTTCACAGTGTGTGATACTCCTGTGCTGCTCAAAATCATAACTTGCCTGCCCTCCTTGTTTTTTCTTTTAGAAATCACAGCACAGACTGAGGCCTGTGAGATTAGGCAAGACTGGAAACCTTCATTTCTTAGCAACGAGGAGTTCACTCAGTTGATGTTAGAGGTAGGATAGAATTCAAATCGTACAGAATATGGGGGTGCTGATGTTCAGTTCTCTTTGTCACCAGGTCATTAACCTGCTGTCCTTCTGAAAGGTGCTAGAAAAACCACACCCAGCGTAATACAGAATGCCATCTGCCAACAGCTTTATACATGTGACAGTCTGGCTGTGAATTTCACTTTTCACAAACAACTTGGCTGGTGATATGAAGAATTAAGATTTGAAGCATCTTTCCGGTTTCCAAAGCCTGACATCCAGTTGTTTTGGCAGTGAATAAAATGCCTAACAGCCCTTCTGCAGTTTGTTTAATCATATATTCCCAACCATTTCCCATGTTTACTGTGGGAATTGGGAAGTTCATAAACCTTACACTTGAAGCACCCTAACTACAGATATATTTGGACATTTGCCAAGTGATTTTTTTATGTGTTCTGTGAGTCATCCTATTTGGGTATCCATTCTCAATCAGGCTTAGTGGGAAATAAGCATTCTGTACATTTTTATATATAAAAGAGTCCAACTATCTGCCTACTAACTTACCAACCCGTCTTGCTTTTAATTGTTTGTTAAAGCAAGGTTTCCCATGGTTTTCAGACAGTTCTCTGCTTTTGTTTCCCCTGCCAATGTTTAAGGGTGTGCACTGCCCTAGAATTGCAGTCTCTTGATTATTTCCTTCTCATAGAGATGTGATGACTCACCTTCTTTGGAAAAGAAGGTATGTTTATCTCCATCTGCAAATGCCTCTTGATGAACGAGTCAGTCCATTGCAGTTCAATCAAAACAGGCTCTTCGCAGGCTTCATTTGCAGATAGAGGACTATTTAATGAACCTTCTCTGTGCTGAAGGTTCTTTATTTTTGACATTATTTTAATGATTTCCCCATGAATGTGAGGGAGCAGAATAAATTGGGGAGTGGGAAGGAAGGGTACTGGATCTCCCCCCTCCCCCGTCCAAGCTGCTCGTCTTGGCTCCCTGCTGACCTGACAACAACAACACTTGATCTCAAGAACATGTTGTCATGTGTGCAGCACTCACCAAACCTCCAAGCCTTTTACCGCACTGACATAAATAAGAAACATTGACTAGGGAGAGAAATAATGAAATGGAACGAATTAAGTCAGAATAAAGGTAACAGAAAACTTTTGCTGCTGTGGACTCCCAGGTCTCTGTGTTGCTGTTTCAAATAATATGGCTGGGACTTTTCCATGTGGCTTGTGAAAACCTGGTGTTTTTTAATTTTTAAAATACAGTGATGTTCTGGGGAAAACAGATACATGGATGAAGGTAAAAAGGAGCAAAGGTTATTGAGTTCTCTAAAGTTCTCACCAAATAGCCTCTGAAGTAGTTCAGGAATAAACTGCTGAAAGGTAGTTATTATCCCAGCTGAACTCTTTATTCGCCTTCATGGCTTTGATTCTAAAATGACAAGTGGCACTGAAGAATCCTTCTTAATGGCAAGACTTACCTGAAAGTAACCCCTGAGCTCAACGGGACTTGCTTCGAAATATGCCAAAGCCTTCTGAGTTTGGAGTTTGTACTGCCCTCCCTAATGATTCTTCAAAAATGGCATTGCATCACCAGTCTCCCTCAACCTAGTGCTCTCTAGATGTTGCTGAACTACAACTCCCATCACCCCTGCCCATTGACCATGCCGGATGGGACTATAAAGGGAGTTGCAGTCCAAAACGTCTGGAGGGCAGCTATTGGGGAATGTTAGCATAGACTGTAATGTTATGTACACAGTGTATGTTTCTCAAAAAATCTAATTATACTCATTTCCTTAAGGTGTGGGGGACACATGATGTGTATAGGTGTGCATTATGTTGGGTAATTATTGTGGGACGCTGAGTTAGGGAAACCTAACAATAATTTATTACTTCATATTACAGAAGTTCACTCAATGTTATAATTATCCTAACGTTACCTGGAATTAAAAAAAAAATTACTTAAAAGCTCAGAATTTGGTATCATTTAAGGAAATTGTTTATTTTAATTTTTAACCATATATTTTTTTAAATTAGATATGCAGTCAACTAAGCCCCATAGATTTTATTGGGAATTATGTCTGAATAGATCTGTTTAGGATTGTGCTCTTAAGTGTGCTTGAAATAATATGTACTCTAACTGTGCAGTTGTTTACACATCCCTATGCACACAATGAGGGACGTGGGTGGCACTGTAGTCTAAAACACTCTTGGGCTTGCCGATCAGAAGGTCGGCGGTTTGAATCCCCGTGATGCGGTGAGCTCCCATTGCTCGGTCCCAGCTCCTGCCAACCTAGCAGTTCGAAAGCACCCCTAAGTGCAAGTAGATAAATAGGTACCACTCTGGTGGGAAGGTAAACGGCGTTTCTGTGCGCTGCTCTGGTGTTGGTGTTCCTTTGCGCCAGAAGCGGCTTGGTCATGCTGGCCACATTCAGTGGCGGAGCTTCATGCTTCAGCACCGGGGCAGAGAGCAGGTGGTGGCGGGGCTGGCACGCATCCCGGGGGTGGGACGCACCGCCCAAAGGGCCGTGGTGTGTGTCTTGGGGGCGTGGTGCCCAGCACGGGCGGGGGGACAGCCACGATGGAACTCCACCGGGATTGCGCTGCCGGGGGCGGCATGCTTTCCCGTCCCCCTCTTCCTCTGCCAGTGGCCACATGACCCGGAAAAACTGTCTGCGGAGTGGACAAGCACTGGCTCCCTCGGCCTGTAAAGCAAGATGAGCTCTGCAACCCCAGAGTCGTTCGCAACTGTACTTAACATGCACATAATAGCCTTTACTCCCAAGAATGTGTAAATAAGATTGCAGCTATTATCGCAAGGACTTACCTCTGAGTAAATGTACATAGAGGATCAAGCTGCATAGCTGCAGTATTATACGTGCTTGCTAGTCTTCCATTGAAGACTTACTTTTAAATAAATGTGCTCACAAAACTTTTCGAAATCAGTGCACAGATGGTTTTGCATGACATTTAAAATACCTCATGTTAAAGGAACAGAACCATTTAATTGCTAGCAGGGCCTCTTTATAAAAGGTACATATTGGCACATATGGTGGAGTTGCCCCACAGTTTTACCTTTCTGGAACAATGCTTTTCATGTAATGGGGGTGAGGATCATAGATCAAAGTGTTTTAATTGCATCTTTAGCTTTATTATATATACTAAGAACAGCATGATAAACCCAGATTAAAGATTATATTAGTTATATATTTCTGACTGCTAATGACATTTATCTAAGGGACGTGGGTGGCACTGTGGGTTAGACCACAAAGCCTAGGGCTTGCCGATCAGAAGGTCGGCGGTTCGAATCCCTGCGACGGGGTGAGTTCCCATTGCTCGGTCCCTGCTCCTGCCAACCTAGCGATTCGAAAGCACGTCAAAGTGCAAGTAGATCAATAGGTACCACTCTGGTGGGAAGGTAAACGGCATTTCCGTGCGCTGTTCTGGTTCGCCAGAAGCGGCTTAGTCATGCTGGCCACATGCCTCGGAAGCTGTACGCCGGCTCCCTCGGCCAATAAAGCGAGATGAGCACAGCAACCCCAGAGTCGGTCACAACTGGACCTAATGGTCAGGGGTCCCTTTACCTTTAATGACATTTATCTATAAGCATATATAAATGGTATTCTAAATTACAGTTTAGTGAACTAGCAGAAAAGGTAACACAAAAACTACAGTTAGATAAAGGACAAATAAGACATCCTTTCTGAAGTATGGTATAACTATTATTTTTAATGGAAATAAGGCAGAAACCAGAAGAACACTGACTGTAGAAATGACTGAAATCCCAACAATCTCACAATAAATCAAAAACAGCTTTTGAAAAAGATCTCCAAGTAATTAGAAGACCTGGGCGGGGGGGTGGAATCGATGAATAAAGCAACATATATAAAAATAGAAAATGTTTGTAAATGTTTGTGGCAGCAACAGACAACTTGGGGAAAGAATTGCAGAATAAAAATAACAATTGCATTGGTTTGTAATTTATATATTTTGCTTATTATATTAAAAATCCATACCCAAATAAATCATATTCAGAGTAGACCCATTTAAATAAATGGATTTAAATTGCTTATGTTCATTGATTCCAATTAGTCTACTTTGAATAAAACTAACATTGAATGTCACCCAGTAATATTATTTCTCTCTCACACAGGATGGAAGCAGGGTTTTTATCTAAATTATTTCTTCTTTTTCCATATAGGCATTAGATGGTTTTCTCATTGCACTTACCACTGATGGGATTATTATTTATGTATCTGATAGTGTCTCTTCTCTTCTTGGGCATTTACCGGTAAGTTCTCACAACATAATGTCTGAAAATCTTACTATTTTCCTTAGGAATGTCAGTATGGATGAAATGCGACAACCATGCATGCAAAGTAATTTTTCAGAGACTTGGATTTAGTTTAATACAACTGTTGTTGTCCCTAAGTAGATATATGTGGATGTTGCTGTCTTTTCTAACCCATGGCTTTCTAGAAGCATGACAAAAACTTGCAGACAAAAACTTGTTTGGTCAGAAATTGCAGGGGATAATAATGGGTTCTTACCCCATGCTGTCTTTAAGTCTGTAGAAAAACTGTCATCCTCATCCCAATACGGACAGTGATGTTCTGAGATTCTGCACGTAGAACTGCCATAGTGTAGTCTAGGGAATAGACAAATCGATTAACTTTGGTCTCTCTTGGTCTCTCATTTTTCCCATTCTTAAGTACACTTTGCCTGAATTCCTCATGAGGAGTGTGCATTGCTTTTTCTTAAAAGTCCACATGACAGTTTGTGTGCATTTTCAGGTACATTCCCTCATATCGGTACATTAGGCAAAATTGGTATCTTTTAGGACATATGGTTTATTACCCATATATACAACTTGACCCTACGGTAGAAGAGTTCATAGCATTGACGCCCCAAGATGGTCTCGTTTCTCCCATAGCCAGCAGAAATCAGCCATGGCTCTGACCCTCTCTCCAGCTTGCCGCCTTTTCCAAACTGCAACCTTTTCACTCCAGGTCACATCCCAGCCAACTGACTTTTTCCTTCTCAGAGCCAGAGAGGGGCCCCTACCCACTTGCCATTAGGCACAGAGCCCCTATCCATGGCTTTCTTGATAAGCCATTGCCTTTCCTTTATTTTCTTAATGGTTTATTTCCCAGGCATTTAAACCCTCAGGAAACTGGCCTGGCTTATATTTTGCCTTGACTAAAACCTGACTCCCACTGGATCCAGGAATTTAATGGAGTCTGGTACCCACAAGCTCATAAAGTGGGTTGTAATACATAAATGATATAAAATATCTGGAACATGTAAACTATGCCTATAATAAGAAATACAACATGATACTTTAAAATGTGGAAGTTAAGAGGGAGTTGAAGAAAAATAACCAGATTAAGAATTGTAATATATGAGAGAATAGCAGCTAGACAGGGTAGGTTTAACCAGGAGAGGCTACCTTTTGTGTTTTTGCTGCCAGAAAGAGAAATCTAGCTACAGTCTCTGTTAATTATTTGAACCTGCCAAAAAGTACCATAGTCCAGATACCAGATGTTAGTTTCTAAAATGCCCACCAGATAGTAATGCAAGATACTCCTTAGAGTGCTCATGTGCTTGACGCTACCTCTCTTAAGTAGGCGTTTTGTTTGTTTCTCTCTTTCCCTGAGTGTATGGGAGACATTTCTCTAATTAACTGTGCTGTAGACTATTCTCTTTTCCATAAGGAGTGCAGATGGCTTGGCTATCTTTTGCAGCTTTGGGCACAACTGTCTGTTTTGTATGGGTGCTTTTTAAGGCCATCACATTAACACCATCATCACCATCATCATCATCATCATTATCATTAACGTTGTGCAGCCCACCTTTTTTTCTTTTTTTTTTTTTCTGGTGATATTCAGTTGGGTTCTTCTTTGCCTCCTTGTTCTCTTTGCTTTAGAACCGCTTTCCCTCACTATTGGCAGAGACCCAGGGTAAAAGGAGAGTCAAAATGCAGTCGGCACATTCTTAACTTGACCTTTTCACCTCTGGCCTACCAACTTCCACACTTCTTGTGTTCTGTTCTGCCCTGTGCTGAAGCATTTTCTACCGTGGTTCAGTTGACAGCACATTGGCTTGAAATAGATCTGGGTTCTTGGCTGAGACACGCAGTTTTTTCAAGGGTGTTCCCCCCCCCCCCATTTAAAGCGTTATCACTTCACTCTTTAGTCAAATAAGGCTCCAAGAGAGGATTATAGATCAGTAAAAACAAGACAGACCCTCTTCTCCGGCTTAACAGTCTAAAATTCACAACACCAAAGGGAAAAAAAGGATGCAGAGGCGCTACTTAAAGTTGCAGCTATTATACAGCCATTTGGGATGGAATCTGGTCTGGCAGCCTGATGGAATAGCTGCTGCTAGGTGACACCTGAGGAGCAGCCAAAGAAACCTGGTCTCTCAACAGAGTGGATAGCATTTCGTCTGCTTTATTTCTCCCCTTCCGCTTTGGAGCCTGATGGAATGGTGCAACTATGGTGGATAGTGCCAAAGGAACCTGGTATCTCAAGAGCCAGTTGAATAGTTCTGCTTCCTTTTTCTCCAGCCTTTTCCTAGATATTCTTGGGCAGGTTACTCTTTCCCAAGGTTATAATTAAAGGTCATAAGCCTTGCATGGAAGGATGACGGTACTGACTGTGTCTCAAGGGACTGAATGCTGCTCCATACAAACAATTCCCGTAAGAACGAAAGATAGAAATCGGGATGTATTGCGTAGCCTTCTCCCTGACATCTTGTTTTCTAAATGTTTGAATGTTTCACCCCGCCCCAACGGGAGAGACATTTCATCATGCACTTTGTTGGCATCGGTCTGTCTCTAGAAAAATGGAGTGTACCTCTGGGGGCAAAGTCAAACTGCTGGAGAATCACAGCACCCCCTGTGGCTGCAGAGACCAGTTAACTCATAACCGCTGCCTCTGATGCTGTTTTTGCTGTGTTAGCAGCACTAAAGTGACCTCCCTGGGGCACAAGCCTGGGCCATGCTCATGGAGGTCCTAGTCTGCCTTGATGACAGACTTGGCCTCCTTAGACCACTTGATGTGGTCCAAAGGAAATCAGAGCAATATATTTGGCACCAGCTTGGTTGCAGGAGTTGCTGGAAGGAGGCGTGCAAGATGGCATCAAATAATATCACCTGGACAATGGTTTACCACCTCAGGTGCTGTTCATGAGCATTTGGCCCCAATTTTCCATATGCAATTCGGCAATAGTAGTACCCCGAGTAAATTGTTGTGAGGATGATAGGGAAAAAAGAATGCAATATGGTTGCTGGCACATTATTAGGGTTAAAACCCTTTCCCTACATACTCACTACGTACGTAAACAAGATTTATTGGCACAGAGGTTATAGCATCCCAAAACTGTTATTGTAGTAATTAATAAACATCCTCTGCCTTCCAAATCTTTTTCCAAAAGACTTGTGTGTACATGTCTGCCTCTGAACCAGCTCATGTGTGTGTGTGTATGTGTGTGCCCATCATCTTCCTGCAGCATCACTGGATGGCTTGCATATGTGAACACACACACCAGAGATCTTACAACACCAGCAAATCATTTATGTCACTTAATGTCAACATAAATCCGAATTCCTTACAACAGAAGCAGTTCCCATATTTGGCTGAGGGTCTTCAAGTGCTGAGTGACTATTCAGTGCTGTTTTTAAGTGTGAATCAGCCCTTTCATGTGTTGTGATCATTTAAACACTCTGCCATCGAACATGACAAAGTGTTCTTTTGTATCAGTCAGATTTGGTGGACCAAAATATATTAAACTTTCTGCCTGAACGTGAACAGAGTGATGTGTACAAGCTGCTTTCTCCACACATGCTCATGACAAACGCTGTGGCGACAGATTACCTGAATGGTAAGTAGCATTTTGTTTATTGTCTCTTTGATAGGAAAGAGAAGACCTCCACAGCAAGGGCACATCCACAGCATAAATGTTAAGCATTGTGATACCACTTTAACAGCCAGCCTCTGAAATTCACAGGTCTCTGAATTTTGCAGTGCAGTTCCTGCAGTGCAAGAAAAGAATACAAAACTACAGAGATAATGGTGTAAAATTTGCATACAAATACACATAAGAGCAAAGACAACATACAAAAACCCATTCTTTTAGGGAAATTTGCTTTGCAAAAATGCATACATTGGGCAAAATTTCCCACAAATGTATGTATGTTAGGATGAATGTATACTAAAATCCTGTTGAATTTTCATGATGACTATTTCTCTTTTTAAAAAAGAAATATCAGAAATTGATGTGGAAATGGGAAGAACTGAATTTAAAATGGGGACAACGGGAAACTGAAATAAAATAAAATGGACAGATCATATCTGCAAGTTCAGTAGTTTTCATCTGCCATGAATTTGTCTAATCCTCTTTTAAAGCCATCCAAGTTTGTGGCCATCGCTTCTTGTGTTACCCTAGCCCCGTAAGTAGGACAGAACACTATGCAATGGCTTTAATTCTGCCAGGGCAATGTAAGAACCTCTATTAGATTTTCCTATCCTTGCTGAAAGAACCGAATCTCTGTCCAGTGATTCTACAGACAGCTTAATTGTCATGTAAGTACTGATTAAGCTGGCAAAATAAGCCTTCACTGGGACTTAAGAGGCACACAGGGCTTCTTATATCTTGTGCCCTCTGCCCTATTTCAGCCTTGAAGAAGGTTGCATGATTGAATGGTTCAGGTGCAGGGTTAATCTAGAAGTCTTATTTAATTCCTGCAGTGTGCTGTTATTAATGTGAATGTGCTTTGGACAAAGGTGTTGTCAAGTGTAGATCCGTAAGCTTTGTTATCAACATAACTTTTATTCAAGTTTTAGCAATCAAAGGAAGAAGCTACACAGGCAAAATGATCAGATTTTAAACTTGTGGAGATGTGTCTATTAACCATGGTTTGTTTTTGTTGGCCGTTATTAAGCATTGCATCCAATTGTCAGAAGTCAGAGTTCAGGATGGGCTCTAAACCTGAAGGCAAAAGCACAGTTGAAGTTTTTTCCATAGTACATCTGAATAGAACAAACTGGTTGTAGTGACTGGAGGGCATTTGGGTTGTAGTTTGTACAGTGCCGAGCTACATTAATTGCTGCTGTTGTTATTAATGCTAATAGGCTATTTATTGTATTTATTTATTTTTACTTAAAACGTTTCTGCAATGCTCTTTCCTAAAATTGGTTCAAGAGCAGTTTACAGAATTAAAATTTGTTGCAAAGAAGTGGCTTTTTCTTGCCATAGAGTGCTGTCATTTTGTGCCCATGTCATTACCTTTCTTCTAAAATATTTTATTTTGGGGTTGGATATCCAGAGTTTTCTGAAGGGATGATGTTACTATTGACATTTTAAAAACATTTTCTCTCTCTCTCTCTCTTTCAGCTGAAAAACAGATAGAATTTTGTTGTCATTTAGCCCGAGGAAATTTAGATCCAAATGAACCCATTACATATGAATATGTGAAATTTGTAGTGGAATTTAAATATTTTACTAATGGTAAGCCATTGTATTATCACTGTCCCTCACCCCCCTGCCCATATGATCATAGAGTTGCCTTAAACCTGTTGAACCTCTAAAGTTTCTGGTGCTGACGGTATGTTAATCGGGATATTTTTTTTTAGTGCTTGTGGGGGTCATCATTTCTTGCATTGTGGAATAAAGCCAGGGCATGGCATCACAGGGGACATCCAGTTATGGACTTCACAAAATCTTTCCCCTGTTTCCTTCTGTTTTCTACCAGATCATTTTAGGTCTTCCAAATTTTTTATTATTATTGAGCATTCATGATGGTTTGTGCTCATGATGATGGTATCAATACTGTTTGTACTTTTAGAGGTTTCCCAGTGGACCTACTGCTTCATTCGCAATCAGTTTATGCTTCGTAGTTTCCTGCTGAAATCTTTTAACATTCTGTATCACTGATGTTCTCGTTTATTGCCCCCAACTTGTGTTGCACTGAATGAATGAACTTTATTACGGTCACAGACCAGGATAAAAAACAACAACAACATATAAATAAAATAGCAGTTAGGATTTATTTTTTTTTAACTGATAAATGTTGGCGCAAATAAGAACAAAGAAACAAGCATAGGATAAAACATCTGAATAAAATACAAGATTAAACACAGATAATGGATGGATAAAAACTGATAATTAAAACAGATAAGAACTAAAAACAAATAAAAACATGCAGTTAAAACAACTGTAAGAGCGCAAGAACTAAAAGACTCGCAGTTAAAACAACTATAAGAGGCTGCAGAGTAGAAGCCTCTGAAATAGATGACACTCACAGCATTAGAAACTGATGTGCAAATATGGTTAAAACAGACAATTAAAACAATGTACAACAATAAACTATCCCAGGGGGTTGACTCAGAGTCACCCATGGAACCGAGTTTGGGGATTTCCATGCCGGACTATTTTGAGTTGGGCGATCGTCTGCGCCTAGAGATTTGTACACAGAATCTGGCGACCATCCAGGTCTTCTTCTGATCTTTGCCTAACAGCAAAAGGTCAAATTTTTGCTTTTGTGGGAGGTTGCGTTGCATTGTGCAAGGCAATTATTCCAGACGGTAATAATTTTAATGGAGTAATAATGGAGTAATGTTGGAAAAGCATTGCAAAACAACTAATAAAGCAGAATGATTTGTGGAGAATCCAAAGTAAATTAGCTACTAATGCTCTATGATTGCATCAGGGACATACAGCCCTTGCCCCTGCCCCAAATAATCCAGTCGGGGTGGGGGGAGGTCCCTGTTTTAGTACTGAATAGAGTTGTTTTCTTTTCCCTGTCCAAGGTCTTCATGACCTTTTTGCAGCTCCATTTCACAATCTTTTCCAGTATAACAATGCTACGCCAACATTTCTGAAATAATCTCTCAAATAAAAGAAGTTTTGTTATGCTGGATGTGCATAAAGTAGAAAGTTTAGCTGGCTTGGTTTTATTGGCACTGGGTGAATGTTGAGGGGGGTGACAACCAAAAGTAGACAGGAAAGTTTTGGAAATGCTGTCTTTACTTAAGAAGAGCCCCAGTGAATAACATCAAAGGTGCAAATAGTTGAGCGTTCTGTTCTCACAGGGGCCAACCAGATGTTTGGCACCCTTCTGTCTTGAGAGACAATGGAGTGTGCCTCCCAGGGTGAAGTCAAATGACTGCTTTAGCAGAATCAAAGTAGACCTCTCTGGGGCGCAAGCCTGGCCAGCAGTGTGCATGGAGGTCTTGGGCTGCCCAGATGACAAGACCCCCCTCTCAACCTCGCTGATGGAAAGCAGAGCAAGGTGTTTGGCACCAGCTGGGCTGCTGGAGTTGCTGGAAGGAGGCGTACAAGTTGCCGTCTTAGGGACTCCACTCTGGATTTGTGTAGGGTTTACTCCTTAGCCTTTTCTTCTCCCAAAGATGTCCCGCAAGGCAGCGAAGCTATAGGGTCAGAGTTTTCCATGTCTTTTGCCTTCCCCATCTGCCCCACTGTAGTCTATGGGAAGCCCAACAGCACTCCCCTCAGCTCTGATTCCTAGCACCCCCTGTCTGACAGTGGAGGTGGAACATAGCAATCATGGCTAGCCTCACCCTCCATGAATTTGTCTCATCCAAACAACAATGAAAACTCAGCTTCTGAATGATCGTTTTGTGCTTTTGCTTTCAGTGCCTACATCTTCTTACAATGGCTTTGAGTCTGCCATCGCGCGAGCGTTCCGATCGGCCAACGAAGAGCAGATCTGCCTAGTAGCAACAGTTCGTCTCGTCACTCCACAGTTCTTGAAGGTACGCAGTCTCTCTGATTAGTGCAGTGTTGTCATAAACCAGGGTAGGGAACTGTTTTCAACCCCGGGGCTGCATTTCTTTCCTGGGCCACTTAGTGGTGGTAAGGGCAAATGGGAAAAGTGGAGCAACAAATATGAGTTATACCTTTGCATTTTTAGGCTGGTTTCTTCCCACAGTTGCACACTCCTCTCTGCCCTCCATGCAGGCAAAGCAATAGGCACTATTCCAGCCAGGCAAAGTCACTCAAGGTGTGAATCAGGGGAAGTGAGCAGCATAGCCAGGGGAGGCTTCTGAGGGCCTGACAGGGAGCCCCAGAGGGCCACATTGGCCTGCTGGAGCCTGAGGACCCCCACTACTGTCTTAAAGGGGCAGGCTCAGTGGGTGAGAGGGGCAGAAGAAGTGAGCTTCTAATGCGTTTCACAAGATCAGCATCTGTTTGTTAATTTTATTTAAGCTATTCGTATACTGCTTAATTACCAAGGCTCCTAACCCAGTGTACATAAAAAAATTACTGAAACATCTCAGAAGTCATATGAGAAGCTGTGGAACTCTGCCGCTTCAGAATGCACATGCATTTTTCATATAACAACTGGCAAAAACCAAACTTCCCCTGATATCCTGGTTTTCCACATAAGCAGGAAGGTTTTGCTTTTGTTTTAGTATGGGGCAGTACTCCATTCATCCCAGAATGACTCTTACATATTACTTTTTATGAATGCATAGTCCAGTTATAAGCCCAAAGAAGGTACTTAACACTTGAAGCCAATTCTCACAAGCAGCAGATGAGCAAAACCATTAGCACTTCTGGACTTGCATGACTTAATGCTCATCTAAGTAAACAGGCACACAAGCAAAATCTCCTGTACATAGAAAACATACATGCAAACGAGAAGAGCTCTATCCTAGCCATCTGCCTGATCTGCTAGTTTTCTTTGGGGGGGGATTATTGAACCCCACTTCATATGAGCCACACCTGTAGCCTGAAGTGGAATAGTCCAGATACCAATTTAATCACCTTATCTGCTGAAAGTTGGTTTTGACTGTAGAATCATGGGAACTTGACTGAATTTTCATACATCATGGATTCAGTCCCCCAACTAGAAACTGGGGCTTAGTTATAAAAAATATAAAATTGCTTAGTGCAAGGCCTGCTATGTAACTGAAGCCCTTCTTCCCAGGTGTATCAGACATGCCCTTCTGTCAGCTAGAGTTCACTCATAGGGCGATGCTATTCACTTCCTTAGCTATATACAGCAGCCTGGTATTTAGGTTCAAGCCTGGTAGCAAGAGGTGAGAAGGAATTCCATGCAGGTAGGGGAGAGAGAGAGAGAGAGAGAGAGAGAGAGAGAGAGAGAGATCCCTCCTAAATGGCCAGCACAGGAATACAGCAGACTGTTGCAGAACAGACATAGTTCTCCATCCCTTGCTCATCTGGCTAGGAAAGGTTTTGGCAGGCTAGTGGAATTTGTAGGTAAGGGCTAACACATGGCTGCACAGTGAATCTATATGTGGGATTTCCAATGCTGGTGCAGAAGCATCAGGTTGCATGATGTTTGTGACAGAATAGCCATGTCTTTTGCCAAGTGAGCCTGCAAACCTTCTCCATTATCATGTTCACTTGAGGTTTCTCATCTTTGTTGTTCAGCAGCTTTCGGCCAATAGGTTGTAATGCTCTCTCGGACACTGACTCATTTAACAACCTTGGCTAAGTTAATGCAGCCTTTTGGTCAGCACCCATAGAAAAATAAAATAAGCAAGGAACGTAGAGGAATGTAGTTGGGAGCAATTTTCATCAGGTTTTTTCAAAGTCCTGCAAACCCAGCAGCCTCATTCACCATATGGCCCTTGTGTTTGTCAGAAAGACGTATTTGTTTTCCAAGAGCTGCATTTATAAAATTGGGGGGGGGGGGGGAGGAAAGAGGAGGAAAAAACCTTGTCCTACCATCTGTTTCTGCAGGAACTTTGCAATGTGGAAGAACCGTGTGAAGAATTCACATCGAGGCACAGCCTGGAATGGAAATTTTTGTTTTTAGACCACAGGTGAGATGGATATGTTTGTTTTAAATTAATGCATTTTTAAGGGGAGGGGAGAAAACACCTCAAGGTGGAAGTGGGGGGGGGGAGAGTTGGAGAAGACAAACTCATCTTAATTCTTAACCAGGATTTGGATTCATAGTCGAATTAAGTAAATTTGAGAGCATTAAAATTGACACATTGGGTCAAATGTTTATTAGTTCAGCATTCTCTCCTTTCACAACATCTGCTATTGATTCCCCAAGTTATAATACTCAGATGTTAAGAGTTGGTTCCAAAGATTCCCTTTTTATAATAGAAGGGCTTCCGTAACCCAAGGAATGTATTTTTAAAAAATCTACCTTATTTTGTTGCAAAGTATGGACGTTGCATTTGTGACTACCATTGCTCACAGCCTAGCAGACACAGAGCTATGCTTCATATGCTTACCTTAGCATTTTAAAAACACTGTGTGAATGTGTGCATGACCTTTGCAGCATCTTGTGGCTATGAGTTCCATAGGTAAATTGCATGCTCGGTAAATAATTGCTCCCATTTCTGTAAAGGAAACAATGACCAAGTTTGGCAGAAAGGTCTGAAGGGGGGGTGGGGCTTCTTGAGCACATTTAACTGAACACACTTAGAAATTTCCATGCACTGGAGAACTATGACTTTTCAGGATTTGTGCCTAATGCACAAAGGCCTGAGAGAAGCCCTTTGCAGCAGTAGAAATATGCCTCCTTGCTCCTCTACACATGTTTAACGCTTGTGTATTCTGTCAAAGCATTTGAAGACAACTCTGATTAAGGTTTCACCTTGTGGTTTATATGTACAACCTGTTGTTTGACTAATGAATGTACCTTTGGGGTGAAGCCAGACCATTGGAGAGCTACAGCACCTACTGTAGACCAATATGGGAGAGACATGTTTTGTTGCAGCTGCGGCAGATGAATTGCACAACCATCATTCTACAATATGTGGGAAATCAAGCATAGTTATCACTCGCAGCTGCACTTGTACTTCACACCCACTAAACCATGGTTTAACGAGACATGTCGGAGCAGGAAAGGAGAAAATGAGAGTCTTGAGAGTGCATAGTTATGCCTCCCACACAGCCAGAAGTAGAACATAGGTTTTGGCTTCTGTTTAAAACAAGCTGAAGAAACCATGTTTTGAAGTTAGCTTCTGTTGAAGCTGTCCAGGGTTTGTTACTAACTGCACGCTGTCTCTGTGCAAAACAAGCCAAGGGAAAATGAGAAAAACCTGCTAAAATCTTCCTCTTGACCACATGGGAGGAGGAGAGTGGAGAGGTTGACTTACTATACTTCAAATCAGATCCTTAGCTAATGAAATTGATGTGGTATGAAACTGGGCCAGAATTCTTTTATATTCTTATTAAAAAGATCTAGTTGATTTATAGACCTCTTAGTATGTTTTTCTATTGAAAGGTCTAATCTGCCAAGACAATACAAGCAATTAATTTGCAATAAAGTAATAAACCATACACAGGCAGCCTTAAATAATTTACATGGAAAGGGGAGAATTACAAAGACAAGATATGGATTGTATACAGTGCTCTGGGGGGGGGGGAAGTATTGTGGGAAACTGTTTTACTATTTTAAACAAAAAAAGTCACAGGAAGACCTACCTTGAGGCAGTGGTGTGAAACCACTCATATACAGTGGTACCTCAGGTTACATACACTTCAGGTTACAGACTCCACTAACCCAGAAATATTACCGTGGGTTAAGAACTTTGCTTGAGGATGAGAACAGAAATTGTTCAGCGGTGGCGCAGCGGTAGCAGGAGGCCCCATTAGCTAAAGTGGTGCTTCGGGTTAAGAACAGTTTCAGGTTAAGAACAGACCTCCAGAACGAATTAAGTTCCTAACCTGAGGTACCACTGTACTCAGCCTCTCCCAATTGGATGCATATTATTCATGCTGTCTAGGCATGGCTATCCTAGCTTTCAGAATCCACAGAAAAAAGTTGTGTATATTTCAAAGTACAGTTGTAGCTTGGAAGTCGAACAGAATCCGTTCCAGAAGTCCGTTCAACTTCCAAAACATTCAGAAATAGGATTGCCATATTTCCAAAAAAATGAAAATCTAGACACAAAAGTTGTTGAGCTTTTTAAGGAAATTCGGCAAAATAATAGACTTCCTGGGCATTTCAGCGATTTCCAACACTGCTTCCAACTGCCATATTCCGGTTATGTCCAGGAAATTCCGGACATATAGCAAACCTAATCCTCCAGAATAGAAGATACTGACAAAGGGCTGTGGCTCCTTAAAGCTCACTTTGAAGCCATAGTTTCCAGTTCATGTGCAATGGGAAGTTATGGTTCACTGTGGTTCCTGGTTTGTTTTGATACTCATGTGGAAGAAGGAGCAAAGTGTCAGCAAAGGAACTGCATGCAGGCGTACAGCCTGACTTATAAAGCTAGATTTGGTCGGGTGAACGTGCGTTTTGCGTGGGACGGGGCAGGTTAATACTACAGTGTCTTTACAGACTTGTGTATGTGTCTGCATGGATGTGCAATATCCTCCTTTTGCTGTTTTATTTGCATTACTTGTCCTTAAGCTCCATTTTCCCAATAGTATAATAGGACACTGCAATTTCTGTGTTACTTATTCTTGCATTTCATACCATGCTGAGTCACCAGTTTCCTATTCGGAAATCCTAAGAAGAATGTCCAAATTCCAAGCAGCACAGGAAGTTACAAGCAATGAATAACCTAAAAATGAGGGGGTATGCTTTTTAGCTTGTACTGCTAATACGCCAACTCATTAGCAGATCACAGCTAGGTAACTGTTAATACTTTTGTTATTACTTGAAAGATCTGTTCTCCTTCAACAGTACAGACAGTTCTGAAATCACTTTACGATCTCTCCACAGCATTTTCCGGCCATTTGTTAACAACATGGCCCTTGTATTTATAAGTGCTGGACCAAAAAGAAAGTTTGGCTTTTGCAGCGAATTAGGCTTTTTTTTTGGGGGGGGGGAGATTTTTAGTGAGGTAAAAAAATGCTACAAAATTTGGGAACCTGATAATATTACCTAAACAAAGTGTAATCAAAGACACTTGTAATTCGTGATCCTATGCATGTGTACTCACAAGCCTCTCTGAGTTTTCTTAGGACTGCAGCCTTGATAAACTTCTCTATAGGAAATAATTGGCTTTGCATCAGAGCAACTTTCTGCAGCCTGGTGCCTTCCTGGTTTTTTAGACTACAGCTATGTACACACCCCACCATTCAAAGCTTTATGACTGAGTAGGGGTTTGAACCCACATCTCCCAGGTTTTAATCCAACACAAACCACTATAACACAGTGCCTCTTTATGCAAAAATGCATAGGATTGCACGGTTAGTGTGATAGTCCCTCAGGCAAATATGGAAGCACTCAGTAGTTTTGCCACAAACATCTATCAGTATGCATTCCATTGCCAACATAAGAAGAGTCCTGCTAGATTTGTGAAGCCCAAAATCAGGATGGAGACAAGCAACTAATACTCATTGAGGTTGAGGTCATGCTGCCTCTCAACCTGAATATTCCATTTAGTCAACTTACGCATGTATTCCAGTAGTGAGCTTATTGTCCCAAGAGTGGATCCCTTCTGTAGCCGAAACAGCACCATCCACGCACAAGGGAGCCCCAAGACTTTCAGAAGTACAAATAAAAAGTTTAAGGGCCCTAATGGAGGGAAATCTTAACATCAGCCCAGTGAGGACTACTGACCATGCTAAATAGCCATGGAATGTCTAGCTGAACTCTGAAGATGGGAACGTAAGGCAGGTGGAATGGAAAAACCTGGAAAAGGGCATATTTGGCTGGAAACCTGAGCAGGAACAGTTTATACTGCAATGTTTTGTTCAGATTTTGCTTGTCAATGTCTAGCAGCTACTGATAGACCTTTCTTTCCTGTGTGAAGCTCTGTTTCACACATACAATAGGATGGCTCACATGTTGTGAGCCACAATTTCCATCATTCCTCACAATTGGCCATGCTGGGAAAATCTGGAGGGCCAGAGGTTAGGCAGTCCTGTTATTCAAAGACAACCCACTCATCCAATTGTGGGTCTCCAATGAGCATATCTGTGTGAAATTTTTGAAAATATTAGGCATAAACCTAAGAAACACACATAACATGCCTTCATATTTCTTGTACCATTTTTGTGGGGGAGGGAAGTATTCACTTTGGGTTGATTCCTGTTGCCCCAATACGTAGCACACTTTGCAACGCCCCCCCCCCCCAGCTGAATTCAATCTCGCTGGTTTTTATAACCTATTTGTAGGTTGCTTTGTGACACCTGCCTTTCCTCTTGCAAAAAGCATACTGAGAGTGACTAAAAGGAAGGAAGATGTTATTCTGTTATGCAATAAAAAGCCTCCAGCTTGTTCTTGTGAATGCCGTAATTTCTAAGAGCATTAACTATTTCCTCAGTGCATACGCACACATCTCTACCCTGAATTGTTTGCCCAGAATTGTGCAGAATTTGCTGTTAACTGTTCCTTCTGAGAGCCGACACAAGCTCTTTGTTGAAAGAGTGTTTGCAGTCCTGTGCATGTTTTTACTTACCTGGGAGTGCAAAGCAGGACTCAGGTTTTAGTAAACAAGTTTCGGCTTGTGCTGAAAGGCAGGACTGAGGGCATGAATGTGTAGATTGCCAAATTATGCCTTATCTGGAAAGGAAGGAAATGTTGTTCTGCTTGTGACTTACTTATATATTGGCCTGTTCTTAGGTGTAATCAGAACAATTATGCAGGAATCATTGTATACATTTTGTCACACAGCTGCTCGAAGATTATTCCCTGACCATAGGAGACTTGGCTTAATGATAAGCTTTCCCCAGTGGTGGTGGCTGTGCTCACAGACAAGTTTGCTGTGTTTTGTTGAGATTGGGATTGGTGTGGGAAGTGGAGAAACAACCTAGCCTACTGGTCTAGTATGCCCTTAACAGCAGGTTGATTTGATAGGTGGCCATAGATGAAGCTTCTCCAGGCAGGGACAAATCCATGGCTAAAGCTCCTCTAGCGCTGGTTCGATCCCCATATGGGCCAACTGCATATTCCTGCATATGCAGGGGGTTGAACTAGATGACCCTCAGGGTCCCTTCCAACTCTACAATTATAAGATGCTATGAACAGCTGGGGCTTCTGGGAATTGTAGTCCAACAGCATTTGGAGGGCCATAGGACCCCCCCACTGCTGTGTTAAAAGGTGATTGTTAGATTAATTGATGGAGGAAACCTCTATCAATGGCTGCCAGCCATGATGACTGTAAGGGACATTTAAATTCAGAAACAGTAATAATAATAAATTTAATTTATTACAATGAAAGTTAAAAATTAAAAGATGGTTCAAAACAAATATCACCTGATCATGATTTACCCTTACTTTGCACGGTTTCTTCATTATTATTATTATTATTAAAAAACAACTTCACATAAATTGTTCCTTCTCTGTTTTTCATGGGGGACTGGTGGATGAGAATCTAGGGAGGAAACGGAAGCCCCAGACTTCTGACCACAGCAAATCCCCTGGTTAATGGGTAGAAATATGATTCTTTGTTTAAACAAAAGGGTTGGGAGTCTTAGGAAGCAGCTTCTATAATCATGGCATGTACACACATCACTAACCGTGGCGCACAATTTTTTTGGTTCCCTATCTGGATACCCTGAGCGTCTGTCAACTTATAAAACCTCCCAGGCATTTGGTAACGAATGACTCACTTCCCTCTCCCCATTTGCTGCTTAAATCCCAAGAAGTGAGTAAACTCCTTAACGATATACGTAGGAAGCTGACTTAAAATCGGCTCAGGCCATTGGTCCATTTAGACTAGTAGGGTGAGTTCTGATTGGCTCTCCCAAGGCTTAAGGCGGGTTACTTTTAACAACAATAATTATTTACATTGCCATTCATCCTCTTAAGCAATCTCTCTTTAGCGCTAGCTAAGATATGGTGCAATCCTATGCTGTCTATCCAGGAGTAAGCTCCATTGAATTCAGTAGGACTTGTTTCCAAGCATATTGCAGATAAGATTGCAACCAACACATTTTTCTTGCAAGACAAGATAAAATAATTTCAGGATAATGCTTCTCTCTCCCCCCGCCCTCGCTAAAGAGCTCTCAAAACAGCAAACTTTGTACTCACAGCTTTCCTCCCCTCTTGTTCCAGGGCCCCACCTATTATAGGTTATTTACCCTTTGAGGTGCTTGGGACTTCAGGTTATGACTATTACCATGCAGACGACCTGGAACTTCTTGCTCGGTGCCACGAACACTGTAAGTGTCTCTGTCCACTACGTGCAATGGACTGCCAGATGTGTGTCTTTTAATTGCATTTCTTGTTCTCTCTCTCCACCCTAAGCTTAGGACACCAGTGCAAATCACTGCAGCCATACGAAAACCATTTGTGACGGAAAACTTAACTGTAAAATGATGTCAACCCAGAGCTAAATTAGACTGGACATTAAACCTATATTTGCATTTAGCATGCAGGGTTGTTTGGCTGTTGTAGTTTTTTAAGTGCAGATTGTATTAGCTGGGAGTACTGATAATGAATGGAATTAGAACAGGCATAAAGGGAATTTACTCTGCCTTATTTGCCTTATTTGAAGTTAGTATCTTCACTGGGAGGAAATATCCCTCCCCTGTCGCCATTGGGTTTTTCTGGAATTGGGAGAAAACCTCTCACTGGCTCAAACACAAATAACAGTTTCAAAGGAGGGATGGAAATCCATATTATTATCATCCTTAACCCCCAGATGGAGCTGCTATTATAATTGTAATGGGTTTATTTGTTTTAAAATTGCCTATTCTGTTGTAACCTGTCCTGTGACCTTACGGTGATGGGTGTGTATGAAATTGTGAGAAGCAGGAAAGAAATCATGTAAAAAAAAAAGAAAGAAAATGAAAACATACAAACAAATTAATATCTGCATTTTTTTAAATCGTGCATGCTAAAGCAAAGATGTATTTAATGTCAAATCTAGTTTGGGACTCAGCCTTCTTATGTTACCTCTCTACCACCTGTGATTTTGAAGCTGTTTCAGAGGACTAAATTGAAGAGACATAGCCTTTATTATTAATACCTTATTTTGCTCAGTGGTTTACAAGGCACATGCTCCTTTTTATATATATATACTCTTCATACTTACGATGATTTCTCTTGGATCTTGTAATGATGGACCCAAAAAGCCGCACCAAGCCATGGCAGCATTTGATTTCCACATGAAAACTCCAGCAGGCCAATAGATGTATTTTTGCTGCAGGGACTGGAGGGAGAAAAATTAAACTGATCTCTGCCGCAGTGCTCACCCTAACTCCTGGCAGTGTCTGGATTGCATGACCTGTTACAGAGTGTGCTGGATGTTCTCGTTAACCAGATTAAGAGGCGTACTTAACTCCCTGCCAAGTTTTGTTGTTCGTTTCTCTTTTAGGTCTCCTCAGGCCTTCGCAGACCCTGGCTGTCTC
This sequence comes from Podarcis tiliguerta, assembly GCF_965153285.1. Lineage (NCBI taxonomy): Eukaryota > Metazoa > Chordata > Lepidosauria > Squamata > Lacertidae > Podarcis > Podarcis tiliguerta. The sequence continues at coordinate 41,159,729 of NC_139553.1, read as the reverse complement.
TCTGTAACTGCAGAGGTTCTAGGCTGCTTGCTAATACTTTGAGGTGGAGTGGCTGATTCCCCCCCCCCCATTAGTGCTGCTACCATGCCTCTAACAGCAGCCCAATGCATGTAAATTTAACAGGTGGAACTAGATGCCACCCAGACCCCAGGATGCCAGACTTTTGTCTATGCCAAGCTGCTATTAACATATAAGAGGAGAGCCTGTAGGAAAAAGGGGCAGCTCTCACTTTGGGGTTGAAGCTGGAGGAGATAGAAATACCGTATTTTTCGCTCTATAAGACGCACCAGACCACAAGACGCACCTAGTTTTTGGAGGAGGAAAACAAGAAAAAAAATATTCTGAAATTGCGCAGTGAAAGCAGCAATCTCTCTTGCTGTTCTGGCTTCTGTGATAGCTGCACAGCCTGCATTCACTCCATAAGACACACACACATTTCCCCTTACTTTTTAGGAGGGAAAAAGTGAGTCTTATAGAACAAAAAAATACGGTATATGAACATCTTGCATTTTGTTACTTGTCGTTGTTAGGAAGCTTTTTGATATGTTTGTTTGATTTGATCAGGGTGTGGGGTAATTGCAGCATTTAGGAGCTTCAAATTTCAGCTGCTTCTCTCAGGGTTCTTCTCTTTGCCGGTGTATTGGGGAATTGTTTCCTCAAGTGCAAATCCTTGCAGTGCTAACACAGGATTTTTCCTGAACAACTCTATGTAGAGTTGCCTGGTTGCAACACAAAGATTAATGCTGAAGCTTTAGAATTACAGTGGTACCTCGAGTTACATACACTTCAGGTTACATACGCTTCAGGTTCCAGACTCCGCTAACCCAGAAATAGTACCTCGGGTTAAGAACTTTGCTTCAGGATGAGAACAGAAATCGCGTGGCGGTGGCACGGCAGCAGTGGGAGGCCCCATTAGCTAAAGTGGTGCTTCGGGTTAAGAACAGTTTCAGGTTAAGAACGGACCTCCGGAACGAATTAAGTACGTAACTAGAGGTACCACTGTACTAGTTAATTAGGACTGCTGGAGTGAGTTGGGCCCCCATCGTTTCAAAGAAGTGGAACCTATGGCTCCCATGTGTGTTGGACTCCAACTCCCATCAGCGTTGCCAATGATCACAGGTGATGGGACTTGGAATCCCCAACCCTGCCCGGCAGTAAAAGGGGGAAAAGAGTGTACAATACAAAGACAATAAAATGTTGCAGTGCTCAGGGAAGAAGCACCAAACAGCTATTTGTTTTTCAGGTTCTTGAGAAGTCCTACTACCCTTGTTTTTACAAACAAACAAACAAGCATACACCAGACTTGATTTTTCTTGAAACCTTGGAATTATTTGAGCTTGGTGGGTCACAAAATGTACAAGCCCCTTATGGAAGGACAGAGCAACTTGCCAGTGTGCAGTCTAGCAAATGTGCTCCTGTCTTTCAGCTGGTGTGGGAGGTGAGGGGGGCAGGCCTGTTTACAATTTTCGAAGTGCGAAAGCTGTGAACATTTTGAATTAGCAGCTATGCTTTTGCTTTTCAGATCAAATTTCTGCCTCTTTCCATTTTCCAGCTCTGAAAATAGACAGAGGTATACTTAAATGGTTTGAAAAGAAGGCAGTGAATTTCTGACAGCAACAGCCCCCCCGCCGCCGCCCTGAAAAACAAGCTTAAAAGTCAGAGCAGAGTGCAAGAGCGGCCCCAGATATGGCAGGGCAGGGATAGAAGTGGAGCCAGGAGAAGGTACTGAGGTACTGAGGGGTCGGAATCCCACGTGACATGTTCAAACTCTTAGACAGGCGTTTTATTCACTCTATATGAATTTTGGCCCTTACAATGGGTGTTATTTTGGCATGCACAGAGATTATGCACATGCCCGGAAGAGCATTAATGTTTCTCTAGATCAAAGATTACAAAAAGCCTAATACGTTGGTGATGTTAACTAAGTGGTTGTTTTCATACGCAGTGATGCAGTTTGGAAAAGGCAAGTCCTGCTACTACAGGTTCTTAACCAAAGGCCAGCAATGGATCTGGTTACAAACACAGTACTACGTCACTTATCATCAGTGGAACTCCAAGCCTGAGTTTATCGTGTGCACCCACACGGTTGTTAGGTAAGAAACGGCACACAATTTCTGCTGCCATTTATCTGCGTCTTCAACTATGTCTGTTCAAATATTTGGCTATGTGTATTGGCTCTATAAGGCTCTATAAATGATTAGGGTTGGGAAGTGGGGGAGAATGTCACTGTATTTTTATTACTCTTTTATTTTTGGCAGCCGAGAGAGAGAAGCCTAGAAACAGTATCAGCTGCCAATTTTACTCTGTTCTAGAGGGTCCCCTCTCCCAAGCAATTTAATGGGTAAATGAGAAAAACTGATAACAGGCAGCAGCACAATTAGCGACTTTTAAAGCAAATGGTTCTTTAGAATAAAATCATTTCTCCCTGTCTGTCATCGTATTATATATTAATGATGGCTGTATTCAAATGCAAAGGTAGAATGTGATTAAGTGTTGTACTGCTTGAAGAGTTATAAATGTAATAAACATTATGACAATGAGCAGCAGCAGCTCATATACTCTCCTCCTCATGAGTGAGGGGGAGATCAGAAGCTTTTGCTTGCAGTTTAGGCTAGCCACAATTTATTCTGATGCCTGAAGCCATGCAGACTGTGGTTAGGCTTAGCTGTGATAAGTGGAAACAAACTGGCTTCAACCATAGTTTACAAAGCAGGCTCCCCCCCCCCCCATAACCATTGTTAAGATTCACTATAGTTTAGGATTTAGACACAATCTATAATGGAAGTAGAAGCTTCTGATCTCTTCCTCATGACTTCACCAGAATGGGAAACTGTGTAAGGCCAGTGCTTGCCACAGCACAAACTGGTTATGGTAAACCATAGTTTAGCATTATGTGCAAACTGGGGCAATAATTGGCAGCCTATGTTCAGGAAAACCTAACAGGGAACCCACCTAACCCATCTCCCACTTCCCTTCTGCTACCAAACTATGATGTTGTTACAGCAGGAATTTGATGAGTTTAGGGCAAATTTTGCCTGATCTCCGTTTGCTTTTAAATTTGTTTTTACAGCATTGGCTTTTCAGACATGTTTTATAATTGCAGATTGTTTTAAGTCACTCTGAGCACTGTTGTTACAGTGAATGGGTAAGAACCCCCATTATATAAAAGGGGGGGGTCTCTTAAAGCCCTGTAAGTCACTCGGTTAAAGGTTTTAGATTACCTAAGAGAGCCGCTGCCAGTCAAACTGCTGGGCTTGATGGACCATCGATCTGACTTCTTATGAGACAGCTGTTTGCCATAGGAAAGTACTGTACTAGTGGTGAAACTGGGTGGAATCATTAATGGCATACAAGATTCAGCAAAAGGCAACTTTGCCTACCTCTTTGTCTGATCTTCTGCTGAAATGTATAGTCACTGAGGGTGATGGGTGAGTTTTGGTGAGAATCCTATACGACGAACTGAGTGTGCACTCTAGAACATCATTTCCGAACCTGGTGCCCTCTAGATATTATGGACTACAGTTCCCATCATAGTTCCTTGCATCCCCAGTGGTCAGGGAAAATGAGAACTGTAGCCAGCAACATCTGGAGTGCCACAGGTTCATGACAACCACTCCTGCTGTGTGGATCCATTCAGCCTTTATGACCAGATATTGAGTGTGCCATTGCATTCCAGGATATGGTTGGCATCATGCAAGAGGGCTGTCTCTGAGGTGGTGCCCCAACTGTGGAAACCCTAACCCAACTTCTCTATTCTTTCCCTTTCCTATGCGATATATACATATATATCACACACATATATAGTTATGCTGAGGTTCGAGCTGAAAGAAGAAGAGATCTTGGCCTTGAAGAGTCATCCATTGAACTAGCATCTTCGTCTTTGAAGGTATTGTGTGCTGGGATGATCAAGTAAGAGCTGTTAGAAATGTGTTTTTGCTCTTGGTGGCAAGATGGTGTTTTGGGGACATGAGAACCATCATCAGCATCAACATCATTAGTTCCTCCAGGTGTTACTGGACTCCATCGCTCCCACCCAGTCAAGGATGCTGGGAGTTGTAGACTAGCAACTTCTGGAGGGTTCATCTTGGCAGCAGCTCTTCCAGGTTTTGTTAGGATGCAATTAGTCTTTTTCTAAGCTTCCCCGTCCCCCAAAATATTTTGATATATGATTCCAGCGATTGAAGCAGGATAGGAATGGCCTAAAAAGTTACATTTGGAACCTTTGGGGGGGTGACATTTGGGTGAAGGACTAAGGTGGGGAGAAAAATCTGGATTCCAAAGTTGGGTAAGCAGGGGTGGGCATTCATGTGTGCCGGGGTGTGTGTGTTTTACATATGGCGGTGGTTACAGGTAAAAGCTGGCCTATGGAGGAAGCCAGATTCCACTGATTTAAGTAGCTTCAAAAGGGAGGGGAGATTTGAAAGTCTACCTGACAGCTCCTAGAGTCTTTTACTGATAAACGTTGGCAGTTACTTTCATAGGTTGAGCCTTTTTATCAGAGTAATTTGATAATTAGAGCTCCTACTCACACAACAGAGACTCAGTGGAGACTTGCCCTGGTGCCATCATCACCCGGAAGTCTGTTTAATACTAATTTTTTAAAAAAAACAGAAGAAGAAGGAAACTTTCTCCCCTCCCTCACCCACGTGAATGTTGCTGATTTTCCTACTTCTACTGTTGAAAAGAAAGATTTGCCGAAGGTGGGATGGGGACCTTTGTGCCGGGGATGTTTTAAGGGCACAGGAAAAGCCCCTCTGGGTCAGATCCATGCCTCACCCAGCCTAGCATCCTGTTCTCACAGTGGCCAGCCACATGCCTGGAGGAAACCCACAGACAGGACCTGTTTTCTGCCTCTGAGCTACGGAGAGCATATAATGTGTACAATCCCATGCTATCCAGGACTTTTATGCTGAATCACCTGTTCAGCCAGACAAAGATTGGAAGCGAAGGAATGATTTATTGATCTGTTTTCTCTCTGGATTGCTGCTGTGTTTTTAAAGGCTAGGCAGAATGCTGTCCAGAGGGTGGGCAGAGCTGTGGTCATGACAACAGTTTCCATTGCCCTTTTTTTTTTTTAAAGAAAAGAAATCAATCGGGCATCGTCATAGCCTGGCCAGTTAATAGGGTCAACTCAGTTAACATTTTAAAAATAAACCTCGCCAGGGTTTTCATAATGAGATGCCGAAGCAGCACCAGAAATAAAATCCAGTGAAATGGATCCACGCATTCAACTACCAAGTTGTCAGGTGATGTGCTTGCCTGTTCGAATTGACTCTGTGGCTGCCCCTTTGCCATATCATCACAGAGGCGTACATTAGGGTAGGGGGACCTTCACAGTCATGGCAGTTCCTGCTCTGCGTCACACTAACATACAGCTGACCCACAGAATTCACACTGCCGGCTGGCACCATCATAGGTCTCTGTGTGATCGGGATCATTAATCTTTTATTCTGTTTTGATCAGTGGTTAAACACAGACACCACCTACCACAGTGTTGTCTACAGAACCCCTCAAAGTTGTACTTTTGTTGTGGAGAGCAGAATTAATGTTTTGTACTTGTGAGGTAATTGCATTTCCCCAAGGTAGTGGAATCAATATTGTGTTTGCTACGTGGGAGCTTGTTGGATGTGATTGTATGGGCAACATGATGTTCAAATCCTATATATTAACTTAAATGGAGGGCTAACTAGAATTGGCCTAAATGCAGCCAGGCCATTTTGCTGCTATGTCTGATGGGAGCTACCAATTAAGGGGCTAATGAAGCTCACGAAGGATATTGCCAGTAAACTGACCGATTCCTTTTTCACCTTCCATACTCATTCCACTCTCCGTAATATGAGTCCTCAGCAACCCTACTTTTCTAGTTGGCCTCCCTAATTTGGCCATTTATTCATTAATTCTGCATATACTGTTGAAAGCCTGTGACATGTTGAGAGAAAGTGGGCAGAAGGGAGCTAATTATAAAAGAGCGTTTCTATTTTTATGCACGACTCTGTCGTCATACGGCAGTGATGGGTAAAGGCGATAGGGGAGCAGAAGGACAGAAAAGCCACAATGTTGTACCATGGAAAATGCACCTGGTGCTTGGCAACAGACAGCCTTTCCACCTATTTCCCATAGCAGTGATATGAACCAGTTCACCTACATGTAGCAGGTTTCTATTCTTGCAGATATACTGCATTGCCATGGATTCACAGAGAGCTTTGCCGCTTTACCATTGGGGTTATATTTCCGAGAGATGCCTATCTGTCAAGTAAAACATCAGTAGATAAACCCAGGGCACTCCCCCCCCCCCAGCTGGAACTCACTGCGGCTCAGTTCCGGCAACTCTCAGGTGCGCACCGTTGCCATTATAAGAAAACAAGGGAGGCCTTCATAGTTCCAGCACCTCTTTAATTTCCTAGAAAAATAGCACTTAGATAAACCTAAGACAGGAGTGAGGAACCTGTGGCCCTCCAGATGTTGTTAGATTCCCAACTCCCATCACCACCACCCAGCATGGCAGAGGTCGGGAATGATGGGAGTTGTAGCCCCTGAGACACACTTGGGAGAAGGTGGAAAGAGGAATCTACCTCAGTGTTGGAAGAGCAGAGCTTTGCTGCTTTTGTTGTTGTTGTTTGTTAAGTATGTGCTGATCTCCGCTGCTAACGATACAATGCTTTTTTTTCCTCCTGGGCTTGCCTCTTTCCAGAGTCACGGTAGCTACATTGATATCCGGCAATGTGTAACCAACCAAGAAGCCAGCCGGGAAAGGGTGTCGGTGTCATCTCATAGCTCTCGGCGATCTTCTCACACAGCGCTCTCGGACTCTGCATGTAGGTATCACATGGGACAGCTGTGATACCAAAGGGTGGTTGTGGTTCTAATGCAGCTGGCCAGTGTTCAAGAGCAGCATTGGAGTCAGCCCATCCTTCCCTGATTCAGTTTTCCTTTGCCACTCTCCATCCTCTGTAACAGGACGGAGGCAGGCAGTTGGGTCAGGAGCCTTGGATTAATCCAGTTGTTTCTCCCAACCACTTCAGAGTATCCCTTGGCAGCATGAAAGCGTTGCGCCTTGGGCTCATTTGCACGTCCGCTCTCCCCCTGCTAGGTTGGGAGCAGAGACACTGGCAACAGCTCTCCCCCACGTTTCCCGTCTACTCTGGATGGAGAGGCTAATTTCTTAGTTCCTCGGGAAGGGGTTTTCGGATGCTGCCTTCCATGCATCCTTGAAAGATGCTTCTTTTTTCCAGCCACGTCATCTGTACGGCACACGGATGCCAGCACCCCTACTAGGCAGTCCTTACCGATGGGCCAGTCGGACAAAGCACCTCTAAGACTCGCCTCAAGTAGCAGCACACAGGTAAGGAAGCAGCAGCGGCATTGCTCCCGAGAAAGGAAGCCAGGGAGGGGGATTCACCCAAAGAAAAAGAGCACAGATCTTTAGAACACGAGGAGGAAAGCATCAATGTTTTCAAAACTTCTAATCTGAATTGGTACACTGTGTCTGAGCAGTCGGCTACAGTACCTATCCTGGCATTCAGGTCGTTAGTGGGCAGGCTACTCACAGGTTATCCAGAGAGTGAGGGGGAAATGACCTAGATCCCAGGACCTGGGATTGCTCAATCAGTAGTACACAAGACTCTTAGGGTTGTAGGTTCGAGCCCCACTCTGGGCAAAACATTCCTGTATTGCAGGGGGTTGGACTAGATGACCCTCGCGGTCCCATCCAACTCTTCTGTTATTCTATGATTCTAGTCTGAATATGTGCCTCTAACAAGCAGCTTGATATTCAGAAATCAGCATCAGCATTTCTGGCAAAGTTAAAGCAGGCATTATTGCATGTAGAATAAGCTGCTGTTGAAATGCACACGGGGGGAGAGAGAGAGACAGAGGCTGTAAGAAATAATAATAATAAGTATTGGCTACAGGGGTCTCTTTTTGACCTGGCCTAGTGGTCAGCTGACCTGCAGAAGTCTCTCACACAGGTAGGTTTTGGGAGTTTTAAGGGCTGTATAAAGGGACTGAAAGGGGGGGATTCATAGGAACATTGGGGATTGCCTTATGCTGAGTGAGTGAGTAAATAAAGATAAAAAATAAAAAATAGCACCAGTTGGTCAATCTATCTCTGGCTGGCAGTAGTTCTCTTGGGGTTTCTTCAAGCTGTACTGCAAGATGCTGGAGATCAAGCTTGGGACAGATGTTATACCACTAAGCTGCAGCCACCATGAGTTCTGCAATGAATACTGGCCTGGGCCGGGTGCAGAAGTTTAGTCAACACTTTTAACAGGTTAGGAAGGAGATGGGGCAGGGCAGATGCTGGGCTTTTGCTTATCAGATGCCAAGTAAGAAGGGAATCTTTTCTTAGTTCTCAACTAACATGGTGAAGCTGTGGACTGAACAATTGTCGACTGCAGGTTTCTGCTTCCATAATTGAATGCTGCTCCATAAAACAATTTCCCTGTGTATAGAAGCCTAGGATTGAAACTTCTTCCTGACATGCTGGCTCTACTTTTGCATGGAGGACTGTCCAGTCATGCGCATCTTTATTGCCTTAGTAAGAACTAGAGCTTTGATTAACAAGGAAATACTGTGGCAAATGTTGTGGCTAGATAATCATATTCATCCTGGCACTGGGTGCATTATGATCCCCTATTTCCCCCCCCTCCTGCAGGGTATTATAACTCCTCAGACGCCCACTGAACATCTCAATGAACATCTCGCACAGCACCATATGGCACAGACAAGTGTCCCGGCCCAGCAAGCTGTTATGGTATGTTGGGATGGGGGGAGAAACTCCGCAATTTGGTTCACAATTTAATGCAAGCCTACCTAATTCACACTTTGCAGAACAATGCGCTAACTGAAACACAGCTATCCTTTGCAGTTCATATTTTTTCCAACCAATGCGTGCAAAAATAAGCTGGGCCTTTGGGAGTTCTTTGTAGGTGCTTCCAGTCAGCATCCCCTTTTAGATGAACTAGGTCTTCATCTGCCCCACACATAGTGTCATGTAGGAGGCCTTAAGTTCCCTTCGGGGTGTCAGTATTTTGTAAGAGGGATTCAAATGCAGTAGGTTTGCCCTACTGAAGTGGATTAAAGGGGGTCTGCTTGCCTAGTGTAACACATCCACTTTTTTATATACAGTGGTACCTTGGGTTAAGTACTTAATTCGTTCCGGAGGTCTGTTCTTAACCTGAAACTGTTCTTAACCTGAAGCACCACTTTAGCTAATAGGGCCTCCTGCTGCCGCTGCACCGCCTGAGACCGATTTCTGTTCTCATCCTGAAGCAAAGTTCTTAACCCGAGGTACTATTTCTGGGTTAGCAGAGTCTGTAACCTGAAGCGTATGTAACCTGAAGTGTATGTAACCTGAGGTACCACTGTATATAAAAAGAAATGCACTGCAAAGCATAGCTTGGATGAATGATTGACAGGAAGGCATGTTACACCATACAAGGGATTCGGGATGAATGCTTGTTGTCATTTGACTTCCCCACAAGCAAATCTGAATGCATGCTCAACCTCTGCATGAGGCTTGTGCAAGTAAATGAAGATGAATGCTCAATAAATAGATGATCTGCAAGAGATCATATTGTCCTTTCTACATATGAATGTACAGCTTACTATCTGAAACACTTCCCAAGCATTCCCCCCCCCAACATACGACTAAGGTTAGCTTGACATATATTCTTTAAACACCAGTCAATTTGCATGTATCTCCATTCATCTCCTCACAACAGTCCCATTTTCCTTCTGATCTATAATTTGCTCTCCTTATATCTTAGCCCCCTGCTGTTGTTAGGTTTGCATTGCTTAAAATAAAACAAAAATGCAATAAAAGTGTACTTAAAAAGAAACAAAACACCAACAACCCAGCAATAGCAGGTGAGCCCCATAGGCGACTGGAGGGCTACAGTGATCGTGGTGTGATAGAGATTGCTTAATCCTTCCTGCTGGTTTGTTGTTCAACAGAACTGGAAAACAAATCCTTAAAGCAAAGTTTTAAAAACAATCATAACGAGCCCAGTGAGTGGTCTGGGATCACCTGACACTGCAAAGTTGCTAAAGCTCAGCAGGTGATAGATCTGCAGTGTCCTATAGAGGAGACCACAGGTCCTTTGAGGAATGCCTGGAACAATAAGTTACGTTTTTAGCATGGAGAAGAGGAGGTTAAAGGGAGACAGGATAGTGGTCGTCTTAATATCTGAAGAGCTGTGGACACACAAACGATGGAGCAGACTTAATTACTGCAGAAAGCAGGACCAGTGGGTTGAAAATTGCAGGAGAAGCAGATTTTGGCTGAATGTCGTTAGGTGTAAGAGCTGTTTGATGATGGAACAGACTGGTGGTTTCTTCTTCACTGGGCGTTATTTAGGCTGAGGCTGCCTGGGTCAGTGATGCTATAGTTACCTGTTGCATTGCAGATTCTTAGGAACATAGGAAGCTCCCTTTACGCTACATCAGGTCATCGATCTGTATAGCCCAGTTTCTCTGAAGGCGGAAATAATAACTGCATGTAAAAGTTGCAGATTGGGTAATGCTCCTTTCTCATCTATGCTTCCAGCCAGTGTATCACTTCCCAACTCAGATAGGGATGATGCATCATTTGAAGGAACAGCTTGAGGAGAGAACGCGCATATTGCAGGCTGACATCAAGACGCAACAAGAGGAACTGCATGTGATCAAGGAACAGCTTCAGCTGGTGCAAGACTCCAATTTGCAGGTATTTCCTATATAGGGAACCTCAGGCACGGGGGCAAAATGTGGTCCACAGATATTTTGCAAGTCCCTCTGTCCACATGTGTTCATGTCAGTCATTTATTGTAAAAGAAAAAAAAGAAAAAGTGGTGGGGATATCAACTTTTATAAAGTTTCCCTGACTGCGGGTGATTATTACTTGCTATAGGTGCAACTGCTGAATGGCCCACACTACAAACCTGAGTGTACTGAATAAACATGCTTAAAACACATAGAGTTGCACCCCTCTTTTATATGTAGCCGAGGGAGAGGGCCTTTTCCATGTTGGAATATAGAAAGCTGCCTTTTATTTCTTTATTAAAATATTTATGTACTGCTGTGTCACAACAATATATCACAGCGATATAAAAGTTTACAGTATAAAAGCAATCAGACCAGACTGTAATATCATAAAAAAGTTTTAAAGAATTTTAATGGAAAAGCAGCACTATATACAAGTGTTTTAAACAAGTAAATAAATATACTGGCAAAGCTCTGCAAACAGGTATGCCGGATCCCTCTTTGCTTCAGCAGGAGTCAATGTGTATACGTTTGTTGCATAAGGCTACGCAGCAATTCATTCACCTGGCCTTGCGGTGTTGCTAGTATTTCTCCAAAGTAAGAAATTATGTGCAAAATAACCTTTCATTGCTCAAGTGATTTCTTCCCCAAAAGCCTTACAGTTTCCATTTAGAGTGTGTTGGTGTAGGGAAAACAACGAACTTCAGCCATTTGGAAATTAGGGGTTATAAGAATAGAGTCCTGTGACACCTTAAAGACTGATGAATTTAGTGTAGCATAAGCGTTCCTTTGGACGCGGGTGGCACTGTGGGTTAAACCACAGAGCCTAGGACTTGCCTATCAGAAGTTTGGCGGTTCAAATCCCCATGACGGGGTGAGCTCCCGTTGCTCGGTCCCTGCTCCTGCCAACCTAGCAGTTCGAAAGCACGTCAAAGTGCAAGTAGATAAATAGGTACTGCTCTGGCAGGAAGGTAAACGGTGTTTCCGTGCGCTGCTCTGGTTCGCCAGAAGTGGCTTAGTCATGCTGGCCACATGACCCGGAAGCTGTATGCCGGCTCCCTTGGCCAATAAAGTGAGATGAGCGCCGCAACCCCAGAGTTGGCCATGACTGGACCTAATGGTCAGGGGTCCCTTTACCTTTAAGCCTTCCTTATTCATCATATGTCATGTAGGAACTACAGTTTGCTTTAGCCCTTTCATTTCAGCATGAGCAAGACTCGCTGTCTGTTAGACTGAAACTACCAGAGACCTTTTTTCCACCAGCCTCTGCTGATACAAGCAGCACCCTGCTTATATAGATGCCCAACTCCACATGAGCGTTGAGGAAAAGTGGTTATTGCTTGACAAGTAGAGAAAAGGGAATTTCATTAAAAGCAACAGTTCTGGATGTGTTTTTAAAAGAAGTTTAAAAATGCATATTTGTGTTAAAATATAACCATTTCCCCCCCCTGGTGTGCCAACTCTCAGTTTTAATCACTGATGGGTTAACATGAGAATATGTTTGATGCTTGGGTGACATCTAATGGCTGTTCTGGATGTTGCTGCACTTGGCGAATTCTTTTCACAGCACTGTTCTTGCTACAAGCTTAACAGCCCCTAAGGTGTTTTCTGCAACATAGACACAAAAATAGTGCAGTAGTGGTGGGTTTATTCGGCCAGAGGGACAAGAGTTAGACAAAACCAAACCAAAACATTTGTTGCATAGAATGTTACAGGAATCCAGCTGGTTACGGGATGTGCACTGCTTGTAAACGAAACAGTGTGACAGCCCCATAGCAAGAGTATTGAAAGCAGAATTGAATGTGACTGCCACAATAGCATCAGGAGCATGAATCATCGCAAGTGCACAATAAAAACGATGCCTGGTTGGCCAGCATCTACAGAGGTTACTTTACTTCTGCGGGCCCTCTTTATTTTGTGCATGCCAAATTTCAAGCCACCATCTTTGTAGGCGTTCCCATGTGTGCATTGCTAGTGACAACCCCCAATGTCTCACCCCACTCCCACTTTTCCGATAGATGCTGATGCAACAGCCTATGCCCATGGTCTTCAGCGGGGTGCAACACCAGAACCCAAGGAGGCCTTCCCAGCAACAAGCAGCAACGGTTGCGAGCAGACCACCCGCGTCAAAGAAATCCCAGCAGCAAGGCCTTATGGGATCAAAGCAGTTCTGCAGCACACACCTGGCATCGCCTCAGCAATTCCTCAGGGACCCTTGTGTCACATCATCCCAGGTGGTGGTTTTTGTTCAACGTCGTGCTAAATGCATCACCATTTTAAAGCTGTGTAACCCGGGATGGATCTACACACTGGGGCACGGGATGGGACGCTAGGAATAAGTCAGAAATTAAATAGTTATAACAACAGAAAAAAACGCTATGGAAAAGCGCTTAGAATTTTATTTATCTTGCTCTCCAGCACCACCTGGTGTTGCATGTTCATAACACATTCAAAACACTGATTTTTTTGACTAATATAGCTGAGTCCCTGGTTACTGCCTGATCCCCTATAGACCTACTACCCTGACTTTGCAGGGCCTTCATAAGACTTGCAGGGTCTTCTCAGGGGCGATACTGCAGCTCTGGAATCCACCCCCATTGTGGTGATTCTTGTTCTTGTCTCTTATATAAAAAGTTTAAAGTGTTTTTATTCTAGCAGCCTTTGTAATTCGGCTGTTTTGGATATTACAGTGGTACCAGCATACGCTGTAGGTTACATACACTTCAGGTTACAGACTCCGCTAACCCAGAAATAGTACCTCGGGTTAAGAACTTTGCTTCAGGATAAGAACAGAAATCTTGCTCTGGCGGCAGCAGGAGGCCCCATTAGCTAAAGTGGTGCTTCAGGTTAAGAACAGTTTCAGGTTAAGAACAGACCTCTGGAACAAATTAAGTACTTAACCCGAGGTACCACTGTATATTGATTGATGGTTCTTTTGATTCTAGCTGATTACAGGGTTTAGAGACAGATAGTTGAACTTAGTTCACAATTTCCGCATTTTTCACTCCATAAGACGCACCTGACCATAAGACACACCTAGTTTTTAGAGGGGGGAAAAAATATTCTGCGCAGAGCATGTAAGCGGCTCTTGCTTTTCTTGCTTTAACGCAAGCAAAGCGAGAGCCGCTTACATGGTTTCTCTCCCGCTTTGCACAGCTCTCACTTTGCTTGCCCATCCTTCCTCCTGCCTCGCTGTAAAAGAGGAGGAGGAGACACTGGGCCATGTGTTCTTTAAAGGGAGCACTGAGCAGAGCCTGTGTGCGGCTCTTGCTGGCTTTTCCAGGAGGTGGGGAAGGGACGGAGGGCTGCCCGTCAGGGTGCAAGGGTGCCTGGGTGCCCCCCTGCATTGGAGATGGTATTTTGGCTGCATTAGGCTCAACACTAAAGAAAATGGTTTTCCTATTCATATACCAGTTTGCATGGTTGCAAGCTACTTTGAGCCCTCTGTGTAGCGGAAGAGAAGGATGTGAACATACCAAACAAACAATGTGCTCATTCTGACAAAGGGGTGTGTGCATTTATGTATCAGGTACAACAGCAGCAGCAGCAGCAGCAGCAGCAACAACAACAACAGCAACAACAGCAGCAGCAGCAGCAAAAGCAGGCCATGAGAGGAAAGCAGGTCCAGCAGGCCTGTTTGCCAATGCAGATGAGCATTGCGATGCCGCTGTACAACAACCCAATGGTGTTCTCTCAAGCGCACCCTATCAATGCCTCTACTCCAATGTCAGCTGAAATTGGTGAAAGGCAACAGCAGTCCAATTATACCCAAGATCAGACTCTAAGGTACGGATTCAGGTATATGTATGCTGAGAAGTCCAAGTAGGGGACGTTACTGATGGTATTATTATTATTATTATTATTATTATTATTATTATTATTATTATTATTTTATTCTCTCCTGGCGATGAGCTGATTCCAGTTCCCTTCGCAGTTCGTTCTGGCAGCCTTCCCCTACTGTGGCTCTCCACATGTTGCTTGACTACACTCCCATCTTCCCTTGGCTGTGATGTTGATGGGAGTTGACATCTAGAGGGCCACAGGTTGGAGAAGGCTCCATTGCTTTGCTTCTCCTGGGCTCATTTGTATGAGTGGTCCTTCCAATAGCCAACTTTCCAAGCCAGATTGTGAAGTGTTAGGTACATCCTGCACCGTTTCCCTGCCTTCACCCAAGGCAAATAATATCAGCAGTGAGGTGTGACTGTGAGGAAGGGGCAACCGTTTCTGCCCCTGCAGAAGCCCAGATGAAAATCCCTCCTGGAAGCTGGTATTTGCATTGGGAGGAAATCCCTTTTTGACACCATGCAGCTCCATTTTTTATTTTAGGAGGGATTTTCCTCTTCAGCCTCTGCTGGGGAGGAAGGGTTTAATGCAAAACAACAGCAACAACAAGCACTTCAGTGCTGGTTTGGTCCCAGTGGAGGACAAATGGAGCCCTGCCCCATCAACTTCAGCCTGTCCTGAGCTAGCCCCAATTTGTCTGCCTTCTTTCTTACAATTGGTCTGGTAGAGTGACTCTGGCTGCCAGCTCCCTCCTTCCCTGCCTCAGTGCTGCGCCCTTGAAGAACTTACAAGGGAGGAGGATGCAGGCAAAATTAGAGTGAGTTGGCTCTGTCTGTCATTGGCTCTGGCGCCACCTGGTGTTGGTCTTCCTGTCTTCCTCCCTATCAATCCCAGTGTGCACCACCCACCAGTCTTTGGTCCCTGGTCTCTGAAGAGGCAAGCAACCGCTCTGAAACTGTGCTGGCAAGAGGCTATCGAACCTGCTCATTGCCACATTGTTAGGTCATCCTGTGTGGCCTGCAACATCTGGTGCGCATGGGAGCAATCAGTCTTCATAGATCAATACTGGCAGACAGCAGGCAAAAAAAGCCTTCCCACAATTAAAACCAAACAATTTCAGGGTAAGAAGCCTCTATATTAGAGGCTGCCTAGTCCTTTCCCCTGCTCGGCACAGGAATCTTTTAAACTAGGTGTTAGGTTGTGGGCGAACATATCAGACGATACAGCGATTCTTCCAAAGCAGCTCTTTATTTGTAAGCTGGAACAGAACCGATCTAAGGAGCTCAGTCAGCCTGCTTATATAGAGCTCCAGAACAATGTAACTGTTGCCATTTTCTAAAACTATCCAATCACTGAACGTCACTTCCAATCCTTCATTTGCATACAAACTATCCAATCACTGAACGTCATTTTCTATCCTTCATTTGCATAACTATCTACAGTATCCCCCTGCTGGCCCAGGGTGAGAACTTCAGTACATAACACTAGGATTCCCTGACATGTGGCTGCACAGCATCTTCATAGCTACTTCCACCAGCTCCCAAGATCGCTCTGCTCTGTTCCACTCTTGAACAAAACCAAAGCAAAGAGGGGACGTCATGGGAAGCATGTAGAGGATGCATAGGCTGGGCTGCCTTCCTGTCAGAAGTACAACACAAAAAGGCAGGCTAGTACCTCTAAATGGGCAAAGCTGACCCTAGACTTCCATTTTCAACTTCCATAGTAGTTAAGATATGAATGCAGCCTGGGCTATGTGCCCTGCATGCTGAACAAAAGATTATGCACCCAGGCAACCTAAACTCTCTGCCATGAAGAGCTGGATTCTGCCAGCAGCATACATTATGCAGGAGAGCTCCCTTTTCTGACTTTGCCTAAAGTATTCTGCATTGTTAGAATAGTTATACCTGATTTTATTCTGTGGTTTGGTGACTACAAAAAAGGGGAAGGAAGAGCACTGAGCCTTTGCTTGCTGGCCACATTAAACCCTTGTCCTGCCATCACTCCTGCTTCCGAGGGTTCGGAGAGCATTGCCACATCTTTCAAGCAGATTGTCACAGCAGTGGGAGCTGGAAAAGGCTGCATCAAGGGGGTGGTTAACCAGTGGGCACCCAGATGTTGCTCCATCAGGACCAGATCTAGTTCCACTGCTGTGGAAAGGGTTGCCTTTTGAGGCAACCTCCGTTGGTTTTTGATCTGTTACCTGCTACCTGTGTTGCAGATTTGCTCCGGAGCAGCAAGGGCTGCCTGCTGCAATACAGATGCAGCCAATCACATGCGCCGCCACTCCGTCACCCATCTTTACCTCCTCTGTGATGATTCCACGCACCAATATCGCCCCGCAGCAGAGCCACCCTCCTCCCAACACCCTCCACCAGTGGCAACCGCAGCCAGTTCAACAGCATCACCTCTACCTTCAGGTAACAAGCTACTAGTTTCCAGCGAGATTGTGGAAGGTGTGATGACTGATAGGAATGCCGAGGTGGGAGGCAAGGTCTATAGCTTTAACTGTGCACTGTGTGAAAGCTTCCTTTTGCTAGTCCTCAAGGCTCAGCTTTACTGGGTGACCCTGTCTTCCAGTATTACAAGAGGAGGGGTACATATGTGGGAGGGCTGGGCGTTCCCAGCACTAAAGGCTGTTGCATTATCCCGCAGATGCAAGGTGCAGCTGAGCCGGGCCAGAACCAGCGCCTGTTCCAGCAACCTCATGTACCGCCGCAGAACGCCACCATGGGATATTTTCACCACCCGCAGCCGCAGAGCCAGCACCTGCAAGGCCAGCCTTGCAGTTTACAAGACCTGCCTGAAATGCAGCTGCCTTGAGGCCTTGGTGGTGGTGGCCGTCTTGGGGGTAGCAGCTGTGCTGAGCAGAAGTGAGTGGATGGAGGGGCAAAGCACAGAGGAGATGAAGGTCCTTCCTTCCTGGTACGCCTGGAAGGTGAGGAACATGCCAGAGCCGGGGAAGGGCCCTGGCTGGAGTGGAGAGCAGGTTGGGAGTTTCTTGCACTTACCTGGAAGGAAAACAAAGGAACCACCCAGGAGCGACACTACTCCAGCAAAGTGGGATCAGAAGCCAAGCTTGGCATTTCTTAACCGCTTAAGCTGTGTGCAGCTAGAGCATCTCGTCTGTACATCCTTTGGCTAGAGATGGGGGTGGGGGGAGTGGAGTCCGGGGGCAAGGCTGTTTTATTTTTGGATGCTTCTGTCTGCCAGGAAAGGTTCGCTGGCAGATAGGATTCATTGCTCACCTGCAATAATTAAAACAAAAATGAACTTAACTTGCCCGAGTGAGGGGGAGAGGATTATTTTTCAGGAGAGCAGCCGCCTTTGTGTGCTGCAAAGCCATATATATGAATATTAGTTATATTTATAAATATGGTAGATGGAATTCTAGCCTGCAGGTTGTTTTTTTTAAAAAAATATTAGTAAAGTTTACACGCTGATGCGTTACGCGGCAGAAAACCACACACCTGTGCAGGAGGCAGCCAAGTCTTATTTTTTCCTTTTTTCTAAAATAATCGTTGCTGAAATTCACTGTGAATCACTGTGAACACAGATGGAACTGTAAGCATCAACCCACGACCACATAACCTTTTTCTTTTGTGGATGTATTTGTGTATATACAGATTTCATTTTTGTGTAGTAGTTCATGTGTGGATTACTGAACATATTCCCCAGCACTCTATCCCATTACCCAGCCATTTCCCTATATGTGAATCCCATAGTTTCTTTGGATAATTGGGTAATGCTGCTGCTGTTTATGACACCACTCTTGCCTGAACTTCTTTTTGCACCAGCCCCTTTCACTGTTAAAGAGTTATGAGAGTTATGATGTGTCTAAGAGTTTCTCCTATTTTGTTGCAAAGTCCAGATATATAAACCTACCTATTTCTACTGCCCATTTAGCCAAATATATATATATTTTTCAGGAGGTGCAAGAAAGAGATCCTTCCCTTTCTTTCTCTCTGTGTCTATCCAATGAACCTTTCTGTGGGGGAGGTCTCTTGATGCCCAAAGACAAAAGCAAACTTTGTGGTTTTGCTACTTAGTAGGTAGAATTTGGCAAAGTGGAGTTTCTACCTAAACAAGGATACCTACGATGTTACAAGTCAGTAGCGTTAGCAATAAATTGTATTTTTTTAAGTGGTCACTTTAAGTGTGTTTATATATTTATGAACGTTTTCTTTAAAAAAAAAGAATATATTCTTCAGTGGGTGTGTATACCAAAGTGTCCCCTACTGTTTTGTGTGTTTCCAAAGGAAAATTAATACTTAATTAATTGTTAGGGGCATTTTTTGTTTTGTTTTTGCAAATGTAAGTGTGCTCGACTTGTACATTTTTTATATGCTGGGTGCAGAAGGCAACTTTCACTAAAACTTCTTTAAAGAAAAGAAGAAATGAGGTTGCATTTAGGGATCTGGTTAACAACAACAACAACAACAACATCCACCTGTTGCTGGCTGTTAGGAAGAGGGTTTTTCTACCTGCAACATCAGAGTAGATTCATTTAGTAAAGGTTCAGGGCCATAACTTCAATGAAAAACAAAGCTACAATCATTTGAAGCATAGTAGCTCTGTATTCTGAAGATTCTCAGGCAGCACTAGAGATCAATCACTGTGTACAAAGGGCCTTTTCCCCTTTACTTACCAGTACAGTGGTACCTCTGGTTACGAACAGGATCCGTTCCGGAGGCCCTTTCGCAACATGAAAAGCCCGCAACCTGAAGTGCCATATCTGCGCAGATGCGTGGCGCGATTTGGCGTTTCTGTGCATCGAAACCCGGAAGTAACCCTCTCCGGTACTTCCGGGTCGCCGCGGGACGCAACCTGAAAAAAAGTAACATGAAGCAAACGTAACATGAGGTACCTCGGGTTACAGACGCTTCAGGTTACAGATGCTTCAGGTTACAGGCGCTTCAGGTTACAGACGACTCTAAGCCAGAAATAGTACCTCGGGTTAAGAACTTTGCTTCAGGATGAGAACAGAAATCGTGTGGTAGCAGCACGGCAGCAGCGGGAGGCCCCCTTCGCTAAAGTGGTACCTCAGGTTAAGAACAGTTTCAGGTTAAGAACGGACCACCGGAACGAATTAAGTTCTTAACCCGAGGTACCACTGTATTGTTAATTCTCAACTACTGATGTGCAAAAACACACAACTAAGATTTCACAGGCCCTTCGAAAGTGTACAGGTGTACTTTGCTTGCTTTAATTGCAATACATAGTCCAAACCTGCAAAGAGTCTACTGGGGGGAAGTGGCCTTCTCAGCTTGTCCCGTGTCTTTTAAGAGGAGAATGTAAGGCATTTAAGAGGAGGTTGGAACCACCTTGCTTTCAAGTGTAATGCACAATGTATTGCTTTGCATTAGGAAAAGATGGGTGGGTACATAAAGGAGAGCTTATATCTTTCTCCAGTTCATTTCCCCCAGTCAATCTAAGGAAGGAAAGTCAGAGCAGCTGCCAGAGCTTCCTCTGGCTGGTACTTCCCACTTTTTAGTGGCCCTCTCTTCTCCACCAAGGTGTATGTGTGAGAACGGAAAACACAATAAATCTGGAACCAGCTCCTCTATTTAGTCCTTGGCAGGCCCAGGGCACAGTAGACACCTAGGCCAAAATGCCAGTTTAGAAAACAAACAAACAGCATTTCAAAGAATGTAGAATATGGTTTTCTTTTTCCCCTTGCTAACTGCAGGAGAAAAGGCTGGAGCAACTCTAGGCATGTCATTATTTCACTGATAGCTGCTCCGCCACCCCAGCAAAATGTTGAGGCTTGCAACCAGCTACAGGGATCCTGTTTCAAATGTTCGGATTTGTGGCTTTTATTTTTTGAAATAATAAATGTATTAACCACATGCAAGAAACCTAAATGAAAACACACTAAGCACCAACAATGTCAGCTAGTCTGTCATTTCTTGGAAAAAAGGCGTAGGAAGGCATTATTAAACAACAGCAGCTGTCTGAAAAGGGTTTCACATGTGGGCGCTGTAATGTTGTGCCGGTCTCTGCCAACGAGCTCAGCACTGGTGCTCATTTGTTAAAACTGCAGATGCAATGGAGCTAAGGCATTATTAGGCCAGGGCTTGGAACACAGTGGCCCTTCAGCTGATGTCTGATTCCAGCTCTCATTAGCCCCAGCCAATGATCATTAGCCACCCATCATGTAAAGCTGTGTCTAGTTCTAAATGGGCACCACAGCCATTTCAAGTTGAGGGTTCTCTCCCCTCCCTAACCTGGAATAGGGTCACTTTGCTCTTGTAAGTAACCGGCATTTGGTAGTGCTAGTTCCCCCTTCAGAAAATGCTACTGAAATCATCCTATGCAGGGGAGAAAGTTTCCAGTGCCAGGCACAAGGCAGTGGGCATCTGCTTGAATCACTGAATCATAGAGGTGGAAGTGACCTTGAGGATCATCTAGGAATTTGCAGCTGGATCAAACCTGCAGCCTTAGCGTTATCAGCACCATGCTCTTACCAATTTAGCTATCCAGCTGAGACAGGAGACAGCAATAGGACCGCTTTTAAGAGGGGAGGGGTGCACATTAGCTGCACACCCAGTTCTGCTGTGTACTTGTATCAGTAGTGATGTCAAGGCCACAGCAATCGTCCAGTCCCCCAGTGGGATGAATCCACTCCCAAAAGTAGTGGTATCAACACTTTCGGTGCTAGTGAAGGAGCATCCTCTGTCACTCTTAGGTCCTTTGTTCCGTTGTCACTTTGAGCACAGGGATAGCAATCCTTTGGGAAACCCTGCAGAGGTTGTTGACTCTAACTCCCACCATCCCTAGTTAACACAGCCAATAGTTGGGGGTGCACAGCCTCTTTCATAGAAACACACCAATGTTACCTTTCTCCCCCTCCCATCCCCTATCTTCATGCACTTTAGAACACCTGGGGGGGGGGTCAACCTTAATAAGTTTTTGCAGCAAGTTGTCAACGTCACATCCTCCCCCACTTCCATTGGTTTTTTTTAAATGTGACGGACTCAGCAGAGGCTGTGGAGAGGAGGTCTGTATGCCCTCTCTGGCATCTACATCTCTGGCTCTTTGTCTCTCTCGCAAGGCACTTTGGAATTTGAGGGACAAGATGTAGCTCCTCATGCAAACCCAGTAAGTGGGAGAGCCTGACTGTCTTATTTTAGCTGTCTGCACTCAGAACTTTAAATCCGGATTTTGTGGAGAAGGCTGGGCATGTTGGATAACAAAATTAGTTTGGGAAAACACCCCAATCAAACAGAACCAACACGGTTTGGCATGTCTAAGGAGGGGTAATTAATGGATCATCTTACAGTCTTGCAGGGCATTTGGATTTCTTTTTGAGCCCGAGTTATGCCCGTTTCCCCACGGTTATACAGACCTATATGAGACTAGTTTGTGGTGGGCTGTGCTTTAGAAATCAAGCCCTTAGTATGGCAACCACATGCACTGGGGAAGAGATATTGTTTTACACTGGGGGAAAGGTAAAACCATGCACTTTATTAGTAAGGAACTTCTTCCTTCCTAAAACGTTGCACGAGGTGGGAAGGTCGCTGCCTGGTGTTGATTCATTGCATGCACTGTTCAGGGGAGGAAGAAACAGTATGCCAAAATGCACGTTCCATTTTATTGTGAAGTTTGAACCAGTTCTCCCCATCCCCTGACAAGAGAGAGAGGGGCCAAGATCCGGCACCTTCCCTTCAGTGTTTCTGCAGTGCCTTACTTAGGCAATTGCCTAGGTCGGCTCTGCATTGGGGACTTTAGATTTAGCTGCCACCCACCTTCAAGCTTTCTTTCTTTCTCCCCATCCCAAAACAGATATATTTTTTAAGAAACTGATGCTATCCAATGGTTTACCTCTGTGTTATGGGAGAGAAGAGTTTGGAATTGGATAGAGTTAATTAGCCTGGAGAATCCAAGGGGACAGTTCTACTGGTTAACAGTTCCATATTAGATATAATGGGCCCATGGACTCTTCGCTGGTGTTTATTTACAACTCTGGCTCAAGAGTTTCCCATGGCGCCTCGAAATACAAATGTGAGAAGGCTATAGCCTCATTTTGATGTATAAAGAGGATTTGTTAACGCAATTAAAGGCTTCAGAAAACAAAGGCACATTTCTGAAGCCTTGCACTTTTAAATGCATTTTGTACATAGATATAAATATATATAAGCTAACGGCTGGTTGATCTGGCCAGGTTTGGTTTGACAGATACAGATTCTTCTAACGTACGTTGTCTATATCGTGGCATATTAACTATGTAAAAAAAAAAAAAACCACACGAAAAGAAAGGACAGAAATGAAAAGATTTTTAAAAAGCAGCAAAAGCCTTAGAATTGAATATTTAGTTTATTTTATATGATGTCAAAGATAGATACATTTATAAATGTTCCTATTCATAAAAGTATTTTGTAAAATGGGCAGGGAGGGGGTGAGGAAGTGTCTTATGGGGGCATTTAAGAATTCTAGCTGGGAATACTCACACTGTTGTGAAGGTCCATTGGCCAAGAATCAACATGTCTCCCATGTGCTTTAACAGATTTGTACATAGTATTTTGAAAGAAAAATAAAAATGTACTTTTATGAACTCTTACTGGGTGTCTACCTCTTTTGTACTTGGTGAAACGCACAGTTTCCCCTATTCATGAGAACAGAGCAAGCCGGCTGACCGCTGAACAGAAGTCACCAAAAAAGGCCAATTCAGGATTTCCAGCGTATTACTATAGACTGATTATTTCTACCCCATTCTGCTTACATTCTCGTCAGTTTGTTACTTGCACTTAGCTCAGTGAGGTTGCCCTGATTACCTTTTTTGGGGGGGGGGAGAGTTAAAAGCAGGTTTATTGGGGGACGGACGTGGTCAAGGCTGCCATGTCCAGACAGCAGCTCTGCGGAGAAGAAGAGATGAGTTTGGATTTGATATCCCGCTTTATCACTAGCCGAAGGAGCCTCAAAGTGGCTAACATTCTCCTTTCCCTTCCTCTCCCACAACAAACACTCTGTGAGGTGAGTGGGGCTGAGAGACTTCAGAGAAGTGTGACTAGCCCAAGGTCACCCAGCAGCTGTATGTGGAGGAGCGGAGACGCAAACCCAGTTCACCAGGTTATGAGTCCACCGCTCTTAAGCACTACACCACACTGGCACCGACTGCTTCTCTGGCCTAGCGGTACTTGGAGGTCAGCACAATGCTGTCGATGGAGACGCTGATGCCTGGACCATTGATGTCCATTGCCGGCAGGAGGTATTGGTTCGGCAGCCTGAAGTTGACGGGGTCCGCGAGCAGGTTCTGGGCGAGCAGGGCACTCAGGTTGCCAAGAGCGCTGGCGATGTTGGTGGTGGGGCTGGCCGCGATCAGCCTGGGCACAGCCTGGGCACCAATGTCAGCAGAATGGGACAGGATCTCAGCCCAAACGGGCTGCAAGTGGCTCTGGTTGACTACGCTCAGCACCATCCTTGCAGTTCAACCTCTTCGGTGCTGTTGGAGTGCGGGCAGCCATTTTATCACCGTCCACCCCGGCCTCCCCATCCCCCCAAGTGGCCTCTCAGTGGCGTCTCTCTCGGGCTCTTCCTTCCATTAGCACTGCTGCCTCTCCCGTGTCCCAGCCTCCTACGGCCTTGGCTGGGATCCGGGACGCCTGATTACCTTAACAGGGAGTAGTAAAGGGGGGGACACAACCTTGCCTCTGCTTCTTGACCTCTCTGTGGCTTCCAGTACCATTGACCATATCCTTTTTCCAGGACCAGATCTGTGGAATGGGAACTGGAGGCGCTGTGCTGCAAGTCCAGAGCAGCATTTTGAGTGTTGTTTCTGGACTCCAAATCCCATCAGCCCCAGCTAACATGGCCAGTAGTCAAGGATTATGGGAGTTGTGGCCCAGGAACCTCTGTAGGGCACTAGGTTTTTAAAAAAATTAAAAGGCTTGTGGGAGGGAAGGGGATGAGCCATCTTCCTTTTCTCTAACAATATCTGCCCCCAAACCACCTCCCAGTCATCCATTTCTCTTGCAGTCCCAGCACCTACTCCTTTACAATGTGAAGAGGGTCTACTCTGAACATCTCCCCTCTGCCTCCCTCCCCAAGAAAACACTATTGAAAATCCTACCATCAACATTTTAACCATGGACAGTCAGAGGCATATTGTGAGCCAGGTTTCCACCTGCCCTACTTCCATGAAATGATCGTTTATTCATCTCCTCTCATTAAAGATACAGTGAATTTGCTGTGTACAGAACATGGTCATCAAAATACAAAACGCCAGCACATAAACATATTTTATTTCCTTGGTAGCAAAAAGGATAAAATAATTCAGTTCCTCTGGAAAACATACCATATTCATCTTATATAGAAATTTATTCTTAAAAGACAATTACACACGTATTTTTTTGCAAGCTTATTTCAATATCTCTCTCCATTAGTGGTTTGTTAGACAGCCAATAAGATGAGGAACTTTGAAGAAGGCAGATAAATACATCTTTTTTGTTGTTGTTGTTCTCCCTAAGAAATTACAGCTGCATCTTTGGCAAACTGTACTATAAAAGTTGCGACTTGCGAGGCAACAGCATGGCTACACACTACAGCAATGAACAATCATTGCAGTTGTTAGTGAAAATTTATCTCTGATCAGGTGACCTACAGTGAAGTCACCTGATACTACCCCCACGCTTTAGTGAAGTCCCTGTGCAATCAGATCTTACTAAAAAGCTCTCTCTGCCCACCAGACTTTTCTATCTGCGCAACAGTAGAATCCCCCCACCCCCCAAAACTGCTGGAGTTTGCAATAGTGTGAGAAGTCTTCGCTTTGACAGGTATTTGCTCAGTAACCTGCTCTGAACAGTTAATGGCAGCTGATAATCTAACCCTCTATGCATCCCATCATCCCTAGTGTTATGTGCCAAATGACCTCATTATGTTGCAACTTAGCCACCATGGATCTAAAGCTTCATTGCTCTGTTCTACTGCTCCTCAGCTACAAATGTTCTATATTCAGCTGCATAGAATGCCTAGAGCACCTGTGTGTGATGGAGAAAGAGAGAATGCATTGCAGAGGCGACTCTCAGGAAGATATTCAGATATTTGGAATCGCAGCAAGTACCACTGGAAAAAAAACAACAACAGCATGGCACAAACATGAAACCCAGACCCAGTGGCGTTCCACCATCTAAGCACACTAAGAAATGGATAGTAGACTTCGATCAAAACTACTGCCAAGGAATTCAATCCCTAGAGTAGGTTTAAAAGAAAAGAAAAATGCTTTTCATGGAAGGTGTTGATCCCAACTTGCCCATTCAGAGCCCTTGCTTTAAAGTTCTGTCTTAATAAACTTCTTTTTATGTGGTGAAGGAGAGACTACAGCAATCCCATCCAACACAAAGCCAAAATACTTGTTTTTTTACCAGAGTAAAGGGACTGGAGTCCCTATGTTAGAAACATCCTCTCCAAGGCTAGGTACATAAAACAGACTGTGGCAGTAGAATAGACTTCCTCACTTAAGATGGCAACAGGCTGATATCATTTCTGCAAGTTCTCCCACTTTCTGTTTTTAGGAAAAAAAGGAAAACCTGCAAACAGAAAACTAATGCATCAGAGCGAAGCTTTTTAAAAAATGTTCCTGCTAAGCTTCACATTAATAAGGAGTCTTTCGCAAGGAGAAGCATTCAAAAATGTCATTTCCCAGCTTGCATGCATAAAGCTGAAATAGATATGCATAGGTATAATACTGCCTGGTAAACAACAGCTGTGAGGTCCTGTTTAATTCCCAGGTCAGGACTTCCTGGAAAACACCGACTGAAGGTTTCATTTCAGGCAGCCAAGAGGAAAACAACTGGATTTCGGTAAATAAGAGTTTCCTGTAGGAACTTAAAAATGGAGTATTTTGAAAGGGGTGTGGGGAGGAATCAGGCTGCATGGTTTAACATATTACCCATATTGAACTGAGCAACTGTTTGGAAAAATAAATCCAGAATAATATTAAGAAAATGGATCTTTCTGTTTTGTCATGTGGAAGAGAACTCAAGATTCCATCCTTAAAGAATGGGAAAGAGATAAGGGGGAAAGACACGTAAGCGTGGAAAACAAGTTTGTAAAGAATCATCTGCTCCCAATATCCAAGCTGCATTCATTGGCAAGGTGTGTGGGTTGCGATCTAAAGGCCCACCTCCCTGGGCAACAGAGACAAACAGAAATCAGTCCCTTTTAGAAGGCAACATACGCCTTCCACAGTGCTGGTTTATTTGCATAGAATTTAGACCGAAGATTCTTTTAGCGGAAAACTTTGGACCTGTTTCAAAATACTCATAATTAAGATTAAGCCTTGTCGGGGATGCGGATAGAAAGGTCCAAAGAGACTAAGAATAAGTGGACTGATTTTTCCTCCTCTGCCTTGCCAGTTGTTAAAGCTTTTTCCTTCAGAGCTCGAAAGCTCATTCTTCCTTGTCTTGAGCAAATATGCCCATTGCTAGCAAATATCTACTTTGCACATATCACCAGAGGCTGTTTGGTTAGATAAGAAGTCTGCACATTTCAAATGCTTTTTTTAAAAAAAAGACCCACAAACACACAGAGAGAAAGAACCCTAAACACAGTACCTCTGTCACTGGTGCTCAAAATCTGATTAGTACATATAGTATGTATGCTGGTCATTCTGCATATAAAAGATTGTACCTACAAGGTTCTGGAAGATAATTTCCTTACAATTTGTAAGCAGATCTATTGGATGACATGCTTTGAAAATCAAAAGAAATTGGTTCACCTGAGCCGTGGAGAGTTATGGATTCGCCAGGCTTTCTCATCACTCAAACTGCACTATGAACCTAGTTCTGAATTGGAACTGCCATTTCCTCTTCTAGCATCAGCTAGCTCCATTTGGCTGAGAAAGACCCTGCAGGGACACTGGAGATTATTTGGGAGGAAGGGGCTTGTTGAAATTCTAGTGCTTCCTATAACCGTTATGACATCAGCAATGTCAACAAAAGAGAGACAAGTGAAGAAAGAGACCATAAGCCCCATGTGTGCGTACGCGCATGTGTGTTTCAATTAAACAGGTACTAGAAACTGGCTTAGTCCTAAAAGCCTACAGAGATATACAAGACACCAGCAGGGAACAGTTCTCCACAACAGTGTTCACCTTCACTTCACAATAATCCTTCAAGTACCATGCAATCTGTATTACAAAACTGCTTTATGCTGGCCTTATTTCTACCTCAAAAAGGAAGCAGGTGATTTAAAGGAAGGCTGCAGCCCCAGGGACCTGATGCAAGCTCCATCCCAAGCAAAGCACCCCCCCTCACTCCCCACACCAAGACCATACCAGTTTGGGCAGCGGCAGCAAAAAGAAATACACACTGCAGACATGTTAGCCAGGGTGGGCAGAGACGTTTAAACCCCTCCATATGGTCCAGCACCCTGATGTGGACGCAAATCACCAAATTCTTGGTCATGAGATACATCATTTGTTGAGTGGACAGTAACCCCCACCCCACCCTCAACTGGTCAACATGAAGGAGAGGCTGTGTGTGTGAACATTTTAGAGTGTGGGGTGGCTACACTTTGGGCTACGCAGTGGGATTTGGCCCCTGGAGCACTGTCCAAGGGTGAATGTGGCCCCTGAGTAAAAAGATAAACTAAAATGTTAAACGCCCCCCGATCTAAAGCCAAATCCACAGGAGCAAGTCTCCTTCGTTCTTCCTGGGGGCACCTGAGTGAAGACACCAGGCTGCAGTTCATGTCTATTCTAGCGCCACCTTCACTAGATGATGCTGAAATGGAAAGAAGCCATGACATCTTCCCTTTACCAGAGTGGATTTGGGAAGGGAGCCGCCATTGCAATGTGGCCTCCATGCCGCTGTGAATTGGGCTAATCTAGGGTAAGCATGGTCAGGGAACCACAGGACCTCCCACAAGTAAAAGGGTCTAGGGCCAGAAATTAAAACAGTGGGGAGGTGAACTGGGTTTGGAAGCTCCCCAAGATTGTATCAACTAGCCACTTTTTAAAAACAACAACAACAGTAATGATCAAAAGCAGCACTTGGTCCCATTCACAGAAACAACACAGCTCCCCCCCCCCTTTTAAACAGCCACGCTCAACTGACCATCAAAAAATATCTCTCCCAAAGCAGGAAACAAATTCTACATTCAGAGCTTAAGAAGCAATTCTTTGGAAATCCAACCAACAGTTACAACAGAATAGGTAAAGGCTAACACCACTCTGCAGCAAAAGTGGCAGACATTACATTCAGCATGAGAACTAGTAACACGAAACGGTGGTTTGGGAAAACAACAACCACAAACCACCCCCAACTTTGCCCCTGACAGACCAGCTTTCTATTCCCTTCCAAGTTGGCTTGTGTTGGCTGATGTGGTTTAAGTCTCCCAGGTGTACTAAAAATGCAAAATTTAGGTGCAAATTGTCCTTCAAGCTATGCTTATTTTAACTTTGCAAAAACACAAACAACCCTGCCTATGGCGTAGAGGGGAATTGAGCTGAATCTTTAACCCCCCCCCCAAACTCCTGACAAACTCAAGATGCTGAGCTCACAAACAGCCCTCTGTCCTTCCAAGTGCCTCTGTGCGGAGCGTCAGGCAGGTGCTATACTCTGGCCTTCGCTTTCAACTGAGAAACTTTAGCATTTTCCAACTTGGCTGAGACATCTACTGGCTTCTCGAAAAATCTCACCAAAGCAGGTTCATTTAGTAAAGACGCCAGCAGCTGCTCAAAGGCAAACGACCATTCGTCAGGTCTGCGTGGGCTCTGAGGTCCACCTCTTTCAATCTGTGGGGTAGGCTGAGCCTCTGGGGGCTTCCGGGCATCTTCTGCGCCCACGTTGGAGGTGGAAGGGGCCATGCTCTTGGCTGGCAAAGTGGGGCTCTGGAGTCTTCGGCCAACCTCCTCCATCTTCAGCAAGAGGCTGGTGACGGTGGCAATGGCCCGATAGAGCAGCTCCTCTTCTGGGTCTCCGTGAAACAAGTTATACAAAGTCTTTGAAAACTGGATGAACTGGGACTGGGGTGGGTGGAGAAGGGAGAAATAAGAAGGCATATTTTACAACCTCCTGTTTCTTTTTCTAAAAGCCTCTTAACATATTTACAAAGAGTGCTTCTAAGTGGGACATGCTAGCACAATCTGACAGGTTGGCAGGTACCAGAAGTGTAGCCATATTCAGCTAAGTTTGGCTGCCAAACAAGGCCTTAAGGACCACATGCAGCCCTCGAGCCAAGTGTTGGACAACCCTGGTCTAGATGTTTAAGCTGCTTTAAATTGCTGCTGGTTTTATATTTTACAGTTACTTTTTTCTTTTACCAGCTACTGATGCTTTTACTTGATTCGGAAGATTATGCTAATGCAGTTTTAGTTAACTGTGCGTCTCTGTGGGCGTTCAAGTGTCTCTATGTTTGTACATATTGCACAAACATTTAAACCATTTTTCATGTTTCTATTTTGCAAACTGCCTTGCAAAGATTTTTTTGCCATGGCAGAAAAAAATACTTTTAAAATGGAGCTGTAAAATAAATAGAGTGCCAATAACTGAATTGGCTTTCACAATGAGGACGTGTTTTCTCTCCTGATCTAGCGGACACATCTAGGGCTAAAGTTGCAGGATAGTAGATTTCTGCAGAACATGAGGAGAGGCTTCCTGACAGTAGGGCAGTTTGACAATGAACTGATTACTTTAAAAGAGACAGTCATGCTTTGGTTGTCGAATGCCTTGCGACTCGAGCGTTTTGGCTACCAAACGCCAGAAACCCGGAAGTAAGTGTTCCGGTTTGCAAACATTTTTTGGAAGCCGAACACCCGACCATAGCTGTCAACTTTTTCCTTTTTTTAAGGGAAATCCTATTCGGAATAAGGGAATTTCCCTTTTAAAAAAGGGAAACATTGACAGCTATGCGCCCGATGCAGCTTCCGCTTGAGTGCAAGAAGCTCCTGCAGCCAATCAGAAGCCGTGCCTTGGTTTTTGAACGTTTTCAGAAGTCGAAGGGACTTCCAGAACGGATTCCGTTTGAGAACCAAGGTACAACTGTACAATAAAATAGGATGGATTGAAAGAAGCAATACAAGTACAATTAAAAATTGATATGAATATTTAAGGAGGACTGCATGAACAAAGCTCACAGACTACTAGTGGTCCATTTACCACAGTCTTGACTAGGAGAATATATGAAAATTAGGGTGTTTTTCCCTATTAGGAGGAAATACAGTGGTACCTCGGGTTACATACGCTTCAGGTTACACACGCTTCAGGTTACAGACTCCGCTAACCCAGAAATAGTACCACGGGTTAAGAACTTTGCTTCAGGATGGGAACAGATATTGTGCTCTGGCAGTGTGACAGCAGCAGGAGGCCCCATTAGCTAAAGTGGTTAGCTTCAGGTTAAGAACAGTTTCAGGTTAAGAATGGACCTCTGGAATGAATTAAATACTTAACCCGAGGTACCACTGCACAGATATATGAAAACAGGGAAATGGCCAAGCAGCACAATCCATGTTTATCCAGAAATATGCCCCAATGAATTCCACTTCCCAGGCGAGTAGAGAATTGCGCCCAATCATATTCCAAGGATTCATGCCCAAGCCCCACCTACACACGTATGTACAAGCACACACACAGATGGGCATAGCTGGGGGGGGGGGGATATAAGTACAACTATACTGGGCTTTCCATGGCTGGACACCTTCGAGCAGTGGCTGGGCACAGCCTTCTGCCAGGGATGCCTGAACTCTGAATTCCCTGCATCAAGAAAGGAATTAGACTAGATGGCCCCACCCCCAAACCACTTCCTACTCTATAATTCCTTCTTACTTTTAATGACCTGTTACCCTGTTAGCGGAACCATGGGGTGGCGCTGTGGGTAAAAGCCTCAGTGCCTAGGGCTTGCCGATCGAAAGGTCGGCGGTTCGAATCCCCGTGGCGGGTTGCGCTCCCGCTGTTCGGTCCCAGCGCCTGCCAACCTAGCAGTTCGAAAGCACTCCCGGGTGCAAGTAGATAAATAGGGACTGCTTACTGGCGGGAAGGTAAACGGCGTTTCAGTGTGCGGCTCTGGCTCGCCAGAGCAGCGATGTCACGCTGGCCACGTGACCTGGAAGTGTCTCCGGACAGCGCTGGCCCACGGCCTCTTGAGTGAGATGGGCGCACAACCCTAGAGTCTGTCAAGACTGGCCTGTATGGGCAGGGGCACCTACCCTGTTAGCATGTGTCAGGCTCAGGGGTCATTGTTTGCTCCCACCAACCAACCAAACTCCAAATAACACCCCCCCCTTGCAAGTTCTCCCATAGGTGCGTTTTACCTGGTCCATGCGGGGCAAATCCTTAATGCTTTCTTCTTTTTTTAGCAATTCATCCTGCCACTGCTTCAAATAGGCCTGGATGTCAACCTTTCCTTTACCTAATTGGAAGGCAAGAAGACACAAATGAATAGTGAAATCCTCACTCTATCCACAGCAGTCTCCATGGAGTAGTTGCTCTTGCCGGATCACACTGGGGCTTTGCAGCAGGGATGAGGACTCCCAAAACCATCACCAGGGATGGTGGGAGCTGCAGTTCAAAGATATCTGGAGGACATCGTGTTGGCATGAACATAGTTCTCTGGGTGCCATCGTTTACATAGCCAAAGCAGCACCACTCTGAGGTTATCTGACAGCTTTGAGGGAGACCCAAGGTTTACAGAAGTGCAAAAATAAAAGTGTTTAGGTTTAAAATTCTGGGGTGGGGAAGAGACAAAAGCGTCCCAATAAAGACTGAGCATGGTCGGTGGCTATGAAATGCTGTTTTGCAACAGGCAAAAAGGTGAATAGGGGAATGGGACACAATGGAACATAGGAACCTGCCTTATCAAAGTCAGATTATGGGTCCACCGAGCACAATACTGTCCACACCGACTGGTAGCCGGTCTCCAGGATTCAGGCAGGGCGTCTCCCAGCCCCACCTGGCAATAACAGGGATTGAACCTGGGACCCTCTGCATGCAGGTAAAATACCCTTCATCCCATGGAATGCCTAAAATTCTCAGCATCTGGGTCCCCAGATGTTGCTGAACTACAACTCCCATCACCCCTAGCTAGCAAGGCCAGAGCTCAGGGATGATGGGAGTTGTAGTCCAACAACATCTGGGGACCCACAGGTTGAGAACCACTGCCTGATTGCTGCTACTGTACAGACTTTGGTCTTCCAAAGTGAGATTTCTGTCTTTTTCCCCCCTGGGAGGAGCAGAACTTCCCCACCCTCACTGCCTTTGCCACCTGGAGAACTTGACCTTTGGTGGGCAGCATATGGACTGCCCCCATCCTACATGCTACCCTGAGATCTCCAGAGGACAGGCAGGACTCAAACAGAGGAAGAAGGCTAGGTAGATCAATAGGTAAAGGTAAAGGTACCCCTGCCCATACGGGCCAGTTTTGACAGACTCTAGGGTTGTGCGCTCATCTCACTCTATAGGCTGGGAGCCAGCGCTGTCCGCAGACACTTCCGGGTCACGTGGCCAGTGTGACAAGCTGCATCTGGCGAGCCAGCGCAGCACACAGAACGCTGTTTACCTTCCCGCTGGTAAGCGGTCCCTATTTATCTACTTGCACCCGGGGGTGCTTTCGAACTGCTAGGTTGGCAGGCGCTGGGACCGAACAACAGGAGCGCACCCCGCCGCGGGGATTCAAACCGCTGACCTTTCGATCGGCAAATCCTAGGCGCTGAGGCTTTTACCCACAGCGCCACCCGTGCCCCAGGTAGATCAATAAAACAACCCAATTTCTCTGCTCTCCCACACTTTCTATATTGTCAGCTGCAACATCTGGAAGAGGAATTTGGCGGTTCAGGAGGGCATTCAAACTTCACGACAGTGTGCTGCCTGGAGGGCAATGGAAGCTGAGTTTCCGAAAACTGGAGTGCAGCATGTTAGCTGCTCCCAAGATCAAGGGTCTGGAAACCAAGTCTTATGAGGAACGGTTGAGAGAAGATTCTAACTCAACAGGAGGAAGAATGTTCTGTCAGTAAGAGCTGACAAAACTTCCTTGGAAGGTGGTTGCGGACTCTCCTTCCTTGGAGGTTTAAAGCAGAGGTTGGGTGGCCATTTCTAATGTGTGCACTAGGTGAGATTCCTGCATTGCAGGGGGGTTAGACTAGAGGATCCTTGGGACCCTTCCAACTTGAATATATATATTATCATAACTTAAATATTACAGCACAGAGTAGAAAACAGCATCTTCCCTGCATGATATGTATAGATTGACGCAGGTTCTCTGGATATTAATCAAGTTCACCAACCTTTTTCTGGGCTCCTGTTTAAAGCATCAGCACCTTCACAGTCCTCAGGAGAAGAAACTAGGATAGAAGAGGAGGATAAAAATGGACATAGGAAGCTGCCTCAAACCAGAGAGTTTATGGGTTGGTTTGGACAGAATGCTAAATCATACTAGAAAGAGCTGCAATGAGCACTGGGCTCATAACTTTCCCACCCCTCCCCGCAACCTGGCCACTTTTGCTTCCATCTTTTAATTACTGTATTTTTTCATAAATATTTTATTTATTGTTATTCAATTTTTTCCTAACCTGATAATAAATCTGTTCTTAATTTTGACAATGGTTTGCTGAAACAGGCCAATATCAAACCATAGTTTAAGAAGCTGGCTTGTTTCAACAAACCACTTGGTTAAGACAGAGGTTTTCAACATTTTTGGGTCCACATCCCCCTTGACCAACTACATTCTTTCTGCAGCACCCCTGTGGGGCTCAGGAGCCCAGTTATGTCACCCCTTGCCTGCAGAGCTGACAGCCTCTCACCCTCCCTTGTGGAGGGTTCTCCTCTCCCCCCTCATTGGGAGTCCTCTGGGCAGCTGCTGCTGCCGCCCCTGGTCTCTGAGTTGCCCCCTCTGCCCCAAACAGAGGTGCCTCGTCACACGGCCCCACAGGGGCCTAGGAAGCACCCCCTGGCCAGACCCAGAGGCACCATTCACCTGGCGAGCTTGTAGCCAGGGCTGCTGGAACAAACAGCTGTGCAAGCTGGGGGGAGGGGGCAGAGATGCAAAAGGGCATCAGAGGAGGGAGGATGGGAAAGAGGGAAGGCCAGTGTTGCCCATGGCACCCCTGACCATCCCTCAAGACACCCTCAAGGCTAAAGCACACTGGTTGAAAACCACTGGCTTAAGATGAACTACAGTTTAGAGTTCAGATGTTACACTGAACTCAGTGTACACTGAAGCCTCAGCCAGTTATTTCATAGCAGGTGCTCCTTAAATCTTTTTAAACAAGAGATGCCAGCTTTTGAACCAGGGACCCACTTCATGGAAAGCAAACGGTCTGCCCAATGAACTCTGGCTGTAACATCTGAATTGTTTACCACCTGAAATTTTTATAGAAAAGAGAAGCACTGGAAAACTACAGGGTCCCCCCCCCCCCAGCTGTGATGCATCAAATGCCTTTAAGTTCTGAAAGGCAGCTAAAGAAAAGGGGTCTCAATTACTGTCCACTCTATTTTTTTTGGTGTCTGTTTCATAGCCTCAGCTTAGAAAGATATGAGATGCACACTTTAAAAATTCTCATTTCCTCCCTCAATGGGACAGGCAAATGGTTGCAAATAGTTTGGCTATTACCCAATACAATTTGCTGCATTTTTTTTAAAGGTAAAGTTTATTAGTGGTTCTGAGCCACTTTTGCAAAAATGGAGCACCCTTGTCACTTTAAATTACCCCTTTCTCCCAATTCTGCTTAAAAGAACAGAGGGAGCAAGGAGAGAGACAGAGAACAGGATATGATAAGTCCTGATAAAACAGAATAAACGGTATTGAAGCAGAATTGTATAAACCCACCCTGATACTGTCATGAACACAAATCATAATGAATACATGATTTTAAAAAAGGAAACCTGGAGGGTTCCAAAGTCTAAACACTATGTGAGCTTTGCACAAGTAAGGTAAAGTAAAGGTACCCCTGACTGTTAAGTCCAGTCGCGGACAACTCTGGGGTTGCAGCGCTCATCTTGCTTTACTGGCCGAGGGATCCGGCGTACAGCTTCCAGGTCATGCGGCTAGCATGACTAAGCCACTACTGGCGAACAAGAGCAGCACATGGAAACGCTGTTTACCTTCCCGCTGGAGTGGTACCTATTTATCTACTTGCATTCTGACGTGCTTTCGAACTGCTAGGTGGGCAGGAGCTGGGATCGAGCAACAGGAGCTCACCCCGTCGTGGGGATTCGAACCTTCTGATTGGCAAGCCCTAGGCTCTGTGGTTTAGACCACAGCGCCACCAGCGTCCCGCACAAGTAGTTCATGACAAATGCTTATCAGGCAATCTTTAAATGGTGGGGTACAGTGTGGAGGGCAGCTTCTATATGAAACTACAGACCTGAAAATCCTGCTGCTTTTGCCTCTTAGAAGTTGGAACCTAAAATGCACTTCTTGGCACTTCAAGTTGGAGTTCTGCTGCCGGTCCTCTTCCCAGCGGAATGGGGGGGGGGGGATTAATCTCTGCCTGGTTCTATAAACAGAGCATGCTTGAGGCTTACCATTTAATTGGCTAAAGTGGATCAACTCTTCTTTAGATAGCTGAGTCCCTTTGGAAGGGCTTAGGGATTCCACTTCAGTGAAAGCTGCAAAAAAGGAAACAGAATTTTGAGGATAGAAGAGAACCATTGTCGCTAGAACTTTGTATTTGCAAAGGACGTTCCACACACAAAACTTTTGTTTAGTTTATCCTTGCAGCCCATTATTCCCATTATACAGATGGAGAACTGAGCCTGAGAAAGATTGTTCCTGCCTCAGGCCACCCCACCATATAGTAAGCAGCAAAATGGTTATCCTGTTCTTCCTCGAAAAAGCTCAGGGATATATCTCCCCCACCGCCACTCTCATTTTCACAACAGCCCTGAGAGGTAATTTCTTAATGAAAGCAACCTACTTTTCTACACAAAATAGTCAAAGCAGCTAATAAGGTATAAACATAAAACAATAAAATAACTGAAATATTAAAACAGCATGATAGCCAGAGGTGATAGGCTAGGACCTGGGGCGGGGGGGGGGGGGGGAGGGGACCAAGTTTCAAATCCAGATTCAGCCATGAAGTTCACAAGCTGATCTTGGGCCTGTCACTGTCTCTCAGCCTACCTTGCAAGGTTGCTGAGCGGATAAAATGAGAGAGAAGGGGAACCACGTATGCCACTCTGAGCTCCTTGGAGGAAAGCAATAACACTAATAAAATTGCATTTAATAAACACAGAAAGTGCAAGCGAGATCTTTCACAATCCCAGGCAGGCAATGGAACAACTAATACATGATCTCCCAAAAGTGACTCACCTGGAGGTATGTGCAATTTGAAAAGCAGCTTCAGCTTTTGGGTAAAGCTCCCATGATACATGACATCTAACAAACAGAGAAGGATGGGGGGGGGGAGGGAGAGAAATATTATTCATATTCAGAAGTCTCAGGTGTACAGGGGAGCGTCACCCCCAACTCTTGCTGCCTGGGTGCAATGAAACTGATGGTAAGCATCTGCTTTGCATGTAGAAGGTTCAATCCCCACATCTCCAGGGAGCCCTGGGAACTGGCCACTGCCCGAGACCCCGAAGAGCTGCTGCCAGTCAGTGTGGACAGTACTGAGGTACATGGGCCAATGAGTCTGACTCAGGATAAGGCAGCTTCCCAGGTTCTTAAGTGGACAATAATGGGCATTATGGACAAATAGTATAGCCTGCTAAGATTATTAGCGTATATAGAAACAGCTCTCTAAAAACGAACAGTGGGTCACAAATATTTGGTTCCAAATCGATTAGAAATAAATTCAAATCATTTTACAAGAAATTATATACAAAGTTAAACTTGAACCTGGGGAGGGGGAGGGGTTCAAGCTGACAATACTTAGAAACTAAAAGGTCAGAGAAAATTACAGATGAACAAAAACCGTCC
This sequence comes from Podarcis tiliguerta, assembly GCF_965153285.1. Taxonomy (NCBI): domain Eukaryota; kingdom Metazoa; phylum Chordata; class Lepidosauria; order Squamata; family Lacertidae; genus Podarcis; species Podarcis tiliguerta. The sequence continues at coordinate 41,122,358 of NC_139553.1, read as the reverse complement.
TTAGTAGCACCAATAAAGCTGAATGATATAACTAAAGCAATAAAGAAATTTAAGCCACGTAAAGGGCCAGGCATGGATGGTATACCTAGATATTTCTATAAAAAATCATCTGAGATGTTATTGCCCCATATGCAAAGATTGTTCAACAGCGTATTGGCTGGCAAGATAGTGCCTAAGTCATGGAAAGAGTCTACAACTGTTGTGATACTAAAACCAGGTAAAAATCCAGAATCATACAGGCCTATCTCATTTAAATGCAAAAAAAATTAAATCACTGGCATTTTAGTGGATAGAATGGCAAAAATACTACCAACCATAACCTGCTGAGGCTGCTTCCACTGCCATTCTTGCCACCCCAAATGGACAGTGAGCCCATTGGCAAATATAATCAACCCAGCCCAAGACTGAGGAGCACATGACCCTATGGCATGCATTCAGTAGTGTACCCAGAGCAGAGGCAAATTCTTTGAAGTTTATAAGCCCATCTAGGTTCTCATCCAGCAACCGGAATGTCCACAGAGCGAGGGAGTCCCTGTTAGCACAATGCGCCCAAGGGCTCAGGAGATGGTAGAGGACACGGAACTGCTGGCAGTCGATGCGATACTGGTCCAGGTAGGGGAGGCTGGGGTCATGGTGCTTCAGGGCCGGGCTGTCCATGCTCCAGTAGCAAGAGAGAAAATGCTCCTTCTGCAAAATATGCACAAAAGCCCATGTGTTAAATAAGAGCAATACCTGCGGGGGGAGAAAGAACAAGGATAAGAACACATTGCTTCCGTGTTGTCGCTCAGAGGTAACATTTCCCATATCTACACCTTTTTGTTGATGTCTTTGCTACATACAAAAACATGTAGCCATTCCCCCCCCCCCCAGCAGAGAGATGGAAAGAAGACACTGTCCCTACCAGAGAAGAATGGCAGATTGTACTGATTCTCGGTAGTGGTGCCCGCCCTGTGGAACACCCTCACACCAGATGTCAAAGAGAAAAACAACTACCAGATTTTTAGAAGACATCTGAAGGCAGCCCTGTTTAGGGAAGCTTTTAATGTTTAATAGACTATTGTATTTTAATATTCTGTTGGAAGCCTCCCAGAGTGCCTGGGGAAACCCAGCTAGATGGGTGGGGTATAAATAAATTATTATTATTATTATTATTATTACTACTACTACTATGAAGAAATCGCAAAAAAACGACCGGAAGAATTAGGAATCAGGAAGACCAAAATTTTAATAAGGAATGGGGAAAATATGTAATTTATATTGAAAATCGTTGTAAGCAATTAAAATTATTAGTAGGACTTGAACGTTGGACTATGGTTGCAATGGAGATTTAATAGAACTGGATCAACAGAGAAGATGCAGGAGGGGGGGAAAGTTAACATAAGGACCCACAAAGGGGAGGAAGGAAGTTCATGGGAATTTATGGAATTCATTTTTATTTTTTTGGCTTGCTTGATGATTGTTTGTAAATTTGAAACTTAAATATTTTTTTTAAAGCAGAGAAAAAGAAAGAAAAGGAACACAGGAATGACTTTTTAAATTTATTTTTACAACTGCAAACCAGCATACAAAATTACAATCTTACTTCATGGAATAAAGGTAAAAGGTACCCCTGCCCGTACGAGCCAGTCGTGTCCGACTCTAGGGTTGTGCGCCCATCTCACTTAAGAGGCTGGGAGCCAGCGCTGTCCGCAGACACTTCCGGGTCACGTGGCCAGCGTGACAACGCTGCTCCAGCGAACCGGCACCAGAGCAGCACACGGAAACGCTGTTTACCTTCCCGCTATAAAGTGGTCCCTATTTATCTACTTGCACTTAAGAGTGCTTTCGAACTGCTAGGTGGGCAGGAACTGGGACCGAACGACGGGAGCTCACCCCGCTGCGGGGATCCGTACCGCCGACCATACGATCGGCAAGTCCTAGGCGCTGAGATTTTACCCACAGCGCCAGCTGCGTCCCACGGAATATCTGGTGGTATTTATTAACCATAACGAAGAATGAGAAGCTTGGGGGATATGGGGGCATCCTGCCCTGTTAATATAGTCAAAGGAGAAAAACAAATATGCCCTGAAATTGTCAGACTGAGTCTCTCTCCAGCATCCGTCTGTGTTCAGGGGTCAAGCACCCTGGCAAACCGATGGTCCAGACATTTGTGAACTATGTTTAACACAGTAAAGGATCAGAGATAGCACTGAAAATGTCTGATGGTCAGTAGAAACACTAGCTGTGCATTCCACTAGTAGCATTCTGCCTGAAATTGCAGGTCGTAGTTTGTGGGGAGTGCATCTTTAAAATGATATTGCACAAACAAACACAAAATATCATTTTAAAGATGCACTCCCCACAAACTCTGACCTGTGATTTCAGGTGGAATGCTACCAGCTGAATGCCTAGTGCCTAAACTGTGTGTGGGGGAGGAGAGAGAGTACACCGCCTAGAGATTATAAAAATATGAAGTGACTTGATAAATGCTTTAAAATAAGTAGCACTGCCTATTGCTCAGGGACTGCAGAAGCAAAAGGGGAGGAAGAACAAAAAGTTGCTGGCTGCTATCCAAGCAAACTGGAAATAAATGTGCATTTACAGCTCCTCACTTTGTTCCATCCTTGAAGCACTAATTCCACTTCTCTACTTCCTCTTGTGTCCCGTGTCTTTTCTTGCTGTATCATCCGCTCTCAGTGTCTTTACACAGTGGTACCTTAGTTCTCAAATTTGATCAGTTCCGGGAGTCTGTTTGATGGTTCGAAAACCAAGGCGCAGCTGCTGATTGGCTGTAGGAGCTTCCTGCACTCAATCAGAAGCCACGGAAGCCGTGTCGGACGTTCGGCTTCCAAAAAATGTTCGCAAACCGGAACACTCACTTCCAGGTTTGTGGCGTCCGGGAGCCAATTTGTTTGGGAGCCAATCCGTTCAACTACCAAGGTACCACTGTATCGATATCGGCCCCTTTCGGAAACTATGGTTTGTGGTTTGTATCCAACGTAGCACTACGCCACCAATCGGTTGACACAAGGATTTACACTTGCACAACTGGACTTCTGTTGCCTCTCCTCCCTTCTGCACACCCCCCAAACTTGTTCTAGGGTTTCCTAAACTGCCCAGAGATTTGGGGAGAACATGGGGTGCATGAGGGACGAGAAGAGTGTTTTTGTTTTGGGGGGGGGAAGTCCCTCTGTACAAGCATAAATCCTTACACTGACAGATTGGTTACTTGGCACTGTATTGGATATAAACTAATAACTGCTTGGGGAAAATACAGTACAAATAAATAAATGATATTTATTATTATTATTATTTTAAAAAGAAGATCAAGAAGAGCTAGCCAGTTTCTAGGAGTTAATCAGTTCTCCTCTGTTCTGTCGGAGGTGTGTCACAGTAGGATACTCAAGGGGGAAACAAAGAAATTTTGGGAAACAAGCGCATTAGGCGAAAACAGCTTCTCACCTTGAATAATTCATACAGCTCTTCCAGGTTGCTAGGACTTATTTTCACATCCTGGGAGATAACACGCAGCTACAGAGGACAGAATGAGAGCAACCAAGTTAGGAGGATGTAAATCTCATTTCCCCCTCAGTTCTTTGTGCTTTGACATTAGCTGATTTTCAGCTCGTAAAAGAAGAGGCTGATTTCATCAGGCACAGAAGCAAAAAGCTGAGAACCTCCTGTGCACTTGGGTCGAAACACTTTTAACTTAACTCTTCCATGTCCCCTTCAACCGGTGAATGCAACCGCCTCAAGTTTCTGAGCAAAGCCATTTTAGGGTGAAGACAAGGTGCATCTGTGTTCATTAGGAACCCCAAGTTCGCATGCCTCTCTGTCTGGCCCTGTATATCACCACACCTGTCTTCAGGCGATGTCCCTCGCAGACCCTGCTTCACACTCTCTGTAGGAAAGGAAAATTCTCCTTTGTGGCCTGTAGCCCTTGGGAATGTGCCCCTCAACATGAAAAAGGTTCCCTACTCCCTTAAGAACAGAAACAAACCAATAACCTTCCACCACACACAGTTTAAAAGGCAATACCTGAATCAGCCAAAGGCCTGGGAGAAGAGGAACATTTTTGCCAGGTGCCTAAAGGTGTATAATGAAGGCGCCAGGCGAATCTCCCTGGGGAGAGCATTCCACAGACGGGGAGCCACTGCAGAGAAGGCCCCGTTCTTGTGTTGCCACCTTGTGAACCTCATGTGGAAGAGGCACACAAAGAAGGGCCTCAGATGATGATCTCAGGGTCTGGTTCGGTTCATATGGAAAGAGGCAGTCCTTTAGGTATTGCAGTCCTGAGTCATTTAAAGCAGTGTCAAGCCACTTTAAATAGCCACCCCCAAAGAATAGGCTCCCCCAAAGAATCCTAGGGTGTTAAAGGTGCTGAGAGTTGTTAGGAGACCCCAGTTCCTCTCACAGAGCTGCAATTCCCAGAGTGGTTTCACAGTCAACCCCTCTTCCCAGGGAACCGTGGCTCTGTGAGGGAAACAGGGAGGTGTCCTAACAATTTTCTGCACTTTAACAAGCTACAGATCCCAGCCTTCTTTGGAGGAGGCCATGACTATTTAAACTGGTACAATACTGCTTTAAATGTATAGTGCGGATGTGATTTAAGTCTAAGCATGTGCAGCTGAAATAACCACATAGTTGCCCTCTGCTTCCCTTCTTGGATTTCCGACTGTAAGCCCCTTGAGGCAGAGATCTAACCACTTGTACTCTTAAAATAAAAAAAAGCAAATTATTGTAGCAATAATGCACAGCCAGCAAATAAAATGACGACAACTACGACGAACACATTGTGAAGTTGCCATACAATGAACAGGATGGATAATGTTCTTGTTCCACACAGCTCAAGGTATCTGAGCATGCAGTTCACTCACCACATTTTGCTTCGTAGTGACCTCCAGGGTCTGAATGACATACAGCCTGTTACGGCGCCGCATGCTTTCTACTTCCTCAAACCGGATGTCACCATATTTCTAGGAGAAGAGCAGGAATCTATCAGGCTGCTTCCAGGGCCAGAGCTAACTGGATTGGGATGCTGTAAGATTCTGGCTACCTGAACAGCAGGATGCAAGACCCGCAATAGGACTGGTAAGCCTCTCCTACCAGGGAAGCATTGGAAGTGCAATAGCAGGGATCATTCTGTTTGGAACTAAAGGGTTAATTCTGTTATCTGTAAGGCTAACCAGGGGGCGCTGTTGCTTAGCAACCAGACAAAGTGCCTTGATGTTTACTGAGGTGGGTGCCCTGAATGGTTGTGCAGTTCTGCAGGAGCTTTTCCTCTGTATGTTTGGTTAAATGTCTCCCAGCTTTGTACACTGCCTAATGTCAGAAAGACAAAACCACTCTGTTCCTTTCCCCTCAAATGATGTACAGGTTTTGTTCAGTTTTCCTCAGTAAAATGCTCTCAGAATTTCTTTTCTCTCTGGATTATGTCTGCGTTATTTAAGCAACTGTACTATCAGGAAGCAGTTTCTAAGATGGGAGGGAACCCCCAGCTCTCATAAGGCCTGGTTTACTTTTGGGGCTAGAATGTCCAACTAGGACTTGAGAGGTAAAGGTAAAAGGACCCCTGACCATTAGGTCCAGTCGTGGCCGACTCTGGGGTTGTAGCGCTCATCTCGCTTTATTAGCCGAGGGAGCCGGCGTACAGCTTCCGGGTCAGGTGGCCAGAATGGTTCTGGCAAACCAGAGCAGCGCACGGAAACGCCGATCACCTTCCCGCCGGAGCGGTACCTATTTATCTACTTGCACTTTGTCGTGCTTTCGAACTTCTAGGTTGGCAGGAGCAGGGACCGAGCAACAGGAGCTCACCCCGTCGTGGGGATTCGAACCGCCGACCTTCTGATCGGCAAGTTCTAGGCTCTGTGGTTTAACCCACAGCGCCACCCGCGTCCCTAGGACTTGAGAGACCAGGGTTCAAATCCCTATTCAACTATGAAGCTCACTGGATCAGTCACTGCCTCTCAGCCTATCCTACCTCACAGGGTTGTTTTTTAATTGATTTATCATAAAACATATGTACAAACTGACACATATACATATACATGGCATATTCAGCAGAAAAAGCAAATTATTGAGATGCAGTTAAATATATTGCCAAGTTTTAAAGATGTGTCTATATAGCCCAACCACAACGAGGAGTCATGGGATGAGTACTTATTTGACTCTCCCTATTTATATAATCCAAAAATGGAGACCCTTTTGGCTTCACCCCAGACTACCCATCTACATCTGAAACAGCGGTTCTCAACCTGTGGGTCCCCAGATGTTGTTGGACTACAACTCCCATCATCCCTGAGCTCTGGCCTTGCTAGCTAGGCCTGATGGGAGTTGGAGTACAACTCTGGGGACCCACAGGTTGAGAAAGGCTGATCGGAACAGATGTTCAGATAAAGCAGATGTTCCATACATTGCTCCATCACAGGTTTCTTGTGGGGATTAAATAAGGGGCAGGACCATGCGTTCCACCCTGAGCTTTTGGGGGGGAAAGTTGGGATATAAATGCGGTAAAATATAATAGTCCTGAGGTTCTGCCCCAGGAAGTAGAAGGGTCTTTCAGTGGAGGTATTTAAGCAGAATCTGGAAGGCTATCCATTAGGAATGCATCCTAGAGCCTGCGCTGAGCAGTGGGGCTAGATTACTACTACTACTACTAATAATAATAATTTATTTATACCCCGCCCATCTGGCTGAGTTTCCCTAGCCACTCTGGGTGGCTCCCAATCAAGTGTTAAATACAGTACAGCGTTAAATATTAAAAACTTCCCTGAACAGGGCTGCCTTCAGATGTCTTTTAAAGAAAGGATAGCTGCTTATTTCCTTCACATCTGAAGGGAGGGTGTTCCACAGGGTGGGCGCCACTACCGAGAAGGCCCTCTGCCTGGTTCCCTGTAACCTCACTTCTCGCAATGAGGGAACCGCCAGAATGCCCTCGGCGCTGGATCTCAGTGTCCGGGCTGAACGATGGGGGGGGGGGAGATGCTCCTTCAGGTATACTGGGCCGAGGCTGTTTAGGGCTTTAAAGGTCAGCACCAACACTTTGAATGGTGCTCAGAAACGTACTGGGAGCCAATGCAGATCTCTAAGGCCCCTTTCATTCTATTATTAGATACCTTGAAGGAGAAAACAATTCTACCCACAAGAGATGGCCTGTTGAACAGGCAATGCAGGAAACAGAAAAAACCAGCATCCACCCCTCTGAAGCCAAATGGCTTTACGAACCTCGTTTGACTCTAGAATCAAGTCCGTGATGTCCACTTTGGGGTGGGGGCTCTTGCCTTCATTCGCACCCGAGGCCTGCTGCACTGCTGGAGGCAGAGGACTGTCCTTGTTGGTAACACTGTCAAAAAACCTTCATTTGAAATAAAAAGGAGTGGGGGGGGGGCATGTACAAAACATAGAGAATTAAAAGTGAGTAGAAATGAGTAAAAAAATTTTTAAAAAAAACTTGTTGTGCATGAATAATAATAATAATAATAATAGTATAAATGTGCCAACCTGCTATTTTATTTATTAGTGTTGAGTAGTGCAGCTGTTGATATTTTATATTTTTTGTTGAGGAGGGGTTATCAGCACAGCGCCTGCGGGTGGGCAAGCCAATACTGCCTATAGCGCCCATGAAATTCCTCCTCAAAAATGGATAGTGCCTGAAAGACGGTTTGCTCTTCCTTCCCACAGTTCATGTTTGCCCACTTTCTGTGGGACGCCAGGAGGGAAAACTCGCCCACACTTTTGTTCAGAACAGAGGAGTAAAGAGTTTTTGCCCATGAGCGAGTGGTTTTGTGTCTTCATTCTGCATTTTTATGTTGTGAACCACCCTGTGATCTTTGGATGAAGGGTGGTACACAAATTTTAACAAGCAGTTGGCTCCTTACATCTCTCGCCCTGACCTAGCCACTGTGATCCACGAGACGGTCACCTCCAGACTGGATTATTGTAACTCACTCTACATGGGGCTGCCCTTGAGACTGACCCAGAAACTCCAGCGGGTGCAGAATGCTGCAGCGAGACTCCTTACGGGATCCTCGCCGCGGGATCACATTCACCCAGTGCTATAACAGCTGCACTGGTTCCCGGTGGAGTACAGGTTTAAGGTGCTGGTTTTGACCTTTAAAGCCCTATACGGCCTAGGACCCTCGTACCTACGGGACCGCCTCTCCTGGTATGTCCCACAGAGGACCTTATGGTCATCAAATAAAAACATCTTGGAGGTCCCGGGTCACAGGGAGGTTAGGCTGGCTTCAACCAGAGCCAGGGCTTTTTCGGTCATAGCCCCGATCTGGTGGAACGCTCTGTCACAAGAGACTAGGGCCCTGCGGGACTTGACATCTTTCCGCAGGGCCTGCAAGACGGAGCTGTTCCACCAGGCCCTTGGCCAGGGCACAGCCTGACCCCCTCCTTTGGCAATCCTCCCAGAACTCTAGCCCAATGGTTGCTATTAACTTGATTTGAACTGATTTTATAATGAAATGATTTTAGAATGTTGTATTATTTTACTGTTGTTAGCCGCTCTGAGCCCATCTTCGGCTGGGGAGGGCAGGATATATTATTATTATTATTATTATTATTATTATTATTATTAGTGCTATTCCCCCCTCCAGGCCCACCATGAAGCACATTTTGTAGTCCAGTCTCTCTTTCTGTTCTTTTTAGATATGGCAGCCATTTTGTGTTACACCACACACATACCCTCAAACACAACACAAAATGAGTCTCATGTCAACCATTTTGTGACTGGCGCCCACAGCATTTTCTCAAAACTCCACTGCCTTGCTGCTGCTGGAGCTACATTTTTTTCACAATGCATTTCACCCTGTTTTTATTGTGTTTTGCTGCTTTCGACTGGAAGCTGCATTGTGCTGCTCATCAATTAAAACAGAAAGCAAAAGGTTATTATAAATTCTGGTGGCGGGGTATGGGTGGGGAACCTAGACAGAGGCCTAATCTGAAAAAGAGAAAAATATTCACATTACTCCAGTTGTATTCAAGTTACAATCCTATATCACTGGATTCCATTGTGGTGTCGTTTCTAAGGTGGCAGTGAGTCACCCTGTGATCTTCAGATGAAGGGTGGTTTACAAATTTCAATAATAATAATAATAGCAATTGTTGTTGTTTTGGGGGTAAGAATGTTGGACTAGGATCTGGAAGTCAAGGGTTTCAATCCTCACTCAGCCACAAAGCTCACTGGATGACCTTGGGCCAGTCACCATCTCTCAGCCTAACTTAACCTTACAAGGATAATATGGTGAGCAGGGAACCTCTATACTATCCTGAACTCTTTGGAAGGAAGGTGGACTATGAATGTAATCGTAAATAAATTCAGCCCAGACACTGAGGTCCAGCTCCGAGGGCCTTTTGGCGGTTCCCTCGCTGTGAGAAGCCAAGTTACAGGGAACCAGGCAGAGGGCCTTCTCGGTAGTGGCTCCCACCTGATGTCAAGGAAATAAACAGCTATCTGACTTTTAGAAGACATCTGAAGGCAGCCTTGTACAGTGGTACCTTGGTTCCCGAATGGCTTAGTTGCCGAACAAATCGGCTCCTGAATGCCACAAACCTGGAAGTAAGTGTTCCAGTTTGCAAACGTTTTTCAGAAGCTGAACGTCTGATGAGGCTTCTGTGGCTTCCACTGGAGTGCAGGAAGCTCCTGCAGCCAATTGGAAGCCACACCTTGGTTTTCAAACAGTTTCGGGATTCGAAAGGACTCCTGGAATGGATTAAGTTCGAGAACCAATGTACCACTGTATTGGGAAGTTTTTAATGTTTGATGTATTGTGTTTAATTTGTTGGAAGCTGCTCAGAGTGGCTTGGGTAACCCAGTCAGATGGGCGGCATATAAATAAATTATTATTATTGGTAGTAGTAGTAGTAGCAACAACATGTTGAACCAAACAGCACTTATTTCTGAGTCAATATGAACAGAACTGCACTGACAGGTCAAGCATCTTAGGTTTTTTTTAAAAAAAGGCTCTATTACCTGTTGAGGACAGTCACAGCTTCTGCATCATCCTTACATGTCAGCAGCCTGTCCATGTTGTAATCTAGCACAGCCAGGCCCAGCTGCAGAACGGCCTTGATCCCGTCGTAGAAGAAGCAGTCGACCACATTGACCGCGCTCTCAATGGGCAGCACGCTGATGAACAGAGTGAGGAACCAGGACAGGGAGACGGAGGAGAAGAACGTCATGTCTGTCATGTGCTCCGTCAGCTGCGGCAGATAGTTCCTGATCAGCTCCTCAAACACCGCTTGGTCTACTAAGGCACCTGCAAGATATGATAGAAAGGTAAAGGGACCCCTGACCATTAGGTCCAGTCATGGCTGACTCTGGGGTTGAGGCGCTCATCTCACTTTATTGGCTGAGGGAGCCAGTGTACAGCTTCCGGATCATGTGGCCAGCATGACTAAGCCGCTTTGGCGAACCAGAGCAGCGCACGGAAACGCCGTTTACCTTCCCACCAGAGCGGTATCTATTTATCTACTTGCACTTTTGATGTGCATTCAAACTGCTAGGTTGGCAGGAGCAGGGACCGAGCAACGGGAGCTCACCCCGCCGTGGGGATTCGAACCACCGACCTTCTGATTGGCAAGCCCTAGGCTCTGTGGTTTAAGCCACAGCACCACCCGCGTCCCTGCAAGATATGATAGCCACCTTCAAATATCTGAAGGGCTTCCACACAGAAGCTTGAGTTCTCCTGCTCTGGAAGAGAACCAATGGACAGAGGTGGATTTAGGGCAGCTTAACCGGTTACCCCGCTGTATGGGCAATCTATCCGGAAGATTAATTGTATTTCGAGGAGTTAGTAATCTGACATGGTTACCTTTCCTGCCTCTGTTCCTTCCCCCTCCCTGTCTCTTGTTAATTTCTGGCATGAAGAACAGCCTTTAATGTCCTAATCAGCTGGGAGGAAGTGATAGTGCTAGGTTCCTTCTTTGATGTTGGACACTGTTTAGAGAAAGTGAGGCATTGGGAAGGAGTGGCTAATGAATGATCTGCATGTAGCGAGTCAGGCAAGCCACACAGGCTCGGTAAAGGTAAAGGTACCCCTGCCCGTACGGGCCAGTCTTGACAGACTCTAGGGTTGTGCGCTCATCTCACTCTATAGGCCGGGAGCCAGCGCTGTCCGCAGACACTTCCAGGTCACGTGGCCAGCGTGACAAGCTGCATCTGGCGAGCCAGCGCAGCACACGGAAACGCCGTTTACCTTCCCGCTAGTAAGCGGTCCCTATTTATCTACTTGCACTTTGATGTGCTTTTGAACTGCTAGGTTGGCAGGAGCAGGGACCGAGCAATGGGAGCTCACCCTGTCGCGGGGATTCGAACCGCCAACCTTCTGATCGGCAAACCCTAGGTTCTGTGGTTTAGCTAGCTAGCTATAAATCAGATGGTTGTGGGCAGAGTTTTGGAGAAGCTCGTGCATGGACTGATGGCCATGGGGCCGTACAAACTGAGGCTACCCGGGGGAGTCACTTTGCCGCTTCTTGAGGGCTTCCAAGTGGCAGATTGAAGTGCTTGTTTGGTATGTATATATTGCTTGCTGTTTAGAATAAAATCTTTAATCTTCTCACGCACTTGTGTTTTGTATGACTTCTGAATCTCATTTTAAAAGAACCACTTTGCATTGGGCAAGACACCTGCACAGGGCACTGAGACAAGAGGGTGCCTTCCTGCCTCCTTCCCAAAGCCTAGTAAGTGCTTAGTTCAGAAAAGAAATCCTAGAGTTTTTCTGCCTCTTTGCCAAAGCCTAGTTAGCCCTTGTCCAGCTTTAGGAAGAAGGCAGGACCCTGCCAGAACCTCACACCTTCTTCCCAAAGCCCAGTGCCTCACTTAGCTGGCTTTGGGAAAGTGGTGTGAGGGTTGGGCATCAAATTTTGGCCTTGCACAGGGCACCATATTACGAAATCCCTCCTCTGCAATGGATTCAAATTAGAAGGAAGGAGATTCTGACTAAACATCAGGAAGAACTTTCTGACAGTAAAAGCTGCTTGACAGCAAGTTCCTCAGAAGGTGGTGGACTCTCCTTCCTTGGAGGTTTTTAAGCAGAGGTTGGATGGACATCTGTCATGGATGTTTTAGCTGAGATTCCTGCATTGCAGGGGGTTGGACTAGATGACTCTCGGGGTCCCATCCAATTCTATGATTCTAAGAGAAGGGGAATGACTGGGTTGTGTTCGGGAAAGTGTATTTAAGCTGATTGAAATATCAACTTAATTTTTTTATTTTATTTTTTGCAAATGCCCTACATTAAAATGATAGCCCTCCAAGAGAGGAAAGCAGAATCGACATCAGGGCCTGCTTCAGCTGATCTTTTCCCCTCACGCACACGGCCAACCTGCACAATCTTCCCTGTAAGAAGGAAGAAGCATGGGAGGCAGGCAGGTAAACTCAACAACAGAACCAGCTCCGGTTTGAATGCCCTCTTCCCCATCAAAACACAGGACCAACTGTACATTTTATTTATTTGTGAACTGCCTGGGGTGCCTTTGAATTAAGGCATCAGTATAAATGGAAGGAAAGAAGGGAGGGAGAAAGGAAGAAAGGGAGGGTGGGAAGGACTGGGGCTGTCCAAATGCCCAGAGAGTCACTGCTACTCTATGGAAGCAGCACTTATCTGGATGGGGCCAGTGGCCTCAGCTCAATATAGGGCAGATTCCTATAACCCAAACATGAAGTTCTGGCTCCAGATGTTGAGAGGCCCCTTGGACAAGGAGCGCTCCATGGGTCCCCTTCCCTAAGCAGGCACCCTGCTATCTCTGCGACCTCTTCCATATGAACTGCCTGCAGCACCGCCCGTTCCAAGAGGAAGGCTCTATTGCCATTGGGACTTATGCACTGGGAATCAAATGCTGGCATCTACTCTTACTGCACAGCAGGTTCTCCTGCCTATTCCTTTCATGTGCGAAAGCGATCATTAAAGTGAAGCAGTACCAATGATTCGGCGGTTGAAATAATCGGGCAGCATCCTTTCGCACACAGCAACCAGGAGCCAGAAAGCTTCTTCCTCCTTGGCGTAAAGGAGCAGCACTGATGTCAGAATGTTCATTGCCTATCGAGCACAGTAAGCAGCGTTAGGAGGGAGAGAGATGTACGTCATTTCGTAAAAAGGACATCGAGGACTAGTTCTGCTCCTTGCAAAGCCTGCTTAGCCCTGAGTGTGGCACTTCCCAAATGCACAACAACCACCTGGTTCGTGAGCATTTGGGAAGCACTGTAAAGGTAGGTAAAAGTAAAGGGACCTCTGGACTGTTAAGTCCAGTCAAAGGCGACTCTGGGGTTGTGGCGCTCATCTTGCTTTCAGGCCGAGGGAGCCAGCGTTTGTCCACAGACAGCTTTCCAGGTCATCTGGCCAGCAGGACTAAGCCACTTCTGGCACAATGGGACAGTGTGACAAGTGCCAGAGTGCATGGAAACGCCGTTTACCTTCCCACCGCAGCGGTACCTATTTATCTACTTGTGTTGGTATTCTTTTGAACTGCTAGGTAGGCAGGAGCTGGAACAGAGCAACAGGAACTCACCCAGTCGCAGAGATTCAAACTGCTGACCTTATGATCTGTAAGCCCAAGAGGCTCAGTGGTTTAGACCACAGTGCCAACTGCCTCCCACTGTGCGCAGGGCTGAGCAGGTTATCTCCCAACAACCCACCACTGGCCAACTTTGACAGGTGTCTACATTCCGACATCACTGCGATGTCAGGTGATTGACAGGTGGGTGTGTCAAAAATCATTCTCCTTACGTGGCCAAAAGCAGCAAGAACCTAAGCACAATCCCTAACAGGATTAGGGGAACTCTAAGGCTTGCAAAAAATAAAAACAAAAACAAAAAAGTGCTTTGTACCCCAAACAGCTTGGTGGGGACTGAGCATGCTTTTTTGGCACAGAATGCTAAGTAACTGGTTAAGAGAGGAGAACAGAAAACGAGGGGGAAGGAGGATGAAATGGAAAGGGGCATAGCATCCCTGGACAGGTGCAACCAGTGTGAAACTGGTACCATTACAAGCGCCACAAAATACTCCTTCTGCACTTGCAAGAGATTGACCTTTCCTTTGTGCGGTGGTGCCCACACTCAGGAACTCCCTGCCGATTGATACAAGGCAGGTGCATTCTCTGTAGTCTTTTCTGCACCTACTTGAAACATTTTTGTTTAGGCAAGTCTACCCAGACATATAGAAGTTACATGTGTTTTATTTTTTAAGCTGATTTTAATAATCTTTAGAATGCTTCAAATACACCTTTCTACTCTTTCTCCCCTCCCCACCCCGGAATTTTAATGCTCTGTTTTATATTTTTGCAACCCGCTTAGAAGGTTTTTTAAAAACCCCCACAATCAAATAGTATATTTTGTTAAACAAAACAAAACCTCTGCTGCCAGCCTTTTTTCTCCAGGTCCCACTTGTACATAGACTATGAACAAACAAAACAATTTAAAAAGAAGAAGAAAAAGAAAAGTTAGCAGTTTGCAGACTATACAAGGATGGCCGGGGCCACAGGCAGGTCTCACCTGGCAATATCCAATCTTGGGGTTCCTGTAGGCGTACGCCGTGAGAACCCTCCTCAGGGCAGAAATGCCCGTTTCACTTTGGAAAGCTGGATGCTCCGGCAAGGAGCGGCGCAGATCACGTTCGATTTCATCCGTTGCCAAAGTGCAGGTGCCGAAAGACCTCTCCACCATGTCGGTGTAATAGCCAGGGTTGGTAGCCATGTCATTTACAGCGCCTGCCAAGGTGTTTAGGTCACACTGTTACAGAGCAACCAGGAAGAGGACATTTGCATTTCCCCTGCAACAAGCTGCCAGTGTGCTTATTCCGGCCACCATGTCTGAATAAGGGCTCGAGGCTGATTTGCAACCACAGATTTGCTCCCCACCTTTGATGCAGCCTTTGCCTACCTGGTGCCTTCCAGGCGTCCCAAACTACAACTCCCATTAGCTCCCAGCCACCACAGGCCAGCACTAGGTTGGCAAAAGCTCACCAGCAGCCTTCTAAGAATACACCACCCAGGCCAGTGCTACTCAAACTGGGATCCTGACATGCAGTGCTCCTGCCTGGGTCACACAATTCCCCCCCCCCCCCATCATTCCAACCCTCCTCTTTTAACTGGGCTAGCACCAAACTATTAACTGCTCTGCAGCCCCTTGGGGGCTATACCCGGGGGGGGGGGGACCGGGGGGGAAGCATCCCTCTAAAACAAGGGGCTCGTCCTCTATTTGCCCCACCCCTCAATTCCTGGATTCCTGTCATCAGCATATGCTGATATTTTTATTTCTCGCTCACCTAAAAATATACTTCGCCCGTTCTGTGCCCCCACCTCGATCCCCTGCACTGCCTTTAGGAGACCTCCCATGCCAAGCTTAAATTCTGTCTAAATACGTATTGCCTATATATATACACACATACACCTTAATGTTTAGTATGTTACGTGGTTTTTATTGGACAGTTTTACAGACAATTGTTGCAAACTGCAACTGGACAATTTTTATTTTTATTTTTTTTATTTTGACTGTGTCAGACCAAAACAGCTACCTACCTGAATCTCGCTGCATTGTGGGTTTATTTTTTAATGAATACCGTATGTAGATAAACATAACATAACTGAAAACCTTCCGAAAAGCAGGAAAAATACAGTAGTACCTTGGAAGTCGAACGCAATCTATTCTGGAAGTCCGTTCGACTTCCAAAACGTTCAGAAACCAAAGCGTGGCTTCCAATTGGCTGCAGGAAGCTCCTGCAGCCAACTGGAAGCCTTGGAAGCCCCGTTGGGCGTTTGGGTTCCAAAGAACGTTGCAAACCGGAACACTCACTTCCGGGTTTGTGGCATTTGGAAGCCAAAACGTTCGAGTACCAAGGGATCGAAGGTACAACTGTATTAAGAACGCTTGATTCCTTAACTTTGGAGGCAACCTTGTATGTTGTATTTTCAATACTATTTTGTTTGTAAGCTGCCCAGGAAATATTTATTCATATCAATGTAGGTTCCCCGTTTGTGGGATGCACGCCCTGGTGAGGCGAGGCTGTCTCACTCACTACTGACTTTCGGGGAAAATTTAAAGGCAACCCCATAAACTCCAGGCTTTTGATGGGCCCATAGATGGCAACCTTGAAATTATGGTACAGGGTTGCTTTTAAAAGGTTTTAGATGGTTTTAATTGCCTTGTTTTATTTTAAATTGTATTGTTTTAACATTTTGATGTTTGCCGTCCTGGGCTCCTTTGGGAGGAAGGGTGGAATACGACCTGAATAAATAAAATAACACTGCAATATAATAACAACAACAATGCATTGCCATGAGAACACAACCAATAGTACCTGAGAAAAGAAGCCAAAGGTCTCCTCGTAACACCTCGGGTAACCCTTTGACAATCAGGTCCCTCGTTCTCCTCGTCCGAAACATACTCACACCACGCCCACATTCTACGAAAAGGATGTTCCAGGACTGCTCCTTCATTTTTTCTTTCAACTAGAAAAGCAAAGTATCATGTACTAGCAGTACATGTGAAAAAGATCTAGGGATTTACTGGACCACAAGCTTAACATGAGCCAACAGTGAGATGCAGCAGCAAAAAAAGCAAATGCTATTCTAGGCTGCATCAATAGAAGTATAGCGTCCAGATCAAGGGAATTATAGTACCACTCTATTCTGCCTTAGTCAGACCACACTTGGAATGCTGTGTCCAATTCTGGGCACCACAATTTAAGAAGGATGTTGACAAGCTGGAATGTGTGCAGAGGAAGGCAACCAAGATGGTCAAGGGTCTGGAAACTAAGCCTTATGAGGAGTGCTGGGCATCTTTATCCTGGAAAAGAGGAGATATGATTGCCATCTTCAAATATCTTAAAGGCTGTCACATGGAGGAGGGAGAATGCTTGTTTTCTCCTGTTTGGACCAATGGCTTCAAGTCGCAGGAAAGGAGATTCTGATTAAACATTCAGAAAAACTTTCTGACAGTCAGAGCTGTTTGACAGTGGAACAGACTCCCACAAGAGGTGGTGGACTCTCCTTCTCTGGAGGTTTTTAAACAGAGGTTTGATGGCCATCGGTCCCGGAGCACGTTCTGTCATGAGCACATTCAGGGGGAACAGAACAGCTTGGGTAGAGAAAGGGATGGGAAACTTGGAATGGAATGAAGTGTCCTAGAAGATGTTGCCTGGCTGCCTCCCTGAACAGGAACACACCACAACTGCAACATTTTGTTGCAGATCCCATTTTGGGGGAGGGGATGGAATGTGCACAAGAACAATGAACTCTAGGTGCATAAAACAAAACCAAATGCGAAGTAAGCAAAGATGACAAGTTGGGGTGCGGGGGGGGGGGGGATAGAACAGATGTATTTCCAACAACGGGAGCTGCTTTTCCTTCTTACCATTTTAGGGTCCAGATTCTCCGCATCCTGAGGGTGAAAGACGGTCATGAGGGCTTCGGTACTAACCATCTTGCTGTTGTCTTTGTGGCTTGCCATCGGCTGCCCCTCAAAATAGTCTGCGAGAGGCTCAGCGTTTGAGCCAGCAGCAACCTGCAAAAAGTTCATTTACGACAGGAGCTGTGTTTTAAGAGAAGAAAAAGCAGGCGCACTTCCGAGTGACCTCCTAAACCTTCTGAAAAGTCCCCCTGTTCTGGCGTTAGGTGGTATATGAACTAACTACAAGATCTTTCAGTTTGCAAACGTGTGCCTGGTCCCCAAAAGTTTGCTAAAGGTAAAGGGACCCCGACTGTTAGGTCCAGTCGTGACCGACTCGGGGGCTGCGGCGCTCATCTCGCTTTATTGGCCGAGGGAGCCGGCGTAAAGCTTCCGGGTCATGTGACCAGCATGACTAAGCTGCTTCTGGCGAACCACAGCAGCGCACGGAAATGCTGTTTATCTTCCTGCCGGAGTGGTACCTACTTGCACTTTGATGTGCTTTCGAACTGCTAGGTTGGCAGGAGCAGGGACCAAGCAACAGGAGCTCACCCCATCACAGGGATTCGAACCGCCGACCTTCTGATCTCCCCTGACTCAAAGGAACATAAGGAGAACTCTGTTGGATCAGCTCAATGGCCCAACTAGCCCAGAGTCTTCTTCTCACAGTGGCCAACCCAGGTGCCCATTTTTGGGAGGCCCACAAGCAAGGCCTGAGAAACTCTCCTCCCCTTCATTTCCCAGCAACTGGAGTTCAAAAGCATAGTGTCTCCAATGAACACAGCCGTCATAAAAGGCCGCCCTCCCCACCCCAGATTCCTGCAATGAATTAGACAAACAGAGCCTTTACCTCTGTGCTCATGCTATGCTGTTGGCTTGCTGTGGTATCACATTTCCTCTTCAGCGTCGCCACCAGTTGTTCAAAATCCCGCACCTCAGAGAAACGGAAGGCTCTCTTCCCTCTGGTAGCGATGCTGACAGCTTTGCTACCAGGATCAGACACCTCGACTGATACAACCTGCAAGTGTTTGCATGCACAAAGATGGCAGTAAGACTCCACTCTTACAAGGCTCGTTCTCACTAATTTGGTCAAGAGGTTAAGGCTTCAAAAGTCTGATTCACTCAGAGGACAGCTAGGGCTTACACTACAGCTGAGGCCAGGAGGTTCGCCCTCTTTTAATTTTGCTTTCAAAGCAGAATCATACCGCTTTAAACAACCATGGCTTCCCCCAATGAATCCTGGGAGATGTAGTTTGTTAAGGGTGATCGGAACTGTAGCTCTCTCTATGTGGGGTGAACTACACTTCCCAGGAGTCTTTGCCAGGGGCAAGATATGCTTTAAATGTATAGAGTCTAAACCCACAACTCACGAGCACATTTGACTTGTGCACATTCAGCTTTACGTGCTTGGCAAAAATATTAAAATAAAATAAATAGGGAGAAAAAAGGAGACAGGAAAAAAGACTTTGGCAATCCCACCCGCCACCTGCTTTCAAACTGCTAGGTTGGCAGGAGCAGGGACTGAGCAACGGGAGCTCACTCCGTCATGGGGATTCGAACCGCCGACCTTCTGATCCGCAAGTCCTAGGCTTTGTGGTTTAACCCATAGCGCCACCCGTGTCCCCTTGTGGTCCCTTACAATTCTACTATTCTTTTTTCTTTTGGAGGGGCACCAGGATGGGGCCATCTGGCACCCAGAGCCAGAAAGTACCAGTCTGATTTACTGAGTGATTCTCCACCCTGCCCTGTCAACGATTTCAAAAGGACTGCAAAAGTGTTGTTAAGATCCTAGCATTAAAATAATAATAATATCACAACTTCTGGTAAAACAATAAGATGAAAAAAAAGCAGTTAAACCCAGTAACAAGCCCCTCGACTTGGATGTTCGCTAGACTGCAGTTGCTTTGATTCTAGAAGGGGAGGCAGACTTAACGACAGAGTGGCAGGTGGCGGCGGCTCAGCCTTGGCTCCCACCTGACTCACCTCTCTCAGAGGGATGATTACGCAGCACAGGCAACCATCCTGGCTGGCAAAGCAGACGTAGTTCTCCGAGATGCACATTTTCCCCAGAGTATTGTAGTGGCTGAAAGGCACCCATAAGAAACACTCATGCACTTCCCGGAGACACTCCTCCTTCGGCAGCCTGAAGAAGGCATTAAACTGCTCACTGTGGGCTCTGCTTTCAAGCCCTCTGCAGAGGGGGGAAAACAAGGGGGGGGGGTAAAGAAAGAAGTGTGGTGGGTTAATTATGTTTGTCTTGCAAAACAGAGGCAGGAAGAAACCACGGTTCTTTGCAAGTTACCTGTGTTTATTTTGCTTTCGTTTAGCAAGATTTAAGCACCGTTCAATCAAAAATATAAACAAACTTATAAGTGGTTTGCATTTAAAAATGCTGTAAAATATTCATATATTTTTTTAAAAAAAAAACACCACCAAAAAGAGGCTATACAAAAACAGTAGGCCTAATAAAATGATCAAAAAACAAGGGCAGGGGGCCAGGTTTTTAAAAACTAACGTCCCTACATAATAAAATTACACATCTGGGCAGAATTAAGCTAGGTGGGGAGGCTGAGCGGCCTAAACAAAGCCCCACTGAGCCTCTGGACTCTTCGGGCCTTCCTTCGCCCTCAATGAAGTCCTCTTCTGAGCTCTAGGGAGGGTCTCCTCATGAGCCACAAGGGCTCTCTAGCTCTCCTGCCATACCCTGGTATGATTCCATTTATTACCCCGCTACACATATATGTGGTTGCACTCGAATAGAAGTCACGTCAGTGTGTGTGTGTGGAATGCCTGTAAATCTCTAGGTCGTGTACAAAAACAATATAAAATCACCATCATAGGAAGATCACAGGACGCTGTTTTATACAGTGTCAGACAGCTCAGCATTTCCCAAACTTGGGTCTGTTTTTTGGACTACAATTCCCACCATCCTTGACCACTGGTGCTGTTAGATAGGGATGATGGGAGTTGTAGTCCAAAAACAGCTGGAGACCCAAATTTGGGAAGCACTGATCTAGCTGATATGGTCTACACAGGCTGGCAGTGTAGGGTTTCAGGCAGGGCATCTATCCCAGACCTACCTGGAGATCCTGGGGATTGAACCCAACACCTTCTGCTCGTGATGCTCTGCCAATGAGTTGCAGCCCCTTACTAGAATATCATCCCCAGCTCAGCTTTAGAAGCGAGCAGAAGCAGCAGGTATTTTTCATTACTGTTTAACATATATATATTACCTCTTAGTGATTTGCAGGGGATCGTGGAGGACAGGGTCATTATCGAACGTCTCCTTGTCATAGAGTCTTCGAACAGCATACAGAGCCAGCTGCTCCATGAGAAGGAACGTTTCAGTGATGTGCAGGAACATGGAAAAATAGTGATCCTCCCCCCGGGAGCAGACGTGGATGCTCTCTGTCAGGATGACGTTGGACGACTTTTCAAGCACTGAGATTTCATCCCAGGATATGACAAGTTTTACTGCAGGTGGGAACGAAAGAAATATGTTCATGCCTTTCGGCTTCACGGTGGCCAGCTATTTTCCTTCGCCCCTAAAGGGAGCATCCCATGAAATACTTTGCGTTTCCACAGAAAGATACCACTGCTTCACATTAGCCTTAAAACATAACAGCATTAAATTTCCTTTTTTAAGCGCTACACGTCCAGCTTTAACAACCTGGTGTTTCTGGCCACATTCAGATCATACATTTGAAGGATGATGATGCCCCTTCGAACGGTCATAGTTTCTCCCAAAGAATTCTGGGAGCTGTAGTTGCTCAAGGGTGCTGAGAGTTGTCAGGAGACCCTCCATTCCCTTCCTAGAGCTACAATTCACAGATCAATCCCTCTTCCTCAACAATGTTCATTCGGCATTCCAGTCTCCCTGAAAATGCCCAATCCGCAGTTTGAGGTTGGACATACTGATTTCTCCAATCCAATTTTGATTTCTTCATTGTTTTCTATGGGCAGCATTCACTCTCATCGTTAATGAGATTTTAAAATAGCTTCTAAGGTGAAGGTAAAGGGACCCCTGACCATTAGGTCCAGTCGCGGCCGACTCTGGGGTTGCGGTGCTCATCTCGCTTTATTGGCCGAGGGAGCCGGCGTACAGCTTCCGGGTCTTGTGGCCAGCATGACTAAGTCACTTCTGGCAAACCAGAGCGGCGCATGGAAACACCGTTTACCTTCCCGCTGGAGTGGTACCTATTTATCTACTTGCACTTTGACGTGCTTTCGAACTGCTAAGTTGGCAGGAGCAGGGACCGAACAAGGGGAGCTCACCCCGTCGGGGGATTCGAACTGCCGACCTTCTGATTGGCAAGTTCTAGGCTCTGTGGTTTAACCTACAGTGCCACCTGCGTCCCAAAAATAGCTTCTAGAAAACAGATTGAAGGACAGTACAAATATCCAGGACATAGATTCAGCAGCTGGAGAAGGTTGTCAGAAGAAATATGTCACTAGATATTTCCAGAAACTACAGGGAGTGGGGTACCTGTTGTATCTCAACAGGGAGGCTGTCCCACAATACGGGGCAACCACAATGAAAAGCTCTGCTCCAAATACAGAGACCTAATGGGCATATGGAAACAGCTTTGACTGGTTGGCTAACCCAGATGAGGGTATCCAATGGGTCTCAAACCCTTGGCGAGTTACAATAGCCAATGGAACAATGATCAAGAAGGCGGTTTCTGCATGTGCTCAGATGCTAATGCAGAGAGGATCTTGGTACAGATTAGAATTCTCAAATGGAATATGCTCATTCTTTTTTATTGTTTATGGTGTATTTATACTGATCTGTTTTGTGGTACAAGGTTTACAAGCTGCGCTTCTGCTTAAGAAAGCAGTTACAATGCTAACTCGGTTTTCAAACAGCTTAGTTCCTGAACAACTCAGAACCCGAATGCTGCAAATCCAGAAGTAGGTGTTCCGATTTTTGAACTTTGCCCCGGAAGCCAAACGTGTTCCTCAGCTTCCGTTTTTACTGTTGCACAGCAAATTTTAGTCCCCCGCATCGTAACTAAGGCTTTTTTTTTTACTCCCATTTTACCCTTAAGCAGCAAATTTAAATCCCACCCCCCAAAGTAATCAAAGCATTCCATTTCTGATTGCAGTATTCTGAGGTGATATTTGGTGCTTTTCTTTTTGCTATTTTTTGCGTCTTTGTGTGGCTTTTTCATTTCTGTGTCTGTGGCTTGTTCTTCATTTTATGATTGATTGATTGATTGATTGATTGTGTGACTGTGGAAATGGATAAAAGCCCCCCCCCCCAATCCAAACAATGACTATAATCAGTGCAGGTAAGAAAAAAAATAATTTTAATTTTTATCATCTACAATGCTGTCTTATTTATTTTATAGTACAGAACACTGATTATTGCTTTCATTTTATGGATCAATGGTCTCGTTAGATAGTAAAATTCATGTTAAATAGCTGTTTTAGGGGTTGTTTTTAAAAGCCTGGAACACATTAATCCATTTTGCATTACTTTCCATGGGAAAGTGTGCCTTGGTTTTGGAACGCTTTGGTTTTGGAACGGACTTCCGGAACGGATTAAGTTCAAGAACCAAGATACCACTGTACTTCCCTTTATCTTTATTTTATGTTTTTTGATAGACTATTGTATTTTAAATATATATATTAATTAATCCACTTGTAGCTTCAGACATAAAGCTCATTTCGAAACCCACCACTGTGCAAGGGAATCACGGCAAACGGCAGGACTCCACTTACTTTCAGCTCCCAGTAGGAAGGAGTAAAAGCTCAGAAAGTTGGTGCTCAGATACAGCCATCCTTGGCAGGGCACCCGGCCTCTCCAGTAGCTGCATGAGTAGTACGTCACCAGCTTCTCTTGTTCAGGTAGCCCGAAACACTTCCCGAACTTCAGGTGAGCCTCACGGAACTTCTCGGGATCCTCCTCTCTTATTAAGGACCCTTTTCCTTCTTCGGCAATCAAACCCTAGGGAAAAAAGGTGAATGAGGTGCTGAACGCCAGGTAATCTACCCAAGTCACTCCCCTGAAGCCTCAGGCCACTGCTTTGGGGTGGGGCCAGAGGCAACAGCAGGCAGAGCAACAAGTATGGGCAGTAGGCTTATTTCAGAACCCCCCTTGTATAGCTGCTCTATCCTCTACCCAGAAGTGTTGTCAGAGCAGAAAAGCTCAGGTCCAGTTAGGGGTGCAGCCTAGGGAGGGTTTTGAGGGCCAGGTAGCAAGGCCTAGAGGTCCACATTCAGTCCCAGAGCCTTTCAACACCCTCCCCTCTGCATCTTTCCTGCATTCCACCATGGCCCCTGGATGCTGGGTAGACATCTGGTTTTCAACATCTTGATATATCACCAACAAAACATCGTGATGTACCAATATATTACAATGTCTGGAATAAGGAGGGAGCTATGTAGAGGCACTGTTTGGCTTCACTGTCCCCCGCCCCCATATTGTGATTTTTGCTGGTGCCGCTGCCCCCTCCATGAGGCAGGGGAGAGCTAAGCCAGCAGAGTTAACAGGTGTTGCAGGAATCAAGAGAAGCATTGGCTGGCTTCATGGTTTTCCCCACACTGTGATTTTTGCATAGCACACATGCACACACATCATGATTTGAAATATATTGCCCGGTCAAAAGTTATGAAACTGTTATCACGGTGTGGATTTTAAAGTGGTTTTGGACAATATATCGCCCAGCCCTAATACTGGGTGCAAGAGTCACAAAGTTGCTTCGAACCAGCTTCTAACGTACTCTGATCTTCCCATGCACAAAGCTGGTGATGTCCTCACTGGAATCGAACACAGAGAGAGTCGCCATCACATTCTGCTCTAGCCATTCCCAGTGCGCTGTTATTTCTTCTCTGCTGGCTCCTGATAGGAAACATTAACTAGTATTAAATAAACTTCACTGGGTACACTACCAGCTGGGTAAACAAGAGTTCCCCCTTGTTTCCCCCAGCGACCATCTCCTATCTTGTGCAAAGTCAGAAAAAAGAGCACTGAGTATTCTGCTGATATTATTCTCTGTTAGCCCTTCTCAGTCTTTTTTAGTGCAGTTGCCCCAAGAAAAAGGGACTTGGGGGAGAATCAGAAGTAATTGAAATTGAGTTGAAAATAGGCTTATGATCACAGGGGGCTGCCTTACAGCAAATCAAATATTTTGTTTGTCTTGCTGAGTATCATCGAGGGCCCCATCTGTACTATGCATTTAAAGCAGTATCATATAACTTTCAGCAGTCATGGCTTCCCTGAATTAATTCTGGGAGCTATAGTTTCCTAAGGGTGCTGAGAGTTGTTAGGAGACCACCTATACCCCTCACAGAGTGACAATTCCCAAAGTGGTTTCACAGTCATTCCCTCTTCCCAAGGAACTCTGGGGACTGGAACTCTGAGAGATGAATTTGGGGTGGGGTGGGTCTCTTAACACCTCTCAGCACTACAGCTTCCATAATTATTTAGCAGAAGCCATGACTGCTAAAACTGGTATGATGCTGCTTTAAATGCATAGTGCAAGCGGGCCTTACATCAGGGATGGAGAACCTATTAAGAGGACTTGAGGATGAGCTTCAGAAAACAATTTCTCATTGGCTTTAGGGTGACACGTCCTTTGGTAAACAGCTCCCCGGTAGTGCAGGAAGACAAACATGATCCTTGCCGTGCTTCTGAACAAAAAAAACAATAAGAAGGATTTCTCACTCTCTCTCCTTTGTGTGCACTTTCTTGGAGTCACTGAACAATTATCTGCATGAGGTTCCAGAGCACACAAGATTCAAGTGTTAGCAAGGCAAGCATTGCACTTAATATAATAGCACCTGGTTTTGTTATGGAGGGGATACATGGGGGGGGGGCATGGATGGCTTGGAGGACCCTATCCATAGCTTCACACTGAATCCAAGAGAAGCACATGCAAACAGTTGTAAAGGGAACATAGGAAACCGGCTTTTAGCCCCATTTGCACTACAGATTTAAAGCGCCATGCTACCGCTTCAAACGGCCATGCGTTCCACAAACAATCCATGCAGATGTAGTTTGTTCAGGGTGCTAAGAGTTATGAGGAGATCCCCTATTCCCCTCACAGCATAGCTGTCAACTTTTCCCTTTTTTAAAGGGAAATTCCCTTATTCTGAATAGGATTCCTCGCAAGAAAAGGGAAACGTTGACAGCTATGCCTCACAGAGCTACAATT
Source organism: Podarcis tiliguerta (assembly GCF_965153285.1). Lineage (NCBI taxonomy): Eukaryota > Metazoa > Chordata > Lepidosauria > Squamata > Lacertidae > Podarcis > Podarcis tiliguerta. Next base: position 41,096,831 of record NC_139553.1, on the reverse strand, counting down.
CCCAGAGCGGTTTAACAGCCAATCCTTCTTCCCTGGGAACTGTAGCTCTGTGAGGTGAATGGGGGGGGGGTCGTCTTCTCACAACTCTCAGCCTACCTTAGCAAATTACAGTTCCCAGAATTCTTTGGGGGGAAGCTACGACTGTTTAAAAAGTGGTATTGTGGTGCTTTAAACATAATAGCACAAACAGAGCCTTAGATTATTTGGTCCATCTAGCTCCATACTGCCTGTTCTGGCTGGCAGTAGCTCTCCACAGTCTCAGGAAGAGGCCTTTCCACATCATTTGCCTCCTGACCCTTTTAACTGGTGAGGCCAGGGACTGATCCTGAGTCCTTCTGCATGCAAAGCGTGTTCTCTACCACTGAACAACCCTCCTTCCCAAAGAACCGGGGGGAAGTGATGGGAACCCTGATCTGACCCAAAGGTTTGATGTCCCCCTACCTGCCCCCACCCCACCCCCCGCACGCTAAACTAAAAGTGCAGTCTTTGTTCTGTATCAGGCAGCATTTCTTCCCCACAATGACAAGGCACCCCAAGTTATCACTGCCATCGCCCTGAGCTCGGCTCAGTTCTGAATTGTATGTACTCACCACATGCAATAGACCAGTAGACTTGAGAATCTGGTGTCTGGTGCAGGATGCGAAAAGGGGCAACTTTTGATGTAGAGTCCAAAACTGCATCCAGGGTCCCCACCAGGATGCCTGTGGGATATAGGACAAAGCTTGAGAGCACAATATATACAGTCGTACCTCATGTTAAGTTTGCTTCATGTTACATTTTTTCAGGTTGTGTCCCTTCATGTTACGTTCTTTCAGGTTGTGTCCCGTGACGACCCGGAAGTACCGGAAAGGGTTACTTCCGGGTTTTGCCACTCGCGCATGCGCACAAGCGCCAAATCGCACCGCACACCTGCGCAGATACGGCACTTCAGGTTGCGGGCTTTTCATGTTGCGAACGGGCCTCCAGAACAGATCCCGTTCGCAACCAGAGGTACCACTGTACAAGGTATGGTTTGCAGCGTCTGTTAGAGGCCGGGTTTTGCCTTCCATATGGTCCAGAGAATGATGTATACTCTGGAGCAAGGAAGATGGCAGCTGAGTGGTACATAGGGCCAGCTTTGGGACTGGGCTTGGGAACAACGGTACTGGAAGAAGGTTAAACAGCAAGGTAGGTATTATCTATAGATACATATACAGCTATAGCTAGGGAGGGTGGGAATCACGGGCGTCCTGGCTGTATTTGAATTCCCTGGCTTTCAAGGACTGGAGTATAGAGTAGAACAGGGTTTCCACAACTTGGATCTCCAGCTGTTTGGGGACTACAATCCCCATCATCCTTGACCACTGGGTCCTGCTAGCTAGGGATGATGGGAGTTGTAGTCCCAAAACAGCTGGAGACCCAAGTTTGGGAAACAATGGACTAGACCGTTCTCCCCAAATTGAAGAAGGTGAAAACTTTTTTTTTACCAGAGGGGAAGGGAGAATAAATTGCAAGTGGGCATTTCTAGTGAAAAAAAAGTGTGCTGAATCCCAAAAGATTGGGCTGCATTTTTTGTTCTTATTATCTTGATGGCCAAGTTGGAACATAGCCACCAATTTTGGTTATTGTGTGCAATCATACCTATCTGCCATAGGTTGTCATATCACCTTTTGTGGCCACCTTCACAAAGATTACTGAATAGTTTACATTTCAAAAATGGGTCCATAAACAAAAAAGTTAATGGCATTTTGCCCCCCCCCCCATGTTGCCATTTTTCCAACTTGTGAAATTCACGAAAACCCACCTGCAACCAACTCTCCCAAAATGCATTCAAGTTTTTTAAGAGGCCTTTTCAGGATGGGCAACATTGCATTGCATTACATGATTCCATGTGTGTATTACCAATGGTGCTTTGTACACCTCCTTCTGGCAACTCTTCCAGCCAAACACCTTGCTCTGCTTTCCTTTGGACCACATGAGTGAGACCAAAAGGGGGGTCTTGTTGTCTGGGCAGCCCAGGATGTCCACACACACTGCCCAGGCTTGCGTCCCAGAGAGGTCATTTTGGTGCTGCAAATGCAGCAATTTGAATTCACCCCTCAGAGGCGAACTCCATTGTCTCTCTGGATACCAAGAGCCGTGTTGAATTACCACTGGCAGCTGGGGCCCATTAGGACTTCTAGAGACCAACCATAGGTACAGCCAGAGCTAATGATGGGCAGAGCCACCCCCTTACTGGTCGGATGTAAGAAGGCAGGCAAGTGAGTCTGGCTGAGAGCAGGCTGAGATTGGTGTGGCAGTACCCTATTAATGGACCAGCTTCCATGGCGTGTTACACAAGAGGAAATCCTAAAACCCCAAGTGTTCAACTTGACGACACAATGAGTCTGCGGAAATGCAAATCAGGAACTGACTGTTGCTTAACCAGCCAGCATGGATTGTTCCCTACATTTCGTTGCCACATAGTTGGCCTTCAAATTATAGATCACAGGAACAAGAAAAAAACATCCTCCTGCGCGGGATCAAAGGTCTATTCAGTCCATGGTTCCTGTCCAACAGCTCCTAACCAGGTGCCCCTAGGAAGGCTATAAGCAACCAGCTTCTTGTACTCAGTCCTAGCCATCTGGTAAACAAAAGTTCACTGTCCGTCTCTGAAAAGGGAGGTTGCATGTAGTCAACATGACTAACAGATCTGGAGTGACCTGCCCTTGTGCCATTGAATTCTGCAGAATTCTGTGAAAGGAGCACTAACATTTTGCCTACCCTGAACTAACCAATGACCAGGTACACTGGATGAGCCCGAACTCGTAGTGCGAGGGGGTTATGGGTGAGAGCATCTTTTCTCAACTGATTCTCCCCCACCACTTCCTGCTGCTCATGCCAAGATGCACGCAGCACACAATGAAGCCCAAAACTGGCTTGCTAAGAGGAGGGAGCTGCAAAATGAACTCCCCACCCCCTCACCCCACGACGATGCACAGGAACCACAGATCAATTCCTTAACATTTTAGAATAGCCATTAGTTGCTAAAACGAATCTGCGGCTCTCTTAAACGTTTGATAAGGGATGAAACACCCACACAGAGGGATCAATAAGTTGAGTCAAGCAGACAGACCTCAATCCAGGACGGCGTCAGAACTTCGTATTGCTGGACGGGGTTGCCAGGGCTCCAGCCAGCTGACTCTCCAAGTGACCTGACATAGCATCACTCCAGGGGATTGTGGGAAATTCGTCCCAGCACTGCTCACAATGCTAGGTATTCATCAGCAGTAGGTGGTGGAGGAGCCATTGGAGTTTGCCCAGCAAGCCAGGTGCCAACTCTGGCTCTAATGAAATCTACTAGCTTGGCTTGTTGCATTGCTCAAATCTGTCAGTGCCAGATAAACCTGAGGGGGCCCAGCAGCAGGTGAGGGGGCCCAGATTCAGAGGAACGCGCTCCTCAAACACAGAACCAGATTTGAATTTCATTTTAGGGAGGGAGAGAGATAACTCTTGCAGTCCGAAAACTAGAACTATTGCTTTTCCTGCATGTGTAATCTAATCTTCCCCTCCACTTCAGAGCCCTTAACCGCGACATTACGAATTACATCTAGATTCATTGGAAGAACGCTTCCTTGCTGAATTATTCATCTCACCAGGCGCGTTTTGCAGCTGCCTCCATCTTCGCAGAGACTTCTTTTATCAGAACACCTTCTAATCTATTCCCATTGCCCGGTTCCCATAATGATCATACTATAGGGCAATGGTACTAGTCCATGTTTCCCAGAATGCAGAACTCCCAAAGGCAGCTTCTTACGGCAACGTCTCGGGAAAAGGAAGTGTTCTTGAAACACCAAAACATGCTCCGTATCAAATCAAGAGGGGCGACATTTCGTCAGCATGAAAAGGCGGCTTGCAAATTACCTCGCAAACTTATGCACTGCCTCTTTCCCTCACACATGCCTGCTTCAGCAAAGGGAGGAAAACCAACTGAAGTTGACAGAAACTTTCCTGTTTGCCTGGGCAACAAATGATTGAAAATGGCATGGTGGTGGGTTTGCCAGGCAAGCTGTTCATTGAGCAATCTATCCTGATTTGCTGGCGCAGAGGTCAGACTTGTCCACATCAGTCAATAGTTTATCCTGTACTCTTTAGTTTATTCCAGAGGCTCCCAAACTTATTTGGTCTACTGCCCCTTTTTCAGAAAGAAAGAAAGAAATTACTCAGTGCCCTCCTGGAAATCTACTTTCTTTAAGTAAACAAAAAGAAATAATAATAATAATAATAATAATAATAATAATAATAATAATAATAATAATAAATTTTATTTATACCCCGCCCTCCCCAGCCAAAGCTGGGCTCAGGGCGGATAACAACAATCAAAACAATCCAACATTCTAAAAACCTTTCACCATAAAAATCAATCAAAAACAAATTGATGGCAACCATCAAGCAAGACCCTGTGCAGATTGCCAGAGGAGGGGGTCAGGCTGCACCCTGACCAAAGGCCTGGTGGAACAACTCTGTCTTACAGGCCCTGCGGAAAGATGTCAGGTCCCTAGTCTCTTGTGACAGAGCGTTCCACCAGATTGGAGCCGCAGCCGAGAAAGCCCTGGCTCTAGTTGAGGCCAGCCTAACCTCTCTGAGGCCTGGGACCTTCAGGATGTTTTATTTGCAGACCGTAGGTTTCTCTGTGGGGCATACCAAGAAAGATGCAGCGTTCTTTTTATGTACCAATATTTCTACCTATGTCCTAGTAGAGAAAGATGTTGTAAATACGACACCTTGAAACTTGAAGTTATACATTTTTAAAAAAATTAAAATCTAATCATAGTAAGATTTGCATTGCACACAGAAAATTAAAGTAACGAAGGATAATATTAAAATAAAAATCCCTGCAACGGGGTGAGCTCCCGTTGCTCGGTCCCTGGCTCCTGCCAACCTAGCAGTTCGAAAGCACATCAAAGTGCAAGTAGATAAATAGGTACCACTCTGGCGGGAAGGTAAATGGCATTTCCATGCGCTGCTCTGGTTCGCCAGAAGCAGCTTAGTCATGCTGGCCACATGACCCGGAAGCTGTATGCCGGCTCCCTCGACCAGTAAAGCGAGATGAGCACCGCAACCCCAGAGTTGGCCACGACTGGACCTAATGGTCAGGGGTCCCTTTACCTTTACCTTTTAACATTTCTGGAATCCGACTGAATCCCTCTCAGAAAATTATTCATGGAGGAGAATGGTTACCAGTCACAATGTCTCTGTTCTGCCTCCACTGTCAGAGGTATAGACGTTTCTGAACACCAACTGCTTGGAAATGGCAGGAGGGAAAAGTGCTCTTGCGCTCGTGTCCTGTTTGCTGGCCTCCCACAGAAATCTGGAGGCTGTCCAAGTGGCTACATGCCCATTATAGTAAGTTCTAAGTGGTAGTCCATGTTTGCTTTTAACCTATGGTTTGTAAGAGTAATCATCAGGTTGTCCTCTAAGATGTTGTTGGGACTACAACTCCCATCATTCCTGACCACTTGCCATCAGAAGACAGTACATTCTGCTAGCTCATTGCTTTGTGTGTGTGGGCAAGTCAACTAATCATAAGACTTTCACTCAACCAACCAATAGTTTGATTAAAACTACATGTGAGGGGGAAAAGGGGTGGGGGGTGGGGAAAGCATATTTTGCACACATGCGAATGCAGAAGCCATAATTTTGGAAAAAGGTAATTCTATTTCCCCTCACATCTTCCTTTAAAAAACTTTTAATAGATTAGATCTGATTTGGGGAACCTTTTAAAAATCAATTGCAGAATGTTTTCAATAGATCAATCCATTGAGTAAGTAGAGGATATATCCCTAAGTCAGTGTTTCTCAAATTTGGGTCGCTAGCGGTTGTTGGGACTACAATGCCCATCATCCCTGATGACCTGCCCTCCTTCACTGCCCTAAGTGAAATTGAAATAACTTCTGTGGGTGCCAAATGAAGACTACTCAACTTTTGCCTGAATCAGAGGTGGGGGGAAATGTGAGCCTCCAGATTTTGGATCCCAACTCTCATCAGCCCCCAGACAGCAAGCTCGGGAATAATGGGATTCCAACGGTATCCCCCACAACCTCAGGCCTATACACTGACTCTGTCTCACACAACATACTTACCAATGAAAAAATTGTACAGAGGGAATAATTAAAAGATGCGATGTTATTTTCTTTAAGTCCCAGAACTGAAGATCCTATATTAATATAGAGGGTATGGATTTTGGCAGAAAGCATTTGCACTGATTACCGGATAACCGCCTTTCACCAGATAAAAACACAGTTTCTAACTGCAATATTAGTCATAAAGCAAAGGGGGGGGGGGATCTCCGTGACTCAAAGCTAGCTACAGTGCTTCCAGCTAAATTATTCTTTCTACATCCCCTTTGGCACTATTCAATATAAAACAAACGGCAAACTCCAAGATCCTGGCCTCACACCAACAGGCAAGCTCATTAAAGTTTCAAAAGCGCGGAGTAAAATATCATAGCCAAAGCCAAAAAGCGACGCTAGCAAGTGTGTCTGTACGTGTGCATATGTATGTGTATAATGCATTTGTGATCATTATGTTACCTGAGATAAACGGTTGCTTTATTAAGGTTCATGCTCTGGGTGAGTCTCATCAGCCTTGCAAATGCCCACTTGCCCGGCAGCCTGTGGTGGGTATTAATTGCTTCCAGGCATAGAAGAGAGTTTGTCCATTAGAAAAGGACAGGTTCCTACCCCTCCCCAACCCACACCCTATTACAGGCCATCAATCTGCTACAAATGACTAACGCAAGCGTAGGTGGCCGTGCCGATGGGCTGGTGACGCCTTTGGACGGATCCGCATAGCAGGCATAACCCTATGCACGTGGCGATTGCAAGGACAAAAACGGGGCAACTGCTTATAGGAAGCACAGCACACAAGCAAGATGCATGTGGCCCAGTTCAACAGCCTCCTGGGGGTTGCATCAGCAGCAGAAGCAAGCCATTTTTTTCTGACAAAGCATGCTGCTGCTGCCTCACTCAAACAACCACCTGCTTTGAGAGCAGGTGTTATGCAGTGGATTAAGGTTGAAAGCCAGGAAGAACTGGGCCATTAGTTGCAAACTCTGTGACAGCTTCAGGGCGCACCCCCCCCCCCAAACAAACAGAGAAGGCAATATTGGCTTACTGGAAACTGCCTCAGACCAGGTAAGACTCTTTGTGCAGGTAGCTCAGGTTGTACCCCGAGATTGGCAGCAGCTCTCCGGGACTGCAGGCAGAGGGCGGTTTTCCACATCACCTGCAACCTGATCTTTTCTTTTAAAAGAACAAGTTGATTTTTTTTAATTTTTTTTGAGATGTACAGATAAAGGTAAAGGTAAAGAGACCCCTGACCATTAGGTCCACTCGTAGCTGACTCTGGGGTTGCAGCGCTCATCTCGCTTTACTGGCCAAGGGAGCCGGCGTACAGCTTCCGGGTCATGTGGCCAGCATGACTAAGCCGCTTCTGGCGAACCAGAGCAGCGCGCGGAAACGCCGTTTCTCTTCCCGCCAGAGCGGTACCTATTTATCTACTTGCACTTCAACGTGCTTTTGAACTGCTAGGTTGGCAGGAGCAGGGACCGAGCAACGGGAGCTCACCCCGTCGCGGGGATTCAAACCGCCGACCTTCTGAACGGCAAGCCCAAGGCTCAGTGGTTTAGACTACAGCGCCACCCGCGTCCAATGTACAGATAGTTAGCCCTAATATAGAGCAGCTTTCTCTTTAACCTATGACTAATGGTTCCTTGGGTTTGAACCAGAAGCTGTAGCTGGAGAAGAACGATGGCGACTGGAACAATTGGTCATAAGCTTGTTGCTTAAAACATTGCACAGGCTGCCAATTTGCTAACATGCCAAGTTCCAACACTGTTGAAGGTAAACGAATTCCCGTAACAACCTTGGACCACATTGTCTGGGGGAATCCCTTTCCCCAGTATAGATGGCCTGATCACTACAATTGTTAGAATAGGCCTTCTAACTGTCCTGCAGCCTGTGCAGATCCATCTGGAGACAACCAGGAGAAAGGTCCCCCCCCCCCCCGTGTTGGCGCCCACCTTTTGGAATAAAGTCCCAAGGCGACCTTGCTTAGGCTTCGACTCAGAATGGGGAACATGCGCCTCTCCAGACTCCAAGTCCCATCATTCCCAACTACTGGCCAGGCAGGCTGGGGCTGATGGGAGTTGGAGTTCAACAGCATCCAGAGTAGTGCAGGTTCCCCATCTGTGGTTTAGATGCTCGTTCAATACTTATTTACTCAAGTATTTGATGCCACTGTTCATCTACTCTGGATAATTTGCATTTTCTGGTTTTACTGTACTGGCCTTAAGGAGATAAGTTTGCACACTTGCCTGGGATGTAAGGCAGTGGTATAAAAATGAATTATGAATAAACAAACAAACAAATAAACCTTTGCAATGTACTGAATGGGGCTGGCATTTCTTCTGAACCAGCATGTTTAGCAAGTATGTGCTGGGGTGTGCGCGATGTAACTTACTTTTAGCACCACAGTCAGGCCATCCTGAGTCTATACGCTGCTTTTGCTTCTCAACATGCTGTTTCTGTTGCGGATGCAATCCCTAGGACGCAACTGAACCGGGGCACAGGTATTTAGGCAGTAATCTCACCTGCAGGCTTTCCAGTGGGGAGGGCTATACCCCAAACATAGGTAACATACTGCCTTATGCTGAGTAAAGACCATTGGGCCAACTTAGCTGAGCATCACCTACACTGACCGGCAGCTGATCTCCAGGGTCTCAGGAGGGAGTCTCTCTCAGCCTTACCTGCAAACTGAACCTGGGATCTTCTGCATGCTGAGCTTGAGCTACAGCTCAGCACAGAGGCAGAGGCATTTCCGCAGAGGAAGCTCCAAGTTCATTCTCCTCCACGCGTGATGAGCCGCTGCAGCTGCTGACCCTACTGGTCCATGCAACAAACTAATGGGTGGCAGGCAAGCAGCCAGGCAGATTGACAAAAGAAACACATTTCCCCCCCACACAATGCATAATCAGCTCATGGAATTTCACCAGCACCAACTTAGATGGCCAGTAACTCTTTTGTGTGTGCTTTTTTGAAGTGTTCATCAAACTGAAGAGGGGGCGGGGATTCAATTATTAAAGGCTCTTTGCTTTGTTAGCTTAATTGACCCTTCACATTCAGTGGCCATGTATCTCTGAACTCACCAGGTGCTGGGGAAGAACATGGACAGTCATCAACATCATGTCCAGAACACGGGAACAGAACACTGAATTAGATGCAGGCGGGGTTTTTTTAATCAGGGCAGGGAATGTGAAGCCTGGGGGCTGGTGGAGGCCCTCCATCCATCTCCATTTGTATCCTTAGATCAATCTCAAGACCCTGACTGGTCCGGCTTCACACCACAAGTGCTTTTTTGCCTGGCTGGAATCACAGGATTGAAGAGTGGGAAGGGACCCACGAGGGTCATCGAATCCAACCCCATGCAATACAGAAAGAACTTTTGCCCAACGTGGGGCTAAGATTAAGAGTCTCAGCTTCTTGCTTCCTGGGATGAATGATGGAGTGCGTGAAAAAACTAGCCTACCATGCAAAGTTAAAATGCACTCAACTTCTCCACACCTGCATGTGGCCCTTGAAGGATATTTCAGAAGGGTATGTTTCCTGCAGGCTAGACAAGGATTCTCTGCCCTTAGTTTTTGTTATCCTTCAGTCCCTGTTCCACACTGTAACTAATCCTCAGTACACACAACTGAAAAAAAGATGCAACTGGAAAATTGCTTTCCCTGCCTCCATTTGCCTCTCCTTTCTCTGTGGTTTGTCCTACAGCAAACATTCAGATTGTAAATGCCTTGGGGCAGGGGCCTGCCCTCTTGTGCTTTGTGGAACTGCCATGCAGAATTGAAGACACACTTATGAGTAGTTATAACAGGAGTTTTAAATGTTGCTTCGAGCTCATTTGGAAAAGCGAGGAAAGCGTAATGACAGGAACAGCAACAATCAAACAGAACGAACAACAATTAAGAAGAATTTCGCCTGACCAAGAGAAGCAATTTACTCTACACAGCTATTATGAAAAATTGTCTCACCCCTTATATACTCAATCAACCACCATGTTCTGTAGGTGAGGGCCTCCTGCAGACACCAGGTCTTATCAGGGGATACATTCCACAAAATGTAGGAGCAGGGTCTTTAGTGTAGTGGCTCCTACTTGGTCGGTAGAGAAGACGACTTAATTTCATGGCCATGGGTTCGAGCCCCATGTTGGGTGAAAGATTCCTGAATTGCAGGGGGCTGAACTAGATGACCCTTATGGTCCCTTTCAACTCAACAATTCTATGAATTTTCTTCGCTTGACTATTCAGCGGACACTGTCTTTTTGGCACCTGCTGAAGACCTTCTTCCAACAAGCCTTTTAATAGCAGAGTTCCCTCCCCAGACTGCATCTGTATTGGAATGGCTTTTAGATGTTTCTATTGTTTTATCGCTTGTTTGTTTACCACCCTGGGCTCCTTGGGGAGAAAGAGTGGGGTATACATTTAATAAATGAATGAATAAAAGCATAGGAACCCTTGTCCTCACTTAGAATCAGGGGTTACCAGGTATTCTTTTATTTTGTTCATTTGTTTGCTTTGCTTCCTAGGTGTTTTAAGAGCTGCCATGCTATGGAAAACGCCAGCAACAGAATCTATTCTTGACCCGGAGATGCAGAAATGGGGGGAAACTTCGGCTGCCCACTGCGACCTTTCACACATCTCTGCAAGAAACCAGTTGCCTGCCCATTATTATTATTATTACTACTATTATTAAGAAGGTGGCGACACCCCGTGGTCATCTTAGCAAGCTAGAACTTTTAAGCACACCAGAACACAGCCAGTTAAAAATGATGGCAGCAGCAACACCATACCAAGCTGAGAACTAGAAAGTGTTTTCTTTTGCAAAGGTTTGCTAATCTGCTCCCTCCTGTGCTCTTAAATGCACCTGCTTCTCGAGACATTAGCAGGTAAGCAAGCTTTTATCCCACAGTCCAAAAGCTTCACCTGCTGGTCTCTTCACTTCAAGGGCAAAAAGGCGGTACCAGGCTCAGAGTGGACAAGAGGCAGAATAAAACACTGATTCACACCAAGCTAGTTAAAACCTACGGAACTGACTGCCACAAAACACTGCAAATAGCCAATAAATTATACTGTTCCCCCCACATTTTTTTTAAGAAAGTAGATTAATTCAGAGGTGGTCCCATGGAGCCTCCAACTTCGGCAGCAGTATACCTCTTGAACAGCAAGTGCTTGAGACATACTATATAGAAAACCATTAGCCACAACAGTTGCATAGAGCTTCCCTGTTCAGGAGTAGTCAGTAACCTCTCGCAACTACCAGATGATGGCTTTGAACCCTGCTTCTGGGCTTTTCCTAAAAATATCTGAATGGCTACTGCTGGAAACAATATGCAGGGCATAACGAGGTGTTGCATTAGGCCATGTGTAGGGGAACCTTTGGTCTTCCAGATGTCGATGAACTACAGCTCCCACCATTCCTGGCTGCTGCCCTTATTTGCTGGGGCTGGTGTAAGTTGAAGTTCAGCAACATCTGGAAGATGAAAGAACCCCCCACTCCACCCCGCATATGGACTAGACTGGTCCTTTGGGCAGATTCATAGGTGGGACTGTTTTTGCCTTCCTGGACAGCTGACCACCTCATCTGCACTCAGAACCCCACCAAAGCCAGGGTGCAAAAACAACTGGTGTGGAGAAGCGGACTAGGGCACCTCGGGGCCAAGGGTTCGAATCCCCCCTGCATGTCTAAGTATCTTTCAGCACTAATCTACCTGCCTCTCCAAGGTGCTTGTTGGAATCAAATCAGGTGTGGAGGGAAAGACCCATACCCGGATCTCACCCTAGGGCTCACCTGGTGTGCGGCTTTAGCTCTCAGCCTAACCTACCCCTCAGGGCTGTTGTGAGGACACGGCGCGCGTGGGGAGGGGGGAAGGGGAAAGGGAGGGAGAAGACCCGAGTTGAAATCCCAGCTTGCCCTTGCAGGCGCAAAGCAATAACTCTCAGTCTAGCCCGGGCTCCCTCGCAGGGTTGTTGTGAGAATGCAAGGGAGGAATCTAACCGGGAGGGGCGGAAAAGAGGGAGAGGGAGGGAGCCGCTGCCTTACCGGTGAGCCCTCCTCCGCCTTCCTCCCCACAGCCTCTCCTCCTCTGCAGGACGAAGTACCGGTTGGAGCGCTCCAAGACCCACAGCTTCAGCGCGTTCTTTAGCAGCACCTCCTCGGGATTCAGCCACATTATTGCTGCTTGCAGAGGCAGCTCCGCTCAGCCTTCCATGCCCGCCTCCCGCGCTGCGCGCTGCTCCTCCCGGGCTCCCACGTACGCAGACAGCCAGCCAGAGGCTCCCCGGGAGAGGCAGAGGGAGGGGGCGGGCAGGCGCGCGCGAGCTGCCCGCTGGGGACTGTAGTTCCAAAGACTGCTCCTCTCCACGCCGTGCGCCTCCGTGGCGCACTACAAGCCCCGGCAAGCCTTGCGCAGCCAGCTTCCCCCCCCCCCGGGCTGCTGCCTCTCCTCTAAGGGGCTGGCCGCCTTTGCCTTGACAGCTGGAGAGTTGGGGAGGGAAGGTTCCCCCCCCCCGCCACCGCACCCCAGCTCCCTCCCTGCTGCTTCTGTTTGTTTTCAAAAAGTGGCCGACTTCTGCGGTTTGTTTCTTGGCTGAAGCCTTCCGGGGAGCGTTGGCCAACTCCGATGAGGTGGTTAAGTTTGCCCCCCACCATGCACGTCCCACGACATTGGCAGGGCTGGATCGTGTGCAGAGGAGGGCGCCCCAGATGGTCAAGGGTGTGGATACCAAGCCTGATGAGGAATGGTTGAAGGAGCTGGGTGTGTTTAGCCTGGATAAGAGGAGACTGAGAGGAGATAATGATAGCCACCTTGAAATATATTAAGGGCTGTCACATGGAGGAGGGAGCATGCTTGTTTTCTCCTGTTCTGGAGGGTGGGACTTGAACCAATGGCTTCAGGCTGCAAGAAAGGAGATTCCGACGAATAGGAATAACTTTCTGACAGTCAGAGCTGCTCCGCAGTGGAACAGACTCCCATGACAGGTGGTGGGCAATCCTTCATGGGAGGTTTTCAAACAGAGGTTAGCTGGTCATCTGTCTTGTTCTCTTTTTTGTTATTACTTGTAAGATGTGGTATTGTTCACTTGCAAAAACCCAATAATTATACAGTGGGGGTGCGAACGGGATCCGTTCCGGAGACCCATTCACATCCTGAAGCGAACGTAAGACGCGACTATGCATCTGCGCGTGTGCAGGTCGCGTTTTGCCACTTCCGTGCACGCGCATTACGTCATTTTGAGTGTCTGCGCATGTGTGAGCGGCGAAACCCATAAGTAACACGTTCCGTTACTTCTGGGTCGCTGTGGAGCGCAACCCGAAAATATTTAAGCTGAACCGTATTCATCCCAAGGTATGACTGTATTAAAAATTAGCCCACACTTTTATGTCTTTATTATTATTATTATTGCCTTTATATCCCACCTTTACTCCAAAGAGCTCAAGGTGACATATTCCCCCCCCCCCCATTTTGTCCCTCACAACCAGGGGTGCATGCACACAATTTGAATGGCAATGCCCATCCACTTTTGGGGAGGGGGGGGCAGCTGAAGACCCCTTGGCCCCTAGGAGCTGGCTCCTATGCTCACAACAGCATGTAAGGTAGGCCACACATTCTAGTCATAAGGAATCTAGTCCAACCCACACCATTGAAGGATGTCTGCTGCCAGTAATAATAACCCTGCTGACCTAAGAGCAAAGGCCACCTCGTTTAGCATTCTCTCCCCCCAAACAGTCCTTTCCCTGCTTGTGGCTGTCCTCCATGATATTTCATTGAAGGGCCATATTTTCTCACGTATAATCTTCTGAGGGGGCCACACAGCAATGGTGGGCAGTGCCAGCAAATGCAACCTCTGCCCATTGGTCTTCTAACTGGTGATTCCGGGTCTGCTATTCAGTATTCCAGATTGCCATTCAATATACAGTAAAATATCAATAAATTGGTTCCCAAGTGCATGTCTGAAAGCGGCTACAGTGGTACCTCAGGTTACATGTGCTTCAGGTTACAGACTCAGCTAACCCAGAAATATGACCTCAGGTTAAGAACTTTGCTTCAGGATGAGAACAGAAATCGCGCAGCGGCGGCGCGGTGGCAGCGGGAGGCCCCATTAGCTAAAGTGGTGCTTCAGGTTAAGAACAGTTTCAGGTTAAGAACGGACCTCCAGAACGAATTAAGTACTTAACCCGAGGTACCACTGTACTGGGTCTGAGAAAGTTGAAGATACCTGCATTTAGACTACCCTCCAGCCATGCAGGCATGCAAGCCACCAGGTTTAGCCACAGCACTTGAGAGCATGGAGCATGCCCGCTGAAGGTTGCATCCTGGGGAGAGCCTCAAGGGCTAGAGAGGCCCATATTAGTGGGGCAGGAGAGCTGAAAATAATGCCAATATTTTTCACTTCTGGCAACCAATGTGCCCCCTTTGGTTTCAGATAGTATGTGGTAAGCAGAGTCTAAAAAGCCATAATAGACATAATATAATGATGGCTGACTGGGAACAGTTATGGACCACCGGTATGAAATTTACGGCATGTAGTGCCTTTAGAGAGAATATTATGAAAATGATATACAGGTGGTACATGACACCAGTCAAGCTAGCAAAAATTTACAATTTGCCCGATAATAAATGTTGGAAATGTAAAGAAACTGAAGGTACATTCTTTCACCTTTGGTGGACGTGCCCAAGGATTAAGATCTTTTGAGAAATGATTTATAATGAAATGAAAAAGGTATTTAAATATACTTTCCTCAAGAAACCAGAGGCCTTTCTCCTGGGCATGGTCGGATAGAAAGGATAGAACTTTTTTTATGTATGCCACAACAGCAGCAAGAATACTGATAGCGCAGTATTGGAAGACACAAGAATTATCCACCGTGGAAGAATGGCAGATGAAGGTGATAGACTACATGGAACTAGCAGAAATGACCGGCAGAATCCGAGACCAGGGAGAAGATCAGGTGGAAGAAGATTGGAAGAAATTTAAAGACTATTTACAGAAATATTGTAAAATTAGTGAATGTTAGAATGATGCTGGATTTAAGCTAAGTGGCTTATAGTAAAAAAGCTATGAAGTCTATGGAAAAATAGTGGTAAAAGAGAGGGAAGGGTAAAGCCAAAATATTAAGATAAAAATTGAGATGAAAGTAAATGAGGGAAAGGATTTGCTGAACGAACAATGGAAATGGAATACAAAGGAGGGAGGTACGGGGAAGTCCAGGAAAAAAGCTAAAGCAAGTTTTTTCTTTGTAAGATGAAGCTGCTTTTAACTGTTGTTATTTTGTGTGTGTGTGTGTGTGTGTTTTTTTTTATATGCTAATGTGTCTTTTTTTCTTTATTGTATTTTTTTCTTTTTTGTTCTTTATTGTCTTGTTTATATTATACCATGAAAACTTAATAAATATTAAATTAATAAAAAAAAAGAACGGACCTCCGGAACAAATTAAGTATTTAGCCCGAGGTACCACTGTACTGGGTCTGAGAAGGTTGAAGATACCTGCAGTTAGACTACCCTCCAGCCATGCAGGCATGCAAGCAACCAGGTTAGCCACAGCACTTGAGAGCATGGAGCATGCCCACTGAAGGTTGCATCCTGGGGAGAGTCTCAAGGGCTAGAGAGGCCCATATTAGTGGGGCAGGAGAGCTGAAAATAATGCCAATATTTTTCACTTCTGGCAACCAATGTGCCCCCTTTGGTTTCAGATAGTATGTGGTAAGCAGAGTCTAAAAAGCCTGGGACACAAATTTTCACTGCCCTCTAGTGGCTATGGTGGCTCATTTACCAGAATTAATGTATTTAGTGTTAATTCTGGAAGTATATACAGTGGTACCTTGGGTTAAGTACTTAATTCGTTCCGGAGGTCCGTTCTTAACCTGAAACTGTTCTTAACCTGAAGCACCACTTTAGCTAATGGGGCCTCCTGCTGCTGCCGCGCCGCCGCCGCACGATTTCTGTTCTCATCCTGAAGCAAAGTACTTAACCCAAGGTACTATTTCTGGGTTAGCTGAGTCTGTAACCTGAAACGTATGTAACCCGAGGTACTACTGTACTCAATTCTGACCAAACTAAGCCTCCTAGAGCAAAAATACATTGGGGGGTAGGGGCTTAGTTTGGTCCGAATCAAGTATACACACTAAATACAGTGGTACCTCGGGTTACATACGCTTCACGTTACAGACTCCGCTAACCCAGAAATAGTACCTCGGGTTAAGAACTTTGCTTCAGGATGAGAACAGAAATCGTGCTCTGGCGGTGCACCACTTCTGGTAAATGAGCCACCATAGCCACTAGAGGGCAGTGAAAATTTGTGTCTCAGCTTTTTAGACCCCTTAACCATGGTGGCGCTGTGGGTTAAAGCCTCAGTGCCTAGGGCTTGCCGATCGAAAGGTCGGTGGTTTGAATCCCCGCGGCGGGGTGCGCTCCCGTTGTTCGGTCCCAGCGCCTGCCAACCTAGCAGTTCGAAAGCACCCCCGGGTGCAAGTAGATAAATAGGGACCGCTTACTAGCGGGAAGGTAAACGGCGGTCCGTGTGCTGCGCTGGCTCGCCAGATGCTGCTTCTCACGCTGGCCACGTGACCCGGAAGTGTCCTCGGGCAGCGCTGGCCCCCGGCCTCTTAAGTGAGATGGGCGCACAACCCTAGAGTCGGACACGACTGGCCCGTATGGGCAGGGGTACCTTTACCTTTACCTTTACCCATGCACTATCTGAAACCAAAAGGGCACATTGGTTGCCAGGTGTGAATTGTTCTTTCCAGCTCTCCTACCCCAGTATATCGCCATATTTGGCTCCCAGATGTGATGTTCCCCCACCCCTAGGCTAGAACTCCGGATTAGGCCTAGGAGACCAGAGTTCAAGTCCTGACTCAGAAAAAATGCGCACTGCATGATGTTGGGGCCAGTCGCTGTTCCACAGCTTAACCTACCTAGATGAGGATGGAGAGAACCATGTACAATTCCTTGTCGTAAAAGTGGGATACGAATGTATTAGTAAGTAAATAATCCCTTTTAAACATCATCTAAGGAGGCATCAGCCATGGGTGGCAACAAATTCCATAGCCTTTGTGTGCGTGCGAAGGCCTCCCTAGTGTCCTGAAGCTTCTTGCTTAGATATTTTAAGGCAGAGGCATCCTGCCAGAAAACAACTTGGGCACCTTATTTCCTTTGGGGGAAGAAAAGGCCAGAGCACATTGAGAAAGTGTGGACAGGAGTTCAAAACCTTGTTCAACCACCCAAAGGCTGAGTGGGGTTTAGCATCAGGCCATGGCCATGTCGCTCTCTCTCAACTTAACCCACCTCAGAGGAAATATTTCTAGGACAGGGTTTATTCCACTTTATCCCGAGCCTAATGGAAGAAGGGTATTAGAAAAGCAGCTAAGTGAAGGAGTTAAGTATAAATAAATTTTAAGGTTTTGATGGTAAGATAATGTTAAAATAAATTAAGATAATTAAATGACAGAAAGCAGTGAAAGAGGGAAAGGATTTGCTGATATAGTTAATAACTGGAATACAAAAAAGGGGGTGTGGGGAGGTCGAGGAAATAAGTTAATGAAAGATAAGGATAAATATTGGATGTGTTTTTAATTGTTTTTCTTTTTTTTGTTTTTATGTTTGAGAACCGAGGTACCACTGTACACGCTTAATCATATTAAATGTTGACGCAGTGCAAAATTCTGTACTTTAAAAAATGAAACCTAAGAGCTTGTGAGTTGTCTAAATACTTTTAGGGTCACTGGCAGAAACACTGGAAGGTAGAACAGCTTACCTAGGCAACTAAGAACAACATACATTTTCCTCCCCTCACACCCCAAAGGAAGTCTTTTAAAATAAGAACAGTGAAAACTTAACATGCAAGGTAAAAGTCCTGGGATATATCTGACCATTAAAACAGCACCACCACACCCACCAAAACAAGAAACCACCAACACCAATGCCTCAAGTTTTTGCATCAAGGTGCTGCTGAGCAGGTCTCTAAACCTTGGCATGGTTTATTTGGAAGGTAATTTAATACCTGCTTTCACAATCTACTGGGAAGTCCCATTTCACTAATCCTTCTTTTGAAACATACCAGCTACTTCCTCTTTCATCCGTGCTTGTGGCATCCTAAGTGCAATAGGAGGAGCCCAGTGGTTGGTTTTTTTAAAGCGAAAGCAGTATCAGTGATCTTATGGCAACAGCAAGCCAGACATGCCCTCCTTTTGCAAGTGAAGCTAGCAATTTTGCAACAAGGTGCATCTCCCCGCCCCCCAAAGCAACCATTTAGCAACTCACTTTACTAGCAGAGTTAGATTTCTCCAACCTTTTAAACTAATGGACCATTAGGCCTGGATGTTGCTGTGGATTTCCCCACGTGAACCGTTATGTTAGCTTACCTTTGTTCTTGACACTATATAGTGTTTCAAGGCCCAGTAATTACAGAGAAAGTTAATCAGTTTGCAGCAACATGATTTACAAAAAGAGCAATTCCAATTCAAGCACCAAAATTAGTAATTTGTTAGATTTACAGCCTACACCATCCTAAAGATGCATAACACAGGGGTATAATCTCCAGCAAAACAAGTTAATGTCCATCATATGAAGTAATCTCTTTACACCTGTCTTTGGACTGATTTTCAGGGGCTACTACATAAGGGGCTGCATCTCCCAGGTGGATTTTCCTGAATAACTCTCGCATGTTAGCATGGGGTACAGACATTTCTGTCCCAAAGGGGCCAGAGGGGTGGACCAGAACTGGAAAAAGGCACTGCTGGCCACAAAGCCTACCCAGGCCAGCAGTGGGTGTTGAATCTAGGGGTATCTCAAGCTGCCAAGCTGCTCCTTCCAAGGGAACGCAACCCTGTCCAAAAGAGGCTATCTCCTGGATGCAACAACTCAGGTCCATAACAGCTGTCCCTTCAGGATCAAGTACAAGTGGTTAGGCAACTGAGCCTTCTCCCATCCAATATCATTAATATATATATATATTCACCCTTAATATAGTCCTCATAACAGTAGCATCTTGCTATCTGTTATCTCCCTGTTGCAGCTGTGCCAGTTAGTCTCTCTCCATTGCTGAAGGCACACAAGTCTTACATACTTGAGATTATTACACATTAAGTAACGCGGGTGGCGATGGGACGCGGGTGGCGCTGGGACACGGGTGGCGCTGTGGGTAAAACCTCAGCGCCTAGGGCTTGCTGATCGCATGGTTGGCGGTTCGAATCCCCGCAGTGGGGTGAGCTCCCCTCTTCCGGTCCCAGCTCCTGCCCACCTAGCAGTTCAAAAGCACCCCTAAGTGCAAGTAGATAAATAGGGACCGCTTTATAGCGGGAAGGTAAACTGCATTTCCGTGTGCTGCTCTGGTGCCGGCTTGCCAGAGCAGCTTCGTCATGCTGGCCACGTGACCCGGAAGTGTCTCCGGACAGCGCTGGCCCCCGGCCTCTTAAGTGAGATGGGCGCACAACCCCAGAGTCGGACACGACTGGCCCGTACGGGCAGGGGTACCTTTACCTTTAAGTTAACAAGATGGAGGTTATTTAACACTCTTAACCTTCTGAGGTTCCCCATGATGATGATGGTGGTGATGCTGATGTCATTCAAAGAGAGTTAGACTCTGAGACAAACCTGCTTATAACACAACTGCTTTTATTTATCAAAAATAAGGGAACATCCTAAATGGGCATCAGAACAGCGTCATTTACATTTTGTATCCAACGCAGTGTTCTTGTTTTTAACAGAAATCAAATATTTACAGCTTTATTCAACATGATGCAAAAATGAGGAGGGGAAATGTACTTTTTCTCCTGTTAAAAATCAAAGCGTTAAAAAAACACAAACGAGAAAAAAAACACAAAAAAGGCCACTTCTGCTAGTGCTAGCCATTAGAAACAGAACCACAGGAGATGCAAAATAAACAATAAAGTGCATTATTCACTTTAGCGGATGAGTGGATGAAGTTCCACGCTCCATCCTAAGGCACCCTGAGTACCCCCCCACTTAGCTTCATATCCAAATTGCTGTCTCACAAATCAGAAAAAAATAATAACAAAAAGTTCACCCATTCAGTAATTGCCATCTTAGCCATGTTCTCACCCGACCAACACCATTTGGGAACATTCATTTAACTGTTCCTTCAGAACAATGGCAACAAAAATTCCCTCTGAGTTAGAAATCTTCAGCCTTCATAAAGGCTAAAAGCAGCAATATCCAAAGTGGACAGATTTCTGGGCTACGCCCGTGTGTTTGCACCAGTTAATTGTAGTCCACAGTAACCTTTGGTGAAGTGTACGACTGTATGTAGCTATTTTTTTTCCTGTATAACATGCAGATTAAAGGCATCTTAACTTTTTAGTCAAGGACAGCTCAAGCATTTTTGCAAATTTTAACCCTCAAATCCCATAGAGTAGGTGCAGAAAATTCCTGATATATTTTATAGGTACATCTGACTGGTCCCAGTAATTTAATAAATCAAGAGATGCTGCACTGACTATAAGGCCACTCTTGTGGTTTTATATATAAAAAATACTTAACCTAGGCTCATTAAAATGAAAAGAACACGCCCTACTAGTTAACTAAAAACATACGTTCATAAGAAAGCTAACTATGAGACTTAAAACAAGCTAATTCAAAACCAAAATGAAACAAATGAAATTCTACTGTATCAAAAGTAGCTGAGCTCAAATGGCTTTGTGTTAAGATTCTGTCTTCCTTGTTTGCACTTAAAAAAAACCTCCTCGCAAATCTGTACTCGAGAGTACTAAAACTAATCCCACAAGAAAATAAGTAAATGGTCAGGTCACT
This sequence comes from Podarcis tiliguerta, assembly GCF_965153285.1. Classification (NCBI taxonomy): domain Eukaryota; kingdom Metazoa; phylum Chordata; class Lepidosauria; order Squamata; family Lacertidae; genus Podarcis; species Podarcis tiliguerta. The sequence goes on along the minus strand of NC_139553.1, from coordinate 41,075,989 downwards.
CAATTCAGTTGCAACCTTAAAATTTTATCTCAATATCAAAGCAAAATTGCTGCTACAACAGTCTTATCGGTTCTGTCATTGTTTGATGCTGGTTATGTCAGGTAGATAGCAGATGCTGCAAGAGCTGCTTAGGCTTTCTCTTCACGCACTTCTCCTTCGTCAGCCTCAAAACCCGGATTGTCCAGGTGTGGAAGGACATCTACAGGTGGAGGTGCAGTTGCGTTGTTCACAAGTTGCAGATTATCACCTTTTACAAAGAAAGGGAGGGGGAAATAAGTTTAGGAAAAAAAATCCCACCCAATCACAACTTACCAAGTTTATATTTTTGTGACATTTCTATGCCTTTGGAAAGTCGGTTCCAAGAAGTTATGCTAAATTGGCTCTTTTCTGAAGCTTTCAATTTGGGCTCTGTTTTGGCAACATGTCACTTTTCCACCCCACAAGTTACAAGCCCGCTAGGAGAGCATAAGTGTCACAGAGAAGGAGCAGCAAGCACTATTGAAATTTCACCAGAGGGGCCTGAGGCAAGCCAATTAACAACGGATATACAGTGGTACCTTGGGTTATATACGCTTCAGGTTACAGACTCCGCTAACCCAGAAATAGTACTTCAGGTTAAGAACTTTGCTTCAGGGTGAGAACAGAAATCGTGTTCTGGAGGTGCAACGGCAGCAGGAGGCCCCATTAGCGAAAGTGGTGCTTCAGGTTAAGAACAGTTTCAGGTTAAGAACAGACCTCCGGAACGAATTAAGTACTTAACCTGAGGTACCACTGTATCGAGTACAAGTTTTTGTTTTTTTAAAAAAAGAATGCTTAGCTATGTGAAGCTTTAAAGCAATACAAAACTAAATTGAAGCCAATATTAGAGACAATGGAATGTGCCCCTGGGGGTGAAGTCAAACTGCAGCACCAAAGTGATCTCTCCGGGGTGCCAGTCTGGGCAGTATGTCTGGAGGTCCTGGGCTGCCCAGCCAACAATACCCCCGTCTTGGCCTCGCTGATGTGGTCCAAAGGAAAGCAGAGCAATACGCTTGGCACCAGCTTGGAAACCCTATGAGATATTTCACATGTAGCACCTGTGTCCATTGAGTCCATCAGTATGACAAAGTTAACTAACAATAGAAGAAACGTGACACCTGACTGTTTTTATGTACAGTGGTACCTCGCATTACAAACACTTCGAGTTACAGACTCCGCTAACCCGGAAGTAGTACCTCAGGTTAAGAACTTTGCTTCAGGATGAGAACAGAAATCATGCGCTGGTGATGCGGTGGCAGCGGGAGGCCCCATTAGCTAAAATGGTACCTCAGGTTAAGAACGGTTTCAGGTTAAGAACGGACCTCCGGAATGAATTAAGTTTGTAACCAGAGGTACCACTGTACTTGCGATGTAGAATCAGTATTTCATCATTTTCCCAGATGCATATATAACCAGGCAACTTTTTGAGTAGTACCACCATTAGCTGTAACCCTGCCACCTTAATGCAGTATTTTTTGTCAGCAATGAAGTATTTTAAGTGGGCACAATCTGCTAAAAGAGGGAAGAGCTCCAAGGCTCATGTTGGAGGACTGAAGAGAATACACTGGAGTTTACTGGATGTGAACCTCCAGAAGGTGGCAGCAAACACTAGTATTTCTTCATCATTTTTAACGCATGCCTGCAAAAGCTTAGGGTTCACACTCCAGTGCAGATAATTTAAAAATAAATAAATAAACCATGTCCTTTATGATTGGAACAGTGAAGTATGCAATTACTAGTGATATGAATTGCACAATTGCTCTGCATTGCATTGTACTTTGTACTGTTGTTTAATGTTACCATAAAAACATAAGACTCAGAAGTGCTACTGCACAGCCATTAAAATACTTACTTTCTGAAGGGGCCACTTCCTCTTGAACCGGCTCGTCATTCCCCTGGACAGAAGCATATCCAGATGATCCTGTCTCGCTAGGATTCTCCTCATCGGTGTGCGAAGGCATGTTAGAGGGTTCGTTGGAGACAGTGGCTGGGAGAGATTCCACTCTCTCCTCTTCATCCACCTGCATCACACAGACTTAATGTCAGGGAGCCTCTACTGTAAAGATGCCACTATTTCTAACTGCCAGCTATCCTCCCACCCTTTTCATGTATCGCTGCTGTTAAGCGCTTTGCAAAAGTTGGGATGTTTTAATGCCCCACAATGTAGCTGCAAATGTATTAATTATATATAGATTTTATGACTGTAAATGACTGTTTGGGGCAGTATATAAAGAAATAACGCAAAGTTGCTCAGCGCTGACAAGCCAGCCTGGAACACAATGAGGAGATACATAAGAAATATGCATATTTTGTTCAGTAAATTGGTGGTGGAGGAATTTGTCTCACTGCACCTTTCATTGGGCCCAAATGCCTTCACAAACTTACTACAGCAGCCAAATGTTCAGTTAAGCTGCCGCCTCCTGTCTAGAAGCAGCAGCAAGCCACATGATTCTTAAGCAGGAACTGCAGAGGTACCTCAATTCCCAGTGCCTTGAGTATGTCACATTTACACATGGGGCATGTCCTGTGCTCCAGCAGCCAAGGATCAATGCACATCTTGTGGAAGAGATGACTGGAAAGGAAAACAAATATTTGTAATGTGACTTAGCAGGTTACAGTAAAACAGTGCTTGCTGAAAAAGAAGAAGTTTGAAGCGAATGACATTGTTCAGGAGTGGCCCAGAACCTCAGGTAAATACCCTAAGCCACACAAACACTAAACCATGAAGCGTTTGCCTTTTAGTGATACAGCAGCATCTTATTGGGAGAAAAGAAACTGCACAAGCTTTGTGGAATTGTGGGGAAGTGGGGAAACACGCGTAGCTAGGATGCAAACTTGTTGATACAGAACCTTGATGGGAAACTTTGGCTCCAAGTAGGGAAAGGGCTCTGTGTGCTCACATGGAGGGTGTTTTGAGTGTCTGCATGTCTGTATGACAAGACCTAGAACAAGTATAAGGGACCTCTGACCCTCCAAATGATGCTGAACTTCAACTCCCATTCTCCCTGGCCACGCACCATGCTTGCTACAGCTGATGGGAGCTGTAGTTCAGCAGCACTTGGGAGAGCCACTCCCCACCCAGAGACAGCAGAGACAAAGATGTAGGGCAGCCCACCACTAGGGAACTACAGAGGACTACTTCTACATTCTGCTTCCCTATTCAGCTTCCCACCCTTGTAGACTCTCAGTTGATACCACAGAGCTACAGAATGCCACTGCAGGCTCCTCTTCTCTGGTTCCTCTTTATGGCATTCCATGCGCCTGAAGAAAATGGTTTTGCTTTTGAAAAGTAGCCCTGTGTGCGCACGCGGGAGTGTTCATGAGTTTGCAGGTTTCCATTTCAGTTTTGATATTAATCTGCCTGCCATTTAAGGTGGTTAATCTGTCTTTAGTCCCCACTTTCGGAGCAGGACTAAAATAGCACATGCAGAATGCTAGGAGAAAATGGACTTCAGTAATATGCAAACGGGCTGACTTGCATCAGAGCATCTGAACAATTTCTCCACCCGTCAGAGGCTTCCACCGAGCTACCCACATGTTGTTAAGATGTGAAGCCATGGTCATTTTCTAAGCACTGAAAAAGTGTAATGCAGCCTTAATGTATAGCTACTTTTTTTACAAATACTACGAATGAACTGCTAATCTGTTAAAAACATTGTCTCTTTCAGATTTCGTTTATGTGCATGCACATGATTAAGGGGAGTGCAGAAGTCATTCAAGACATGTGCAACAAGTCATACACTTTGCCACAGGGTATGGTTTTGCTGACATGGTTCATCTCAGTAAGTAACATGGTACTCCTGAACTTTTGATAGCAGAGGCACACTAACACCCAAAAACTTTTACTTGTGGAATGTGCAAGAGAAAGAACAAGTTCAGTCCTTCTGTGTCTGCATTACTCATTTTCTAGGCATGCCTCCTTCTCATGGTGGGCAATTCTGCCACATCACTGCACAGGGAGTGACAGAATGATTGAGTGGCATCCAATGCAGACACACAGTAGAATTACCTTAGCTGACTGGAAGGAAGAGAATGCTACAACACTCTTGTGGCAGGCTAGTGTGCTCAACAGAGTGTGGAAGTTACTGAGTTGGCCAGTAGCTACAGGGGCAGGTTTAGGAAACAAATAATATCTGTCACTATTTAAAAGCTCTCTTTTCTACATATGGTAATTTTGTTAGTGAAAATTTTACTTAATTAAAAATTACCAAACAATTGAAGCAAGTTTTCTATTATGAACTTGCAGCTAAAATATTTACCATTCTTGAGTGCGCTCAAGGTTTTTTGATTCCTGTTTTGGTATAACCACCAATCTGCTGCCTTAATTCTCACCCCCATCAATGTCACATCTGCCAGTTCTTTTAAACATACTCAACCAAGGCCTTGTGCCCTATCGCTGCATCAAATTGTTGCTGCGATACACCAGGGATGCAACATCATTGCTCAAAGCCAACTGCTCATATAATCCTTGGTTCCTTTTAAAAGCTTAAAGCCTTAATCCTTTGAAAACATTCAAGGTCTTGGAATTAAAGCATGATAGTAAATCAGGCAGCTGTAAACCAAGTCTGAAAGTAGCTAGAGCAAAGCTAGCAGGTAAATTGTCAAGTTAGCTAAATCAGGTTCCATCTGTAAAGTGCAGTAAAAGTTGTTGTGTTTGTTGTTTATTCAGTTTATATACCACCCTTTATCTGAAGATCCCAGGTAATAATTTACATAGCATAATAATAATTTTTTAAAATCATAGATTTTTAACAGTCCCTTTTAAAAGACCATAGATTGTTTAACAGCCGAAGGAAGGCCTGGGTAAAGGGCAATGTTTTCATCTGGTGTCTAAAGTTATGAAGTCATCACCACCACCATCATGCTTTTCCTTCCCTACTCACAAACTGCCAGCAGCAAATGGGAAAAAGAAGATTAACAGGGGTTCAGGTGAACTTTTACTACTTTTTCCACAATGTGCATCCCTGAGCAACCCTGTGCTACTCATAAAATGAAGGTATGCCTTGAGCTACGGACAAGCTGCTATGTAGTATAAATGCCTCTGGCAGCAAAGCTATCTGGCTTGCCTGAAAGATTATTTGGGCTGGAAATTTTCATCATTGTGTTTTAGAAGCTAGGTTTCATCAGGAGATACAATAAAGGAAGTTCCTGAACTGCCATAAACATCACACCTATAAGAATCCTCCTTTGGGAAGACGCCCAATGATGCCAGCAAATAACTGGACTCCTATGCAAACCCAACTTGAGAGCTGTAGAAATATGAAATAAAAAGCCCTCACAATCCTACCTTTTTGCATTTACTTCCTGGCTCTCCTGGCAGAAGAACATGATTGAGAGCAGGGGAGGCCCATGCGATGCTTTCCAGATGTTGCGGGTTCTAACTATGTTCACTGAAGAGTAAGAGTGTAGTCCACAACATCTAGAGAACAACATGTTGGCAGCACCCACTGATCTAAGGCTTTGGAAAGTTAACACTAACCCTGCTCATCTGAAGAGTGGAATAAAATAAATAAAAGCCTTTACAACTTCAGGGTATATAAAGAGGGATGAAGACATGACAAAATGGTCAGAATGTTTTAGCATGAGAATGTAACTGGGGGGTGGGGAATTAACCTACTTGCACGTTAAAATTCGCACAACATCATTTGGCTTGTACACTTCAATGCACACAGCACAGGTATCAGCATCAGCACCGGTTTCCTAAAGAAATGAAAAAAAATATCCTTGTTAGAGACTTTTGTTTTAAACAAGCATGATAGCATTTAGCAAGTGTGGTAGTCACAAAACAGGGAGTGGAACACTAGACTTGCAGTATTCCAAAATACTATTCTACAGTTGTGGTGAGTTTTAAGAATACATTTTTGCTTTTTATCTCCAGAGTGTTAAGGGTAACAATATCTACAAGACAATCTACAAGACAACAATATCTACAATATCTTTAGCAAAAAAGAAGACCAAAATATATGTAATGGAATCTATTCCATCAAAGCTATTTTACTTTTGCAGTCTTGTAGAATTCAGTCTAATATAAAAATACTGCAAAAAGCCAAAGTTGAAGCATGGCCTTTCAGTGTTCCTCCTCCAAACAAACTATAAATGTTGTCTATCATTTCCACCCAACCTTTAAGTAAGGACAATTCAACGGCGTTTAAAAATGTGCAAAGCAGTTTTAACAGGCTCTTATCCTTTTATACCTATTTGAGAAATTCATGGCTACAAAAACATCTCTTTGCTGCGGATAAAGAGGGATCACAAACTGACCTAGTGTAATATATTAATCTTTCTGTATTATAAAACAAACAATTTCTGCATGATAATATTAGGAATGTCATTAGGATTAACAAAATATTTTAAGACCAAGGGGAGTTCTAAGTAAGCAGTTTTATACCTATGGGGCACTCAGAGGAGCTTCACAGAATAAGAAAAGTAGAACAAAAATTATTTTTTAAAAAACCCCAAGAGATTTAAAATGTTACCATAACTAAAAAGCAGCAACCTAAAATGCAAAGGTGGCAACAGGAGAATATTAAACACTAGCTACTGGCTGAAGTTTCCAAATTACTGTGAAGGTAGGTCAGAGAATGTGCACGGAATTTCAGCAGGATATTCTAGAGCATGTTCAGGCTTGAGTCTCCAGATGTTGAACTACAACTCCCAACATCCCCAGTCAGTTTAGCCAATGGGTGAGTGATGATTAGTTTTAGCCCAGCAACATCTGGCTATCCTAGGTTGAAGAGCACTGTGGCATCACCACTGACAGTTTTTGTCTTTCATGTTCTCCCAACAGACATCCTAATATGATGGCACAGGGAGAAAGAAACTCAAAGTTGATCTTAAGATCTGGTACGTGGGGAACCTTTGGCTCTCCAGATGTTGCTAAATATAGCTCCCATTATCTCTAGCCATTAACAATGCTTGCTGGGGCTGATGGGAGGAACTGTAGTGCAGTAACATTTGGAGGGACCAAAGGTTCCCTACACCTTGCCTAGCAAGTCTGCATGGGAGCAGAGGGTCCTTAAGATAGCTAGGCCCTAATAAGATAGGAGTGCCTGGCGTGCTCTGGTCCATGGGGTCACGAAGAGTCGGACACGACTAAATGACTAAACAACAACAACAATAAGACAATTTAGGGGCTTTAAAGGCCAAGACAAGCACTTTAAATTGAGCTCAGAAACAGGAAACCTTCAAACAATATGGGACTGGAACTATATAATCCAATTGATGGTGCCAGACACAACGCACTTCTTTGTATGTGGACTGAAGATTAAGGTATAATTTTGATAGAGGGCTATATACATATAATTTTGTGTATTATTATTATTATTATTACTACTACTATCATTACTGGTGTTGTCTATGTTTCTTATCTCTCTGTTCTGTCCGCCCCACCCCCTTTTCTTTTTCTGTTCTCTTTCTTGTCTTTTTGATTCTATTTGTTCCAGATACAGTGAACGCAAATGTGATCCGTGCAGGAAGCACGTTCGCAACCCACAGCACCGTGTCTGCGCCTGTGCAGGTTGCAATTCAGCGCTTCTGCACATGAGCAAAATGCTTCTGCGCATGCGCCAAAACCAGGAAGTAACCTGTTCCAGTACTTCTAGGTTCGGCACGGTGCGCAACCCAAAATCGCACAACCCAAAGCGTCTGTAAACCGAGGTATGACTGTACTATTTTATTGTTTTGTGAAAACTTTAATAAAAATCTTGGTGGGGCGGGGAAAGAGACACAAGTCTGGCTGCTATATTTTAGAGTAGCTGAAGGTTGGGCTGTTTTTAAAGGTTGCCTTTAATGGGGAAAGCATTGGAGTTTTTTGTTCTGGAAGAAACTAAAGTGTGGTTAACGGAGGTAAGTTAGCCTTTGGAGAGGCCAAAGGAGGTAAGTTAGTCTTTGGGGAGGCCAAAAGCAGAATAGCAGTACAGAGTTGGTAGAAGGGTCTACAGGCCACTGCCAACAGCCGAGCACTCAAAGAAGGTGACAGGCCTGAGAACACACCAAATTGTTCCATCAGTACAAGTGCAACCCCACCCAGAGCACCATGAACCACTTTCTCTCAGTTACATTACCTTGTCTCCATGCTTCAGTGTACGTAACTGAAGCTGTCCAATGGCTTTTTTGGCATCTGCTTTCAGCCGTCTCTGTAACAGACAAGCACTAGGTCAACACGAAACTTGCTCTCCCATAAAAATCTATAAACACCAACTGCTACACAATTCATTAACGTTGAATGGGGTGTTTCCATAGGCAGATGGATAACTCTTGCCTAACAGTGGCAACCGGAAGATAATTATGAGCCAAGATATGCATGGATGTTTAACTGAAGTGTTTATTTAGCATTCCTAAAGAACACTGGAGTTTATTTAGCAGGCAATGCTTGCTTGCCTCTAAAGACTAAAGGACATCAAAGTTCTCAAACACAATTCCAATGTTTTCAGAAAGTACTTCTCATTAAAGTATTAAAAAGTCCTGCAGAGACTGAACCCCCCCCCCACTTGTTTCAGAATCTCTAATATTCCTTGCATTGACCTCATGTTGGCTATACACAAAACAGATGCAAACGTGATCTTTTTGTTCCAGTCATTAGCTTGCAATCACACTCTTGCAAGTCTCTACTGTGTGTTGAACTAAGCCTGTGTATCAGTTAAACAAAGTCACCCACCGCCCTTAGCTTGTTTGAAGCAATTTCTAATTGGAAAGGGAAAACGTGTGCTGTTGATCTAATCTGGAAAGCTGCAAGCTTTTCTATTCTCTTAATGACAGGAATACTCAAGTATCATGGAGTCTGGTTTGAAATGCACAAATGCATCAACTGGAATATTGTGACTCTCTTCCATTTAGCTGATAAGGAAATTGTTACTAAATTTATCGCCCCACCCTTCACCAGCAGGTACAATAGTAGGGTGTTTACAACAATGTAAAAATTTAAAACAGTTAAAGCAGATTACACTCAGAGGAATAGGCTGGGTCACAGTTGCCACAATGTCAGAAATGAAACTGGATAGGTGGCATTCTCCTCCTCAGCCAACAGAGACTGGCAGATGAGCACAGGCAAGCTAATCAAGTAACTCCTATTGTCCTCAATTTTTGTTTCAGTAGGCCAGCTCCAATCAAAGCTCTGCTTAATTGCCAGGAATGCTACAGCCTAACTCACCAGTCTTTTATCAAAGCTGACACAAACCACTCCCAGATCTGCTCTGATCGGACACAAGCCATAGAACAGGAAAAGATGCTAAAAGAACAAGGAAGTTGTTCTCAAGCCTCATTAATCTGATGCTCAAAAAAACTTCAAGGAAATAGTAAGCAATATTTGAAAGAACATCATATTAGGAGCTTTTGGAAGCCTACAAGATCTGCTGGCAACAGGTTTCCATAACATGCAGGCGCTGAAGTGTTCAGGATATTTGCAAAATAAATTCCTATATGCATACTGATGCAGTCTTCCCTGCAAGTTGCTTCTTGGTTTCTAGCACCTCTCCTAAAACCGAAAGCCAACAAGCAAACACAAAGGCAACAAATCACCTATGGGTTCACTGCCTAAATTTGCCAGATGAGGTCCTTCCCTGATACAAGAAGAGTCTTTCAGTGGCATGTGGCAGAATGGAAATTGTCTCTCATTTACTTAGAGATTAATTGTCATAATGAGCCCTAAAGATTCACATCCTTTTAGGAGGCTATAAATACTGATGAGCCACAATGAATACATTTTTGCACAAATACGACTCATTTATCATCACAACTCGTAATTTCAGCTAGGCTGGTAAGAAGCAAGGGAAAGGCTGTAATTATGCACTAGAAGAACCTGAATGGTAGATGCCTGCAGTAGGTCACACTGCTGTCTCTCAAAGACGAGTCAAACCCATTTAGGATGGGGAGGGCACTACAAATTGGACACTTGACCTTGGCTCCTATCACTGGAAATATGTGGTACCAGGAACAGCTGCTCTTACTCTGCAGTAACTCAAAATATACTGTTTGAGCATTTCCTGGCAAAAACACATCAAAGAATGCCAGGCATTCATTAACAGCCCTTGAAGAGTAGGTGACTGATTGATACCTACATATATAAAAGAAAGAACATAAGTTAGAAGGTAATTGATTTTCAAGAGAGGAGCTTATTACAACGAGGTTATTTTCAGCCAGACCAAACTGATCAGTTAAAAAAAAATATCACAAGGCAAATGCCCTTCTCTGTCTAAAAATCAGGAAGCCTGAACAGTGTAAATTTCATCTGCCAAGCAAGAACTCTAGTCCCTGTTGTGGTTTCTATTTCCCACATTAGATATTGCATGAATAGAATGCTTGAGAGGGGAACTTAATTACCAACACAGAATACGCAGACTAGCTAGGAAATACTAAAGAAACACAAAATAAGTGGGAATATTTTATCCCTTTCAGCCTCTCATCATGATAATGCTAGGCATACAAAAGAAACTGTTATGCAGTTGTAGCAGTGAAATCTACCATATGCATTCAGATTTCAGTAGAATAGAGGTGTGGAGATGCAGAAAGAAAAGCCAAATGAAACCACTAGTACATTTCCTATAAAAGGTAAAGGTACCCCTGCCCGTACGGGCCAGTCTTGCCAGACTCTAGGGTTGTGCGCTCATCTCACTCTAGAGGCCGGGAGCCAGCGCTCCGCAGACACTTCCGGGTCACGTGGCCAGCGTGACAAGCTGCATCTGGCGAGCCAGCGCAGCACACAGAACACCGTTTACCTTCCCGTTAGTAAGCGGTCCCTATTTATCTACTTGCACCCGGGGGTGCTTTCGAACTGCTAGGTTGGCAGGTGCTGGGACCGAGCGACGGGAGTGCACCCCGCCGCGGGGATTCGAACCGCCGACCTTTCGATCGGCAAGTTCTAGGTGCTGAGGCTTTGACCCACAGCGCCACCCGGGTCCCTTACTGGTGCCTTTATAGGCAAAGGAGTCCAAAAATTAGTAGGAGGGAGTCTTAAGTACTTCACATCCCTATCACCTCTCAGTGATCAAGCTAACCTCCCTTGTCCAAGATAAACGACTGGGCTTGTCAACTTTTGGGGGCCTGTGGGCACCTCTGGATTAGGATTGATGTCCTAATAAATTTTCCTTCCCCTATCTTCCCTGGAACTTTTTGCATATAAATTAAAGTGTATTGCAATAATTGCTAGTCTTTATTGATGCCCCCAAATAAACTTCCCATATGTTCCCATGCCCAGTGGCAGTCCTTACTTGCTATGGTCAAGTAGCTATAAAACTACAATAGGCATTCCCGGTTGTCACATCCTACCCCTTGTAGCGGGATGCGGGTGGCGCTGTGGTCTAAACCACTGAGCCTAGGGCTTGCCAATCAGAAGGTTGGCGGTTCGAATCCCCGCGATGGAGTGAGCTCCCATTGTTTGGTCCCAGCTCCTGCCAACCTAGCAGTTTGAAAGCACATCAAAGTGCAAGTAGATAAATAGGTACCGCTCCAGTGGGAAGGCAAACTGTGTTTCCTTGCACTGCTCTGGTTTGCCAGAAGCCGCTTAGTCACGCTGGCCACACGACCCGAAAGCTGTAGGCCGGCTCCCTCGGCCAGTAAAGCGAGATAAATGCCGCAACCCCAGAGTCGTCCGCGACTGGACTTAACTGTCAGGGGTCCCTTTACCCTTTACCTTTACCCCTCGGAGACCCAGAATCACATTATATGAAGAATTCACTTTCCATATAAGGAACTTCAATCAAGTATTTAAACCACCTATTTATTAGAAGCACAGCTGATTGGGAAACTGGGAGGCAGCTTATATATTGTATCCACACTGCTTACTGGGCTTTGCATGGGTGATAAAGAGCTCTAGAGAGACTACTAGACTAATTAGCAATTCCCTGCATAGACTTTGAAAATCCAAGACAACACTCTCAATGTGTAAACATCACAGAACAGAGCTAACTTGTTTAGTTAATGAGATTCAAGCCTCCTTCTTAAGTTGCATATAAAGAGGTGAATCCACCATTCATGGAACTATGATTAATCTTAACATAGATTTGTAGCATGCTGGCAGAAGTGAGTTGTGATAAACAGCAGCAACTGACCCCCTGAATCCAGCGTTTTCTACACACCTGAGAAAAGCTTTAGCAAATGTCTTCACATGTCTTGAGGAGTAGGGGGGTACATTTTGCCATAAACATGAGGCTGTGAGAGAACCAGTGTCTACTAACAAGCAGAGGCAAGTGAGAGCAAAAATACTGGGACAATAAAGTCCAGAAAATGCCCTGTTGGGTCAAACGAAAGGCCCATCTAGTCTAGCATGCTGTTCTCAGTATTGAACCAAAGGCCGATGACATGTGTGCATCAGAGATTCCCAGCAAGTGGAATTCAGAGGCATCCTTCTGCCATCCTGCGAGGGACTATTACTGAGGCATCCATAAGTCCAGAACATTGCCTGTAGGGCCTCAGCTGCTAAAGCAAGATCAACTATAGCATGCTGGAGCACTTAGCATATGTTATGTCAGTGTTACATCAGAAGGCCAGTGTTGATTTTGCTATGTAAATTGGCACATCCAGACTCTCCAGTGAAGAATGCATATGAGAAACTCACCTGTCTCCTGTTCTGGGCCCTTGCAAGTCTAAGCCTCCTTGCAGAATAAAATATAAAGTACCCAACAGTGGCTGCTGTGACGATGAAGAAAGACACAGAAACAAAGAAGATGGAGTAGTTATTCATCCATGATCCGTGTTTTTTCCCCACTTCAATAACCATGGTCACTTGGTAGCCTTGTTCCAGCCTACGGAGGATTTCAATGCCTTTTGAATGGCTAATCATAATGGCCACAGTGTTTCCCGTACCTGTGAGAAAAAGACAGAGGTCTGAGAGTTAGATTTCCCTACCAAAGTTGAGTATTAACCTATAAAAGCCCATTTAGTATTCTATATCTTGTTCTCCTTTAATTTTAGGCAATATATGTAAGTCAGGACAGTTGCCTTGAATGAACAACTATGGCAGGCATGTCCAACTTTCAAGAGACTGCAATCTACTAAAAAAACTGGCAGTGGTATATCCATTAAACTGACCAAAGTTGTTGAGGTTTTTTTGGGGGGGTGGCAGGTCCCACAACTGACCACGATCAACCCCAGACCCCCCCCATCAGATTGTGATTGACCTATTGGACACCCCTGAACTATACCCTCCTCCTCTGCCAAAAAAAGGGGCATTTTTATGGGATCTGCTCCTGGATTCGTTGGAGGGCGCACATGGTTTTTTGGGGGGTGGGGGGGTTGGTTGTCAAAAGCCAAGGTGGCATGTTACTGACTCTTGGCATATTTTTGCACTGAGGCTATTGATTGGAGGGCCAGGATGTCTGATAGTTTAGTCCAGGGTAGAAAAACCTTCCTTCTGTAAAGTATACCACAAGACTCAACATCTATTTTTGTGCAAGGTTGCTCACATTGGACAAGAACATAGCAAAGCAGCCGTTCAAAACAATGGCCAACCAACAGTATCTGTTGGGGACCTTGGAGAGCTGCAGCCATGGATCTCTCTAAACAGAAGACAGTCTTGTCTACTCAACTGAGAAAAAGTGTGCTCTTTCTAATATATCACCTTTTAGTCTGTGCACAATCAAGGTACATGCTGATGGCTTTTATTTATTTACTCTGCCATGTCGGCGTGGGATTACTTCTTACACAGTGCTGAGTACTGTTTTACTTAAGAACAGTATTACAATTGGAAAGGTCAGCTATTGTTATGAAAGTCAAGCCACAGACCTGAGGATGTAATGAAAGAGCGAGATGACTTTAAAAAAATAAAATCCCACTGTGGATCAACAGAAGCACAGACTGCCTGAAATAGTGACTGAATTGCAACGTATCTCTGGCTGCTTAGAACTAAGCTTAAACTCAACAGAATACAGAAAGGGGCTCTTCTCTGATACATACAGAGAAAATATACAATAGCAACATCTAACAAGGACAAACACTTCATGGGAGCATAATATTCTGCACAATTATGACAGCAAGTAAACCCAGCAGTGTCAGAATAGAACCACAAAACATTACACAGTTCCTCTTACGACAGTCAAAGTCAAAGGCGTCAAAAGGGTTTCAATACAGTAGTACCTCGGGTTAAGTAATTAGTTCGTTCCGGAGGTCTGTACTTAACCTGAAACTGTTCTTAACCTGAAGAACCACTTTAGCTAATGGGGCCTCCTGCTGCCGCCGCGCCACCAGAGCACGATTTCTGATCTCATCCTGAAGCAAAGTTCTTAACCCAAGGTACTATTTCTGAGTTAGCTGAGTCTGTAACCTGAAGTGTATGTTACCCGAGGTACCACTGTATATCTCTTTTCATATTGCTGAATATTTGTTAATAGAGACTGAATATGTATTACCAATTTGTGATAATTGAACCACCATTTTAAGTTCAAATAAGTTCTTTAAAAGTGCAGCTGTGTTAATATAATCTTTGATTGTTTTATTAGATTATTAAGAGACTAGACTAAGCAGATCAATTTTATCTGCAAGTATAGAACAGCTATTCAGAATTAAACAAAAGAAAAGCCCCACAAAAGCAGCTAAGGTAACCGCTTCCATGAGAATGTAGGAAAGAAGGTTAGCCAGACAATTTGATAAAACATTTCCTTGTATACCCCATTTAAACTCTATACACTAATCACTGATTAAATTATACAGAATGAGGGCTAAACTATGAGTTTTGGTATATGTTTTGAACAGAAACGCAATAAATTTGATTTAAGCATTGGTCAGCTGGGGACTAAAAAAAGGACATTTAACATTTCCTGGGACTGCAAAGCTGTAGGGAAGCAAACTAAGGAACCACGTGGAGATCCACTCTTGCCTCCCAGTAATAAATGTCATTGCAAGGGGAAGACCTACCGGGCCTCACCCAGAAGCAGCAGCAGCTGACTGGCACTGGCTTCCCCTGTCTTTGCCCACAAGAATACTTGGCTCCCAAATGTTGCTTGCACTGAGATACAGAGCGCAACAGAAGCTTACTCTACCACTATCAGCCAAAGAACAAAAAGCTATCATGAGGGGCTGCACATCGCTTCTCTGTCACAAGAGACTAGGGCCCTGCGGGACTTGACATCTTTCCTCAGAGCCTGCAAGACAGAGCTGTTCCACCAGGCCTTTGGTCAGGGCGCAGCCTGACTCCCTCCTTTGGCAATCTCCACAGAACTTTAGCTTAATGGTTGCCATCAATCTGATTTTAATTAATTTTTATAATGAAATGTTTTTAGAATGTTGTACTATTTTATTGTTGTTAGCCGCCCTGAGCCCGGCTTCGGCTGGGGAGGGCAGGATATAAATAAAATTTATTATTAAAATTTATTATTAACATAGTAGCATGTTAAAAGACCAGACAAGTTCAATGTTTGGGACAAACAATGTTTGGGACAAACTTTCTGTGCTTTTTTCTTTCTTCCATCCTAAAAATGTCAGGCCCTTTAAAAGTATTATTTCAGGAATATTATTAAGTATAATTCAGAATACAGCAAAGGTGCCTGCTTAAAACATTTTTGTTCAGGCAAGCCTATCCAGACATGTAGAAGCACCTACATGTATTTTCGTCTTTTTAGCTACTGGTTGACTGTTTTAAAATATCAATTTCTAACCGTTTTTCACTGATAATTTATATGTAAACTTAAGAGCTTTTCTTATGGCTATAAGAAAGCAATATAGTGGTACCTCGTGTTACATACGCTTCAGGTTACAGACTCCACTAACCCAGAAATATTACCTCAGGTTAAGAACTTTGCTTCAGGATGAGAACAGAAATCGTGCTCCGGCGGCACGGCGGCAGCGGGAGGCCCCATTAGCTAAAGTGGTGTTTCAGGTTAAGTACGGACCTCCAGAACGAATTATGTACTTAACCCGAGGTACCACTGTATATACATTTTGTAAATGAAATAAACACTATTGTCTCAGATTGAGAGGGACAGCAGGCAACAGCCTACTGGAAAGCTCTCTTCCCTCTGTTGATTACCACCACCAGTTGAGCTGAGCTGCCCTGCATTGTCTACCTATCAACATTTTCTTGTTTCAAACTGGAGTACCAGTTCCTTCATGCACAAAGTCCAAGCCTCAACCTGCCTCCAACGTCTAATGAGAACTGCAATTATGGCAGCAAAGAGTGGCTGGGAGGGGCTGCTGATGTGCTGCAACCAAGTTAAGGCTATGTGAAAGGACATTATCTCCCACACAAACTTGCCTGGGCTCTGACATCTTTGAGAAAGGCCCTTCTCTCAATCCCACCCGCCTCACAGGCACACTCAGCGGGGATGCAGGAGAGGGCCTTTTTGGTGGCTGCTCCCATACTCTGGAACTCCCTCCCTAGAGAAGCTAGACTTCTTCTGTCAGGTTCTCTTTCTGCCAGCAGGTGAAGACCTTGTCTTTAGGAACTGACTGTCCCTAAAGAAAGGGATGGTGCTGTGATGTTTTTATTGTTGGGATAGCTCAGTCAATAGAGCAACCTGAGGGTTGAAGATTTGGTCCTTACTATGGGGCAAAGGATTCCTTCATTTCAGAGGGTTGAACTAAATGATCCTCCAAGTCCCTTCCGACTGTATAACTCCACGATTCTATGTATTTTTAATGGCTCTGTTTTTATATTGTTTTAATCCTTTTAGGGCTTTTCCATTTTATCTGTGTCTTCTATTTTTATTTGTAAGCAAGTCCTGGTCCAGGAGAAAGGCAGGATATTAAATAAATCAATTAATCAATCAATCTGCAATCAGCGTTCTACTCATGCAAAAGAACATTCAAATGAAATATTAAATGGTATGTTTGATACAGAACTTTGAGACTGCTGGATATTCCCGAACACCTGTTCAACAAAACAAAAACAACCCTAGGAATATCAATTAAATATTGGACTATAAGAATGCACAAGTATTGCCACCACTGATGCTTGAACACTTCTACCAAGAATAAATAATATATAACCTTGAATCTCATTCTCCAACTCTCAACGAGAAAATGTGGCCAGACTGGCAGGCATACAGGCTACCTGGATAAAAACAAAGCAATCTCTCCAAGCGTATGTGAGACAGCACCTGTAATTATGTACAACAGCATCCGCTTTTGTATTCAGCCCAGATATAGAACAAAGGGCAGAGGCAGCAAAGCAGGGCCATGTAGTCCTGTGCCTGTAATAATCAGTGTGGAGGAGGAATCAGGAAAGCCGGCTACATTATCGCTACCTTCCCACAGCACCAGCCATAACATGCCATCTTGCAGAGCACGTTATCTCTCCAGCAGATGTGCACCGGGTCAAATCCTAACTAATTGGGGTATACAATAAATCATGACTCAATAGCAAAAGTGAGCCTCCCTGGCAACTGTCCATCTCATAAAAGGCAGAACAGCCTCGAACTCCTACCTTTAGGGCATCCTCCTGTGGGAGGTTTGCCTGGCACCTGCACTGGTATTGTAGCCTTTTTAATCCATGGGTAGGAATAATTGTTGCACCCGAGCAGAGACAAAAGGAGCCAAACGACACCAAGGGGTTAATCCAGAGAAAGAGCGTTTTATTCTGCCATCCGGAAGGGCAGAGGCACCTGTGTGATTCAGTTCACAAAAGACAGGCCGCACCGAAAACATTTTACAAGCAGGTTTTATCCTTTTTTTCAAACCCTTTTTCCCCTCTCCCCCTTCACACATTCTTACATAGAATGTTGCTTTTTTCGTTCCCTGGTTCTGTTCCCGGAAGTATGTTGCAAATCAATGTACCAGGACAAGGTTGCTTAGATCTGGGAACCCGAAAGGTTTTCTGTTCTCAGCTCTGGGTTTGTTACAGCGTTTTTGTTACAAAGAGGACTGCTTAGCTTGTGCTTTTTGTCTTAGAGGAAATTGCAGTTTTTAAAATGCGTACGCCGAGGCCTGGCTGGGGGGGGGAATTCGCAAACAGTTTTTAGGGCTTTCTGGGGTAACCCTAACTGTACCCCTTCATTCCATACCTCTCAATTTTGGACAGCCTTTTTCTCAAAAAGGCTCGTCCCAGGAAGGCACAGGCTGATATTCTCGGGTCAGAGCTATAATCTGGGGGCGAAGCATGCGAGAAATCATATTGCGTGTCATTGTATGCAAGCATTGCAGCAAACAAGGTACAGAAAAGCAAAAAATTAGCAAAATGAAAAGTGGGCCAAGCAGCAGCAAAAACAGGCCTTTTACCCATCCTAGTTTTGGCAACCAGTCAAGCCATGACATGTCCCATCCCTCCCAGGTTTGGGTAGGAATATGGGCCACTGTTTCAAGTCCTGCTGCCAAATTGCGAATGGCCTCACCATGATCAGAGATGTTAAAGCAACAGGCCCCACCTGTGAGATTTAACGCTGCACAAAAGCCGCCATGTTGCGCCAGGAGAAAGTCCAACGCCAATCGGACTGAGAGAAACGCATTGCGTGTCTCATCCAATTGTGTGGCAATTAGCCTAAGGGCCGTGGCTGTTGTGTTAGCAACAATCTCTACCACTGCCTGGAGTCTGATTATGCGGTTCAAGTTATAGATTGGCCCCCTTGCCCCAGAGATTTTCTCTCCCCGATTCCAGGAGGCTGGAGCATAATGGGCCAGTATCCTTTCCAGAGGCCACTGATTTTGGCCCCAATCCTGGGAGCTGCCACCTGCAAGTGTTGCCAGGTCAGCCGAACGCCTCCTTCTAGGGGGTGCAGAGGATATCTGGTCAGGAATCCACATGGGGGGTATTAAGTAGGCTGGAAAACAGACCCCATACCATCCTCTTGGGAGGGCATGATAGGCCTTTCTGCCACACACCCAGTAAACATCCTGACCATGGGCAGATATGGTGCCTGTCAGCAAACGGGCCAGGCATGCAGTCAATTTGGAACCAGAAAAAGTTCCTGTCTTGGACTCAGGCATGTCAGTTGGGGCTGGGAAGGTACGATCACAGTGGGAAGTGCCCACATAGGTCTGAGCGTCACTGGCGTCATTTGATTTGTTGACACAAAGGCAGCCAGTGATCCTGTGAACCTGGAAAGGGACGGAATGATTCCATAAAGAAGAATGGTTGCCCAGAGGCTGGAAGGCAACAAGTGGAGTTATAACCAAGGATTCATTCCAAGGCACAGGGAGGAGTGGCATTCCTCCCAGAGCATCTACAGGGGCCAGAGTGCAAACAGCACAATTGGTCCGATTTGCAGAGAACGCAACCATCTCAGCAACCTGAATCCATTTATTATATGTGTGGTGGGCCCCCCACGATTGCAGCAGTTGTCTGGTCACTGTGAGTGGTATTGGCATATCAAAGGTCAAAGGCAGCAGAAATACCAGCACGGGGACCCACAGTCATATTTGAGCCATTGTATGCAAGTGGAGGGGCTTAGGTAAGTGCTAGAGAGTGGGCTGGGGTGTAATTACGCTGAAAGAAAAGACCCACTAGACACCCTCCTCTGCAGGGGTGGCGTAAAGCAAACCAGGCCCAGGTACCTTCAATAAAGTTCAGTTACGCAAAAGGAAAGAAAAGAAAATGTGAAAATGTCCACTTTCAATCCATGCTGCAAAACGTCAGCTTCCGGAGTGACGTGAGCAGGGCTGTAGTGTGGTGGGCGTTCAGTCGTCTGGTGGGCGTTGGACGTCTTGGGTCTCTTCCAACAAGGCTGGAGCGATGTCTGGACGTCTGGGGTGAGTCGAAGGGGCCAGTGCAGATCAGGTGTCACAGATGCTGGTGACTTTTACAGCTGTAGAGAAACAGGACAGCCTCTGGCCGGTTTACCTGTCAAGAGAAGAGAAAAAGAAACACACGGCAGAACGACTGTACATTGACAGATAGCATTTGCACCTAAGGTATAGGCCTAGCAAACATTAATTCAAAAGGGTATGCTTGGCAGGAAACTTCACAAGGGGTTAACAGTTCTGTTCCTTGGGTTTAGTTTTTGCCAGCTGAGATTTTTTAAAAGTCTCATTCATGTGCTCTAAATTTCAGAGCTCTCGTGGCCTGTAAGCCATGTTGCAAATTTCAGTTTTCATCTGCCAAGTTTGCTAGTGTCCAATGTGTTCCCTTGCTTCTGGCAAAGTATCAAAGTTTCAAAATTCCTATGTCTTGCTGCGGCTCCTTTTTCAGAGTAAAATTGCACCTTAAAAAGAAAAACTTGACAAAGTTCACAGAAAGCATTCACTTGCTTTTAAGAAAGTCACTTTCCTCAGGTTAGTGCTTGGGGCAAGGGGGGTGGGTAACCCTTGGCCTTCTGGGTTTTTTGTGGCTGAACCATAAATCCAGACAGTGTGAGGTTCAGGGTAGCTGGTTGGTGAGAATGCAGCATTTTCCTCTTGGGATAGCAGCCAAGAGATAACGCTCTGAAGCTACCTCCAAGCGCCTGGCGCAAGGAGAAAAAAAAAAAAAAAAGCTGATGTCCTGTTACTTGCATGAATGAGAAACAGTTAGTTCACTCGCTTCTAGCTGCAACAGTCTTTTAGCAAGAATAGAGATGAGAAGAAATCATTTTTGAGAAATCTTATTGTTCCCAGCCTGTGGGGGTGGGGTGTGTCGGGCGTGGGGCCTGTGGGCATTCCATTTCCCAATGACCCTCTTGCCTGCAGATGGTGCACTGGTTTCTTCCCTAGGCGTCTTCTTTCCCTCCCGTGGACACCCTCTTGCATTTTTTGGCTTTCTGGCTGCTTGAAGACAAACCCCTAATTATTTTGGCTGGGTCCTCTTCGAAAGAAGGATTCTGATTTAAGGTGCTTGGAGGTCTGTGGTCCTGGACATCAGATGACTCCAGGGGGTTGTACAGTCAGTGGGGTGGGGCCATCAAAGTGGAGTTTTAGCTACCCCAATTGCAACATCAGTATTGTCCGCTGCCCTGAGGGCATTTATCTTGCGGATTTCCTCAATGGTCAGTATTGTAATCCTAGGGCTTTCAATCCCTTGGGTTTAATTGTCTGTTTTTTAACAGTTCTGTCCTATGCGGCTCTCAAAGCCTTCTGCTCTGTTTCTTTCTGTCTGCCAATTCACATCCTTGCATTGTGCTGCTTCTAGAACCAAGAAGCCACATCCAGCTCACTCTTTTAAACATTTCTACATACTGGAACACTCTGTCAGACTGCTTCTAGTCCATCTTATCTCTTTATCTAGAGTTTTTCTGAAGTCATCATCATCACAAACATCATCACCTTCCTCTTCACCTTCCTTGCTTGCATCAAAAGGGGGTTGGGGAGGGGCAGAGGGGGGAAATCTTCTCATTTGGGTCCTCAGTCTGGGCATTGGGCAGAGAAGCAGCCCTATTTGGTTGCCTTGGCGCAGTTGCTGCATATGGTGGTGGTGGGGTAATTATCTCTTCTTCCAGGACTGGCAAAACTGGTGGCTTTTTAACTTGTAATTGTACTGAACACAGTTTGACTTGGGCAGTCACAATTCTATTTTTCCGAAGCCATGAGGGATTTTGATCCACATTGGCTTTCCAGATAGAAATATAGGGAATCTGATCTGTGTGGGCCTTGAAAATGTTACTCCATAAAATGTTGACCAAGTTTGGATCAAAGGATCCTCCAGGAGGCCATTCCGGTAAATACGAAGGCCAGTCAACTTCACATAAATGTTGGAGACTGCTTTTTTTGAGTTTACATCCCCACTCTTCTGCTTTCATGGCACTTTTCCAGTTTTCCAGAAAGCTAGCTCTGTAGTGGTGTCTCAAGAATTGTTTTACTGCTTTTATTTCCCATGACTCTGGGATCCTGGGGACACTGGGACACTCAGCCCTCCTAACGTTATTTTCTCTCACTCAGTCACAGGCCGGACGTTGCTTTCAACGTCTCACACACTCAAAACATTCACTGGAGTGTCCCCACACGCACATTCAGAAAAAAACAAAAACCCATGCACCTCCCCCAATCCCCTTTCCCCCCAAAAAAATAACCACAACCGGCAGCGCTTAGACTTCGACCGGGGCCCAAGAGCACTCTACTGCTTCTTTTGGACACAAAAAGAACCATAACCGGCAGCGCTTAGACTTCGACCGGGGCCCAAGAGCACTCTACTGCTTCTTCTGGGCACAAAAAGAACCATAACCGGCAGCGCTTAGACTTCGACCGGGGCCCAAGAGCACTCTACTGCTTCTTCTGGGCACAAAACCAACCATAACCGGCAGCGCTTAGACTTCGACCGGCGCCCTGCAGCACCCTTTTTGCTGCTTTTCTGGGCAATACCAAAACCAGTGGCACTTCTTCTACCCTGCTGGCGGAGTTGATCAGACTCTCTTTTGCTCCCACCTATCCCTGTGGAGCTTACCTTGTTCCTCGAGGTACCTTCTTTCTGCACGGCCGTTGCTCTTTCTCTCCGTCACTTGTCGCGTGTCCACTCAGGAACGGGTGGCCAGTCCCTCCCACGAAGTTGGCAGGATGCGCGCTGGAACTGTTGACCCAGGATCCTGAGCTGCTCGCCTTGCAGTGACGCCCTGGACCTCTTTGTCCCTCGATCTCGGGGAACGTGCTTATTCCCGGCCGATGCACCAGAAATATGTAGCCTTTTTAATCCATGGGTAGGAATAATTGTTGCACCCGAGCAGAGACAAAAGGAGCCAAACGACACCAAGGGGTTAATCCAGAGAAAGAGCGTTTTATTCTGCCATCCGGAAGGGCAGAGGCACCTGTGTGATTCAGTTCACAAAAGACAGGCCGCACCGAAAACATTTTACAAGCAGGTTTTATCCTTTTTTTCAAACCCTTTTTCCCCTCTCCCCCTTCACACATTCTTACATAGAATGTTGCTTTTTTCGTTCCCTGGTTCTGTTCCCGGAAGTATGTTGCAAATCAATGTACCAGGACAAGGTTGCTTAGATCTGGGAACCCGAAAGGTTTTCTGTTCTCAGCTCTGGGTTTGTTACAGCGTTTTTGTTACAAAGAGGACTGCTTAGCTTGTGCTTTTTGTCTTAGAGGAAATTGCAGTTTTTAAAATGCGTACGCCGAGGCCTGGCTGGGGGGGGGAATTCGCAAACAGTTTTTAGGGCTTTCTGGGGTAACCCTAACTGTACCCCTTCAGTATCTTTCAGGCACTAGGAAATTGGTTTTTTGTTTTAGTTTTTTTTATCTTAGGCATTTTACTTAGTAATTACATTTATATCTTTCCTTCCTTCCTAAGGAGGAAAGTCCTTTTAATGTTATCATGATTCATGATGATGAATCTGTACCTAGCTTTCTGCAAAATCAAACAGTGCACAAAATCACACGGTACAAAATAAAAAATACAACTGGAATGGAATTTATGGTTGTTGTTGAGCAGCTGCAGTTATTTTGCTCTTATTGTAATTACAACTGCACTGTTTAGAATGCATTGTTGTAATTCTATAGTATGCCACCCTGAGAAACAGAATATAAAATTGTAAAGGCTTGGCTTTCTGACTTCCTTCTTCATGGAGAAATCTAGATGAATTGTTCTATAAAGATATTATGTTGATCAAAGAGGCACCGTCATGTACTATGGGACAGAGTGCAGCTACTGGCAATTTTCAGCAATGGATGATCTAAACAATACACCAGCAAAGTAGTTTGTTCAATCCCACAAGTGCACAGAAACTACTTGGCTGACTCAGGTTTCCCATTACTTTCCAGGATCAGATCAAATTACAAACCAATGCATTTACAAATGACCCAGAGTCCAACTGAGGCCCAATAGTCAACATATTGTGTGTGTGCACATGCCACAGTAAACTCATGCCAATATATTATTAGGAGGCTCCGGTACCCTCAAGCTGGCAATATGAACTCATAGGTGCATTTCTAGACACGGACTCTCTTTTTAAAAGGAAAAAGAAGCATTACTGTACACTTTTGGAAACATTGCTCTAGGACAGTTTTATGTTCTAAGGCCTTTAACACTCAAGTGCAAAGCAAGCAGCCAGGAAGCTGCCAATACTTTCAAACAAGGTGTTACTGTTCTGAAGTATTACTTTTTCCTGCTTTGACTACCACCATCTCTTTTGTGAGATTATATATTCATCTTTGTCAGGCATGCTTCCCTTAAGCATTGCCATGGCTACGAACATTTAATTCTGACATAAAAGTCTGCCCCAATCTCTTGGGCAAGCAGAATTGTCTGTAACATCAGCTCTGATCAGTTTCTTATTAAGGAAAAGAGTTGTTTCTTATTAAAGAAAAAAAAGGGCTTTTTTGAATTATTCTTTCAAATCCAGTTTTGTAGTGTTAGCATATATTAAACTTCTAACATCTGCTGCTGTATTTTTCTAAGGAAAAATATGATTTATAAAAATGCATTGTTTCATTAAAAAACTAGTAACAGAGTAAATACCAGTCAAATATGCAAGTTTTAACCTTTTCTTTCCACATGGAAGTCTACAAGCATGGTATAATTTACTACACAATATAAATGCATATTTTCTGGGGAAAGCTAAGCTTAATATATTAAAATTCAGCATTTTTTCCCTCTCTTATTTTAACAATGTAAGCCATATGCTACTGAAAGTTGAGTTGCTGTGTTTTAAAATACTTACTAACCCAGTAAAACTTTGCATTTGTTTAAACGTAACTTTTAAACCGCATCAAGAATGGTGGCCTTTGCTTATAAGCAATAAAGTCTGCCTGGCTTGATTTTTATCTTAAAACCTTATAGCAAGTTTTTTGGGGGTGGGTTGGGGGTTGGCTATTGGGGGGAAAACCCAGAATAAATGTAAAATAGGTTGGGGAGGGTTAGTTTTGTTTACTGAACTTAATCAAATCCCAATCATTTAAGGTATCAGATAACTTTCTGTAATTCCTAGAATTGTAACTTTGAGAGAAGTCTAATAATGTTTGGCTGACATCTGAAGGGTGGATATGCCCAGGCTTTACTGACGGTGAATATTTTAGAGCACTTCATACATTAGAATACACGAAAGATAGCTCAAGAAGGGGCACAAAATCTAGACTCACCCTTATTTCCAGTTCCAATGCTAAGTACGCTATATTGGATGATGCCCAATAGTAGTCATACTTTGAGCAGACGCATTGAAAGCAATGGACCTACCGTATTTTTCGCTCTATAAGACGCACCTTTCCCCTCCTAAAAAGTAAGAGGAAATGTGTGGGCGTCTTAGGGAGCGAATGCAGGCAGGAGGCTCGGCTCAGCGCTCCCTTTAAAGAGCAGCCCTTCTCCCTCCTCGGGGAAAAGCCCCCAAGAGCCGCACACACGCTCCACGCGGCTCTTTAAAGGGAGTGCGGCTCTTCGGGAAGCCTTAGCCGCGTGCAGACTCTCCCAGGCAGGGGAAGAATTCATGCCACTGCCCGAGAGGCTGCGCACGGCTATCCCAGAAGCCAGGACAGCAAGCAGGATCGTGGAGCTGCGATCCCGCTTGCTGTCCTGGCTTCTGGGATTCAGAATATTTTTTTCTTGTTTGCCTCCTCCAAAAACTAGGTGCGTCTTATGGTCTGGTGCGTCTTGTAGAGCAAAAAATAAGGTGCTCCAAGTTGTACTTAGACAAT
Source organism: Podarcis tiliguerta (assembly GCF_965153285.1). Lineage (NCBI taxonomy): Eukaryota > Metazoa > Chordata > Lepidosauria > Squamata > Lacertidae > Podarcis > Podarcis tiliguerta. The sequence continues at coordinate 41,050,576 of NC_139553.1, read as the reverse complement.
CACCTAATATTCAGTTAACAATTTGCACAAGGTGAACAAACCTGGAGGCATCAAGCCTACTCTAATAGGAAGTTCTTTGGGGGGAAACTTGCCACTTAGGGTTCCTGAACACTTCACAGCAGAATGTATCTGGGAAGCAATTCCAGAAACTCATTTTCTCACTGAACAGCTGTAAAGCAGTAGGGAGGAAATAATTTGCAGCAGAAGAGCAACCATCCCCCCTTGCAAGCCCCTTCTTTTTGCCATTTCCAACTGCTTTGCAGCAAAAATGTTTGAAATTGGCAGCAGGGGAGAGGTACACAGAAAGAGTCAGGATAAGCACCCTTTCCCACCCAGGCACTTCAGCGCTCTAGGGCAGGGGTCAGCAAACCTTCTCAGCAGGGGGCCAGTCCACTGTCCCTCAGACCTTTGGAGGGACAGACTCTATTTTCGGGGGGGGGGGAATTATGCAAGAGCACCACAAGCCCCGGTGGCTGCTTACCTGTGTCTTGCGAGCATCAGGGGCTGGCGGCGGGGGAGGGACGATGAGCAGAGCACGAAAGGGCTGCAGAGAGGGGCTGCTTAAATGGCGGCCGCTCAAGCACTTGCTGCTGCTGGCACCAACAAAGCCCAGCCCCCTCCATCCTCTATGCAGGGCAGGGAGAAGCCAGGAGGAGGGAGGGAGGAGGTGCCACCGCCACCATGTGAGGGAGAGGGAAAGAACAGATGCACTGGCGATCCACACAGCGATTCCCGGACCGTCTGTGGGCTGGATCCAGAAGGTAATTGGGCCTTAGTTTGCCTACCCATGCTCTAGTCCAGGGGGGCATACAAGACTGCCAATCAGCACTTGCTCAACCAAGAAATTCAGTAAAATTTCAAGGCAAGCTCCTAGACTCATTTCCATATCTTTCAGCCCATAGATTCAAGAGCCAACACCAATAAGTTCAAGAGTCTTCCTTGAGACTTTCCTCCTTTTGAACCTTTGCCCCCCCGACACAAGCTCTGTACTGTGTTGTGGCAAGTAAGCAGCTACACCAGCACAGCTCTTAAACAATGCTGAGAGGCATCATGCAAAGACACCTTTGTAAAATGCCCTGTTATCCTTGGATGAATAGTGGTACTGTATAGAATTTTTTAAAGTAAAATAAAATAATATATATATGATGCCTTACCTAGGTGTATTCACTTAATTTTTAGAAGGGGCCATGCTACCACTACAAAATGTGCATTTCACACTTATAACCTCCTAAACTTCCAAGTAAATACTAATTTTCGTGGCACTGCATTGTACTTCCAGCTTAAATGGTATCGTTATTATCTGATGTAAATACAGTCATACGTTGGAAGTCGAATGGAATCCATTCCGGAAGTCCGTTTGACTTCCAAAAAGTTTGCAAACCAACGAGCGGCTTCTGATTGGCTGCAGGTTTTTGATTGTTCGGGAGCTGAAATGTGTTCCAAGGCGTTCAGCAACCAAGGTACGACTTTATTGCATTCAGTATACCTAAGAAGAGCTTGGGACTAAAAGTGATACCTTGCACAACTCACTTTGGATTCAATGAGTCTGCATTGCTATGAAAGTGTCTTAAAACTATCCAGCTGAACCACAAATTATTCCTTTAACCCCGTGATTTTCAACCAGTGTTTCCTGGCACACTGGGGTAGCTTGAATAATGGTCAGGGGTGCCATGGGCAACACTGGCCTCTGTCCCTCTTTCCTTCCTTCTCTCCCTCCTCTGATGCCCTCTCGCATCTCTGCCTCCCAAAGGCTTGTGTGGATGTTGCAGCAGCCCTAACTACAAACTCCCCAGGCTGGCCAAGGGGAGCAAGCAAGCAGGTGAGGGAACCCAGCCAGCCAGTCCTTGCTGTTAGGAATGGACAGACAGTCCCAGGCCCTTGTGGGGCAGTGTGAGGAGGCACTTCTCTTTGGGGTGGGGTGGGAGCAGGAAGCTCAGAGATTGGGGCAGCAGCGGCGGCTGCCCGGAGGACTCCCAAGGAGAGGGGAGAGGAGGCTGGGGGAACTCTACAAAGGAGGGTGAGAGGCTGCCAGTTCTGCAAGCAAGGGGTGACATAACTGGGCTCTTGAGCCCTACAGGGGTGCCACAGAAAGAATGTAGTTGGTCAAGGGGGCCGTGAACTCAAAAAGGTTGAAAACCTCAGCTTTAACCACCTTGAAGTAAAAACTGAAAGGTTGTTCCATATGCACAATGATATAGTTGGCTCCCATCACCATCACATATTTATTGAACAACTACCAACAGCTCTGACTTCACAGGTCGCTATTCTAACAGCACTCAGTGCCTCTTCTTAGACATTGTTGAAACTAGATTAAACAGCTGATCATTAAACCTAAATATTCCTAGTAATTAAGCCATTGAACAGTTTTTTCATAGCCTTAGCAAACATTTGTCACCCATCACTCAAAACCAATCACCCACCTCATATCACATACCACAGAATAATCTAACCTAACCTCTCTGGTAAATTCTCTCAAGAAGTTAGAGGAGAATCAAACCTCATCATTTTTTATTACAGCTACTGTACATATTTGAAAAACGCAGAGTAGCCAGTCTCTGCTGAATACTGCAGAGGTAAACTTTAGGTTTTGCTACTTCAGATGGCAGATGGCACACTATTGCACATATAAAGCCCGATGTCATGCAAATGAGGCTGCTCCAAAATGTTAGCTTTGTAATTGAAGGTTTTTGGGGTGTTTTTTAAACCAAGGAGCATTCAGACATGCAAACCCCCAGCAGCAGTGTGAAGTTGTTCAACAGATATCTGGCCAAAACCAAATTATAAAAATGGTTTATTTAACCATTAAGTAAACAAACGGTGTTTCCGTGCACTGCTCTGGTTCGCCAGAAGCAGCTTAGTCATGCTGGCCACATGACTCAGAAGCTGTCTGCGGACAAATGCCAGCTCCCTCAGCCTATAGAGCGAGATGAGCGCCGCAACCCCAGAGTCGTCCGCGACTAGACCTAACGGTCAGCGGTACCTTTACCTTTTACGCCTAATGTCTTTACCTTTTACGCCTAATGCCAGTTGCCCTATCAATGTAGTAGCACAAACATGCTATCACGGCTGCTTCGAAGTTAAGAAAAAGGAGGTGGTGTCATGTCTGCTTTGGCCCTGATCATAAGACCTAAGTGACTGCTTTAGTCAGTAAAACTAAAATGCCGCAACCTGAGATTTCTATGTGTCGAAATGGTGATTACTGGCAAAATGGCCAAGCAGCCCTATAATCCCCCAATGGCAACTCTACTCTTGGTTTTTATAGGTCGGATGAAGATGAGCAGGATGCATCGGCTCCAGCGCGAAAGAAGCGCAAGAGAGGTATGTGTCTTCTTCCTTGAAATCTATCTGAGTGCCAGCCTTTTATATTAAAATAAGCAGCACCGGAAGCCTTAGCAAACTTAATATGCCTTCCTAATCTTTTATAGTAACATTATATGTTGTTTAGTTAGTAAAATTCTAGCTAAAGTGTTGTTTTTTAATCCTGGCTTAGTTGCCTAATGCCAAACGGAGATGATGGAGGAGAGATAACCTTGCTGCTTCAACCAAACCTTTCATTTTAATTTCAGTGAATCTTCCTTCCGGAGGCTCATATGCTACAAGTTCTTATGTTACAAGGTCTTACCCTGTTGTTGTGAATAGCAAGGTGATTTCAGTTACCGTAGCTAAATTGCATACGTGAATTATCTAGCTTGGATCTTCCTCATTTCCTGCTGGCCAGTGCTGCTGCCCCACTATGGAACCCTAGATTTTAATTCTAGAGTACAAGGCAGCTGCTTTTAAAAAACAACAACCCAGTGCCTGCCAGAAAGAAGAAGGAAGATTAATTTCTAGAGCTCTGCTGAGCAGTAGCAATTTTAATCAAGTAACTGATGTTTACCACATCGTTGCTAAGCTGAAACAACTATTTCGGTTTTCTGATTTTAAAGGTAAACTTTTGCCTCCTAATTCAAAATTAAGTGAATTAGAGTAAAGGGCCAATCCCGGAAGTTTATCAGAAATAAATCTTGCTATAATGGGGCCCTTGCTTGGGGTGAACAGTGGTTTAGAAATATATCTATAAATAATTTAATGTCAAATACAGAACATAATTGTATTGATTTATTTGGATTTTTAGCCTAATCTTGGTGAGCCCCAGTATACATAAAAAGATAACAGGAATAGTTACATAGCATAGATGTCTGCTGTCAGGATAATAGCACCACTCAAATTAAAATCCTGGTTTCTTAGTTCTAGTATTGAAATAAGATTATCACAGAGGAATATCTAAACTGTGAGTCTGGACACTCATAAGTTCTGTAACAAAGTTGAACATTAGAATTATCACATAGTAAAGGTAAAGGTACCCCTGCCCGTACGGGCCAGTCGTGTCCGACTCTAGGGTTGTGCACCCATCTCACTTAAGAGGCCGGGGGCCAGTGCTGTCCAGAGACACCTCCGGGTCACATGGCCAGCGTGACAAAGCTGCTCTGGCGAGCTGACACCAGAGCAGCACACGGAAACGCCGTTTACCTTCCCGCTATAAAGCGGTACCTATTTATCTACTTGCACTTACCGTATTTTTCGCCCTATAGGACGCACTTTTTCCCCTCCAAAAATGAAGGGGAAATGTGTGTGCGTCCTATGGGGCGAATGCAGGCTTTCGCTGAAGCCTGGAGAGCGAGAGGAGTCGGTGTGCACCGACCCCTCTCACTCTCCAGGCTTCAGGAAGCTATCCGCAAGTCTTGCAAACCCGGCGGGAGGTCCCGCGGGCTACCAAGGCTTGCAGGCAGCAGCCTGCAGCCCAAAAGCTCAGAGGATAGCGGGGAGGCGGAGCGCCGTCACCCCGCTATTCCCCCACCTGATCTGGAGGCTGGCGGGGGGGGGGGGGGAGAAGCAAGCTTGCTTTTCCCCCCTGCCAGCCCCACAAGCTCGGGGGATAGCAGGGAGGCGGAGCACCGCTACCCCGCTATTCCCCCACCTGATCTGGAGGCTGGCGGGGGGGGGGAGAGAAGCAAGCTTGCTTCTCCCCCCCCCGTCAGCCCCACAACCTCGGGGGACAGCGGGGCAAGCCGCTGCCCCACGGAGGCTAGAGAGGCTGTCCCTGAAGGCAGAAGAGGGAGACGGAGCGCTCCGTCTCCCTCTTCTAGCTTGGGTATGGCTGCGCAAACCTGGGGGGGAAATAAAAAAAATTTCCTTGATTCACCCCCCCCCCCAAAAAAAACTAGGTGCGTCCTATGGGCCGGTGCGTCCTATAGTGCGAAAAATACGGTAATTGTGCTTTCAAACTGCTAGGTGGGCAGGAGCTGGGACCGAAGACGGGAGCTCACCCCGCCGCGGGGATTCGAACCGCCGACCATACGATCAGCAAGTCCTAGGAACTGAGGTTTTACCCACAGCACCACCCGCGTCCCAGAATTATCACATATGGGCAAGCTAAAAATCCATTTCTCCCAGTCTCCAGCTGTAGTCAGCCATCTGCTTTGTGGATACTCATGCAAAGGAAAGTTAAAACACTTGAAAGTCAACTGGGCTTTCAGAGCATCCTTTGATAGTGAATTTGGTTTATCCTGAACTCACAAGGAAAATTTTCTGGTAGACTGAAAATGCATATTCTGTGCTGTATTTCAATATGGAAGGAACATAGGAAGCAGACTTATTCCAGGTTAGTCTTCATGCCCATAGTGTCCACTTTCATAGCAGCTTTCCAGGGTCTCTGGAAAAATCTTTCCTGCCTCACCACTACAATGAGTCCTCACAACCATTTATTTAATTAATTGCTAAAAACCAAGCTATAAGTTTCCGGAAATACTCAACTGTTAAAGGTAGACAGGCTTTCTTTGAAGAGAAGACAAGAACAGAGAGCAATTAGGCATGATGGGGGGGGGGGGATGTTCACCTCATAATTTTGTAGCTGAAAGTAATTTCGGTTATACCCATTTCAACTGTGCCACCACTATTATCCCCCTTCTCCTCATCTTAATTTATTACCGCCCTTCACCCTAAGATCCCAGGATGGGTTACAACAATTTCAAAATACAACTTGAAGCATATCCTACTGCATTGTGGGCAATATGAGCAAGCAAGGGATCAACTGATCAAACTCTTACTGGCAAATTTGCCCGGAAAATCCGAAGCCTCCCATATTAAATATCTTTTGGAAGACAGGTCAAATGGTATTACACTGGCCGTGGCGAAGTTTCTTTCTGAGGTTATAAGAAAAAAAGATCATTGTGCCCTAGATAAAACAAAATGACTGCCTTGGTTTCTTCCATCTGTCTGTCTGGTCGTTTTAACTGTATCTAGTTTTGAAATTGTTTTGTGGGTCTTTGGACCGCAATAAAGATTTGAATTTGAATATAACTTCAAAAACAGTTTTAAAACCAATTATACTTCATTAGACAAAGTAGATGCAATGTCGGGAATATGAGTGGACTACCTGTGGCCTGCATGCATGATCCCCATCCCCTTCTTTCCCCAATCCAAGTCTAGAAAGAAACTGCTCTCAAGCAAAGTTTTAGAGCAATGTGGGAAATTTACACACAGCTTTTTGCAAACCAGCCAATTTGTTCTCTCTCACACCAATATGGCATCACTTCCGGGGTTAAAATGAGTAATCATTTACTGCTCATTATAATCAAAATGCTCAAGTCTTGTACAATAATCCATATTTGAGGAACGCAATATAGCTAATGGGGAAAGTGCCTTAGGGGGGAAAAAGGCAATTTGTTCTGTGGGACTGTTTTTAATCCTTACCAATACAACAGCTTGCTTCTGAAGGTCAATACAGATTACACAAGAAGGGCAATTATCACAGTTATATACATGGAGACCTGCCGTAGAAAGGTACCATCTTCCCCTCAGTAAGCAGGTGATAAGATTCTGCCCTTACAAGTTCACAAAGCAAATATTTATTCTGAATTTGCTAAATCCTGGGCATCTTGCCCTGGAAAAAAAATGTATTATCAATATCAGCCAACATTTAATAGCATTTTATTTTTTTTATGTTAGAGATTTTAAGTATCAGGCTGGACAAGTTATGCTGCTTCCAGTCACTCTACTCAAAACAAACTGTAGTAATCATCTAACTATTGTAGTAAGCTAGCAAGCCAAGTTACTATCCTAAGACAACGGTTCACATTATTATGACTTCATTTGGCCTGAAATGAACAACATTCCTTCTTAAATGGGTGCTGCATGTAGCTATATCCACTTACCAACTTGCTTGGGGTGAGGGCCCCTGCCGAGCATGACACAAGAAATCTCCCAGAACTCTAGAGATACTGACCTGGGCTTTGAAGCAGGAAGAAGCAGTGAGAAAGATTCATGCTTTTTCTGCTTGCTCCAAAACCCCATTGTAGCAAAGCTCTCTTTGGCATATAAAGAAGGGTTTGGAAGAAGGCAAAAAGGAAATGCTAAATTACAGCAGGCTGCTGATGCTCCATTATAAACAAATCTATGTATTATAAACCCCTCAATTTACTGGCACAATTTCACCCATACATGGTTGAAATTGCACAACTCAAATCCCAAACAAGGAAGAACTTAAAAGTTCTTTTTCTTCTGGGTTCACTTGGGTTTAGCTCTTTAGCTCTGGAAGGCTTAGGGTTGCTGTGTCTCCTTCCCCCCACCCACTCCCTAGCTATGGGGTGGCTCCAAGGGTTTGAATATATGTTATTTTCATGTATACAGTGGTGCCTCACAAGACGAAATTAATTCGTTCTGCGAGTTTTTTCGTCTTGTGAATTTTTTCGTCTTGCGAAGCACCACTGTGTATTGACGGTTTCCCATAGGAATGCATTGGCGGTTTTTAAAAAAAGGCGCAAGACGTTTCGTCGTGCGAAGCAAGCCCATAGAGAAATCCGTCTTGCGAAGCAACTCAGAAAACGAAAAACTCTTTCGTCTTGCGAGTTTTTCGTCTTCCGAGGCATTCGTCTTGCGAGGTACCACTGTATATGGAACCCTTAGAACAGTGTTAGAAACTCAGATATATAATCCAGGCGCCAAATGGCTCCTTAAACCAAGGGTTACAGTTGCCAAAACGGAATGTCTAGTTGCCGTTTTTGGCTCTAAAGTCTTATTTATCAAATAATGAATTGACTATGATTGATTATCAGTTAAACATCTGACTACTTCATATGACAACCCTGAGCTAGGTTAAGAACTTTGAGAACTTGATCCAGTGACAGTCCACATATATACTGGCTTTTCCCGACCTCCTTTTCTTAAAAGTGACTGTTTCTGCTGCACAGAAAAAGCATTTTGGTCCAGAAATTCATTCTAATTGTGCAGATAAACTATAACTGATAGAATTCTACAGAATGGGCTCCTAGTGTGTGAAAACAGTCCATATCCAATGATCACCAGGCATGCACCTCCCGATGATGGAGGTGTGTGGCACCATCCTGGCGCTCAGGCATTTTCACCTGGTTCAAAGTGGTCCAAAGCCAGGTGCAAAAAAGCCACCTGACTAATTTTGAACACTGCCTTAGAACAAAACTGCTGTGTAAGGTGAGGGACTACTGTCCTTCAATTTAGAAGATGGTGATTTTCAAACTGTGGACTGATAGTCTATTCTGTGAATAGATCGTTGCTTCAAATGTCAACACCTCCTGATATCAAAACCATAATAAATACAGTGGTACCTCGGGTTAAGACCTTAATTCATTCTGGAGGTCCGTTCTTAACCTGAAACTGTTCTTAACCTGACGTACCACTTTAGCTAATGGGGCCTCCTGCTGCAGCCGCCGTGCGATTTCTGTTCTCATCCTGAAGCAAAGTTCTTAACCTGAGGTACTATTTCTGGGTTAGCAGAGTCTAACCTGAAGTGTCTGTAACCCGAGGTACCACTGTATTATCCAACTGTTTAAGTGAGGGGTGGGGAACCTAATTAGGCCCACCAGTCCTCCCCATTTGCCCCATGAGACCATTTTGATCAGGCCACACCCACCTGATCTAAATCAGACATCATGTACAACATCAGATGTAGGGAAGGTAACTGCAGGGCTTGTTTAAAACAGTGTTTGCAGCTGATCAATAGTGTTTGCAAATCATAGGGCAATATATCACTTTGAGGGGAGCTTGATCCTCAGAAGTCCAGTTCAAAGTGATGCAGAAAGGTAGTCCGGTGTCATTATAATATCAGGTGACTGACAAGTGAGCAGCTCCACCCATCATACATGGCCCATCAGGGTAGGGGAAGAGAAAAGCCTAGCCTACCAGGCTACTAAGGAAATGCCGTATTCCATCTTCCGCATCTTACCTTGACAAATTCACCCATTGCTCCCCAAAGCAATAAGAAGCTAGTTAGTTTCCTTCCCTGGCTCTGCAAAATGAAAGTTAATGGAACTTGGACAAAAATGATTTTTTGTATTCCTAAAGGAAAGCAGTTGCTTTGGTTTCTACCTTACCTTCTAAGAATATCCAGTTATTCACCATTTAGCCCAGTAGCAAGTGCTGCAAACAGTTGCTCTTGAGAGTCGCATAGGATTTTATAAACTCTATAAACTCTGCCTTGTGCTTTGACAACAACCTGCTTAACACAAATCCCAGACTCAAAAGAGGTTTATAGCGTAGCTGCCACCTTAAAGGGGGACCCGATCGTCAAGTTTCTGTTGACACAGCAAGACTATGTACATTAGCTGAGAAACAAGTTCCGCCCCCACATGAGAATGCCTTTAGGCTATCCATACACTAGCCTCCTGATCTTTGAGCCACCAACAGCTGGCTCAGCCAGTGCTAGCCTCTTCCTCCACCCCCAATGCAAATAGGAACCTGTGTAATTTTCCCACAGTCATTAGACATCTGACGTGCAATGAAAACACAGTTGCCCACCAGGCACCAGCAACACTGGCACATAAGCTTGCTGAAAAGTCTGCAGAATTCAGAGGTTCACATTGTGACCTAGGCAAATGAAACACATTTCTCCTTAATTTCATTTTCGCCTTATGGTTGATTTTGTTTGCTCAATGTGGTTTATAATCTGAGAGGCACTAGAAGTTACCTGCTGAGTTTTGCAGCACAAGCAACTCCTCTCCTGACATAGGAGGAGTGGCAGTATGCAACACCTCCCGGGCAGCTGTATGCAACACCATTAACAAGGAGTCTGCATGTTACCTCTCCATCTGGAACCTACCGTATTTTTCGATCCATAGGGCGCACCTGACCATAGGGCGCACCTAGTTTTCAGAGGAGGAAATCAAGGAAAAAAGTATGACCCCCCCCCCCCAATCTCTGGGAGTAGCGGACAGGCTGCGCGCAGCCTGTGCACTCCGCCCAGAACTTTTCCCTGCTTTTGTGGGAGGTGGGGGAATTCCCCCATCTCCCACAAAAGCCCACGCACCCTTTAAGGAGCGCACGGCTCCTGCGGGCTTTTCAACCAGGAGGGAGAAGGGACTGACATGGCCCGCTGCACTCCAAAGGCTTGAGGCTTCCAGGACAGCTTTTGTAGGTGTGGAGGCACCCGCTGCCCTGCGGAGGCTTTGCACAGCCATCCCCAAGCTAGAACAGAGAGATGGAGCGCTCCGTCTCGCTGTTCTGGCTTTGGGGACAGCCTTTCTAGCCTCTGCAGGGCAGCGGGGTGAAGGCACCCCGCTGCTCTGCAGAGGCTTTGCGCAGCTAACCCCAAGCTAGAAGAGCGAGACGGAGCGTTCCGCAGCGCTCCGTCTCCCTGTTCTGGCTTTGGGCTTAGCCGCGCAGCCTGCATTTGCTCTATAGGACGCACACACATTTCCCCTTAATTTTTGGAGGGGAAAAATACAGTAGTTTGGTTTATAATACAGTGGTACCTCTGGATATGAACGGGATCTGTTCTGGAGCCCCGTTCGCATCCAGAAGCAAACATAACTAGTGATGGCACGTCTGCGCGCGCGCACGTGTCGCTTTTCGCCGCTTCTGCGAATGACGTCATAGGGAAACTTCACTCCATAGGGAAATTAAAATTATAGAACTCCAGTATTTAATTTACAGCGGTACCTCTAGATGCGAATGGGATCCGTTCCGGAGCCCCGTTCACATCTAGAAGCAAATGTAACCTGTGTGCGCGCGTCTACACGTGTCACGTTTCGACGCTTCCGCACATGCGCGTGATGTCATTTTGAGCGTCTGCGCATGCGGCGAAACCCAGAAGTAATGCGCTTCGTTACTTCCAGGTTGCTGCGGAGCGCAACTCAAACGTGCTCAACCCAAAGCGCATTCAACCCGAGGTATAACTGTATAGCAAGTACCCAACTGCTAGCACCCCAATGCTGTTCTTTTAAAAGCCTGTCCCTCTGAAACATCCAGTCAATCAGAACAGCCACACCAATACGATCTGGAAGTTTTTTTTAAAACACAAGTGTTATTTCCTACTCACCATGCTTCAGCTCTCCAACTAAAGTGGGCCAAACAAATCCTCAAACATACATATGCATCTGCTACCTCCTTCAGCAAATGTATGCATGGTTGTCTTAAAAAAAATGTTCAGTTCCGGATATGCTAACACTTGGTAAACATGTGATCACATTTACCTACCTTTCAGATTTCCCCATCTACCCCTGACACTCATAGCCTATGTATTCCTCCTGGGCTCAGTGGACTTCCAAGGTCTCTTGCTTCCTGCTAAACACGCAAAGCTCCAGTCTGGTGTCCACAAATGTAGGCTCTCTGGCTCTCTGGGTAAGCTTTCCTTGCTTTTGCCACCACAAGCAACAATTCATTTGCACAATTGGGGAAGGGGGCTAGTTGTTGTTAATTTTGCATAAAGGGAGTAGGGCGACTCTCTTACTGCTTCTTCCATACCAGCATGCAGCCCCTCACCTGTCCCAAAGTTCTCTAAAATTTATAGGGAGGAGGGATCTAAGTCTGAGATAGTTCATTTGGTAGAGTACAAGACTCTTAATCTCAGCGTCATGGGTTCAAGTCCCATGTTGGGCAAAAGACTCCTGCATTGCATGGGTGACCGTCATCTGCCCCTCCAACTCTACAATGCTATGATCTGGCAGGGTCTGTGGGACCCTGCTCTGGTCCTTCTTTTCTTCAGCTCAATAACTACAAACAATCTCTCAACACAGCTTTTCAGGCTCCTGCTTCCTTTGCCCCATTCCTTTACTCACTTGCCCCTTGACCAGGTTTCTTAGCACTCCTTTGCCCCTCCTTACCATAATAGCATACAGCCCTTCCTGACCTTAAGAATGATGCAGTTTCTTCAGAGATTCCTTGCTGCTTCACTTTTCGATACAATACGATATCTTTATTGTCACTGTCCCATGCAGGACAATGAAATTGAAAAACTACATAAAACTGCATAAAACTACATAAAAATGACATAAAGCATTCAAAAACCCCTAAAAACCCCATGCCTCCATCATTAGCCTCAATTCTTCCCTTCTGGCTATCCCCCCTTAGTTCAATGACTATTTACTGGCCCTTCCCAAAGTTCAAGATTCCATTTCAACTGTGTAGCATCGTTTTATAGGAGAGGATGAAAATGTTTCCTCAGAGTTGTTATGATGGTACCACACTAATAGCCATTCTAAATAGCCGAAGTCCTGCATGCTTCAGAAACAGTATTTTTCTGTGCATGCTCAATGTCTTTAGCTTTAGGAGAAGGCTTGCTATGGTCCCTTCAATTCAGGAGACGCAGGAGAGTTCTCTGCCATAGTCCCCACTACTCCTCATCAACTCTAAGATACAGTGGATTGATATTTGATGCTTATCTTGGTTTAATTGCATGTCAAAGTACATTTGATAAGATAAGAAAAAAGCATTTGGCATTGCCCTGGAGAGGCCCTTTCAAGGAAGGCTGCCTGCCACTACTGATCTTTTCAGGGAGAAATGCTTCAAATGAACCCCATAAACCTCCAGAACTCAATCTGAAATCTCAGTGGCTTTATAGATCAATTCTATGTATGTTTTATTCAGAAGTGCCCCTGTTGTATTCAGTGGAGCTTACTCCCACAAGTGGATAGGGTTGGGGCCTGCACTCATACACATGGATCAGAGTCTAGGATAGATGAAAGCAGTGTAAGTACCGTAGAATTAACACACAATACAATCAATTATGTTCTCCTTTCAAGGCAATTTAACCGTTCTGCCGTACGATGACTTTTTGTCTCAGCCAAAGCCAATCAATTTATTTGGCATCTGTACAGCCAATCAATTTCTTGTACTATGCAGGCCCTCTAAATGATATCAAGGGAAACTGATTTTCTGACTAGCTATTCATTAGCTGAAGCACTTGTACTACATTAGGGGATCTGGTTTATTCAGTACGCAAGGAGCAGGCGGCAGCGGGGGGTGCAGAGACGTCAAAGGCATGCCGCAGCAAACGCAAAGGTATTTTTTTGGTCCACTAAAAGCCACATCAATTACCCACATTTGTAAGTTCCACCCACATTCGAGGTTCATGTTAACTAGAGTACAATAATCCCATGGCACATATGTTTTAATGCCCCTCCGCAATGATAACATGGAAACACTAAATAAATAAATAAATCAGTGCATGTTTAATAACTCCCAGAAGATAATAGGCATCTTTTCAGTATTGTTTCATAGCCGTGAGGGACATGCTACAGAGGGAAGTGAGGCCAAGTGTGTTGCTTTCTTTTCTCAAAGGAAAACATTACTACGCAAGACTATTGGTGTCCCTGGAATTCTTAAGTGGAAATTGTTCGTATATTGCTTTTATGCATATCCCCGTCACTGCAACAAATAGCAGCACAGTAAGCATGTAACTAAGACAACTAACTCATTCACAGAAAAACGTGAGGCAACAGCATGGCATTAGCAAACTAGCTCAGCAAACTCAGAAGGAAGGATGGTCAGAATGTTCACATTTCTGTGATTCCTAATCATTCCTACCAATGTACAAGGCAATCCAAAGAACTAGAAAATTAGAATTATTTTCCTTGTTCAAACAAGTGATGAAATCCTTCCAGAGCTTGTCAGTGAAAATCTATGAAGAGCACTGCATATAATTAAAATGCACTGCATAAATGCAAATTATTGTAATCCATATTTGTAATGTTAACATACAAATGAGATAAGCCATTGCAACTTGATTAAAACAGAGTACTAAAGGTTGAGCTGCCTTGTAGACGTGGTGCAGGTGATACCAGGGTCATGCCCAAGTTACTACCATCTCTCACACGCTTCACATGCAAACATGGGCTAGAATCATGATTTAAAGGTAAAGGTAAAGATACCCCTGCCCGTACGGGCCAGTCTTGACAGACTCTAGGGTTGTGCGCCCATCTCACTTAAGAGGCCGGGGGCCAGCGCTGTCCGGAGACACTTCCGGGTCACGTGGCCAGCGTGACAAAGCCGCATCTGGCGAGCCAGCGCAGCACACGGAAACGCCGTTTACCTTCCCGCTGGTAAGCGGTCCCTATTTATCTACTTGCACCCGGAGGTGCTTTCGAACTGCTAGGTTGGCAGGCGCTGGGACCGAGCAACGGGAGTGCACCCCGCCGCGGGGATTCGAACCGCTGACCTTTCGATCGGCAAGCCCTAGGCGCTAAGGCTTTTACCCACAGTGCCAATCATGATTTACTACTACATTAATATTGCATATGACACATGAGCAACAAGGGTTACCACATATTTTCTGGAAGGGCTCTTATGCTTTAGGTAGAAGCACATTGTGTAGAATTTCAATCACAGCCAATGTGAACCTATTTTACTTACAAGAACTCTCACCTTGCACTGAATGCTCTTGAACATGTGCAGAGCACCTTTCAGGCTTTAAATTTTCTTCATCTGGCAAACAGTTAAGATACTAAGACAGAATCATTAGTTGCCAGTACAATCATCAGAATGTACAGTGGTGTGCAAACTTTTTTCAAAGAGGGCCAGATTTGATGAAGTGAAGGGCCGTGAGGGCCAACCAAAGAACCAAAGGGCCGACCAAACTTGTTAACCTTGTTAACCTTTTTTTAGAATTGAAGATGTTGAACTTTTTTTTATTATTTTATCAAAGTTGCTGAGATTTTTTTAGGATTGAAGTTGTTGAGGGGATTTTTTAGGATTTAACTCCAGGAAATAAACTGCCACAGGGGCCGGATTAAACCGACTGGCAGGCCAGATTAGGCCCCCAAAACGGACTTTACACATGCCTGGTTTCAGAGGATATCTTATCCAATTTTTATCTGTGCAGCTCCAAAATGACGATTTAAATTTCTACTATCTTTTTTGTATTTGTTAATATATTTTTAGGATGTCACAAACTGTTTGCAGATTTCACTAACATATGATGCAGTATATAAATCGCCTAAACAAATAAATGATACAGAAGCTTCTTAGATGGCTTTTACTCACTGCAAGCAAGGAATTGTTTGCTGCCCTTTTGCAACTGCTTTGGAGTACTTTCAACTTGTATATAGTGGCAAGACAATTGCTTTATTCAGGATGGTGAGTTGAGTTCAGTAGGAACCAAAACTTGGGAGAGTATCTCCAGAGTTAAGATACCTGCATTTTGGATCTATATGCTATGCAGAATATAATTTTGTGCTAGCTGAAGTGAAGTAGTGTGGACAATGGAGGAACAGCATTAGTACTTTTGAAGATAGCGTGTGCTCTAGGTTTTTTCCAGGGATTATAACCTCAGGAGCTGCCCAAATTGTTCTTAGGATCTTCTGCCTACTAGAAGTACCAAAGAACATAAGAGTCTGCTAGATCAGGCCACTAGTCCACCAAGTCCATCACCCTATTCTCACAATGGCCCACCTCTTTTAAAGCCATTCCAGTTGGAAGCCATCACTACTTTTTGAGGGAGCGAGTTCCGGGATTAAAAGGATTTCCTTTTGTCTGCCCTGAATCTTCCAACATTTAATTAGTTACTTGCAAAGTGTACAGTGGTACCTCGGGTTACATACGCTTCAGGTTACACACTCCACAAACCCAGAAATAGTGCTTCAGGTTAAGAACTTTGCTTCAGGATAAGAACAGAAATCGGGCTCCGGCGGCGCAGCAGCAGCAGGAGGCCCCATTAGCTAAAGTGGTGCTTCAGGTTAAGAACAGTTTCAGGTTAAAAACGGACCTCCGGAACGAATTAAGTACTTAACCTGAGGTACCACTGTATTTATGACTACAGTCTAAACCTAGATGCTAGGTGGTGTGTTCCACGCAACTTACTGGGACACTTCTATGTATGCATGTGATCACAGTGAGAACCTGGTGGTGCTTCCCCCACCAGGGGGAGGAAGGAGTTAAGTGGAGTGATTCACAACAGCCATGGCCAAGAAGCCTTTGCAGTAGACAGTCTGATCCTGTGGACTAGCATCTTTAATAGTCAAGCAACTCCTGGAGCTGTTTTACAGTAACTTCTGCTTCTGGAGGAGAAAGCCTAGAAACTATCCACTTCTTAAGATAGCACATCCATTGCACACTTAAAACCCACAACTTTGCCCAAAGAGTCCTGGGAACTGCAGCCTCTTACGGGTGCTAGGAATGTATTAGGGGGAAGCTACAGTTCCCTGGATTCTTTGGGGAAGGTCATGTGGATCAAGTGTGTGGTGTACGTCTGCCCTCAATTTTCAATAGCCAAGGACAAAAGTCTCTGAAGCCGAATTGGAGAAATACTTTTGTGGGTTGCCATCTTCAACATCAGTGGTCCTTTTAACCCTCTTGCTGCACCTTTCTCTAGAGACTTGGACTACGATGTCACCAATTGCCATGGTCCACAAGAATACAATACCCCCTTCTCTGCCTTTTCCCTCATATCACACCTTCCACAGATTTTAACTAAAAGCAGCCCTGAGAGCTAATCTTGGCTAAAAAGCAAGATATAAATTTCATACACGACAGCAGAAAAGTATTGAGGCTGCAATCGTATGCATCCTAAGATGGAAGCAATACATTAAGGACCCACAGATATATGCAAGGCCCAAATAAGACACACTTTACAAAGCAACCACGCATCAGACAAGTGCATGTACACCAAGCGCAAAAATGAGCAATTTTCTTATCTGATTATTGCAACTGAAAACAGCCAACGCCACAAAGAGGTTGTAGAATACCAAAGCAAAAAGAAGAGAAGCTAGGAAATGCTTCTTTCTACTTGGGTGTTCAAACACAGAAAAAGAAGATGGATCATATCTTCTGAGTCAAGAAGAGCAGGAGACTCTTCAATTGAAAGATTCCTGCACTGCAAGGGGTTAGGCTAGATGACCCTCAGTGTCCCTTCTGACACCCTCTGAAGCTCACCCTGGGCCAGTCCCCATCTCTTAGCCTACCTCCCAGGGTTGTCATTAAGGATGAAACGGGGAGAGCCATGTCCCCCCCCACCTCCCCCGACCCTCCCTCGGAATATAAAGGTGTTATATAAATGCATTAAACAAGCTGCACACACACATACACAATCATATCTATATCTCCCAGGGTAGTTCTGCTGGTTAGAGTGCGGTGCTGACGAATGCCAAGGTGGCATTTTCCACCCCCTTATGGAGGCAGTGGGCTTATTCTTGCAGGTTGGACTAGATGACCCTCAGGGGATCCCTCTCCCCAAACTCCACCAATCCTGTGCTATACAATACAATGCATTAAAAATAAAAGCCAGGTTTTCAATCTTGACTCAGAGGGACCAGATGCCAGAAACTGTCCGGCTCCCACCCTCCCTCCGCCCCCCACAGGGTAGCTCTGTTGGTTAGAGCGCGGTGCTGACGAACGCCAAGCTGGCATTTTCCACCCCCTTATGGGGGCAGCGGGCTTATTCTTGCGGGCTGGACTAGATGACCCTCGGGGTTCCCTCTCCCCAAACAATTCTGTGCTATACAACACAATGCATTTTTTTTTTTTAAGCCAGGTTTTCAATCTCGACTCAGAGGGACCCGATGCCCAAGCGAGGGGCGCGTCCCGGAAATTGTCCTGCTCCCTCCCTCCCTCCGCCCCCCACCCCCAGGCAGCCCCCCACCCACCTCCCCCGACATACAAAGGTGTTATATAAACGCGTTAAACAAGCTGCATATCTACACACAAACACGCAGCCATATCTATATCTCCCAGGGTAGCTCTGTTGGTTAGAGCGCGGTGCCGACGGACGCCAAGGTGGCACTTTCCATCCCCTTATGGGGGCAGCGGGCTTATTCTTGCGGGCTGGACTAGATGACCCTCGGGGTTCCCTCTCCCGCAACTCTGTGCAATACAATACAATGCATTTTTTAAAAAAGCCAGACTCAGAGGGACCCGATGCCCAAGCGAGGGGCGCGTCCCGGAAACTGTCCGGCTCCCTCCCTCCGCCCCCCAACCCCCCGTTTTCCTCACCCGGGTGGGTCATGGGGTGGACGTCGTTCCCGGACCCCCCAGCGTAGTTGTAGATGACGGCGGCGGAGGCCTCCCTGGCGGCGGCCACGGCAATCTTCTCGGCGAAGGTGCAGCCGCCTCCGCGCTGGATGAGGGCGACCCACGGGGTGGGCGGCGGCGGGCTGCTGAAGTTGGTGAGCGGGCTGCAGGCGTTGGCCGCCCCGGGCCCTTCGGGGGCCACCACCAGCCCCGCCGCCCGGCGCAGGGGGGAGTCCTGCCCGTAGATGCCGCTCTCGCCCACGTTCCAGTAGCTCTCGTTGCTGCCGGGCATCCTCCACGACACGTTCAGCCACGCCGTCCACACCGACTGGGCAGAAGCCCCGTGGCGGAGGCTGCCGGGGCCGCCGCCGCCGCCACCGGCCAGGAGCAGCGCGAAGAAGGCCCACGAGGAATGCCGCCACATCGCCTCAGAGGAGACCCGCCGCACCACGGAGAAAGAGACGACGCGCGGGGAACAACAACGCTGCTGTTGCTGCCGCCGCCGTTTGCCTCAGGCGAGCGACTGGCCGGAGTGCCGCGCTCTTTACCTGAGCCCATTCCCCGCCCATTTCTGGAGGGCGGGGATTCGAGGGGAGGGGCGGGGCACGGCGGACGGGAGGGGGGAGAGACAGACACGCCCCTCCACGCTCCTCCTCCTCCTCCGCGGCCGGCCAGGGAGGCCCACGTGCGCGCAGGCGCGCCGCCGGGTTCGAGCGCTGGCGCCGCCGCCGCGTTCCGAACCTTTGTCCCGGGATCGAAGCGCGTGGTTGGGATCAGTAGAACTCAATAAAAATGCCTCAGTAACTGAGGTTCCGCACACACCCACACCCCCCAACAAAAAATTAGTAGTCTCATTCTGTAAGGACTGCTCTATTCCAGAGGTTAGCTTGCAGGAGCCTACTAATAAAAGCTGTCACAGTGTCCGTTCCAAAACCAAAGCCTTCCAAAACCAAGGTGCGCTTTCCCGTAGAAAGTAATGCAAAACGGATTAATGCATTCCAGACTTTTAAAAACAACCCCTAGAACAGCAATTTAACATGAATTTTACTATCTAACAAGAGGGTTCATCCATAAAATGAAAGCAATAAAAATTGTACAGTGGTACCTCAGGTACCTCAGGAGATAGGGTCACGAAGAGTCGGACACGACTAAATGACTAAACAAAAACAACAACAACCTCAGGTTAAGTACTTAATTCATTCCGGAGGTTTGTTCTTAACCTGAAGCACCACTTTAGCTAATGGGGCCTCCCGCTTCTGCTGCCTTTTTCTCATCTTGTTCTCATCCTGAAGCAAAGTTCTTAACCTAAAGCACTATTTCTGGGTTAGCAGAGTCTGTAACCTGAAGCATATGTAACCCGAGATACCACTGTACAAGGTTAAAAATGAACAATTAAGGAATTTACAATAACACAAAATATTATAATAAACTGTGTGCTCTTAAGATTGTCATCTGTTGTTCCAATGGCGAGTCGGGGGGGGGGGGGGGGACACGACGACATGCTTCAGCATGAGGGTGTGGGTCATAGCTGTCAACTTTTCCCTTTTATTGCGAGGAATCCTATTTGGAATAAGGGAATGTCCCTTTTAAAAAGGTTAACGTTGACAGCTATGGTGGGGGTGGGGGCTAGGATTGCAGTCCTAGCAGCCCAAGTTTTAGCAATTTACTCAAGAGTAAGCCCCATTGATTTATGTTAGATGTAGATTGCCTTGCAGTGCTTTGCTCACCTAGTTTGGGAGTTAGTTCCACTTACCCATGTAAGGGGGAGGGGAATAGAATTGCATTGTCACTGTTTCATATTATTGCTTTGTTTGTTTGTTTATTCATTTGGCTGGCCAAAGCCATTACAAAATTGTGTGTGTGTGTAAAATAAAAACAAAACAAAATACACCACACAGTTAAAATAAGGCATTTTGTCATACACAGTCATATCTCGGGTTGAATGTGCTTCGGGATGAGCGTGTTCGAGTTGTGCTCCACAGCAGTGTTACTTCCAGGTTTCGCCGCTTGCGCATGCGCAGACGCTCAAAATAACGTCATGCATATGCATAGAAGTGCCGAAACATGACCCGCGCATGCGCAGACACGCGGACACGGGTTACGTTTGCTTCTAAATGCGAACGGGGCTCCGGAACGGATCCCGTTTGCATCTAGAGGTACCACTGTAATAGTTTGCTACCCTGAAGAATTTAACCTATCATCCCCACAAACGTTCCTCCTTAAAATTGCCACTCTCAAATTGCTAAACAGGCCACTTTTTCAGAAGTATAGGGGGACCTGTCGCCTAATGAAAAATTAATTAGATACCCAATCAATCTCCCAACTGGAGATTTACACCTGTGAACAAAGCTGCTCTTAAGTTCTTGTAAATAGTGGAGTAAGTATGGGGGTTAGCCCTACTTACTCGCAGGTAAGGGGGAAAATACATAGAACTGCACTGTAGCTATGCCAACATCTCAAGTGTGTACTCAGAAGGAATCTCCAATGATTTACTAATCTTGAATGCACCTACTTGTTCTGTGAAATCAGCTGGTGAAACTAATCATAGCTTTAGTTCCACTTATTTTTAAGGGAATGAAAGTGCAACTAACTTCCTTATTATTGAGGCTTTTTGCAGCTGATTAGTGTATCATCTGAGAGATTTCCTTCCCCACCCCCTTATCAAATGATTGACTTGGGAAGGGACAATTTGTATCCCCATCAGCTATAAACCTCTCTGTCTGCTCCAGTGCTGTGTCTACCTTGAATGCATTTTGGTTTTGCTACCACTGCCAAAATCAGTGAATTCTTTTTTGTGAGGAGGGAAGAGAAGAAAAAAACTGCTTGAGAGGCCACACCAGGCTCCTTGGGCAAGGGGTTGACCACGTCTCATCTAGATCAGCTTCCCCAAACTTGGGTCTCCAGCTGTTTTGGGGCTACAGTTTCCATCACCCCATCATCCATGACCACTTGTCCTGCTAGCTAGGGATGATGGGATTTGTAATCCAAAAAAAAAAAAAAATGGCTAACAAGTTTGGGGAAACCCTGACCTACATATTTTATTGAAGAATTTCTGTACAAGTTTAGCCCAGCAAACATTTGTGAGGGGGAAAAACAAACAAATGGCTGTAGGCTGATGGTTTACACAAAACAGCACACCTAGCATCCAGTGCCACAAGCACTGAGACAATTCATGAAAGCAAGTGTGGTGTAGTGATTCAGCAGCCTTTCTCAAACTTGGGTTGCCAGATGTTGTTGGACTACAATGACCATCATCCCTGTCCACTGGTCATGCTAACTAGGGATGATGGTAGTTGTAGTCCAACAACATCCAGGGACCCAAATTTGAGAAATGCTGGATTAGAGTGTCCTGGGCGTGTCAGTGCCTCTCAGCCTAACCTTCTTCAAGGGTTGTAGGCATTAAATGAAGAGGATGAGAACCACGTATACTACACTGAGCTCCTTACAGAGGTGGGCTGTAAATGCAAGATGTACATTACTGGCTGAAGCTGGTGCAAAGTTACCATACAACTGTCTACTCTGTGCGCAGATGATGTGGCTCACTATTGCACCACACATGGCACAGAGTCAGTTTATACATGCATGGGCATCATTTGCTCACCAATCATTTTGGACCCAAGTGCACACTTCTAAACTGGAGAAAGTGTTTTTGCAGTGGCAGCATGCACTACAGCCTGATCTGCTATGATGGCTCACTCACATGCGTGCCAGTCACTTCTCGATGCTCTGGTCCTTGAAATATGATGATACTTATATGATCCAGTCAATGCTAAGCTGGCAAAGAGCTCAAGAAATATGGCAGCTGCCCACTTGTGCTCACTGTCAGTGCAGTAGCAGACTTCACGATGCATTAAAACGTTTGTTCTCCTACGTCTTTCTCAGTCTCATTGACTTTAGAAAATGTGCTCCAAGGTAAATGGGTTGTAGATTACACCTGCTCCAGGTGGATCATGTTTGGTCAAAACTCTCCACTATGACCTGTCCATCTTGGGTGGCCCTGCACGGCATAGCTCATAGCTTCTCTGAGTTATTCAAGCCCCTTCGCCACGGCAAGGCAGTGATCCATGAAAGGGAACAAAGGACCGTATAGTTAAAACTATAGTTTTCCCAGTAGTGATGTATGGAAATGAGAGCTGGACCATAAAGAAGGCTGATCACCGAAGAATTGATGCTTTTGAATTATGGTGCTGGAGGAGACTCTTGAGAGTCCCATGAACTGCAAGAAGATCAAACCTATCCATTCTGAAGGAAATCAGCCCTGAGTGCTCACTGGAAGGACAGATCCTGAAGCTGAGGCTCCAGTACTTTGGCCCCCTCATGAGAAGAGAAGACTCCCTGGAAAAGACCCTGATGTTGGGAAAGATGGAGGGCACAAGGAGAAGGAGACGACAGAGATGGTTGGACAGTGTTCTCGAAGCTACCACCATGAGTTTGACCAAACTGCAGGAGGAGTGCCTGGTGTACTCTGGTCCATGGGGTCACGAAGAGTCGGACACGACTAAACGACTAAACAACAACAACAACAACAGTTGTGTTGCAGGAAAACCAACAAGGAGTCATCTGGTATGTGGACTATAAAATCTTCGCAAACATTTTGGCCAATAGATTAAAAAAGGTTCTATCAAATTATATACATAAGGACCAGGCCGGATTTCTGCCTGGGAGACATATGAAAGATAACATAAGAAATATAATTGATATAATAGAAAGGTTGGAAGCGAAAAGAAATTGTAAAGCAATGTTAATGTTTATTGATGCTGAAAAGGCCTTTGATAATGTTTCTTGGTTATTTATGATGAAAAATCTAGAAAGAATTGAGGTTGGCCAGGAATTTTTAAATGGTATTAATGCGATCTATTTTGAACAAAAAGCAAAAATCATAGTTAATAATGTGGTCTCAGAGGAGATCAGAATTGAGAAAGGAACCAGGCAAGGGTGCCCGCTTTCCCCTCTGCTATTTATTTCTGTTCTGGAGGTTTTGTTAAACATGTTGAGGAAAGAGGAGGAGGTTAAAGGCATTGTAGTAGGATCCAAGCAATATAAATTAAAAGCCTTTGCTGATGATTTGGTTTTAACTTTACAAGATCCAGAAACCAGTGCAGTGAAAGCACTGGAGCTGATTCAAGAGTTTGGGCAGGTAGCAGGATTTAAATTAAACAAGAGCAAAACCAAAGTTTTTTTAAAAAAACTTAGATAATGAGGAAAGAAAAAACCTTTTTGAAAGGACAGGCCTTGTTTCGGTGAAAAATGTTAAGTATTTAGGTGTGAATTTATCGGTAAAGAACTTGAATCTTTACAAAGATAACTACGAAAAATTATGGAATAAAATCAAGAGAGATCTTGAGGTATGGTCAAATCTAAAACTCTCATTGATGGGCTGAATATCGGTGGTTAAGATGAATGTATTGCCGAAGATGTTGTTCTTATTTCAAGTTTTACCAGTCATTGATAATGTCAAATGTTTTAAAGAATGGCAGAAGGTATTGTCTAAATTTATCTGGCAGGGGAAAAAACCTAGAATTAAATATAAATTACTTACAGATATAAAAGAAAGAGGGGGCTTTTCCCTGCCAGATTTGAAGATATACTTTGAAGCTGCTGCATTCTGCTGGATCAAGGATTGGATTCAATTAGAGAATGATGATGTGTTAGACTTGGAGGGACTGGATAATCGATTTGGATGGCATGCATATCTATGGTATGACAAGGTAAAGGCCCACAGGGGTTTTAAAAACCATGTAATTAGAAAGGCATTATACAATGTATGGACTAGATACAAAGATCTCTTAGTAAGAAAAACACCAAAATGGATTTCACCAATGGAAGCACAGGATCAAAAAAAGTTAAATATGGAAAACAAATGGTTGAGGTATTCAGCTTTGTTGTTAGAGAATCAGGAAGGTTTTAAATTAAAACCATTTGAACAAATTAAAGATAAAGTGAATTGGTTGCAATATTATCAAATTAACGAATTATATAAGATGGATAAGAGAAATGGTTTTGCAACAGAAAAAACCCAATTGGAAACGGAGTTGTTAGATACTAATGATAAGAATATGTCTAAAATGTACAGTTTGTTGTTGGAGTGGCATACAAAGGATGAACAAGTTAAATTGGTCATGATTGATTGGGCAAGGGATGTGGGACATCATATAATGATGGAGGACTGGGAGAGGCTATGGAGGAATGGGGTTAAGTTCACTGCATGTACGATGTTAAAGGAAAACATTATGAAGATGATGTATAGATGGTACTTGACCCCTGTAAAATTAGCAAAAATTTATCACAAAAGTGATAATCTTTGTTGGAAATGTAAAGAAAAAGAAGGTACTTTTTTCCATATGTGGTGGACTTGTCCCAAGGTGAAAGACTTCTGGGAGAAGATTTATAATGAACTGAGAAAAATGTTGAAATATACATTTATTAAGAAACCAGAGGCCTTTCTCCTTGGAATAACAGGTGTAGAATTGCCCAAGAAAGATGTTAAATTATTTTTGTATGCCACAATGGCCGCTCGAATATTACTTGCTAAAAATTGGAAAACACAAGAACTACCAACAGTGGAAGATTGGCAGATGAAGATGATGGACTTTTCGGAGCTAGCTGACCTGACTGGAAGAATGCGTGACCAGAAAGAAGAGGAGCTTCAAGAGGACTGGAGGAAATTCAAGGACTATTTGAACAAATATTGTAATATAAAAAATTAGAAATTACTTGAAAGAAACAAATAGGCCTAGGATTAAATTAAGTTATAATTAAATAAATGGGATTCAGAATGTCAAGAAAAGTGAATAATATGACTATAATTGGAAATTGTTTTAGTTTAATAATGATATTGGAAAGCTGTTACTTTTAAAGTACAAGGAAACTCAGAAGGGAGGGATTTGAGGAAGTCAATCAAGATGTTTAAAAAGTTGGATTTGTGAAGAATTAAGTTTGTTATTATTGTCTATTTGTTTATTGTTCCCCCCTTTTTTCCCTCCCTTTTTTCCCCCTTCTTCTTCTTCTCTCTCTCTCTCTCTCTCTCTCTCTCTCTCTCTCTCGCTTTCTCTCTCTCTCTCTCTTCTTCTCTTTTTCCTTTTCTGTTTTTGTGTATTAATCTGCTTTATGGTTTGTGTTATTATGGTGGAAAAATCTAATAAAAATTTATTTTTTTAAAAAAAAGAGTCATCTGGTAGCTTAAAGACTAATATGTATGTTGTTTGGGATAGGCGTTTGTGGACTATGCTACACTTCATAGTCATCCTATCCATGTTTTGGTGACATCTAGAATTGACTGATGCCATGTATATGTCAAAGACTGCTCAGAAACGGCAGTTAGTTCAAAGTACAGCTGCTAGGCTATTGACTGGCGCCAATTAGTGGGACGTATATTATGGATATTGAATGACCTTCACTGCCTTCCAGTCCATTTCTGAGCACAATTCCAAGTGCTTAGGAGGACTCAAGAACCTAGGTGAATATCTGCTACCATACCAACCTCACAGGATGTTAATATAATATTTGGAGGCTCTCCTCCAGGATAGTGACCAGAGAGAGAGAGAGCCTTCTCAGTGGTGGTTTCCTCTTTGTGGAATTCCTGCCCCAAGGAGGCTTGCTTGGCACTGATATTGCTATCCTTTTAATAATCCCAGTCCTTTTAATATATTCGGGTGCTTTTAAAACCTTGCTGTAATTTATTGCACAGCTTGGATGTTTTCTTTCTTTCTTGTTTTTATAAACCACACTGGAAACTCTATAACCTTTTAAATCAGCCAAATAAATAAAATACAATATCAGGAACAACCAACAACTCCAGTATCAGAATATAAATGCTGTCTACCCTACCATACTACAGATCAAGACTGCCACATGCTATAAAGACTTTATGGTGACAAACAGATATCCCACAAATGTTTAAGTCATGGAGACCTTAGGCTGAAATCTCACTGCCTTCAAAAGAAAAAACTGTTGGAAAGTTTGCTCTGATTGTTTGGTAAAGTCAAAGATGAGCTGCATTAATGGTGCTGGAAAAATGGGGCAGGGAAATTCCAACCGATAACATTCATTCCAGCATGAAATTATATTTGCTGGCAGATAACTTATGTTGCTCCGGGCTCTATTTGACAACAGTTCTAACTCCCAGTGACCTAGTCCAACCCCCCCCCCCCACGCAATCATGAATAGATCTTCTTCCTTATGTTACACTTAAGTAAACCAATTGCTCCTGAAACTGCCTGCCTGTTGCAATAAGATGAATGAGAATCGAGAACCTCTGAGCATGGAAGGAAAACTGATTGACGTGACCTGTTTCTTGCACAGAGATGTGGGCAAGGCTTGTGCAATGGAAGAATTGTCAGCTCACTTCCTCGTGTGTCCGGCTATTCATGAAAACATATTTACTAAGCAGGTCACAAGCAGGACAGGGAGCTTGGTGCTCGAGGAAGCAAGCAGATGGGGACTTTGCCACCCACCAGTAATCAATAATTTCTGTAGCAATTGCACAGGCAGTATGCATTTTACTACAACTACTTATACATCAACCTAGGGCACAAATTATATGCAGGACAAAAGTAGGGAGCAGCCTTAATAAAATCAATAATCCCTGAACCCCAACTCCTTTCAAATTTTCCTCAAAGGATGTACACACTCAGGGCCATCTTTACCTGGGGGTGCAAGGGGTGCAGGGCACCCGGGTGTTGATTTCTGGGGGGCATGGGGCGCCCACCGCCCGCCACTGAAGCCGCCTAAGCTCTTAACTATCTACCTGTTATGAAATAATAAATAATTTTGATCAGGCTAGAAAAACAAAATACATAACTACCTAGGTATTACAGAAATGTATACCTACTGTTTCACTAAAGGACGTTTGACTTTGTGTGCTCATTTACCAAAGACACGCTGTGCCAGCAGCAGCGCTTGTCATTCACAACTGCGGCACTTGACTCAACGGCGGCACTTGTCATTCATAAAGCGGCACTTGTCAGACTCAACAAAGGCGCTCACAACTAAATTTGGGGGCGCTGGGCGGACCTTTGCACCCCAGCAGTGCATATGCTAAAGACTTGCCTGCACACACTTTGCTTTTGCTAAGCAAGGCTGAGTCGGGTTGGTGCCTAGATGAGAGACTGCCAAAAATCCCTGTAAAACCAACTTGTCTGCCACAACAGAAGAAAAGCAGGATATAAATCTGCTAAATAAAAGCACCCCTTTCCTAGCCTTAAAAAAACAACAACAGCTAAGGAGACTGTCCCCATAGGGAGTGAGATCAAGCCCCCCTCTCACACAGGGCTGTACCCAACCAAGTTCTAACAGTAGGCCCATTGAAGTTATTGGGTCCAAGACAGTCGTGCCCATTAATTTAAATGGGTCTACTCTACATATGACTAATGCTGAATCCAACCCCTGGTGATTCAAGCACCGTATCAACTCTGAGGGGCATGTTAGGCTGAAATACAGTGACTTGACGTATAGGATAGCCAGTATATTTGGGGGGCCGGATTTGACACTGGGCTTCCCACCCACAGCACCAAACTGAGCACTCCCATTTCAATGCAAGTTTCTTCACTCTTAAGGCTCAACGCTGTTCTGGCAGAGGCGGATTTTGGGGTGCACGACTGGCTGGGTTGCAATGGGCACCACAACTATGATGCAGAATGGAAGGCAAGAGGCAGGGAGCACACCAAATCTGGGCATTGCACAGGGCGCTACTACTGAAATGTGAAACCTCAGGGTCCATCACTGGTCCTGGGAATGCACATGGGATTGTGGGGAGGAAAAGCCTGGTGATTCTTTTGACCATTTTAATGGCAAAATTGCTGCCTAAGAATAATGGGTTGGATCCAAACTAAGGTGGGGGGGGGGGAGGAGGAGAGGAGCAGGACGCAGCGAGCAGCACACTCTTGGGGGGCCCAGATCTGCCCCCTCTTCCAAATGTCCCCAGCCAGCTGCCTGAGCTCACTGACCCTAATGGATGGGGTGGCAGAGCCTCCAAGTGTCCCTATTTTCCAGGGATGTCCCTGGTTTAGAGAAGCCGTCCCGGTTTCTGATTAAATAGTAAAATTAACATTACAGAATGAGGCGTCCCTATTTTCATCAGAGAAACATTGGAGGGTATGGGCTGGAGTTGACTTAGAGCTGGTTTGGGCTAAGAAACTATTTGGAAAAAGCCTTTGGCTCAAGCTATTATCAAGTCAAATTAATGCTTCTAGAAAACAATTAGATGTGTTCCTTGCTAATGTGTCTCCTTTTCACTGTTTCTGAACTCATGGCAGTTAATTTCCAGCTTTTATCTGTTAATTTAGGTGCTGTGCATCAAACAGGAATGAATGACCTTGGCTGGTTTATACATTCCGCTTCCACAGGGCAATTTACTGTCCTTGTAAAGCTGGCCTAATTGTATTTCCAGGTACATTTAGTAATAATGGCTTTACTGAGAATTTTGATTTGAAAGCCCAAGAAATGTTTGTGAGCAAGGCACTGTAGATGAGCATGTCGCAAATTAATTAAAACAGAGTTGAAAAAATAACAGCAGGATTTTTTTCACCATGGAGACAAAGACATCCACTGAAAACCAGTTGAGTGGTGGTTAACCTCTTAAGGAGGCATGCTATGGAAGAGTTTGCTCTCAATTTGTTTGACATTTCAAGAGGTTATATAAATGAAATTGATTTGTGTAGTTTTCCTTTGGCAAAGGAGGGAGTAAAAGTGCCATAAATTATTATTTGTAGGTAACCCAGCAGTGTCTTTAGAGTTAATTATACAGGAACCCATTCCCCACTGAATAAAAAAAAATCTCAGACAATTTTCAGTCAGCTTCAAAGAGCAAAGTTGTTAGCATTGAGGAAAAGATCGTGGGAAGAGATTGTTCGCTTCTGAACATTAATTAGCTGCTAGTCTTTTTCCCTTTCTCTTCAAATTAGACCTGATAGTCCACACCTGCACATAAGAGGAGGAACTTTAATCTTTCCCATTTGTAGCAGCTGGCCCTTCCTGGTAACGTGCAGTTTCTATATTGCCAATTAAGTCCTGACAAGACATGTGGGCAGAGAGCTGCGCACCCCTTGTTTTTAAAAAAGAATTCTGCAAAAGCACACAGCCAGGGAACTGCAAATTCTCAGCAAGTTTTTAGGCAAATCTGATGAATCAAAAGAATCTCCTCCATTCATGCAGACACCTCCTGAATTTAGGAGCAAATCTAGAAAAAGAAATGAAAGCAATTGCAAATGATCAGAATGCAGTTTCCAGATTGCTGCCAATGTTCGGCGTAGGAATTTTTTAAAATGTGGTTTGCTCATGCAATTCCCTGGTTTTTGTGCAAAACTATGGGATCAAAAGAGGAAGCAATAGCCACCTTTGCTCAGGAGCACACTGGAAATACTTACAAACACAGCTGGTAAAGAAATGAAAGCACTAAGGAATAAGTGAGCGGAAAGGGGAGTAGCAGAAAGTGAGGGATGATCTACCCATTCAAAAAGAACTGTAACTATTAGTCTGTGATCCGGAGTGGTGATATTTGGACCCCAATCTTTCCCATTTTATTAGATTATCCCTGTGTTGGATAAGGAGGTTAGATTGGTTTCAACTAGGGCCAGGGCCTTTTCAGCACTGGCCCCGACATGGTGGAACGCTCTGTCACAAGAGACTAGGGCCCTGCAGGATTTGACATCTTTCTGCAGGGCCTGCAAGACAGAGCTGTTCTGCCTGGCCTTCAGCTTAGACCCACTCTGGAAGTGGCAAGCATCTGCAAACACACAGTAAACTCTGGTGTGGACAAGCCCTACGTTATGATTAATGGTTTGACTCTCTCTCTCTCTCTCACACACACACACTCATACACACACTTTAAGAAATAGGAAGCATAGTCCAACCCTTTTCAAGTAGAAATAGAACAGAACAGAACAGAACAGCGAGTGGCCCGATAGTTGCATCCTCTGAGCTAAGTTAGGCTGGCAAAATGGTGCACCCTGCACATGATGCACAAGCAATTCTATGCCCCATGGTTGTAGCCCCAAAATACAGGACTGTGGCCTGCACAGTGGCTGGACAGGAGTTTCAAGGCAATTTGCAAGGACATGTCCTGTGAAAAGTATAGCCATGCATATCATTTTAAGGTGTGGGAGGTGAACAGAGGCACACAGCTCAAATTTTGTATAGGAAAAGGTGCAGCCACTGCAGCTGTATGTTAAAGGAACCACTTCCTCTTCTCCTTTAGCCTGGCACCAATCAAAAGCTCCCTGATCGACTTACATAGCAAATGGCCTCTTCCCACCCCCGCACTCTCAGTTGTGCAGATGTAGTGCAGTACCCAGTGGTAAATTTGCTGACTCATTACAATACTTACTTGTCACAGACTGGCTGGGTGCAGAGGTGGGAGGCGTCAGCTGGGGAACCCCCCCGAGGGAACCCCCTGGGTAGAAGGCTCAGAGCCAAAGGATTGGTGGTGCGATGATGATGTGCGGTTAGAGGAAGCAGACTTTGCAACACACAGCTATAACAGGAAGCTGTTGCTGATCCCCACAATATTTACCAGTAGTGGGTCCAATGGTCAAGAAGGTGGTTTCTGCAGATAGGGCAGGTTTGGCTCATCAACCTGAGAAAGTAGCCTGTCTAGGAGAAGGAAAACTCTGATCCTAAGCCTCTGCTGCCTTGCAGGATATCTTCTAGAGAAGAAAAGGGGTAAACCCTACACAAATCCAGAGGGGAGTCACCAAGATGGCTGGATGGTGCCTTGTATGCCTCCTTCCAGCAACTCCTGCAACATGTCAAACATATTGCTCTGCTTTCCTTTGGACCACAGCAGTCAGGCCAAGAGTGGGGGCAGCCCAGGACCCCCAGACGCACTGCCCAGGCTTGCACCCCAGGGAGGTCACCGAGAGGCTGCTAACACAGCAGTTTGACTGTGCACTCCATTGTCTCTCAAGACAGACAGATGCCAACAACAACATGTTGCCATGGCTGTTAGGATATGTCCACATTACCTCTTACTACACATCGAAATTGAAGCTGTTTTGAGAGGAAAAACCATCCAACAGAAGCTACAGGATTGATGTGGATTGTGGCTATCATTGTGACTGCGGTTTCAAAAATTAGCAGTGGGAGCCCACTGGATGGGGAGTAAATGGCAATGTGACCATGCTCAATTGGTTTTCCACTCACCCCTCATTATCATTGCTTTTAAATTCCCTTTCCTCTCCCCAGTGTCAAAGTTTGGGGCGGCGATGGGAGTTTATTTTGCTTAGGTTGCAAGGAACTGTGTGCATCTATAACACTATATTAAAATTGCAATGTTCAAGAATGAGAGGAATTTCTGCAGAGAGATGAGATATTTATGATTTACTACCAGAGGATATGTGTCCAAACATGTTTGGATGGAAAGACTG
This sequence comes from Podarcis tiliguerta, assembly GCF_965153285.1. Taxonomy (NCBI): domain Eukaryota; kingdom Metazoa; phylum Chordata; class Lepidosauria; order Squamata; family Lacertidae; genus Podarcis; species Podarcis tiliguerta. The sequence continues at coordinate 41,018,984 of NC_139553.1, read as the reverse complement.
GATGTGTTGATTCATCAGGGTCTTTCACTCAAGTCTGGTAGAGTTTCCGTTTGCTGGGGCTGAATCAGAAAGTCTTGTTTCCCTCCCCTCTTCCCCCTTTGGGGAGCCGATTACACAAGAGTGGAGCTCTGGGTCTCCCACATGATCAAAGAAATGACACAGTAGACTGGACAGCTCAGAAGCATCAAGTAACTGAAAGTTTGCAAATGAGAGGGGGGGCATGTCTGGACATGTCAATATGGGGCTATATATAATATGCACACACACACACACACAATATGCAATGCAATTGACTAAATGCGGGCATGTGATACAAAGGCAATCCGCACTGGGGAGGAAATCACCCAAATTCCAGGGATGCACTTTAGATATATATTCACCATTTTGTAATATTTGCATGCAACATTCTGGGTCTGCAATGTCGGGTTTCCCCATCTCCCTTTATTCCCTAAAGTACGAAGGGGTCAAGACAAGGTTTGAAGTTTATAAGATACTAGGTATGGTGTAGTGGTTAAGAGCGGTAGTCTCGTAAGTCTGGGGAACCGGGTTCGCATCTCCGCTCCTCCACCTGCAGCTGCTGGGTGACCTTGGGCCAGTCACACTTCTCTGAAGTCTCTCAGCCCCACTCACCTCACAGAGTGTCTGTTGTGGGGGAGGAAGGGAAAGGAGAATGTTAGCCGCTTTGAGACTCCTTAAAGGGAGTGAAAGGCGGGATATCAAATCCAAACTCTTCTTCTTCTTCTAGGTCCTTCTGGCGGTTCCCTCACTGTGAGAAGCGAAGTTTCAGGGAACCAAACAGAGGGCCTTCTTGGTAGTGGCACCCTCCCTGTGGAAATGCCCTCCCATCAGATGTCAAAGAGATAAAAAAAAAACCCTACATAACTTTTAGAAGACACCTAAAGGCAACCCTGTACTGGGAAGCTTTTAATGTCTGGTGCATTTGTGTGTGTGTGAATACTTTATTGTAAGCTGCCCAGAGTGGCTGGGGCAACACAGTCAGATGGGTGGGTTACAAGTAATAAATTGTTGTTGTTTGCAATAGCTGGAGAAATGGATGAGGGGAGAGAGTATAAAATAAACGGGGGCTTGAGAATTCTACTCTGCGATACCTCGTGTTTTTACCTAGTGCAGCTCCACTCAGAAACCCTTGATTTGAAAAGTACTGTATTTTCATTAAGCCGCTGGGGGTAGTAAGTAAGTAGAAAACAGGAGAGCAAGCGCAGAAAGAGGGGTGCATGCTTTCCCTTGAGCACTCTTCACAATAAGGTCTTAACAGCTGGTGACTTGCAGTACCATGCATGCTTTGTAAAGAGGAAAGAGCACTTGTGTTTTGAGAGCAGAACCAACTGGTTCCAAGCTGAGTACAATCTGATAAGAGAGCTTTAAACAAAAGTAAGTGACAAGCTGCAAAGCAGTTCAGTGTGTTGCCTGGGTGGGGGTGGGGAATAACTGAGCAGCATAACCTTTCCATACCCCAAAGTCATTTTACTAGCGCTGGTTATATTAGACAGGACAAATCCCGAGTTTGGATGATGCACTAAGCCACAAACTGGTGGTTTATTTACTGTATTTGTATCGGCCACTGAATAATATACCTCTGTTCTCTGAGTGACTTAGAAGAGTACTTAGTGCAAGAGTTTATTTTTTAATTCAGTCCATGGTGAGCAGATTTCCTGTGCCTGGAAGAAGCTTGTATGAATGGAACAATGGACCTGGCTTCAGCTGAGAGATAAGAGATGAGACACTCCCTGCCTTTTTGTTCCTTCTCACAAATGTCTCTGCCATTGGCCAATCTATTAGGATGCATTCAAGGGAGAAATGAGACAGCAGACTGGGACTCGCTGCCCTTTGGTTCTTATTAATGCTTAGCCCTATGCAGTGGCGTAGCGTGGGTTGTCAGCACCCGGGGCAAGGCAAGTAATTTGCGCCCCCTAACCCGGGGCAAGGCAAGTAATTTGCGCCCCCCCCCGCTGCACTGTCCCTCCCCCAGATAGTCCCTCGCTCTCTCTCCGCACTGCACCGCACGCCTGGCACCCTCCCCTCCACAGTGGGCGACGACCCGGCGGCTCGGATCGGATTCGCACAGCCAGCACTGCAGTGAGAGAGAGTGAGTGAGCCAGGTAGGGGCAGAGAGCTGCGAGTGTGAGCGCCCCCCCAGATGTTGCACCCGGTGCGGCCGGCCCCCCCTGCACCCCCCACGCTACGCCACTGGCCCTATGACATTATGAAATCCAGGGCAACCGAGTATGTGTTCAGGATCATAACCAGATGCACAGATATAAGATGGGGGACACCTGGCTTACCAGTATGATATGTGAAAAGGACCCAGAGGTCTTAGCAGATAGATAGATAGATTTGAAAAGTGTTGATGATCAACTCTAAATTTATTGTTTTTCCATTTGTGAAGGCGTTGGCTCTGAAATGATACCAGGATTCAAGAAAAAAATCTATCAGTCTGCTGCAAGTCCACTGCGTGATTGTATTGGCTCAGCTTTAAAGTTCTGTTTTTCCACACAGGATCAAACTGCACTTTGAAAAACAGAGCACAGGACATTGGTATTTATTATGGTGCAATATCAGACTAAGCAGTTGAGATTGCTGAGGAAGATGAGGTCAGAATACGCAACCCAGGAAATAACAGCAGCCATAAATATATCTGATAATCTGGAAGCTTTTTTTAAAAAAAAATGGAATATAAAATAATTAGAAACAGAACTGCTCAGGACAACAGTGCAAAGTTTGCCATCTGTCTTCAAAACAAAAGATAACGTCAAAGACGAGCAGTGCAAAAATGCTGCCCCTGCACCGTTGTAGCAAACTAATAAGGGCCTATCTCGAAAAAGGTTGAGATAAGGCAGATGGCCTGAAGCACAATTTAAAGATTCAGTACCAGTTCTCCTTGTAACTAATGGATGCACTGTACTGAGTTTTTACTCCCCAGTTTTTTGCAGGATTTTTCCTTTTTTTTAAACTCAGAAGTGTGTTAGTGGCTGATGTCCCTGCAGCAATGCGTTCTGCAATGCAGATGCAGTGGCGTAGCGTGGGTTGTCAGCACCCGGGGCAAGGCAAGTAATTTGCGCCCCCTAACCCATGGATTTGCGCCCCCTAACCTGTGGATTTGCGCCCCCTAACCCTAACCCCCAGATGTTGCGCCCGGTGCGGCCGGCCCCCCCTGCACCCCCCACGCTACGCCACTGTGCAGATGTAGCATTCCATGTGTGGATCTGCTCCTATGGAGTTATAACAAGTTACAGTGGTACCTCGGGTTAAGTACTTAATTCATCCTGGAGGTCCTTTCTTAACTTGAAACTGTTCTTAACCTGAAGCACCACTGTAGCTAATGGGGCCTCCCACTGCCGCTGTGTCACCGCCGCCGCACGATTTCTGTTCTCATCCTGAAGCAAAGTTCTTAACCTGAGGTACTATTTCTGGGTAAGCAGAGTCTGTAACCTGAAGCATCTGTAACCTGAAGCGTCTGTAACCCAAGGTACCACTGTATATTGCAAAGGGGAATTCCTATTTCAAGCAGCTTATACCCTAAGGTTTGGGGCTCAGATATAGTGGGGTCCAAAAGCAAGGGATTGTCAGGCAGGTAGTCAGTCTGTTCCACTTAGTTACAAGGCAACCAGATACCCTAGCAGCCCCTTGAACCAATGAGCCAAACTTCATGACTCTAAGCAAGTAGGGGCAGAACTATGCATGTATTTTATAACATTAAGGAAGGGTTAAGAAATGGTTACCACAACGTATTGGGACATACAGTGGTACCCAGGAAGTTGAACGTAATCTGTTCTGGAAGTCCGTTCGACTTCCAAAACATTCGGAAACCTAGGCGTGGCTTCCGATTGGCTGCAGGAAGCTCATGCAGCCAATTGGAAGCTGCAGAAGCCACGTCGGACGTTCAGGTTCCAAAGAACGTTCGCAAACCGGAACACTCACTTCCGGGTTTGCGACATTCAGGGGCCAAAACATCTGACTCGCAAGGCATTTGCCAACCACGGTACGACTGTATTACATTTTGCTTGTAACGTTAATAACACATTATTAAAATGTGATGCCAGAGAGCGCTGCAGAGCAACCAGGAACCTGCATTGTTGCAGTGGAAACAGGTAAGGAACATTTTTATTTTCCAGTATGCCCTGTGACGTTTTAGACATATCGTTCTAATAGCATTAAAAGGGTCAGTGTAGATCCAGCTGGGGTTTCTGTTTGCCTCTCCCTCTATCTCGGGCTACCTTCAAGGCTGGCCTTGAAGGCTGGCCTGGCAACCTGGAATGGTAGGTTCATTTTACCCTATGCATCGGATCTGTTCAAAGCAAAGTTCTGCTTGTAATTCGCTGGATCAGCATAAGTCTTACAACACCCAAGTTGTTGTTGGCATCCGTCTGTCTCGAGAGACAATGGAGTGCACCTCTCCGAAAAGCTGCGCCAGCAGCCCCAAAGTAGCCTCCCCAGGGCGCAAGTCTGGGCAGTGTGTTTGGAGGTCTTGGGCTGCCCAGACAACAAGACCCCCACGCCACCTTGCAGGTGTAGTCCAAAGGAAAGCAGAGCAAAATGTTTGGCACCAGCTTGGCTGCAGGAGTTGCGGGAAGGAGGCGTACGAGGCGCCATCCAACCATCTTAGGGACTCCACTCCGAATTTGTGAAGTCCACCCCTGGCTCAAGTGTGGCAGAAAATCCTCAGGGCTGGGAGTTTGACAGCATTATGCAGAAAAGGTGTTACGGTCAACCTTCACCAAAGAGGCACCGTGAAGTCTGAGCAAAACTTCATTTGGAATGGGGGGATATAAAACACACAAGAGGAAAGCCACAGGTGTACAGCAACTCAATACAGCAATACGACGTTACATACGTCGTACAGGACATTTTCTGGCACCGCTGTCCTTGTAAACATTGTTGAACACTCTGTGGAGAGTAGCAGAGGAGAATGCCCTTTCTCCTGTCATAATGAGGCACACTCAACCACAGAGAGTTCCAATCAGTCTCTCTTTCCTCTGCTTGTAGCATCCAATTCTTCTCCCCTCTCAGTATTCTTCTACTTTCTACTTGCTAGTCAGAACGTGGCAGTGAAGGGATCAGTAGGCCTGGAGAGCACTATTGTTTGACTGGGCTGCTCCCAGTGCTTTTTCTTTCTTTCTGGGGGCACTCAAGGGTACCGGCATATCTTTTTCTAGAAAAAAACCACTGGCTGCTGCTATCAGTGATGCCTCTGCCTGCTGCCATCGGCTGCTTATGCTGTAATTGGAAAGGAACACCACCCACCTACCGTATTTTTTCAACTATAAGACACCCCCATGTATAAGACGCCCCCTATTTTCGAGGACTCCAAATTAAGGAAACATCCCTCAGTACTACCCGTGTATAAGATGAGCCCCCAATTTTAAACCTAATTTTGTGGTAAAAAAACCCTAGTCTTATACACAGAAAAATACGGTGATCTGAATGATGAAGCTCAGGTTGGTAGGATTCTGGGGGGAAAGCAGTTGCTAACGACCCAGCAGTGCCCATGTTGATGCAGTCCTCTCCATGTGGGGGGCCCAGGGCCCAGGGCCGTTGCTCCCGATGCCCAGCATCCCCTCCCCACCTCCAAATTCAAATTGGCTGAGAGGTTGAATATTCAAGGAAGGCACTTTCGGAGCAAGAGTATTCATACTCAGCATGGTGGGTAAAAAAGGTAAAGGGGCCCCTGACCATTAGATCCAGTCATGGCCGACTCTGGGGTTGCGGTGCTCATCTCACTTTATTGGCCGAGGGAGCCGGCGTACAGCTTCCGGGTCATGTGGCCAGCATGACTAAGCCGCTTCTGGCAAATCACAGCAGCGCACGGAAACACCGTTTACCTTTCCGCCGGAGCGGTACCTATTTATCTACTTCCACTTTGACGTGCTTTTGAACTGCTAGGTTGGCAGGAGCAGGGACCAAGCAAAGGGAGCTCACCCCGGCGCAGGGATTCGAACTGCCGACCTTCTGATTGGCAAGTCCTAGGCTCTGTGGTTTAACCCACAGTGCCACCCACATCCCACCACATGGTGGGATCTTGATGCAAAAGACAAGCAGGTGGATTGTGATCTTGTAAAAGTTACCAGGAACTTAAGCAGATGTGGAGGAGCAGAGGAGAAGAGAGACGAGTGGAGGAAAACCATTGCTGAACTTTTTCTTTTCTTCTACCTCGGTTGAACCACATACACAAGTGTAAAAGACTGATCAAATGAGATGCTTATTTGCATGTTCATTACTGGGATGCAATTGCTGTGGCCTATTTGGTTTTAGCAAGCGTGTTTAATTTGCATAACTAAAGGTGGCCACTTGAGGGCGATATTGCACCAGGATAGAAACCAAAGGAAGAGAAAGTCAAAACTTACTTTATTTATGAGACAGAGGTGGAGCTCAATGGCTTTTTTCTTTTCCGGCCTCAGAACTGACCAATAGCAGAGCAGTGTGAAAATGCTCTTCTGCAAAAAAATCAGTACCTTTGCCACCCAGTGTTTTCTATTTTTTATTGAAATGAATGGATGGATGGATGAAACTCCAGGCAACATCATTTTTTCTCTGCTGGACAGGTCACATAATGGGAGGTTGTGTTTTGCATGGACAAGAAACAGGGGCACGAGGGTCAGAGGCAACGGATGAAAATTATTCAGGCATGTATATACACACAAACAAAACTCAAGGATCCCTGATGCCAGAATAGCAGCTGATGGTGGGGGAAAGGAAGGAGAAATAGTTGAACTTCACAAGGTCATAAAGGAACATTTATGCAGGAAGCCATCATTTGCAAAATAAATAAAAACAAGAGCAGCCGTTGGAAGCTTCAGTGGTCAAGCTGCAGCTGCCATTTAATGTCCTCGGCCTTTTTCATTTTGATAAAATTCAGCCACCCAGGCTGCGAACTAAAGATAGTTGGATGTATATTTTATCTGGTGAGGGGGAGAGATGGGAAGACAGACCCTCTCCATCACCTCTGCCGAAACATCTTCCTCTCCTTTTGTAAGAGCTGGTCATTCCAGCTTCTTTTCCTGTTCTTTCCCCTAATTTTTTCCTTTTGTCTCATGCCTTTTAGACTATAAGCATGGAAGGCAGGGATGTAAGCAGCTCTGGAAGGCTTTTTCAGTCGAACAGCATGATATAAATCAGGGTTCAGCAAACCTTTTCAGCAGCGGGCCGGTCCACCGTCCTTCAGACCATGTGGTGGGCTGGACTATATTTTTGGGGGGAAATGAACGAATTCCTATCCCCCCAAAATAACCCAGAGATGCATTTTAAATAAAAGCACACATTCTATTCATGTAAAACACGCTGATTCCCAGACTGTCCGCGGGCCGGATTGAGAAGGCGATTCGGCCGAATCTGGCTCCTGGACCTTAGTTTGCCTACCCATGATATAAATGCTTTAAATAGATAAACAAATGTTTTCTTCAAGGGGTTTAAGGTGGCAAACAACACCTTCTTTCCCATTTTGTCCTTACAACAACACTGCGAGGTAGGCCAAGGCTAAGAGAAATGTGACTGATTCAATGTCATGAAGTAACCTTCATGGATGACTAAAAATTTGCTGCTGGTTTCTACAATCCTGGTGCAACATTTGAACCACTGTGTGCCCTCAGTTCAGACCAAAGCAAGGACCTAGGTAACTTTTTGCCTCACCAGGAAAAAAAAATGTGGTAAGTTGTCACCTGAGACAAGAGACAAGCCGAGCTTAATTAGCTTTTGGCACTCCAAGCCTTAATCAAATTATAGCGCCTACTGGACCAAGAAATTTAAGGGAGTCTTAACTCATAACAATATATCGGTGAAAAGAACACACACAAAATGTATTATTTTAGGAGAAATTGCTTGCCAAAATAAGGGGGGGAATGTACACTGATGATTTTTTATGAGGACTTAAAAATCAATCGATCACAAATTGATTTTAAAAATGTGCCAAATACAATTTAAGATTGGGGGGAAATGAAAAACAGAGAGAAGCTTGAATTGACAACCTGATCCACTCCTGAGTGGTGGCTGCTGATTTTGGCAGCAACCCCCTATATGCTTATCCGAGAGTAAGACCCACTGAAAGCTACATCAGAATGAAAATGGACCGGATTTCAGCTCAACAGGCTTGGGAGAGGGACAGATGGAGTCATGAAAAGTATATATATCTGTGACTAGTGATCTTTAACAGAAACCTATGGAGGTGGTGAGCAGGTGCTTTTCATCAACAACAAGGGATTTATCTACAACCTTCATCTCTTGTTCCTGAGCATCAGGAGGTGTCAAGCTGACTCCTTTGCTATCAGAAAAATAGATTAAATGGACAGCAGGCGCACATAACAATATGTGCTTTTATATACAGTTAATCCCTTGATGTTTTATTGCTGAAGGTTGCTGGGAATTTGGAGGCTTCATCAAACCTTGAACTAATCCTGTGCAGCAGTACACAGGTGTTCTATTTTTACAGGCCGTTTAGCTCTCTCTGAGTCTCCTGTGTTTTCATCTCACGGGGTTGCTTCTGAATTTCCAGTCTGTAATTTTTGATTATCCGAGAGAAACGAGTCGAATCTGCAACAAAATGTTGCAACATGGGGTTGCTTCCTCTTCCTGTCACCCACCCTTTGCCAATTTTCTGCCCTCCCCCGCTCCCAACAGTGTGTCAACATTCTATCGCAGCTGAGGATACACAGTCCCCATTGGACTGCTTTTGGGTCTCCCTAAACCCTTAAGGTTATTTCCCCCCTTTTCTGGGGGGGGGGGTAATTCTGCAAACCTGCTCCTGCGAACCTAGCAGTTCGAAAGCACGTCAAAGTGCAATTAGATAAATAGGTACCACTCCGGCGGGAAGGTAAATGATGTTTCCGTGCGCTGCTCTGGTTCATCAGAAGCAGCTTAGTCATGCTGACCACGTGACCCAGAAGCTGTCTGCGGACAAACACCGGCTCCCTTGGCCTATAGAGTGAGATGAGCGCACAACCCCAGAGTCGTCCATAACTGGACTTAATGGTCAGGGATCCCTTTACCTTTACCTTTACTTCTGCAAATCTTATCTGCCCAGGTCTGCTCATACCCACCCTCCCTCTTATGTGTGGGCAATGCGTTTTTTATAGTTTTCATTAAATATTTTCTTGTGCTACAAAACAAACAAAGAGGGGAAAGTACACCATTTGTCTCCACTTTCAATTCATAGAGTCTTTTTCACAGTTCGCTTACATGTAGTGAGAGAAACTTTTCTCATAGACATCTTGTGGTTGGGGGAAAAGAGAGGAGAGATATATATCTATATGGGGGTTGTTGTTCTTTCATTCTGTTGCATGGGCTTTTTCTCAGCATCATGTGGATTTATCCTTTGTTTATATATATGTTTGGGGTGGGGTGCGGGATTAACTGGGTGATGCCATTTTAGCTACATAAACACTCATAGCCTGAACAACAGAAGGATTTATGCTAAGAATATATTTCAGTGGGATCCACATTGCTGGCTACCACCCAAAGAGAGAGAGAGGTGTGCCTCTGTAGTTGTGGGTGCAAAGGTATCCAGGATTATTCACAGTATCTAGTTCTTTGTGGAATTCAGGACATAGGACACTGCCTTTTACTCCAGCCCAGTACTGTCCACACAGATTGGCAGCAGCTCTCTCCCGGGTTTCAGGCAGGGTTCCTCCCCCAGCCCTAGCTGAAAATGTTGAGGATTGAAACTAGCACCTTCTGTGTGCAAAGTCGACCACCAAGCCACAGCCTTTCCACCAAAAAAACCCCCATACTATGGCGGGGTTACTGTTTTATTATTTTTAGAGGACAGAAGGCAAACAGAATGTTAAACTCGGTCTGCAGGGAGCTGCGCTCTTATGGCAGCTCCATAATGGGTGAGCTTGGGGACTGTTCTATCTCAGCCTCAATTCCCCACCTGTAAGAATGGGTTCTAATTTCACATGGTCGTTGAAAGTGTAAGGAGCAATGGGGTAGAATGCAGAATACATCCATCTCAATAGGAATACATATTTGTTTGGAAGTCCTGCTGAGTTCAAATTGACTTCTCCAAGGAAGTGTACGTTGGGGCCACTTCTCTTGCATACTACAAGTGCCATAAAAATGGTTAATAATCACAGTGATCTATGAATCCAATGCTCAAGCAGACACGGTCAACAACAGAAGGTTATCTCTCTGCCACCCCCAATCAGAATCCATTGGCTGAATCTTATTTGGGATCCGTCTGTCAGACCCCAGATAAAGGGGGGTCTTCTGCTTTAAATTATTATCTGAAGCGATCATTTCAGATTGATTTGGGAGCTGCTAATTTATGTGCTCCTGTTACAGATGCTGAGATGATAACTTTCCTAAATGGAGAGCATGTGTTTATCGAGACAGAATATTTCCTGCATGGAGACATGATCATAACGGGACTTACCGGGATGTGCCATGGAAGCTGTGCGGTTACCACGCGAAGGGGAGTTGTAGATTACAACAGCTTCTGCACCCTGCGCAGCTGCACGGTTGATCTTCTCTGAAAAAGTGCAGTTGCCTCTTGCAATCAGGGCAACCCATGGCGATGCGGCAGCAGCAAACTCGGTGTTCCAAGTGCAGGCTTGGTGATTGGTGGAATTGGGAATGACCACCAACCCCCTCGCATCTGCCACAGGAGAGTCCACCCCAAACTGACCACATTCACACCTGTCACTCTCTGAGGTGTTGTTAAAGGCGTTGAAATAAAGCAAGCTCACATTGGCTTTGACCCCAAAAGCATGTGCAGCTCCCAACAGGCCAGTGAGAACCAGGAAGCAGGCAGAGCTGATTTCCCCCACTTCCTTCATTGCTTGATCCTTAAAGCATTGGTAGGTACTTTCCGTTGTTGTCAGTCTGCTGCTTCTCCGAGCGGTCTGAAATTTCAATCCGAGGCAGGTAAGCAACACCACTCCTTCCAGCTTCATTAGATCTTTCATTGCGTCATCTCCATTTCAGTGTACTGTACTTATCTCAGGGGAATAAGCTGCCTGATGCTAGAGCCATAGTGCAGAAACCTGGGTCGGTAGCCTTCGCACACATGCACACACACACCTATATTTCTGACGCTTTTCTCCTCTACACTGCATCACATCCCTCCCCACGCCCCTTCATTGCCACAAAGGGGCTTGCTATAAAGTGGTTTGGGTTAAAGGTTCTACACGAGGCTTTTACATCCTGCCTATTCTCTACTCCAAATGAGACAGAAAAGTCCGCTTTTCTTAGGGGAATTGCCAGCAAGTGACAAATCAAGTGGCTACAACTGAAAGAAGACCACCAGATTGAATTTTGGTTGGAGGTCATGGTAGATAAAGCCTAAGATAAACCATTCGGAATAAACTACTGTATTTTTCGCTCCATAAGACGCACTTTCCCCCTCCTAAAAAGTAAGGGGAAATGTCTGTGCATCTTATGGAGCGAATGTGTGGTCCCTGGCAGCAGCGGAGCTGGGGACTTTGGTTACTGGAGTGGCGGGGGCATGGCACATCGCCCATGTGAGCATCCTAATGGCGGCACCCGCGCAAGGGGGTGGGGAGAGGCGAGGCAGGGGAAGAGGGCGTTAGAACACTCTTTAGAGTTCCCTCCATCTGAGGGGCTCTGTGACTTGCATGAGAGCAGCCAGGAGCCAGTGCAGAGGGAGTTCTTTCTCCCTCGCACATTCTGTCAAATTGGGATGGGGAGCTTTTTTCTTGCTTTCCTCCTCTAAAAACTAGGTGTGTCTTACAGTCAGGTGTGTCTCATGGAGCAAAAAAATAAGGTATATAGCCTTATGGTCTTGAAAGCACGAAACAAGGTGAATGCACCTTATGCAGTACGGTGGTACCTCGGGTTAAGTACTTAATTCATTCTGGAGGTCCGTACTTAACTTGAAACTGCACCACTTTAGCTAATAGGGCTTCCAGCTGCCGCCGCGCCGCCACTGCACAATTTCTGTTCTCATCTTGAAGCAAAGTTCTTAAGCTGAAGCACTATTTCTGGGCAGGCGGAGTTTGTAACCTGAAGTGTATGTAACCTGAAGCGTATGTAACCCGACGTACCACTGTATTTAGGAAGGTTAACAAGACTTGGGTCCACCCTCCTACCCCCCTCCGTGGTTCTGTTAGGTAACTCTAGACTCTGAATCTATGTTTGGGGGGGGGGGTGTCGGGCATGTGTGTGTGCCTTAGATGCTAATGTGCATTACTTCCCTTATTTTGAAATGTGGGAAGATAGCCCTGCTTCAAAAATAATACTTTCCGCCATGCATTCCCTCCCCTAGCCCTTTAAATCCTCATTCCAACTGAAACAAGCCAAAGTGCACAAAATTTGCATTTGCATTGTACCATGCTCCTGGTCCCCACCTCACCCCGTTATTTCCTCTATTAACCCTGATGTATGGGAATCCTTTGCAGATGATCTCAGTGGAGACAGTCAATCAGTGACCAGAGGAGAAATGACTGCTGGGAGGAGCGCAGAGAGAAGGAAAGCCATGGTGCATCTGCAGCGGCACAACCAGATGCCTTCACCTGCCCCATCTGCAACGAAACATGTCTCTCCCACGTCGGTCTCTACAGCCACAGCAGGCGCTGTAACTCTCAATCAGTTTGACTTCACTACCAATGGCCCACTCCTCCATTGTCTCCCAAGACAGAAGGAAGCCAATAACAACAAAACTGCTGCATTTAATGCTCAATTTTATTCTATTAAAGATAGAAGATACAGATAAGTCCAGAAAATATGAATATCAAAAGTATTATATATCATTTAATAATTTGAAAATTTCAATTTGAGAAAAGAAACAATAAGGACTTTTTTTAAAAAATCTACCTTAACTATCTTATATTTCTATTTTTAAAAAATCTACCTTAACTATCTTATATTTCTATGAAAAGTGTAAACCTTAATACTAAAGGGGGGGGGGGAAACCAATATTAAGAATTAATACATTGTATAATTAAACTAATTTGTGAACCCTCCCAGCTGTTTTCTTTAAATTTAAATTAGTTTTCTCTCACTTACTGCAAACTATTAAAAAATCTTAATACAAGGAAAAACCCACCACCATATGTACAGTTCTGAAGTAAATGTATTCGTACATGTTATGTACTGAGTTGAATAGGATCCAAACTGCAGCAGTCTGATTGGTCCTAGAACAATAGGATTCAGAATGCAGCAGTCTGATTGGTCCTAGAACAATGCAGCAGTATGATTGGTCGGCAGGAGCCACCCAATCCAGCTCCAGATAGAAGTGAATCCACAACCAGATTGGCCTACAGGAGAATTCCAGAATTAGCCAATTATGTGCAGCCTATTGTGTAAATAATGTATATAAACCAAATACTTTCATTCCCTCCTCACCACTATGAGCTGAATAAAGAGCATGAAATCCACTCTTGACTCTGAGTATATTTCAGTACAATATTGCACTTGTCAGTAAAATGCAATACAGATTTGCAAAACAAAGTGTAGCAACATGGAGAACTGTGCTCTCCCGGACTTCCAGGTTGGTGCTTCTGGTAATGGCAGATTTCCTCCGTCTCGGAGGAATCCGCTCCTTGGAAACTAGGGTCTTACCGCCACGGCGAGGCGGAGACCCGCTAGAAACCACGGGCAGAAGAAGCCTGTGGACTTGGGATGTGGCAGTTACCTTTTGCGCCTCCCCTACTCGCGGGGAGACCCGGTTTCGGGGCTCTGGAGTGACATGGGGTGAGCGGCGCGGTACATCGAATCAACCGCTTTTTTCAAGGAGTGAAGCCGCATTGCTGTTGCCAGAAAGCGCCGACTTTTCCTGTGGACATTTGGACTCTAAGTAAATATTCGTAAGTAAACAGAAAATTGGACTACCAAACATCTAAATTTGGCATTTGAACGTGAAGGTCTAAACAGGAAGTCCGCCTTCCGTTTTGTAAACAGATCAAAGCAAAGACGTCACAAGCTAAAGCCTGGGGAAAGTACTCTGCAAAGTATTATATTTTCACCATTTACGATATTGAATACCCACTCGGAAGCAGGAGAAGAGGGGGGAACTTTTTGTGGATGGTTTAAACCTGCAGGAGAGTGAGGGAGACGAGTTAATTTACCACTGTTTCGAGCCTAGGATCGGGCTGTCAAAAGTTTTACGATCTGAAAAAATTAATAACGGGGAATGGAATATATCCTGATGGACGGTTGAATAGAGAGAGATATTTTTTGCATTGTTCTTGTGGCAATTAAAAAGGAGAAAAGTTGAACAGTAACTTTGATACTGGATTTTGATTTGGAATAACAAAAAATAGAAACTGTTGCCTATAGAGGGAGCTTCTGGAACTGTTGCAACTGTTATAACTGCGAAGTGGAACTTTCCAGTAAGAAACAAAGGCTGTGAAATAAGCGACCTTGGAAAGTCCCTGGATAAGAATGGAAAAACAAGAAGCTCTAGTGAACGCATTTGACAAAATAAATTCTCTGTTGGAACAATTACATGAAAAGACGGACTTGACGATAAAGAAATTGGATACCTGGGGACAAAGTGTATCTGACTTGGAACAAAAAGTGAACATTTTTACAGGAACTGCTTGGGATGTGACTCAGGAACCAATTTTGAAACGGCAAGTTTTGGAGAAGAAGATGGAACAAACTGCTTCTGCACCTCAAGAAGAAATTCAAGTGGAGGCCCTGGCCCCACTGAAACAAATTGATGGGCATAAGTTGAATTCTGAGGTGATGGAGTTTGAGAGCCAGAATCGGAGAGACAGTGCCCCGCCTGGACTGAAGAAGGGAAGATGGGCAGAGTCTCTGATGGAGGGAGGCACTGAGGGAGAGACTGGAAAAGTGGAGTTCTTTAATCTCAAAGGGCCTGTGGAGTATGCCTTGGAACATCTTTTGGACTACAACTTTGAATATGGAGTACAGGCAAATTTGCTGAGATGGGATCAAGGAGTTGCTAAGAAGGAAGCCCTTGGGGACTTAATTTTTGGCACTAAAAGAAACTTGCAGACAGGACAGGGAGAAGAGTTAAGAGCCTCGGATAGAAGAGCATCAGGTTGATGAACTATATGGAACTGATAGAAAATACCGACAAAATCCGAGACCAGGGAGAAGAGACGGGGGAAGAAGATTGGGAATTTTTTAAAAAAAATTATTTAGAGTAATATGGTATAATTAAGGAATGTTGGGAGATGGTGGAATGAACTTATATGACTTTAGTAGAAATATGATAAGGATTTAAGACTTAAGATTTTAGGATTTAAGGATTTAAGATTTAAGACTTTTTTATTTTTTAGATTGAAATATAGATAAATTTTAAGATTTGGATGGGAAGATAAGGTTAAAATGGATTAAGATAATTAAACGATAGTAAGCAGTGAAAGATGGAAAGAATTTGCTGATTTAATTATTAACTGGAATACGAAAAAGGGAGGTGGGAGGAGGTCGAGGAAATAAGTCATTGAAGGATAGAGTTGTGAAAAATGGAAGTGTTTTTAAATGTTTTTTGTTTTTTCTCTAGTGGGGTGGAGGTGTTGTTTTATTTTTTGCTTTTTTGATGTATTTTTAAAAATTTTCTTTATCTTTCTCTCTCTCTTTTACTGTGCTTCTTCTTTTCTCTTTTCCTTCTGTAATTATTAAAAGCTTTTAATAAATATCATTTAAAAAAACAAAAACAAAAACTGTGCTCTCCCAAGGCCCAAAGTTGAACGTTGTCTTGTTAAATTACTCTGTGGCCAGATACACTTTGTTGAGAAAGACTTCAACTTTGCCTTCTCCCAAAGAGCAGATATCCAGGATGCAGATCAGAGGTTTTCTCACCAGCCCACCACCTAGTATGCAAACACAAAGATATGGACGTTAGTACTAAAAAACAAATGCTTAACAGTTGCTTTGTTGTTACGTTCCCAGGAGTATCATCAATGTTACACCCAGAACAGGTAATAAAGCAGAGTGGGGAAGGCAGAGAATCAATCCCTGCTTCCAACTTGATGGCAAAGGAAAATACTCTACAGAAAACCAATTCCCTGTGCCTAAAGCAGGGAACAAAAACATCTGGATGAATCCTCCTCATCCAAATTTCTCAACAGCAAGGACAAAGTCTTCAGAATTTCAGCTCATTTCAGTGTTTGGCCAATAAATAAATAAATAAATAAATAGGAAGAAAAGGGGGAAATTTCACTCTTGTTTGGAATTATTAACTCAGCATGAAGCAAAATAAATAAATAAATAGCAACTGCTTCCATTTCAGAAGATTACTTTAACACTGGAGTTTAGGGTGTTATCTAACAGCCACCCAGCATATCTGTAGGCTTCTAGTTTCTGAAGATAAAAATTCTAAGATTGACACAATAAAGAATGCTTCCAGTTCCTTCTTGTTTCACATATCCGGGAAGACAGCATGACACAAGGAAAGCTGGCACTAATAAACAGAAAAGCATACCGTATTTTTCGCCCTATTGGACGCACCGGCCCATAGGACGCACCTAGTTTTCAAGGAAATCAAGGAAATCAAGGAAAAAAATATGATTTCCCCCCCGCAGCTCTGGGAGCAGCGGACAGGCTGTACGCAGCCTGTGCGCTACTCCAAGACCTTCTCCCTGCTTTTGCGGGAGGTGGCGGAATTCCCCCACCTCCCGCAAAAGCTCACAGGAGCCGTGCGCGACTCCTACAGGCTTTTCGACCAGGAGGGAAAAGGGACGGACTCGGCCAGTCAGTCCCTTCTCCCTCCTCGGGGAAAAGCCCTCAAGAGGGGCGCTCTTCAAAGGGTGAGTGGCTCCTGCGGGCTTTTCTACGAGGTGGGGGAATTCCCCCACCTGTAGAAAAGCCAGCAGAAGCCGCGGAGCCCCTTTAAAGAGCACGCGGCTTTTACCTGCTTTTGCGGGAGGTGGGGGAATTCCCCCATCTCCTGCAAAAGCCCACAGGAGGGAGAAGGGATGGACTCGGCCAGTCAGTCCCTTCTCCCTCCTCAGGGAAAAGCCCCCAAGAGCGGCGCAGCTCCTACGGGCTTTTCTACGAGGTGGGGGAATTCCCCCACCTCCTAGAAAAGCCAGCAGAAGCCGCGGAGCCCCTTTAAAGAGTGCAAGGCTTTTGCCTGCTTTTGTGGGAGGTGGGGGAATTCCCCCATCTCCCACAAAAGCCCACAGGAGGGTTGGAGAGTAGCGGGATGGCGTCCTGCGCCTTCCCGCTGCCCCCCCATCCTCTGGGGCTGGCGAGGGGGGAAGCGCTGCTTTCCCCCCGCCAGCCTCAATGCCGGGTTGGAGAGTAGCGGGATGGCGTCGCGCGCCTTCCTGCTGCCCCCCATCCTCTGGGGCTGGCGAGGGGGGAAGCGCTGCTTTCCCCCACCGCCAGCCTCAAAGAGCAGACTCTCCTGGCCTTAGCGGAAACAATGAAAAGCCTCTGGAGCGCAGGCTTCGGAGGCTTCGCGTTGCTATCGCTGAAGCCAAGGAGCCTGCATTTGCCCCATAGGACGCACACACATTTCCCCTTCATTTTTGGAGGGGGAAAAGTGCGTCTTATAGGGCGAAAAATACGGTAATTTGCAATCTTCTATTAGGTTGCGGGTCAAATATTCAAAACCATTTCCTTTGCAGACACAATTATGCAGGCAAGCACATGCAAAGAAATATGCTCATTGAAGCATCCGTGCACTTTGTTGCTTACTGTAATTATTTACATTTGCCAATTAGCAAATGGTTGGAATTTAGAAGAGCCACTATTTAACAGTGTTGCTATCTCTTCAGGGAAGAAGCTATGCATTTAGACCTATACTGTTTAACACTGCAACAAGGCTAGGCAAACCGTACTAGATAACAAGCGATCCAGGAGGCAATTATAAAAGAAAGGTTTTGTATTAAGGTCTGTTACGTGGCAAACCTTCATTTACAACTACGCTTGCTTATTTGGGGGGCATGTAAGCAAACCATCAATATCATCTAGAAGTTCTTACGAGAAAGGGCCTGGGCAATCTTCTTCTGACTTGAGGTCCCACTTTTGTTAGGCAAATCCACCGTAGCACATTCCATGCCCGCTGCTTGAAGTAAACCTGAATTTTCAGCGTAACAGACAGGCAGGAGGGCAACATCTATGGCTGTGTCGTGATTCATTCCTGTACAAAAGATGGATATATTTTGTTACCATCAGCTAGCATAATGAACTATTTCGTTGTCTTTAACAATTCGTTCAGCACAGGGAAATCGCTCATCCAAATAGCAGTGTCTACTCTTTTAATGGCAACCTGACAAAGAGTTGAACCAAAGACTTCAAGCTTAAACATCAGAATCTTGATTTGCAATGGCCCAGACATTTCCCTGAAAACATATAAAAAACCACCACTTCTATTGCATTCCTCAGTAATCTACTGTTTAGCTGTATATTTGATTCCCCCCAACATACAACACTAATCATTGTGTAGGTAGATACTGCAGATAGATAGATGATAGCTGATAGCTGATAGATAGATAGATAGACAGACAGACAGACAGACAGACAGACAGACATAGGTCGATCTGTTCATCTCCCCCATAGTTGTCTCTTAAACAAGTCCAATTTAGGTTGAGATGTGACTTAGTTCTGGCTCATGCCCCAACAGCTGATGCCCAACATACTGACTATGAACACAAAGTTTCATCGGTATGCTCTGCCATTTACATACTTTAATACCCTCACAGGTTTCCAACAATATCCTTCTGGGACCAAACAAAGTTCCCTGAATGATATACTACTGGTATCAAGCAAAGTGATAATCTCCCTCCCCCCTGATTCAAGACTTGGAAATTGTGCTCTTGTTAATATAGGGCAAGACAGCATTGCCCTTCCACCCCACCCCACCCTATCCATATTCCAAGCTCTTTAAACACACACACCCCTTAATACTCAACTTAAGCTCAACACCTGTATTGAAAATGCTGCCATCTAGTCAAATATTCTACCTTCTTGTTCTTCCACATTTGGACCCTCTTACAAGCATATAAATGAATGTGTCCTTGTTCAGTTTCGTCCCCACATCTTTGCACCGTTCTGCATTTGCTATGATTTTGAAATTGCAATCTATCTAAAATCATTCCACTAAAATGCAGGGCTGGTTTCTTTGGAAATGCAGAGGACATTATTTATGTATTCAAGAAGCAAGTGCTGCAAGTTTGAGAAAGGCATACTATGGCTGCTGTCCAAAGAGTTAGTTCTTTTTTTTTGGGGGGGGGGGGAAATCTCCTGAGTTTCAGCAATTACTTACCATATACAGTATGAGAGGCCTGCTATTTGAAGAACACAAATCCACCCCCCCTCGAATGTGTAGAAGTAAAAGCAGGTTCTTTGGATCCTAGACTATTCCCCTTACAGTTGCTCTATATATTCTTCATTAACTATGTTTTTATATCCCATCTTTTCTCCCTGCTCTGTCCATTTTATCCCCCAAGCAAACCTGTGGAGTATGTCACACTGTGAGATAAACACCAGTCCAAAACCGCCAAGTTGCCTTTGAACCCAGATACCCGCAAACTCTGACCTCTTGCTCTCTCTAACAAAAAACCAACCACACCATTAGATACATTATCCATTCCCTCTTAGCTCTGTGCAACAAATATTATTCTTTCAACACCCAGACAAAACTGTTAACATTTCCCCAGTGGCATAGGAAGGTTGAATATATATATATATTTTTTTGCCTGCAAAAATGGTTTGACTTTATTTCATATTTTTGGGGGGAGCCAGAGTTGTTGAGCCTGCATGCCCCTGCACTTCCCAATGGGATGCTGAATTTTGTTTTGCAAAGATGGTGGTTACTTACCGACAATAGTCACTTGATAGTATTCATAAGGACAGGCATACTCAGTTTGATCTTCTTTATTTGGCACATATCTGTATTTGGCCTCTTGGAGATTGTACCGTTGCATGAGAAAATATCCAGCTTCATAATTAAATTTTGACGGAAAGCTTTCAGGGAAAACTCTGCTGTAATGCAAGTGCTGCTCCAAGCGGTCTTTTATTTTATCCCAGAGGCTACTTTCCCAGGAACCTGGTGAACGTTTTGCAGACCCACCGTGCTTCTTTTTGGAAGCTCCTAATATGAAGATAGTAAGTGTGTTGTTAATCTCCATTTACTTCTATAATATTATTCTAGATTTTCAATAAACCAGAAAAAAAACCTCCCCAAATTGTGTGCATGTGGAATTAGCAGCACAGTAGCAGTGGCGTAGCGTGGGTTGTCAGCACCCGGGGCAAGGCAAGTAATTTGCGCCCCTAACCCGTGGATTTGCGCCCCCTAACTCTAACCCCCAGATGTTGCGCCCGGTGTGGCCGGCCCCCCCTGCACCCCCCACGCTACGCCACTGCACAGTAGATATAGGCTTTTATTATATATTTTCAAAAGAAAATAAATACAAAGTAGCATTAGCTAGTGTTTCCTGCACTTTTCAGATTGTAAACTATCAGAAAATCCAGCAAAATGATTACTATTCCAGAATGGATTTTTTGTTTATTTCACTCAGTTTATTTCGCTCTCTTCCATGCACTGCATTTGCTGAGTTTACATGTATAATAAATGGGAACCCTATTTCATTTAATTAATTTTTTTAATGTAGGCTTCTTCATTTTGTTTTTTCTTTAAAATAAGTACAATCATACCTCGGGTTACAGTCACTTCAGGTTGCAGTTGTTTTGGGTTATGAACCCGCCGAAACCCAGAAGTACCAGAACGGGTTACTTCTGGGTTTTGGTGGTCGCTCATGCGCAGAAGCGCTAAATCAGCTGCCTTGTATTCTAGAATTAAAATCTAGGGTTCCATCATGGGGCAGCAGCACTGGCCAGCAGGAAATGAGGAAGATCCAAGCTAGATAATTCACGTATGCAATTTAGCTACGGTAACTGAAATCACCTTGCTATTCACAATAACAGGGTAAGACCTTGTAACATAAGACCTTGTAGCATATGAGCCTCCGGAAGGAAGATTCACTGAAATTAAAATGAAAGGTTTGGTTGAAGCAGCAAGGTTATCTCTCCTCCATCATCTCCGTTTGGCATTAGGCAACTAAGCCTGGATTAAAAAACAACACTTTAGCTAGAATTTTACTAACTAAACAACATATAATGTTACTATAAAAGATTAGGAAGGCATATTAAGTTTGCTAAGGCTTCCGGTGCTGCTTATTTTAATATAAAAGGCTGGCACTCAGATAGGCTTCAAGGAAGAAGACACATACCTCTCTTGCGCTTCTTTCGCGCTGGAGCCGATGCATCCTGCTCATCTTCATCCGACCTATAAAAACCAATAGTAGAGTTGTCATTGGGGGATTATAGGGCTGCTTGGCCATTTTGCCAGTAATCACCATTTCGACACATAGAACTCTCTTAGTTTTACTGACTAAAGCAGTCACTTAGGTCTTATGATCAGGGCCAAAGCAGACATGACACCACCTCCTTTTTCTTAACTTCGAAGCAGCTGTGATGACATGTTTGTGCTACTACATTGATAGGGCAACTGGCATTAGGTGTAAAAGGTAAAGACATTAGGCGTAAAAGCTAAAGGTACCGCTGACCGTTAGGTCTAGTCGCGGACGACTCTGGGGTTGCGACGCTCATCTCGCTCTATAGGCTGAGGGAGCCGGCATTTGTCCGCAGACAGCTTCCGGGTCATGTGGCCAGCATGACTAAGCTGCTTCTGGCAAACCGGAGCAGCACACGGAAACACCGTTTACCTTCCTGCCGGAGTGGTACCTATTTATCTACTTGCACTTTGACGTGCTTTCGAACTGCTAGGTAGGCAGGAGCAGGGACCAAGCAACGGGAAAAATCCAATGAAATCAAGAAGTTACTGAGAATCTGCCACTTGTGCTATTTTCTTGCTTGCTGCACTAGTGAAGCATGAATAATCAGTCAGGCAACATTTTATTTAGTAGGCAGCTTTGGTTTTCTATTGATAAGTTAAGTAGCATCGTATGACACACAAGGGCACTTTCTGGAGCCACAGTCCTATCTAGAAGCTATATTGGATTCTGCACATATTCACATGCACCCACAAAACATTAAAAAGTTAACTCATTGTTAAGAGCCATCTAAAAAGAGGTGAAATAAATTATTTCGAATCAATCAATCAATCAATCAATCAATCAATCATTTAAATGGTCTCTTTGGTATTGCAATCCTGATGCTTTGAACCTATTCTTGCCCAGATCTAACTACCTCATTTAGCAAGGTCTTTCCCAAATATCTATTCAGATCTAACCGGTGGGAGCATGGTGCATCTGCCATGGTGCATTTGCAACAGCACAACCAGATGCCATCCTCTGTCCCAGCTGCAACAACCGTATCGGTCTTCACAGCCAAAGCAATCACAGTAACTCTCCCGTGGTTTGATTTCACCCCCAAAGGAAAACACACCTCCAGTGTCTCCCAAGACAGAGGGAGGCCAGTCATGGTATTGCAATGCAAAAGTGATTTCCTTTGCAAATGATAACCTAAGGCATTTTAGAACATTGATGCAGCTCATTTGAAAAGTACACAATTCCCATGCTAAGTGTGCCTAATCCTGCTCAGAGGGAAGTCAACAGAACCAGGATTGTGGCCCAACGTAGACAAATGCCAACAAAAACGGAAAGGGAATTCTATTTTAGAGAAATAGCTTACTCCACAATCCTATTCTTTCTCTTCGCTTGACACTTTCTGGGTCCTGTAGGTTGCTGTTCAGGTGGCTGGGAGGTTTGTGCAGAAGTGCCTGCTGCAGGTTCCTGGCTGGCCTGTAGAATATGAACAACAGGAGATATTTTGCCTTATTATTCAAAAACAAAGAATTCAGCAACTTCTAGGTAGCCATTCTTCACATATACATGAATATATATATGAAGTTGTTGCATACATAAATAACCTTTCCTGACACCTAGGGATTTCAGTCCGAGTCATCGCCAACAGAAAGGAAAGTTATTTTGAACATGTTTTTTCAGTTCATTATAAATCATTTCCCAGAACCCTTTTACATTTTTAAAATGTCCACCAAATATGAAAGAAAGTTCTCTCCGCCTCTTTACACTTCCAGCACTTATCTGATTCTGTCTTGTACATCTTAGCAAGCCTACTTGGAGTTAGAGACCAACTATGAATCATTTTCAAATAGTTCTCTTTCAAAGAGTAACGTGCTGTAAATTTCAAGTCACTTTCCCAAAGTTTCTCCCAGAGGTTAGAAATCTATGTTGTGCCCTCTATCTACTGCCCAGTGTGTCACTGAGGCTTTAACTAGCTCATCTTTTGTTTCGCAGTCTAATAAGAAGTCATTTTAGACTATTCTGTCTATCTAATTTAAACATATCATGTAACTGATGATATTGCAAACAGTCCGTAACTTGGCTCCTTAGGTTTTCCATTGATTTCAATTTGGGTTCCCCCCCTGTGAAATGCAGCAATTCCCTGTAGGTCGTCCATTGTCCATCCATATTAACTCTCTTAATAGTACAGTGGTACCTCAGGTTAAGTACTTAATTTGTTCTGGAGGTCCGTACTTAACCTGAAACTGTTCTTAACCTGAAGCACCACTTTAGCTAATGGGGCCTCCTGCTGCCACCGCACTGCTGCCGCATGATTTCTGTTCTCATCCTGAAGCAAAGTTCTTAACCTGGAGCACTATTTCTGGGTTAGTGGAGTCTGTAACGCTAAGCATCTGTAACCTGAAGTGTCTGTAACCCAAAGTACCACTATATTTTAAACCCTAATCTAGATTCAACTCCAGTATCAGAACCATAGGGATTAGTTTATAGGATATCTACAGTCTTTCAAATATGATCTACTAAATAAATTGTTCTGCCTACCCCCCATTTAGTTTCTCGATTCATTTCCACCTTTTTCCCCACATGTAGAAAGTTTTAAATATCAGTTCGAATACTCTTTTTCTTAAAAAATGGAACATCCACATTAAACTTTTAAAAACCTAAACTAAGCCTTTCAAACTCTATTTCTTCTTTAAAAATGTAAAAAAAAATTGTAAAACATAGTATCCAAATACTTATACTGTTAATTCTCAAGCACCATACCTGTTCTGGTGCCTCAACTGGAGCCTCAGCTGGAGCCTGAACTGCAGCCTGAAATGGAGCCTGAACTGCAGCCTGAACTGGAGCCTGAACTGGAGCCTGAACTGGAGCCTGAAATGGAGCCTGAACTGCAGCCTGAACTGGAGCCTGAACTGCAGCCTGAACTGGAGCCTGAACTGGAGCCTGAACTGCAGCCTGAACTGGAGCCTGAACTGGAGCCTGAACTGCAGCCTGAACTGGAGCCTGAACTGGAGCCTTAAATGGAGCCTGAACTGGAGCCTTAAATGGAGCCTGAACTGCAGCCTGAAATGGAGCCTGAACTGGAGCCTGAAATGGAGCCTGAACTGGAGCCTGAAATGGAGCCTGAACTGGAGCCTGAACTGCAGCCTGAACTGCAGCCTGAACTGGAGCCTGAACTGGAGCCTTAAATGGAGCCTGAACTGCAGCCTGAACTGGAGCCGGAACTGGAGCCTGAAATGGAGCCTGAAATGGAGCCTGAACTGCAGCCTGAACTGGAGCCTGAACTGGAGCCTTAAATGGAGCCTGAAATGGAGCCTGAACTGCAGCCTGAACTGGAGCCTGAACTGGAGCCTTAAATGGAGCCTTAAATGGAGCCTGAACTGCAGCCTGAACTGGAGCCTGAAATAGAGCCTGAACTGCAGCCTGAACTGGAGCCTGAACTGCAGCCTGAACTGGAGCCTGAACTGCAGCCTGAACTGGAGCCTGAACTGGAGCCTGAAATGGAGCCTGAACTGGAGCCTGAAATGGAGCCTGAACTGGAGCCTGAAATGGAGCCTGAACTGGAGCCTGAACTGGAGCCTGAAAAGGAGCCTGAAATGGAGCCTGAAATGGAGCCGGAACTGGAGCCTGAAATGGAGCCTGAAATGGAGCCTGAACTGCAGCCTGAACTGGAGCCTGAACTGGAGCCTGAACTGGAGCCTGAACTGCAGCCTGAACTGGAGCCTGAACTGGAGCCTTAAATGGAGCCTGAACTGCAGCCTGAACTGGAGCCTGAAATAGAGCCTGAACTGCAGCCTGAACTGGAGCCTGAACTGGAGCCTGAAATGGAGCCTGAACTGGAGCCTGAAATGGAGCCTTAAATGGAGCCTGAACTGGAGCCTGAACTGGAGCCTGAACTGCAGCCTGAACTGGAGCCTGAACTGGAGCCTGAAATGGAGACTGAACTGGAGCCTGAACTGGAGCCTGAACTGCAGCCTGAAATGGAGCCTGAAATGGAGCCTGAACTGCAGCCTGAACTGGAGCCTGAACTGGAGCCTGAAATGGAGACTGAACTGGAGCCTGAAATGGAGCCTGAACTGCAGCCTGAACTGCAGCCTGAAATTGAGCCTGAACTGCAGCCTGAAATGCAGCCTGAAATGGAGCCTGAACTGCAGCCTGAAATGGAGCCTGAACTGGAGCCTTAAATGGAGCCTGAACTGCAGCCTGAAATGGAGCCTGAACTGGAGCCTGAAATGGAGCCTGAACTGCAGCCTGAAATGGAGCCTGAACTGCAGCCTGAACTGGAGCCTGAACTGCAGCCTGAACTGGAGCCTGAACTGCAGCCTGAACTGGAGCCTGAACTGGAGCCTCAGCTGGAGCCTGAACTGCAGCCTGAACTGCAGCCTGAACTGGAGCCTGAACTGGCGCCTGAACTGAGGCATCAGCAGATACGATGCTGCAGTCGACATATTTCACAGCACCAATTATCCCCCGAATAGCAATGCGTTTGTGCTCCCTGTAGTGCAGTTTTCCAATCTCCTCCCCAATTTCATTGATGGTTTTCAACACTGGATCAACTGCAAAATAATAATAATAATAATATTAATAATAATAATAATCCCCCGAATCTTAGCTTTGCACAGAAATGCATCCAATCCACCACACAGTGAACCACTATAACTAAAATGTATTAACTGGAAGTTGATTTGGATAATTGTATTAATTGGGAAATAATTGAAATTGTTATAATTTGGCTAAAAATAAACTTAGTTTTAAAGAAACAATACTACCAAAATTATGAATGTAGGATTCAAAAGATTCAAATGGAAAAGCACTTAGTGTTAAATTATTGCTTTTAAATTGGTACAGATAAACCTCTGATTGATTTTCATTACTGGCCACCCTTAGATTACAAACAGGAAATAAAAGTCCCCACTGTTCACCCAAGCACTGCAAGTCCTTGGTACATGTGATATGTGGGGGCCCTTGAGGTCAGAAGTGTGTGTTCATCTTAATCTTGTACTGGAATAATTTCATTTTACTGACTCACATATATATTATTGACTTCTACCCCACATTGTGGGGACTTTCAGGTGCACACATATATATGTAAAGAGCTGGGGAAGCTATATGTAAATCTTTGTCTAAAAACGCTGCTAACTGACTTGCTCTGATAGTTTAATATTTTTCTTCTTCGTCAATAAACTTCCCAAACAAATCCCCCATTCCTCCTCTACCTTTTGGTTTAGTGTATGACTATTACCGGTATAGTTTGTTGTTTAGCATTGTGATCATTTACTAAAAAGTACAGTGGTGCCCCGCAAGACGAATGCCTCGCAAGACGGAAAACCCGCAAGACGAAAGGGTTTTCCGTTTTTCGATGCGCTTCGCAGGACGAATTTCCCTATGGGCTTGCTTCGCAAGACGAAAATGTCTTGCGAGTCTTGAGATTTTTTTCCGCTCCCCACCCCCTTTTTCTAAGCCACTAAGCCGCTAATAGCCTTTTAGCAGCTAATCCGCTAAGCCTTTAATAGCTGCTAATAGCCGCTAAACCGCTAATAGCGCTAATCTGCTAAGCCGCTAATAGGGTTGCTTCGCAAGACGAGAAAACCGCTAGACGAAGAGACTTGCAGAATGAATTAATTTCGTCTTGTGAGGCACCACTGCACAAATAAGTAAATAAAGCTGCACATAAATATTTCGTTTAATAACATGACTATTGCCGAGTGGCAAGCATGACTGAATGAAAATGCAGAACAAAACACAACACCTGCAGCAATTTCACAGCACTTCAGAAAAGTGTCTGGGGCTGGTGGCAAAGGATAATATCCGCCCATGAAAGTTTCGCTTGCAAGAGAAGCTCCTTCCTGAGTCCTCCTCCAATGAGCAATGCTTCTTACTCTGGCTTCATTTTCATATGGCTGGCCTCTGTGCCACTCTGTTAAGAAAAACAAACAAACAAAGGCTGTGAAAAGCCTAATAAAAGTATCAAAATCTTAAAGCAACAACTTTTTATAAGTGACTGTGCCAATAGAATTATAGAATCGCAGAACAGGAAGGGAACTCAACAGGTGGTGGCTCCGTGAAGAACATTATAGAATTAATAAATGGTATTGGGAATGTTGGTGATGAGGATTCTAGAGACCGTGTGGGGATATGAAAGAATTGCAGCAGTTTCTAAGCTGCCCAAGAGGCTCATTGCACGCAGACCAGTCTGTGGGATAGCTCAGTCAGTAGAGCATGAGACTCTTAATCTTAAGGTTGTGGCTTCAAGCTCCACTTTAGGCAAAAGATTCCTGCATTGCAGGGGGTTGGACTGGATGACCCTTGTGGTCCCTTCCAACTCTACAGTTCTATGATTCTATGAAGTTATTGTAGTGTACCATTTCGCCAGAGATTTAATATTCTTCTGCAACTTCTCTGTGACCCTGGCTTTATTTCCAACACCAGAGATGCAGTACTCTTGCTAGAATCCCGCAGATACAGACCTAACACGCTTCCTCAACCTCAGCCCTCCAGATGTTTTTGGCCTACAACTCCCATGATCCCTAGCTAGCAGGACCAGTGGTCAGGGATGATGGGAATTGTAGTCTCAAAACATCTGGAGGGCTGAGGCTGAGGAAGCCTTTAAAGCAAATAAAATAAAATAAAATAAATTACAATCAAAAGTGAAAAACAAAATGGCTGAAGCCCAAAGGTAAAAGGGGAACAAAAAAATGTGGTTAAGATGTACATGAGCACTTGAAGGTGTATGTTACAAATTTTATGTATTAATTATGAAATTAGGGTTTATTTACCGCAAATGAACATTTGACTTTCATTAGTAGTTCTCAGGTAAGATGGAAAGGAGCTATTCCCTGCAGTCTCTCGGATCACCTTCAGGTGTGTACATACGAAAAGTGACCCTGGAGATGGAGAAAGAATGCATCATTTTTTCCCATAAATGTTATTTCATTTCATTTATTTATTTCACACATACTATTCAGTATTTATGTATGTTCAGAACTATCAGGTTTTAAAGCAAAAGAAACAAATGGCAGCATTTTTATTGTTATTTATTATTATTATATTATTATTATTGCACTTCCTACAATTCCTAGCTCAACCAAACTAAAATTTTTGTTCTACCAAGCAGTTAAAACTATGTGACTTGGTTGTCGTTCTCACAAACAGCAGATGAGGAGAAAAACCAGTTACTGGTTTGCATCACTTTAGATGACATGCATGCCTCCTTTGTGTTGAAAATAGTTCTCTGTATAGAAAAATCAAATGTCAGAGGTGTTCTAGTCTAAGCATCTTGTGGATGCAATAGTGTTTTTGTGTAGCAATAGTATCTGCAGAGATAGTATTCCAGCACATGAGCCCTCACCTGCAGTTTCAAATAGTACTCACCAGATCCTAGTTTATTACATTTTCTGCTTGGAGAGAACTAGGTAGATGAGGTGGAAGATTACAGATTAATTGTGGGCTTTGCAGAAGCATTTATCTGTCCTCTGTAGGGAGCCATATCCAGTACTCAGCCTACTCAGAGCAGGCAGTGAAATGAAGGAACATGACTGACTTAGGTCCATTAATTTCAATGGATCTACTCTGAATAGAATTTAATTGGCCCAGGATGTTGTTGGACTACATGGACCCTTGGTCTGTTGCAATATTGCTCAGGCCCAAGCCTACACATCATCTCCGACTTTTAACTTGCTATTTATTTTTTAAAAGGTCAAAAGTCTTGCTAAATTCCCAAACCCTGCAACACACCTAAACATCACTCTTTGGATTATGATTTAAGGCCATGAAATTTACACCAAAGGTTTAAGCCACTCATAGATAACTGCTAGAGAGTACTTCATATATACCGTATTTTTCGCACCATAAGACGCACTGACCATAAGACGCACCTAGTTTTAGAGGAGGAGAACAAGAAAAAAAATATTCTCTCCCTCTCTGCTCAGCACCTCTCCAGCAAAGAGGGAGGAGAAACGGAAGGGGCTCTGTTTCTCCTCCCGCTTCGCTGAAGGGGCGCTGTGCAGCTCTCCCTCTCTGCGCATTGCCTCTCCAGCAAAAGCAACAGGAGGCTTTGTGTGGCTATCACTGAAGCCAGGTGCGCACCGATCCCTCTTGCTCTCCTGGCTTCAGCGATAGCTGCGCAGCCTGCATTTGTTCCATAACACGTACACACATTTCCCCTTACTTTTTAGGAGGGAAAAAGTGTGTCTTATAGAGAGAAAAATATGGTAGTTCTCCCTTCAGAAACAAGGGAGAAAATATATATAAACCTGCTTGAGCACCATCACACGCAAAGATGTGCAAGTTTCAGTTCCTCATTTCTACTATTCTGTCAGGGGCTTTAGAAGGAGCTGCAATGGTATTGTCTGCCACTACCCAAAATTAAAGCAAACTTTTAAGAAAAAAGGTATTACAAGATTTGGGGTGGGAGAAATGCAGAGATATTTTTTAAAAAAACAAATACTTGGGTGAATATTCTCAAATATTTCAGGCTGAGATGTAGAAAACAATTGCAGGATGAGATTCTTATCTGAGGTTCCATCAGCAACCAGCACCCAACGATAGATCAAGAAGTCTTCTCCATGCTCTGTAAGGACAACAGAAATGTTGAACATTTTCAGAAAGTATTTTTGCATTAATTGTTCATCAGCACAAAAATATTTAAAAATAACCTGTTTTCCGTGTGCGCTGAGTCCTTCCCACAAATTTCACAACCCCAACTACATCACAGTGTTCAATGTATGGTGTGACAAGCAGCTTGGATCTGTAATACAGAAAACTACAAGTGATATTTGTAGCACACAGTAATCTCTCCATGTTTATGAACACAGTGCTCCATCTCTCCAGTTAACCTGAATCTGGACAGGTTGTTGAAGTTGTTGGACTGGTATCCGAAAACAATGGCTTCATGGGAGCCAATAAACTGAGCCTAAATCGTGATAAGACAGAAGTGCTGTGAGTAAGCAGTTCCCGTATCTAGGAATTAGGTGAACAACATGACTGCACTCCTTCTAGAGGAACATGTTCATAGTTTGGAAGTGCTCCAGATTCCAATGGGTTACCAGAGTCCCAAGCATTAAGGAGTGATGATGACCAACATATGTAAGTTGCTTCATCAGCTATGACTTTTCCTGGACTGGCAAAGCCTGGCCTCAGTTGTCCATGCTTGAGTGACCTCCCACCCATTAATCCCCATTAATTTATTTAAATCTTTATAACGCTGCTCATCCAAAGATCACAGGGTGGTTCACATCATAAAAATGCAAATTGGGAACACAAAATACATCATAATAAAACAAAAATGAACCAATAACCACTGCTTCCACAAAAACATTGAATGCCAAAGGCCTTATGAAGAGAGATGCTTTCTCCTGCTGCCTAAATATATGTAATGAAGGTGCCAGGTGAGCCTTCCTGGGGAGAGCATCCCACAAAAAGGGAGCCACCACAGAAAAGACCCATTCTCATGTTGCCACCCTCTGGACCATTCGTGGAAGAGGCACACAAACATGATTAATTTTATCTTTCCTGAAAGGCATGAGGGCTTTGGTCTAGTCTTGAGAGTTCTTGTGCCTCCAGCTCAGGGGTCTGTCCTTTAAGACATCCTGGAAGCTGCAGCTGGTGCAGAGTGCAGCACCCAAATTGCTGCAGCCAGACAAGGCCAAGTGTAAGTAGTCCTGCAGGTGATGCGCTAGCTAACAGTGAGCTACTGTGCCCAACTCACAGTGTCAGTACTAGCATGCAATGCCCTAACCAGCTTGGGATCAAAGTACCTGGGAAAATGCCACCCCTGTTGCCAATGGGTTACACATGGTTGATACTGTCCCATGACGGGGCCTTCTTGGTGACAGCTCCCCATTTATTAAATGCCTTCCCTGTTTGAGTCTCCTTCATTAATGGCATTCAATTTTATTTTTTATTTTTTATAAAATCCTATTAAACAAGGCATTTGATGTATGCAAGATACTGTTCATGAGAAGCCTGAAGTGAATAGCCATAAGGATCAAGTTGAACTTTTAAAATGCTATTAAAACTTTTAAATGTTTTTATTTACCGTATTTTTCTGTGTATGACACCCCCATGTACAAGATGACCCCTATTTTTTTGAACCCTGAATTAAGAAACAAATATTTCTTGAGCCATTGAGCTGCCAATCCCTCACTCGCCCACCCGCTCGCCACATCCAATCACCCCCACTGCATTCACTACCCGTGTATAAGATGACCCCCCCATTTTTGCCTACAAAATTTTAGCAAAAAAAAAAGGTCTTATACACAGGAAAATACGGCATTTCACTTTCAATTGTATCGCTCTTCTGCCTCGTTTGCTGCTACTTTGGTAGCAAAAGCAGGATAGAAATGCAATAATAAATAGATAATGCTTAATGACAAAGCTTTTTTTCCTCTGTTACTTTTCCCCTTCCTCCTCCGTCCCACTTTTGTTACATTATTGATTCCTGCCTTGTATATTGTCTTCAAAAAAGAGAACATAAAAAGCCTAACCTTGTGACAAACTCATACTGAATGTTGGGCAATCTCCATTGCACTTTAATGTTGTCTTTTGGAATGATGGTAATCATAGGTCTTTGCCTAGCGTTTAGTGTTAGTTCTAGAAGAAAAAGAAATTAACCGTGAGAACACACATTGATCAACTGAGATCCCGGCTGCCTGAGTAGTTCTGCTACTCCTGTATGCATAACAAACACTGTTATCCCCCAGACTCAATTCTTTGGGTAGCACAAGGGATTTAAAATCAGATATGCCACTACGTTTGGAGCTTTTCTGGACAATCTTCTCACTGACAAACTATTTAATAACTGCCTCCCTCGGTTTTGCCTTCCAAGATCAACCATAAATAAATAATGTGAGTGGTTATATCAAAGGGAAGAAGCCTGAATCCTTAACAGCAGAAATTCAAAATACAGGCTGAATAGCATTTGAAGATTGAAGACGGAGAAATGTTAGACTGGAATTTCTTCAAAAGAGCTTCAATGTTAAAAGTGGTTTCCCCCCTGCCTTCAATGGAGTAACAGATCATTAAGAATCTAGCTAACACCCAAGAATGGGTGTACTGTAAATGTTGATGGAGTTCTCTAGATTAAGAGGAGGGACCAAGTATTTTGTTTTATGTAGCTCGTGGGACTTAACAACGGGTATTTGAAAAGCCAGTGTCAGGGCTACCGACCTAGTGTCTTTTACAAAATGGGGGTCTTCCCATCATGAGCGGCAAAGCCCTAATATCTATTTCTGAATCGATACAGATATCTGAAATATCAGCTGAAATAGTTATGCATAAACTTCACTCAGTCTTAGCAACACGGTACCAAGGCAGAAGCAAGGTTTCGCTTTCAGTATTACTCTTTAAACAAGTGAGCAAAGCAGTGCTTCTCAAGTTACACAAAGAGAGTTGTGTATGATCTCACAACAGGAGAGGGACACCTGTGGCCCTCCAGATTCGTTGATCTGTTGTTTATCTGGTGTTATAAAATAATGACATTTTAAAGTGAACTTTGAAACAAAATTACGTGCTAATTACAAAATTACATTCCAAAAAGAACTATGAATCTGGGAGATTATTTCATGAGCTTTCTATAAATGCTGTGGAAAGCTCAACTCTTCTGCCAGAAATTTTCATTATTTAATTTACATTGTTCCTTGTTAATTTCATTTGGCTGTTCTCCCTCTCCCCTATATTATTTGTTATCTCTTCATGATTACACAGATTTATTTAAGATGTGTAAAAAGAAGAAACTTTGTTTCACCAGTCCACTGAGAATATGTTTGTAAAAATTAATAATAAATGTCTTAAATTGACAAATTGTGACTTGCACTTCTCTTTCCTCCTAGCCTGAAGAAACATCTCACTTTCTCCCCAATGCATTATATATACATATGTAAAGCAAAATAATTTGAAGCTAATCATACTGGTTACAGAAGGCGTGATGGGGGTATCAAAGACTTTTGTGGATTTAAGGAACAACAACTGAAAGTTACTATTACAAAACAAATGAAAAGTGTGGTTGACTTGGGACAATAAGGAATTTCATCTTTTAACACTTTTTGGGGGGGAAACACCAAAATGATTAAAAAACCCACATTTTTTACACCTTAGTTCTGCAGCCAAGGCAGTAAAATTTTACTTTTTGTTCTAGGGGCAGTTGATTTTTTAAAAAACGATAGTGCTATTTTCCCCTCAAAGTGGTCAATGTATCCCCTTCATGAACTAGGTATAGAATTCAATGTGCCTTAATACAGTTATAATCAATGAAGAGCCATATGCTTTCAAATGGTCAGTGAAACTAAACATACGTTGCCACCTACTGCAAAAAACAACAACACATTGTTGAACAACAATGAATATTCAAAATACTTAACCTATTGAGAACGATTTCTTCACGTCAATGGATCCAAGAGTTTGCTGTGTTTTAAAAAGGCAGCTTCTTTTAACACCATAGTTTTCAAGAAGCAACACAGTGCCAACGTTCATACTGTTGTACCATTCAAAACACAAGTCGTTCCACAGCACCATGGTCATAGAACCGGAACGATCAGCCACAATGAAAGATGCCTAAAAGAGATTAAGAATATGAGCCACAAGATCTCAGCAACACTGTGGAAGAGTAAAAAGTATTGTTGAACTGCTCTTTCAAAATGCCTGTGGCTAATCTGCACTTTTCTGATGGCATGCTCCTCCTCAGTTTATCAGCTGTGTATAAGGTGCTGCATAAGAACAGAAGCAATGCTCCCCCCATTCAGAAGGCTTAAAGTCTAAGGTGGCAACCCTATGGACATCTGCGCGGTAGCAAACCCCATTCAGTGGGACTTGTATGTGTGCAGTAGTACGGAAGTGGTCAAAATAATGGCATACACAAAGTGGAGTTGGATTAAATTAGGCTGCAACTTTATTGCACCAGGTTTGGCACAAGGTCATTGGACAGCTTGGGCAAACCATTATTGAGGTCCACCATGGTGTGAACTGTTTCTGCAAGAGCTCATCTAGTCCCTGGCAGGGGACATCATGGCCTATCAGCCCTCGACTAGGCTTCTGAACAGAAAGCACCACACTCCAATATCCCTTATGGGGGTCCTCTACTGGGCTGAGGCAGGGTGCCCCTCTCTACTAAGCATCCAGCCCAATGCCTCATCCACCATGTGAAAGTTGTGACAGTTGCTATGAGGTAGGAGAAAGCCCATAGGACCCAGCCAATAAATGTGCAGGCGAAATTCCTCCTTGGGGCCTGCATCCAGCGACTGACCTCCATCTATAGCAATGCACTTACACCAAAAAAATTCAAACAGTGTGAGACCAACACGAATGGTGAGAATGCATATTATATGCATGGGTGGAAAATTCAGGCAAAGACTATAGAGGGGAGGTTGGGAAAGCCTGCCTTAGATGCTCCTAAAGTATCTCTTACAGTTATATGAAGCAGAACGGATTTGGAAGTACAGTGGTGCCCCGCAAGACGAATGCCTCGCAAGACGAAAAACTCGCTAGATGAAAGGGTTTTCCGTTTTCAGAGGTGCTTCGCGAGACGAATTACCCTATGGGCTTGCTTCGCAAGACGAAAACGTCTTGCAAGTTTGTTTCCTTTTTCTTAAAACCGTTAATACCCAGGGTGCATTGCTTCAAGAGGTGCAGTTGCAACTTGACTTCAAGGAGCAACTCATAGCACGCGGTGTGGTAGCCTTTTTTGCGATTTTTGCAGACTTCGGTGATTTTTTGAAGCTTTTCCAGAACTTCTTTTGCAGCCATTTGGTAAGTTAAACTTTTAAAACTTTTTTGGGGGGTTTTGGATTTTGGGTTGGGGTGTTAGGAATTCAAGGACTTGGTGTTGGGGAAGGGTCTGCAAGAATCTGGAAGCTTGTGGGGCTTTTTTCTGATTTTTTCTGATTTTTTGGGACCATTGGGACCATTGGGGCAAACTGCATTTTTTGAAAAAAAAAAAAAATTCTGGCTTTGGATTTCTGAGTGGAGGGTGGCTGGGGGGGTTCAGAGAATTGTTGAGAAGGGGTTTGCAAGAATCTGGAAGCTTGTGGGGTTTTTTCTGATTTTTTTCTGATTTTTTGGGACCATTGGGGCAAACTGCCATTTTTTTAAAAAAAAATT
Organism: Podarcis tiliguerta; assembly: GCF_965153285.1. Taxonomy (NCBI): domain Eukaryota; kingdom Metazoa; phylum Chordata; class Lepidosauria; order Squamata; family Lacertidae; genus Podarcis; species Podarcis tiliguerta. The sequence continues at coordinate 40,983,723 of NC_139553.1, read as the reverse complement.
CTGGCTTTGGATTTCTGAGTGGAGGGTGGCTGGGGGGTTCAGGGAATTGTTGAGAAGGGGTTTGCAAGAATCTGGAAGCTTGTGGGGGGGGGGTTCTGATTTTTTATGATTTTTTGGGACCATTGGGGCAAACTGCATTTTTTGAAAAAAAAAAATTCTGGCTTTGGCTTTCTGAGTGGAGGGTGGCTGGGGGGTGGTTCAGGGAATTGTTGAGAAGGGGTTTGCAGGAATCTGGAAGCTTTTGCGGATTTTTCTGCATTTTTCTGACTTGCTGTGACCATTGGGCCAAACTGCCTTTTTTAAAAAAAAAAATCAGGCTTTGGATTTCTGTGTAGAGGGTGGCTGGGGGGGGGGGTCAGGGAATTGTTTTCTGGGAGGTTTTGTGCTTTTGGATTTTTGGGATGTGCAGCACTGATTTTCTCTTTTTGGGGTTTGCGAAAGTAGGAGCAGTGCTGCCATGGGGCCCAAGAAGACTGCTGCTGCAGAGGCCGGTGAGAGGAAGAAGGAGAAGGTCACCCTGGAAATGAAGAAGGAGATCATCCGGAAGCACGACGGTGGAATGCGTGTGACGGACCTCGCCAGGGAGTATGGGAGGAATCCATCCACCATCGGGACCATCCTGAAGATGAGGGAGAAGATCCTTGCGACGGACGTGGCCAAGCGAATCACCAGGATCGTCAAGAACCGCCCAGCTGTTCTGGAGGAGGTGGAGAAGCTGCTGCTCATCTGGTTAGAAGAGAAGCAGCATGCAGGGGACACAGTGACTGAGGCCGCCATTTGTGAGAAGGCCAAGGCCTTGCACGCAGACCTCGTCCAGCAACAGCCAGGAACCTCAGGTGAAGTCAAGGCCTTGCACACAGACGTCGTCCAGCAACAGCCAGGAACCTCAGAAGTCTTCAAGGCAAGCAGAGGCTGGTTTGACCGGTTCAAGGCAAGATCTGGAATCCACAGCGTGGTCAGGCATGGAGAGGCTGATGTTCCTGCAGCTGAAGACTTTGCAGCAGAGTTCCTGGAGGTTGTGAAGACGGAGGGCTACGTTCCACAGCAGGTCTTCAACTGTGACGAGACCGGGCTGTTTTGGAAGAGGATGCCCAAAAGGACTTTCATCACCCAGGAGGAGGCCAAGTTGCCTGGCCACAAGCCCATGAAGGACCGTCTGACCCTGCTCTTCTGTGCCAACGCAAGCGGCGACCTGAAGATCAAGCCCCTGCTGGTGTACCACTCTGAGAACCCACGGGCCTTCAAGAGACACAAGGTCGACAAGGAGCAGATGAGTGTCATGTGGTGATCCAACAGTAGGGCTTGGGTCACACGTGTGCTGTTTGTGGACTGGGTCAATCTTGCTTTTGGCGCTGCTGTCAAACAGTACCTGCTGGACAATGACCTGCCACTGAAGGCTTTGCTCGTGATGGACAATGCTCCTGCTCATCCTAAAGGCCTTGAGGAGGACTTGTTGGAGGAGTTCAGCTTCATAAACATCCTGTTCCTGCCGCCTAACAGCACGCCACTTCTCCAGCCGATGGATCAGCAGGTCATCGCCAATTTCAAGAAACTGTACACCAAGGAGCTTTTCAGGCGATGCTTCGAGGTGACTGATTGCACCACCATCACCCTGCGGGAATTCTGGAAGGACCACTTTGACATCATCACCTGCTTGAAGATGATCACCACGGCCTGGAACGGGATCAGCCAGAGGAATTTGAATTGCGCTTGGCGCAGCCTGTGGCCGGACTGTGTGGCACCAAGTGACTCTGATGCACCAGAGTCAACAGTGGTGCAGGACATTGTTTCCCTGGGGAGGACCATGGGCCTGGAGGTCACAGAGGAGGACGTCAGCGAGCTGGTGGAGGAGCACGACCACGAGCTGACCACCCGGGAGCTTGTTGAACTGCAGGCAGAGGCTGCGCAGGAGCAGGCCTCGCTGGAAGAAGAGGAAGCAACTGAAGAATGGCTGTCCTCCAAAGAACTGAGGGACATTTGTCTCAAGTGGAAAGATGTGCAGGCTTTTGCACAGCGGCACCACCATGACAAGGACCTGACCCGTGACCTTGCGAACAGTTTTGACACGAGGGTCATGTCGTCTTTCAGGCAGGTCCTGAAAAGGCGGATGAAACAGCAGACCATGGACAGGTTCTTCACCAAGAAGCAAAGAGGAGAAGAGGAACCTTCTTCGAGTTGTCCCCCAGAGTCTTGGAAAATGCTTTTCTGCCATGTTTACAAAGTTAAGTTATTGTTCCTTCCATTTTTGAAATGCTCTTTACAGTATGTGTGACTTTAAAGAGCACTTAATAAACTGTTCTTGTACCAAATTTGGCTTTGTTCTGACTTTTTTTGACCATAGGAACGCATTAATTGAGATAATGGAGGCTTATAAAATGGACAGAAAAATTGGTTTCCAGGTGGAAAAATCAAAATTGGAAACAGAACTGTTAGAACCCAAAACTAAGATCTTGTCAAGAATGTATAACTTGCTGTTGAAATGGAATACACAGGATGAGGAAGTGAAATCTGCAATGATTAAGTGGGCACAAGATGTTGGTCACAATATAATGCTAGCAGACTGGGAACGGTTATGGACCACTGGTATGAAATTCACGGCATCTAATGCCTTAAGAGAGAATATTATGAAAATGATATATAGGTGGTACATGATACCAGTCAAGCTAGCAAAAATCTATCATTTGCCCGATAACAAATGTTGGAAATGTAAAGAGGTTGAAGGTACATTCTTTCACCTTTGGTGGACGTGCCCAAGGATTAAGACCTTCTGGGAGATGATTTATAATGAACTGAAAAAAGTGTTTAAATACACCTTCCCAAAGAAACCAGAGGCCTTTCTCCTGGGCATGGTCAGCCAACAGGTGCATAAGAAGGATAGGACATTTTTTATGTACGCCACAACAGCAGCAAGAATACTCATCGCACAGTATTGGAAGACACAGGAGTTACCCACGCTGGAAGAATGGCAGATGAAAGTCATTGACTACATGGAAGTGGCAGAAATGACTGGCAGAATCAGAGACCAGGGAGAAGAGACGGTGAAGGAAGATTGGAGGAAATTTAAAGACTATTTACAGAAACACTATAAGATAATGAATGTTTGATGACACCAGATTGAATGTAAAAGGTTATTAGCAAAAAAGGGTAAAGAAAAAGATCTAAATATTTTAAGATATAAGGAAATGTAATTATATTAAGATATTAAGATTATGATAAAATTAAATTATGACAGAGGGAAGGAATTTGCTGACAGAATATACGATCTGGAATACAGAGAAGGGAGGTCTGGGGAGGTCAGAGAAACAAGTTAATGTAAAGAATACAAGGAGACAAAAAATTGTTTTTAATATTTTTATTTTTCTCTTTTTTACATTTTTTGCTGTTATGTCGCTGTGTTTTTCTTTTCTATTTTTTCTTCTTTTTGCTGTGTTGTCTTTTATCTTTTGTCATTTTGTGTTTGTTGTAAAATCCAATAAAATATTTATATATATATAAAAAAGGAACGCATTAATTGATTTTCAATGCATTCCTATGGGAAACCGTGCTTCGCAAGACGAAAAATTCGCTAGACGAAAAAACTCGCAGAACGAATTAATTTCGTCTTGCGGGGCACCACTGTATTCACTTCCAGCCATCTCTGGAGTCTCTCTCCACCCTCCCACACCCCAGGAGGCCAGCAATAATTCATTCCCAGCTCTCCAGGTAGACCCTGCCCACTTTCCAGCCTGGTTGCAAAGTGCGCTCTGCGTCATGCCAAAGGAGCCAGAAGCAGCCCCCCCCCCACCTGCACCGAGCTGCAGAGACCTCTCTGAGTAAGCTGAGAATGGCACATTCTGAACAAATGAACAACAGAGCTGGGAGGCAGAACTGCAAATCTAAACATGGAAGTTACACAGAAACTACTTTTTTGTTATACTTTTGAGTCAGTATAACAGAATCAGAGAATTGTTATACCGACTTCTACAAAAATAACAAACCCAAACCTGCACAAGAAATGCAAGACAAACTAGGGGACACACAAATACCCTGGCTAACACACCACCAACTGCACAACCCAGCAGAAACGGCAGCAGCGATTAGGCCTTTGAGCACTTCTGAAAACCTTCTCCTAACAGCAGAGGGACATGGCAAGGGCATGGTACCCACAATATATAAAATACTGCTCCATAACCCTACAACACCCCCCCATCTCAATCAAAAAAACAATGGGAGCATGACATAGGTTACAAAATAAACCTACCCAATGGACTAAACTGTGTTCTAAACCACCCTTTAAATTCATCTCAACAAAAAGAAGGGAACTCACATTGAAACTTATCTATAGATAAATCTCTTTCACTGCCAACAAAAACCAATAAATGAATAGAAATAGAATCTACCCAAATAATGACACAAAAACCTTATACATACACTATGTAGAAGAATGAAAGTTTACTACCCCCTCTTCTTCCCTCCCTCTCCCCCCCAAATTTATAAAGTCTATATAACATCAGTGTCTCACATTGAATATGAACAAACTGTGTGAAAGAACTCTTTGAACTGAAAGCAGAGACGCTGTATGTACTTCTGTAACCCAAGAAAATATTTATTAAAAACATTTTTTAAAAAAACACCATAGAATTGTAGAGTGGGAAGAGAACCAATGCAGGAATGACATATAAGCTAAGGCTAACAAGTGAAAATAAAGTTGTAACAAAGAAAGTGATGGGTAAAACTGGTAGCAGAAAGCTTAACATATGGCTTGGTAAAAATAATTAAAAATTAAAAATTAAAAATTAAAAATTAAAATATTTAAAAATTAAAAATTAAAAATTAATTAAAAATTAAAAATATTTGAAAATATTTGAAAATAAAAAATTGAAAATAATAAATAATAAATAATTAAAAATAAAAATTAAAAAAAATTAAAAACCTTGCTGTTTAGCAATCGGAAGGTGAAAAGAAAGGCAACACAACAGGAAGTGAGGTTTTCTTCCAGCCACTAGAAACAGCAAGGGGGGGGCAATGAAAAAGGGCTTGTGAAAGATGAGTTTGTGTGCTATAGACAAGAGTAATGTAAAATCATGGAATCATAGAACTGAGGAGTTGGAAGAGATCACAAGGGTCATCTAGTCCAACCTGTGGTGATGCAGGAATCTTTTGTCCTTGGGAAAAACCATCATTAAAAGGGGTTAAAAATAAATAACCTAAATGATTCATGGGGAGCCATGTGGGGCAGTGTGTTCTGCAGTCTGCATGTTGTTTCAACAGAAATAAGAACACTTAAAAAAATTTCCATTAGCAGTGGCATCATCATTCAGCATTATGAAATTCTGAAAAGCCTTTGAAAGCCATTTTTGTGTGCTCAGGATATTGAAGAAAGTCAAATCAGAGTAATGCTCCACAAAAATCAAGCCGTTATTTCACAGGTAAATTGTAAATTAGTACAATATGTATTAGCACAGTGGTATATTCATCAATAGAACTGTTTCCATTTCTACCTATATCAAAGCAACAAAATACTCTCAAGATACAGTCAATGAAATAAACAAGGAGATACATTTAACTGAGTTCATTTTGACTTTTAAAAACCAAAAACAAAGCCTGAACTCTAAATAACTGCCATAACAAAATATAATTATATTACCATTTACAATTGTATTTCATTATGGCTGTTATTTAGAGGAAGGATTCAGAAATAAGAATTAAGGTCTTTATCAGCATAGCAGATTTAAATGGACGCACAACAAGACGTAAGCATGTTAAGATCTGTAGATAGCCTACCTGGTACGGCTTATCAACAGCCAGACTGGGCTTTCCGTAGTACTGAAGTCTCCCCCTGTAGGTTATTTTAATGATAATAGGATGGGTGCCAGTTTTAATCTTATTGCCTATTTTGTGGCCAAAGTCTCTCTGCAAATCTCGCAGAGTTTTAACTGCAGAGTCTAGGAAAGCAAAAAGAGATTCAAAAGTGTATAGGCTTGCAAACAATCACACCCTAGGCCAACCCCAACCTCTCTCACCACCAAAGGAACACAAGTGAACAACACAAGCAACGCTGACACCAAACTCTACATACATTAAACATAATAGAAACACCGCTACCCGACCCCACCCCATCCATCTTCCCTCTCTCCACCCCCCTTTCTTTTTTCTTTTCTTTTTTTCCTTCTCCCCCTAATGCCTCAACAAATGAAATGGATTTGTAAAAATGTTACATGGGGGGGGGGGGGCGAGGCATTACACTTACTTCTGTTAAACAAGAAAATCCTTAATAAAATATCAAGATGGAAAAGTGTATAGGTGACATAGTTGGTTTCATCAGCATTGCCACTACTACAAAACATATTGCGGCAAATGGATAAGTTACAAATAACCAAGCACTGCTGATCTTAAAAACTGGTCCTGCCAAGTTGGCTATTCCTAAAGGTTGCTCTGGTGCTGTCTCAGAAGAAAACAGCCCAAGAATTCCAAGCTGTCATAAATAAAACGAATAACGTGCACAAGGTGAACACAAATGCACAAGTACATAAACTGCACGTCTAAAATGGTGCAGGAGAGCATCTTGACTCTTAATGACCCTAACACCCAGAATATGCGTATTCCGTACCTATTCAAAGCCTAGAACCGAAAAGCTGTACTGTAAGCCGCCCGGAGTGGCTGGGGAAACCCAGCCAGATCGTTAGGGTATAAATAATAAAATTATTAAAAGCACACTCTATCAGGTTTGTGTCCCGGCGCAGTGACACACAACACAAAAACACACCTAAATAGCCACCATGTTGGACCAAAATATACCTGAATAAGACAATAAACGACACCAAACATATTCCCTCAAATTCAGCTTGTGGGCTCCTCCTGCAAACCAGGCTCTCAACCCAGAATCTGACTGTTCACATTAAGCCAGACTATAGATTGTCAGTGCTTAAGTCTAAGAGACAAATTTATTGAACCCAGTAACAACAGCGGTATATCCCAGACTATCCTACCCATTAGTCCCATGCGTCCAACAACCCACTATTGATGACCCACCCAGTGGCGTAGCCTGGGTTGTCAGCACCCGGGGCAAGGCAGGTAATTTGCACCCCCTAACCCGTGGATTTGCGCCCCCTAACCCGTGGATTTGCGCCCCCTAACCCTAACCCCCAGATGTTGCGCCCGGTGCGGCCGGGCCCCCCTGCACCCCCCACGCTACGCCACTGGACCCACCCTGCAGCAGTCAACTCACCATCCGCAAAGTCACCTTCTGGATCCCTTTTCCCCCGCCATCTGTCCCCATACGGATCTTCATTATTCCACAGTGGAAGGTAATACGTCCACCTCCCCATCAGCGGCACGGGCGGCTTCCTTCTGCGTTCGCGAAGCTGTTGACCCCGGACAACATCACTTCTTCTGGCCTCACCAAGAACTTCGAGCTGTTCAATGCACATAACCCAGCTATCAAACTTCTGAACGAAAGCGCACGAAAGCTCTGTGACTTGCACCCGCAGGCCACAGCGAAGGGCATTTGTCTGCACCAAGCGGTTCAACTCGGGGGCCAGAAAGCATCTCTCCCGGTACACGCCGTCGGAAATAGTCATATCATAGAGGTATTGGAAGCCAGTACGCTTGGGTGTCTTGATGAGGGACGAGGGACGAAGGCGCACCCTTCTGGCGAAAGGATCGGGGTGCTCGGTGGAAGGACCAGGAATGTCAGCACGAGCGGCCACTTCTCCGTAGGAAGAGGCACGCGTGGATATATTGCTAGCAGAAATGTAGCTGACGCGTGTCTTCTGGCTAGCATCCTTCAGATACCTATCCAGAGATAACACGGTCACCGGCGGAGCAGCTACGAAGGTGGTCACATAGTCGTGAACCACGGCAGCTCGGCAGCACGCCACGAGTATCCAGGAGAGCCGACCCGTCCCGTTTTCCCTGTTCCTCCTCCGTTCCCGTGTTTCGGAAGAAGTGTCTTCAAGCCATAGCTCCAGCACACCTTCTTCTCTATCACTTGCAATGGCACCCTGCGCGTCCCTTTCGGGGCCGTATGTCCCCATGATCAGACTCTCTGGCCCGCCACACACAGACCCACAACAGCTGCCCAGTCAACTTTAGGCGAGTAAGGCGGAGAAGGTAGCTGTCGGTCTATCCGCAGGTCCAAGAGCGCAAGGAGAGAACTTCTTGCCGATTTTAAGAGCGAGCGGGATTGAGAGAAAAAACCCCGAACAAATCTGTCCAATGAGCGGGCTCGAGGCGGAGTTTCTGTGATGCTGAAGGGGATGAGAGGCGGGGGGAGGGCGGGGATTCGCTGTGGAGAGCGCCTGTTGCGCTTTATCAGAAAAAGAAAAAAACCCGGGCGCGTTTGTTCTTCTGTTACAGTTCTGTGATTCTAAAAAAATTAAAATAAAATAAAACCACACACAAGAAGGCAGCAGTGTGCTGTTACTGGGGAGTAAGTAGCACTGAACACTATTGGACTTGCTTCTGAGTTGTTTTTGCACACATCTTATCAGAAGTAAGCCTTCTGGAGTTCGGTTCAACTTGGCCCCGAGTCAGTTTCCACGAGGTTCTTTCGCTTTTTGCTGCTGATTAGCTCAGCTGTCTCCGCTGGAATATGAGAAAGGGATGTTTTAGACCCAACAGCATGAAGCGCGTGGGATCACTGATTTAAAAGAGAAAGAGCTTAAAACCGTTTCGGTGTCCTTGAACTGCTGACTAATTTTTAAAGGCAAATTTTTAGTTATACGGAGCTGTATTTAATATTTTAATTTTTTTTAAAAAACCACACAAACCAAACACGATGTTGCTTCTTGCACTTCGTCCTCGCGTTTCATCTTAGTTTTGCAAACTGCTCTAGAATCATTTCTGAAAGGTGGCACAAAATTTTTCGTTTCGTTGAAGTCAACTAAACAAATTTGTACACTATGTACAAAATATTAAACGGTCGTTGATAAGAAAAACAGAAAAGCATGTTTTAAAAATAAAAATCTAAGACTTTATTCTATCCACAACATTAAAAATAAAGACTATTACATAGCTAGCATTTGTATCCTTACATTGCCTTGAAACTATTTTCGCCCGCAAATTTTCCCTAAACTGGCCACTCCACAAACAAATGAACTGAGTTAATCTTTTTCAAAATAACACCAAAACATGTTTTCTGCAGCTATCTTTTTACAGGTTCATTATGGCATATATTTTGCTGATTTGGTGCCCAGTCAGGTGTATTTTGCCTCAATTGGATATATGTATTATATGTATTTGTGAGTAGAGAAATGGGGAAATGCTAGACACCGGGAACAAAAAGGCTATTGCATGCAAGAGAGCCGTTTTGTGATATATCTGTGTACAGTCCCAGTGTGTACAGGGTATGCAGAGTGACTATTCTCAATTACTATTGAGAATGTTCTATTACTATTGATAGTAATAGAAGGAGACCTATTCCACTGGCATAGTAAGTGGAACATAGGAGAAGAGGCAGGATCCATTTTCGTGGAGGATCTTAATGCATGTTCTTTGAATGCCTGCGAGGGAATATGACCTTCCTCTGCTTAGAATCTTCCTAAATTTGCTTTGCTAGGGGTTTATTTAATTTGTATGCTGCCCTTCACCCAAAGACAAAACAAAAAGAAACCAATACCCCACCCCACAAACACATTTTAAAAGACATAGGATGTTAATCAGCCAAAGGCAATGGTTAAAGAGGAATGATTTTTCCTGGCACCTAAAGGTGTATAAGGAAGGTGCCAGGCACATGTCCTGGAGGAGAGCATTCCACAAGCGTGTAGCCACTGCAGAAAAGGTCTGTTCTCATGTTGCCACCCTCTGGACCTCTCATGAAGGAGGCTCATGAAGAAGGTCCTCAGAGGATGAAAGCACGGTCCAGGCAGATTCACATGGAGAAAGGTGGTCTTTGAGGTATTGCAGACCTGAACCAGTTAAGGCTTTGCAGGTCAAACCAGCACTTTGAATTGGGCCTGGAAAGTAACTGTCACCCAGTGCAGTCAGGCCAGGATTGATGTAATGTGCTCAAACCACTTTGCCCTGGTGAACAACCTGGTTGCTGGATTCTGCACCAGCTGGTGTTTCCAAACTGTGTTCAGTGCAAGCACTACATACAACACATTGTTTAGTGCAGTCAGGCCAGGATTGCTGTAATGTGCTCAAACCATCTTGCCCTGGTGAACAATCTGGCTGCTGGATTCTGCACCAGCAGGACATTACTAATTTAAGACTCTTAATTTTAATGGTTTTATCTGAGTATACACCATACATTTAAGCACATAGCTTCCCCCCAAGAATCCTTGGAGCAGTGGTTTGTTAAGGGTGCTGGGAACTGCATATTTGTGAAGTGTAAACTACCGTTCCCCATATTCTTTTGAGGAGGAGGAAATGACCTTTAAATCTTGGAGATAGTTGGTACAACTCGGAGAATGGGAGTGATTTCTGTATTGTTTTTTCAAAGCACTGGCGCATGTTGAATACTGTGCTCTTCCAACAGAAATAAAATTGAATCAGGTGTGCTTAGTTCTGTGCTGCTCTAATTATACTTGACATAATATTAGTTATCACCAGAATGTAAGGGTTAAAAGAAATCCAGTTTGACGCTCAGAATATTGCTTTATTTTTGCTGTTACAAATATACAATTTGGACATTAAAGAACAATTAGTATAAAATAAAAAATTCCCAATGACATACAGTACATAGCATTTATTGTTTTCACTTTCTGGATTCACAGGTTTGGGCAGCTTGCAAAATAAATGTAAGTGCACAATTTATTGCTTTCATTACTTTTTTTACAACAGTAAATTACAAATATGGAGAATTCTTTTAAGAAAAGCAGTTGTGGGAATGACTAGGACATCAGTATTACTGGATTCTTATTAACAATTATATTCTCTCCCTAGAGCATTTTATCCTGAATAATTATTTCACTTGAAATTTGTTTTCGAAAAGCAAGCAAGCAAGCAAGCAAGCAAGCAAGCAAGCAAGCAAGCAAGCAAACAAGAGCAGAGTTTTTAAGGCTGCGATTCCAACTCTGCTGGCCTGAAAATTAACCCCATTGAATTAAATAGGGTTTAGTTCTGAGTTAGGATTGTGTTAATCTTCTCAGAGCTCCCTGTGCATGTATCCTGCCTGACTTGCTTACACAGAGGCTAGATTATGCCTGGTATCTATTGAACATTCATTCTGATTTGGTAGCTGGGAGGTTATAATGATAATCAACAGTTATCCTGCTTCACTTGCTTGTAATCTTCCCATTGACCTTGAGTCTTCATAAGTCTTCCTGTTAATCAATTCTCAGTATGTTTCCATGCAAGTAACTGCAGAAAGTCCTTAGAAAAAGGTAAACTTGTTGGGCGAGGACTAGGAATGTTGTGTCTCGGAAATCCTGAAAGGCTGCCAGCTGTCAGTGCAGCCCATATTGGTCCAACTCAGTTTAAGTTAGCTTCCTCTGTTACTTTTGTGTGCAATTTTACTCAAAAGTAACTCTAATGGAGTTGAAACTTGCTTGCAAGAAAGTGGGCATGGAATCACTCAGCAACCTGATAATTCACCAACATTTGCCTTTCTATTTTCTTCTTCTTAGTGACATTTCACATACCCTTCCTGACCATTTACTGTATTTTTCGCTCTATAAGACGCACCAGACCACAAGGTGCACCTAGTTTTGGGAGGAGGAAAACAAGAGGGGAAAAAAATATGAATCCCAGAAGCCAGAACAGCAAGAGGGATTGCTGCGCAGTGAAAGCAGTGATCCCTCTTGCTGTTCTGGCTTCTGGGATAACTGCGCAGTCTGCATTCACTCCATGACACACACACACATTTCCCCTTACTTTTTAGGAGGGAAAAAGTGAGTCTTATAGAGCAAAAAATACGGTATTCATTTCTCCCTACTGGCTTTGATTGACTCTCACAGCGTTGCTCTTCCTAACTGTTGCATTAAGTGTGAACTATGTAAAAACCTCGGCTTTTTGATCTACCATGCTTAGGAATAACAGATCCCTATCAACTAGCTTTTGTTAATCCCATAGCAAAAGAATAATGTCTAAAGACTGCTTATCCCACGGCAAACTAATAATAAAGATAACAGTACATATTCTTACACTGCAATTCTATGTGTTTTCTCAGGTATTGGTCCTGCTGTGGCCAGTGGGGCTTCTTCCTTGGTAAGTGTGTGTAGGGATGCAGCCGTAATGTCCAGTTTGTGTTCTCTGCAAGACCTCACAGACTACAGTTCCCATCAGCCACAGTCAGCATTCAGTCAGATATTTAGTCTAATAACATCTGTAGGGTGCCATCCCTGCAATAAACCATCATTAACTATTTATCATGAATGTACAGATTGCTCCTGTCTTGCGAGTGCATGGGAGCAAAAAACCATGATTCTTGGCTTAGTTTGGCAATCGAGCCAGGGCTCACGGTTTGCTTTTCCTAAAGCAAAACCTGATATGCAAGCCAAGGTTTGCTCTTGGCATAACCACTGTAGTTTGCCTGGAGCCAAACAACCAGAATACCTAGTTCAGATGCAATAGCAGCCAAGGGTTGTGGAGTTTTTTCCCCTCCCACTTGCAAAAAGGAGGGGAGCAAAACACGAGCAATCTGCAGGTTCTCAATGAACCATTAACCAAAACTTACAGTGACATGTGAATGCAACATGGAGAAGTGGCAACTTACATAAAATATTGGGTGGCATGTGGCAGGTAAGCCCCACCCCACAAAATCAATCACGGAACACAGCACACACATACCATTTGAATGGCAATGCCCATCAACTGGGAGGGGGGAGGACTGGCCCCCTCAAATAATTTATGGAGGGAGCTGAAGGGACCTTTGCCTGTAGGAGTTAGCTCCTATCGCAGCCTGTATATCTGCTGTTTTTTGTGCGAACTCTGAACTGTCAGAGACTTGGGAGAGAAAAGCCGTCATCCCTACATACCCTACATAACCTTTGCCACACATCCCCATACCATCCTATTTTCTCTACTGATAATTCTGTAATTCAGGAGGGAAATTCTGCTGCTGCTCTTTTCCCATCCCATAGATACACTCTTATAAAAAAAAGAAAAGAAAAAAGTTAGCAAACCAACGGACTGAGCTACATAGGAAGCTGCATTAAATCAAGTCAGACCAATGGTTCATCTGCTAATCAACACTGGCTGGGAATGGCTCTCCAGGGTTACAGACAAGGGTCTTGCCCTAAACATACCTGGAGAATTCGCAGATTGAACCTAGAACCTTTTGTATGCAAAGCGATTGCCCAACTACAGAGCTAAGGCCCTTTCCCAGCCACGTAGCTCAAAGTGGAGGAATCATTTATCTCATTATGTATACCTGAAGCCTCTGAAACCTTTATATACCAATTACAACTGATGATATTAAATCAACTGAAATTTCCCCTTTTCATTTTAACACATTTTTTTTAAAAAGCATTATAAAAACAAGTTGGATAAGTGCTGGTGAACACTTGGCTTTCAGGGATGACCATTTGTTTACTTAAAGTAGTTTTCTAAAAGAGAAAGCAAAAGATGGTTTCAGAATGTCAGGGTGACTTGCAACTCTGCTGGTCCTTTCACTGAAATTGACAAAATGCTAACAGATTTCAAGCCCCTTCTTCACGAAGTACCACACTGATTTCCATGTGGTTTATTTGCAGATGATAGTTTCAACCAAACAAGGGCCATTGCAAGCAAGTTCAGCTAAATATCTTAGGAAGTTAGAGGTTTTTGGCATTTCATGATCTGTCTCCCGAAGTTCACGTGTGTGTGTGTGTGTACACAACTGCCTAAGGCAATTCCCCCGACAGCTGCGAGATATCTTTTCGCATCTATTTGCATCCAAATGTCCTGGAAAATACCTGGATGATCTTGGATAAACTCCTTTCTTGAGTCTCAACAACTGAGTTAGAATAGTGGACTGACTCAATTAACTCAGCCAGTAGAGCATGAGACTCTTAAGCTCATGGTCAAGGGTTCAAGCCCCACATTGGGCACAAGAGTCCTGCCTTGCAGAGGGTCAGACTAGATGGCCCTCATGGTCCCTTCCAATTCTACAATTCTATGATTCTATGAAATCACAAAAGGCAGGAACACAAACTATGTGACAACACAGCTGGACTCCCCTTCTGCAAGTTAAAGGTACTGCAGCAAATCACAACTTCACAAGTGACCTACAGCCCATCCTTGGGAATACTGAGAAAAGCAGTTGACGGAATACCATTGTCAGCACACAGACAGCTACCCAGCTTGAAATTACCACTCGCTGGCAATCAGTTGACTAGGGGACGCATCAAGGGGTGGGATCCTGTAGCAAACCAAAGAGCCCTTTTAAATAATTAGATTTTAAATCATTGGATAAGCTCACAAACCACTTCCGGTCATTCATATATATGTGTATATATATATCTCCTTATGTCAGTAATGTTCAGATGAGATCCTGATCAAGAAAGAGAATGACTTGATACAAATCTAACACAAATAGCAAGAAGGCCAACCAACCAATTGATGGGTGAACCTTTGACTATCCTAGCCATTCCATCAAGGGCCTCAAAATGGCTATCTCCTCCATCAAATTCTGGGAGGAAGATGCAGTGTGAAATTGTGCAATAGGAGCAGATGCAAAAAGAAAACAAACGTGTAATTTCATGAAGCAAAGATCACAGCGGGGAGTTTCCGCTTCTTGTAAAACACGATGGAAGAAATAAAAGGGGCATCGCTTTAAGGTGGAGACTCTAACAATGGATACTGCTTCAGCATTGGCTTCCTTGCAGTTGCTTAATCTGGTGTAGCTAGCCATACTCAGTCAAAGCTTCAGCTTGTAGAATAAAATCAAAGAACTTTCTCAGACACCTGAAGTCAACCTGATCAGAGCACTCCAATATCTGTTCTGAATATTTTAGCAATTAACTAAAATTGTTATAGCTTTGCTTAGGTACATAGGGAGTTGCCTTAGTCAGTCTAGCTAGTGCAGTATTTTATGGTTTTGACAAGCATAATCTCTCCAGTTTTTTCCAGTCATAATGCTGAGATAATGCCAAGGACGGAATCTGAAACCACCCGCAAACATAAAATGTGTTACCGAGTCACAGTGCCCTTTGAAAATACATCTGTCTGAACATCATG
Source organism: Podarcis tiliguerta (assembly GCF_965153285.1). Taxonomy (NCBI): domain Eukaryota; kingdom Metazoa; phylum Chordata; class Lepidosauria; order Squamata; family Lacertidae; genus Podarcis; species Podarcis tiliguerta. The sequence goes on along the minus strand of NC_139553.1, from coordinate 40,968,642 downwards.
TGAAGGCCATCTTATGTGACCTTGCAGCTTCTGTTCTGGCACATCTCTATATTAATTTTAAAATAATTAATTTCCCCAACCTCCTATTCCCCTCCACCCCCACCCCAATAAAGACTGCTGTATATCTATCTTGGATAAAAAATATTCTGTATCAAGTTTTCAGTTATTATATAATCATAGTATGTAGTACTTTTTATAGTGCTTTGCATTTTTCAAAGTATTGCATGAACTTTAGCTAAGTCACAATTGCACATGTAAACCTGAAAGCTGAAGTCTAGAGTAGCCCAAAATATAAACCCCTGAGAATATAATTTCATGGTGGAAAAACACCAGTGTGTCACTATTGCTCAGACATAATTCATACACAATGCGTGTCAGGAGTTTTCTTGTTTTTAAAGGCTAATCAACTGGCAAATTCTGCTGTGTTAAGCTCCCACTGAAATGAGCAGGAACCACCCCCCATTTCAGCAAGAAGTCCCCAGTGAACTGTGGCCCTTGTTCCTTTGGGTTGAGTAAAGAACATATTTACAGACTTATACATAAATAGAAATTTCTATTGAAACCGGATTATGTCACCAAAAAACTAGAAGGAGCTTGGATGCTGCACTTGAAGTAAGGGCCACGAGTGCAAGCAAGGTTTGTAGGATCCATCTACAAACACCCCATGTCTGTAAGCAATACACTGCTGTTTAAAATATCATTAGAAATACATTATACAGTAATAGTAATAGTGTATATAGCAGTGTACTGTCATTACGTATACAAGGTTTCAAAACCTGATAAAAATCAGGATGTCTCCAGGAGAACCCAGCAGCCCCAAATGACTTATGGGTAACAGATCACTGGGGACTTCTCCCGGACTTGCCCTGACTGAAAAAAGAATCCAATAAGTCATTTTTGCTGAGAAGTAAAAGTTATCACTTGTAAGTTCTGAGATGAAGATAAGTACTTCTGGCTAAGATTTTTCAAGAAGAGCAAAAGGATACAAAACCAATTTAACATCAAGTGGATTCCCAGCTCACAGCAAGAGATATATCTACATATTGTTGTCCAGAATGAAAAGATAAAACACTTAGCAAAACAACATTACAATATTTATGTGAAAAGAAAAGAAAATCAAACTTTTCCACAGCTGAAGGACGGTATAATGATGGTAGGGTTCTTGTTACTCCTTGTGGAAAAAATATGGAAACGTCTGTAACCGGCTTCCTTCATACATCCAGTGGGAAAGATCAAACAATATTTCATCCTGATGTGATTTACCAGTTGAATAGTATGTTCTGGCCAAGTGTCATAAAGTATATTTGACTGCTGCCTCCAGACTGAACAGATGCAAAGAACACCTTGAGAAGAAATTGGGGGGGGGGGGAGCTAGTGTTATTTTATGTTGATAAGAACATTTTAGCCATATCTGAGAATGTGGCATATACATCTACACACACACACACACACACACACACTCTTCATGTTAATTCAAAGAGATATGAATTTCTTTTACTGTTTTAAAAATACAAAAATTGTCTAGTTGAATCAGACCAAATTTCACCAGCTCCAATGTTCTGCCTCTAACAGCAGCAAGCCTAATGCACCCTTGTGTTTACAAGCAATACATGAAAGTTTGTCCTAAGGATCTGGCATAAAGATGTGCGCTGCGGCAAAAGGAGATTCAACTCAGTGACCAATACTGGTCCTAGGCATCTTTGTAATTATTATTTTTTCCCTCATTCATTTTTTAAAGGCGTCAAAGTAATGAATGTCATAAGTTAATTACACAGAAGCACTTCCTTTTGTTTGTCATGCTGATTATTATTAAAAGGGCTACATTAATTGTCACGGCATGGTGTATTCTCCATTCACACACATCAGAAAAGAAGATACTTAGAACCATTTATCAACGGTTTCAAGTGGGCGGTAGGCTCAGTTTTAAAAGAAACAGCAATTTTCTCAAGAAACTACAGGATAGATATGGAGTGTGGCTAACGTCATGTGTGCACAGGATGGATTCAAAAGCCACTGGTAGGAGTAAAGTAGGAGTTAAGTTCTGGATCTTCAGCAACAGTCTGCCCAGACCACAGGGCTGTCTGGGCCTGATAGGAATTGGAAGCCCAACAGCTTATGGCATCAGCTTCTAGAAAGCTGGCTTAGACCCTGCTAGACTTGATGGACCAATGCTGTGATTCAGCAATTGACAAATGAGTGTTAATGATGGTTGATGGCTTTTCAATAGATCAAAGGGCTAGAAGAATATTATTGACTGATTTATTGATTGGACTTATTAGCTGCTTGTTACCCAAAGGTCTCCATGCAATTCACAGCACATTTAAACATAAGCAAAGACAAATTATACCATAATCAGGCACACACAACACTCCTACAATTCATTTGCGTATGGATGTTCCCCCCTGGGACCATGGGGGAAAAGAAGGGCAAATAATAAATTAAAATAACATGACACCACCACCAAACAACACCCCATTAAAATTGGGAAATTTCTCAAGAATGTTCTGATTTTTATTTTTATTTTTTAAAAAAGGGAAAGGAAATTTGATGCCTTTCCCAAGCCTGAGTGTATTTGGGTAAAATAACAGAAACAGGTTTTTGGATATTAAAACAAGACAAAACAAAACAAAAGACAAAACAAAACTGCAGTTTGAGAGAGATACAGAAAGAGCTGAGTTGGGAGGTGTAAGCTGAAAACATCTGGGGATATGATCACAAAAAGCAGTGGATCTGCTACTTGCAGGAGTGCTTAAGTTATTCGTGCTCTGCTTGTACATGTGTGAATAAATCCAAACATTACAAAACACCAAGAGGTTGGCAGCGATCTTGGCTTTCTAAAGAAGCCAAACTCAGGCAACATCTCACTGCTTGGAAAAGTGCAAAGTGCCCAACCAGGGCTGTCTTACCCATAGGTGCTAGAGATGTGGGGCACTCGGGCGCCAGGCTCTCAGGAGCACCAGGTCGAGAGTCTGGGGCCCAAGAGTTGACTCTGGGGAAGAGCCTGTCTGCATGTCAGAGTGCTGTGGCGGGCTCTTCTGCAGCGGATGGCTCTGAGCCATGAGTTGGGGGGCGACTGAGTCAGCGAGACACTGAGGCGGCTGGCCGGCTCTGCCCTCCTGCGCAACCAGGGGGCGGTCACCGGGTGGATCTTTGCACCCCAGTGCCACATATGCTTAAGACAGCCCTGTGCCCAGGGATTTTTCAGGCAGGCAAAGGTACTCCAACAATACCTTCTGAGAGCAGAGGTCCCTCCCTCAGCAGCTGTAAACAACTGGCAGCTTGCTGATCCTCTCCCTAGCCCCCTCCCCAATCTGATGTAGAGCCCTGCCTCTCATGAAGAAGAGAACCAACACAACTAATTGTTTTTCTTATGTTGGCGTGTGATCTTGCAGCGTTTAGCACACGTACCTTATCGTTCCTTTCACATAGAAACTTCAGCTTCTGTGCTTTCTTGTGCATAAACACACCTTCCAGGCTTCCCGTCTCCACCGAGCGCAGTTCAATAGCTTTCTCTCCCCAGCCCATAACTTGGTTCGATTGAAGGTAGGCTTAAAAAACACACAAAGGAGCGCATGTTAGTAGAGTAAAACGAAGAAACAAAGAAGGCAGGGAGGGACAAAAAGAAGAAGAAGATCGTTCTTAGGGTTGTTGTTTTTTTTTAAAGGGAGTTTGTCAAGGATGTGGGAATGTTGTGTGGTTGGGGGTTTTTTTTGGTAAGCAATATAAAACAAATAACTATAAACTATACAAATTGTGCATTATGTGTTGAATATGAAATTATGAATTATGTAGACCAGTCAAAGTTCAGACAGGGTGGAGGGTGAAAAGTTACCTGAGAAATTAAGATTAATCATGGTTCTGATTGGTTCACAGTGCTCATGGGAGCACAGAGTCCATTGATGTCAACCCAAAAGCCCAGGTCTGTCCCGATACTGGGATATGCAGTTATTGTAGCTTATAGTGTCCAAAATCAGGCATACTGTGCTGGCCATGCAATTATTCTGTTTTATCATTGCTCTCACAGCTGCATGAAGCCAGCAGTGTGGCGAGGGGCAAACCATAAAAAAAAACCCAGAGGAAATTTGCAAGCTTGGTTTAGTCCCCTCCACCTACAAGCTGATTGACCCGTTGAAATTAGGCCACCCTGCCAGGCCACTGTGGCTAAAGTAGGAGTTGCCAGGCATCCGCTTACAGCATGGTCATGCGGGAAGAAGATGGCAGTGGAACTGGGCTATGGCTGGGGGGCAAACAACACTCCCCGGAGCCCAGGTGAGCAGAGATTAATGTAAAATAATAATAATAATGCCAAGTTGCATAGAATGAGCCCGCACCATCGGGTCCCTTTATAACTCATAACTGATGTCTTCATTTTCCAGAATGCCTTTATTCTGACCAATCAAAACATCTCAAAATGGTCCTCAAACATTTGAGTTCACCAGAACTCTTCGTCAGGTCCAATGTTAAGCAAAGCAGTGTGCAAGTACGACAAGGAAGCTGCCTTGGAATTGAAGCCATAATGTATGCATTGATCAAAGGTTTGTTCTTGTTGTCTAGACTTAGAAGGGGTGTGGCTATGGACTGTCTGTCAGAATTTATGTCTGCATCGCACTTTCCCAATAAGAGAGTCTAGAGGATGTCTCAGCTCACTAAGAGTTGGCATTTGCATTGCTTCCTTCCTTAATATGCAGTCAGAGCTTTATATGCTAACAAACAGAATTTTGGGTTGGTCAAGATTCCTCTCCTTACCCATCTCCCATGTGTGTGGAGAAACTATTATGAATCATGGTTCACCTCCTGCTTCCTTGCCCTAGGCAGGACACTTGAAACTGGTTTAGTGGTACAGTAACAACATCTCCCGGGGGACGCGGGTGGCGCTGTGGGCTAAAGCCTCAGTGCCTAGGGCTTGCCGATCGAAAGGTCGGCGGTTCGAATCCCCGCGGCGGGGTGCGCTCCCGCTGTTCGGTCCCAGCGCCTGCCAACCTAGCAGTTCGAAAGCACTCCCGGGTGCAAGTAGATAAATAGGGACCGCTTACTAGCGGGAAGGTAAACGGCGTTTCCGTGTGCGGCTCTGGCTCGCCAGAGCAGCGATGTCACGCTGGCCACATGACCCGGAAGTGTCTTCGGACAGCGCTGGCCCTTGGCCTCTTTGAGTGAGATGGGCGCACAACCCTAGAGTCTGTCAAGACTGGCCCGTACGGGCAGGGGTACCTTTACCTTACCTTTAACAACATCTCCCAAGGGAACAGTAAATGTGTTTGCATTGGTATTGTGGAGGAGCCCTTATATCTTTAACTGAATTCTCATTGCCTTCACCAAGTAGAACTCTCAGGATTCTTTGAGCAAAGGTGTCACAGTGTTATACTAAATTTTCCAGGTTAAATATAATTCTCAGGGAGGCTGCAACAGTTTGGGCCAGGTTTCTTCCATTTCTACAGAACAAGGCTATAGTTAGAAGACATTTCTAGAGAGCCACAAAGCATCCTCAGAAGTGTGCTGGCAACCAGAGAACACGGGATGTGTGTTTCCTCCAGGGCAAGTCTGAACTTGCCTGATCTATTGTTAAAGTATCATGTTGTAGCTTGGTCTTCCTATAAATATATAGCTAACTCTGTTGTTAGATGCTTGAGAATCAGTCTCCGTACCAAGAGATTCTGTATTTCTAACCCAGAAACTTCTGGGTGGGTTTGTTTTTTACTACAATTCTCCTGCAATGAAGTGAGATACAATCTAGTTGCCTATTACTCCAGTTTTTGCTGATACAAAATTCTGGATATTTGGAACACAGGAAACCATCTTACACTGGGTCTGACAAATGGCTGTGCAGCTTAGAAGTGCCTACATTGACTGGCAGAAACTGTATGGTGCAGTGGTTAAGAGTGGTAGACTCATAATCTGATGAACCGGGTTCATGTCTCTGCTCCTCCACATGCAGCTGCTGGGTGACCTTGGGCCAGTCACACTTATCTGAAGTTTCTCAGCCCCACTCACTTCACAGAGTGTTGGGGAGGATGGGAAAGGAGATTGTTAGCCACTTTGAGACTCCTTCGGGTAGTGATAAAGCAGGGTATCAAATCCAAACTCCCTTGCTGCTGCTGCTGCTGCTGCTTCTGCTTCTTCTTCTTCTTCTTCTTCTTCTTCTTCTTCTTCTTCTTCTTCTTCTTCTTCTTCTTCTTCTTCTTCTTGATTTCAGACAGGGGACATTCCTAGCTCTAATAGCAGATGCCAAGGATTGAACCTGGAATCTTCTGTATGCAAGGCAGATATAGCCTTTCTCTGTGATGACCCTGTTAGGACAATTCTATTTCCTTTGTGCATTTGTAAATTTCTACTTAAAGTAAATCTGTGCATTCCATTCTTTTAGCAAGAAAATAATATGGAACATTTTAACCAAATTTATCTGCCCACTTGTATTTTCAGCCACATTGCTAAGAAAATATAAGAGGGATATGCAAAACTAAGCATGGTTTCAAACTGGAGGGGGGAACCATGCGTTGAGATTCCTGCATTGTACAAGGTTAGACTAGATGACCCTAGGGGTCCCTTCCAACTCTACATTTCTATGATCATATCTCTTCCCACTATTTTATCTTCACTACAATCCTGTGAGGTGGGTGGGAGACAGTGAATGGCCCAAGATTTCCCAGTGAGCTTCAAGTTTCCCCACCCTAATCCAATGCCTTTAACTACAATATTATACTGGCTCTAGCTGTTAAAACTCATTACCAGTTTTGATTTCTTAACGAATGCCGCTATTCCTGATAGTAAAAAGAGGAGACTAAGAGGAGATATGATAAAAAGGTAAAGGTACCCCTGCCCGTACGGGCCAGTCTTGACAGACTCTAGGGTTGTGCGCCCATCTCACTCAAGAGGCCGGGGGCCAGCGCTGTCCGGAGACACCTCCGGGTCACGTGGCCAGCGTGACATCGCTGCTCTGGCAAGCCAGAGCCACACACGGAAACGCCGTTTACCTTCCCGCTAGTAAGCGGTCCCTATTTATCTACTTGCACCTGGGAGTGCTTTCGAACTGCTAGGTTGGCAGGCGCTGGGACCGAACAACGGGAGCGCACCCCACCGCGGGGATTCGAACTGCCGACCTTTCGATCGGCAAGCCCTAGGCGCTGAGGCTTTTACCCACAGCGCCACCCGCGTCCGAGATATGATAGCCACCTTCAAAAATCTAGAGGGTTGTTACATGGAGGGTGGAGCAAGCTTGTTTTCTCCTGCTCTGAAGAGTAGGACTCAAACCAGGATAATGAGAAGTAAAAACTCTCCCACGGATTCCAGAGACGTTATAGAAGCCATGACAGTTAACTACGATAACTAAAATAAAACGGATATATGCTTGTAGTGTAGATTTTGAGAGGTCCCACTTTTGGATAAGGTAAATTTCAAATTTCAGCTTCTGTTTCCATTTGAGAGGGGATGTTGTGTTTCTAAAATATCATCCTCTCTTCCTGTCCGACAAAGCCCCGTCTTTTAGTCGTACACCTCTAGAATAGTCAATAAATTAAATACTGGAGTTCTATAATTTTAATTTCCCTATGGAGTCAAGTTTCCTCATTCCAATTACTAAATTGGCGACATACCTTCTGTCAGCTTAAAATGAGTAAGACGGGTTTTCCTTGACCTGCATCTATAAATTATATTTCATCCCTTACTAATTTTTGCAAAGGCCTAGACATTTCTTTTTCTTCCTAACATTGTGTAAGTAGCAGCTAGTTGCAATTCAGAGCTAGTCCATATTCCTACCAACTTCAAGACAATTGGGTGGCTATGAGGATCTGTCAAAAAGAACAATTTAGCCTTTAAACGGCTCAGGGCGGCAGCATCTCAAAGACTCTCTCTTCCCATATGCAGTGACCCAAGACTTGCAATCGTCATCTGAGGCCCTTCTTCATGTGCTTCCTCCATATGAGCTAACGCCTAGGGGCTGTGGGGGCTTCAGCCCCCACAAAAAATACTGCAATGCACTCTACGTGGGGCTACCTGTGAAGGTGACTCGGAAACTACAACTAATCCAGAATGCGGCAGCTAGACTGGTGACTGGGAGTGGCCACAGGGATCACGTAAAGGATCTTCACTGGCTCCCAGTACATTTCCGAGCACAATTCAAAATGTTGGTGCTTACCATTAAAGACCCAAACAGCCTCAGCCCTGTATGCCTGAAGGAGCGTCTCCACCCCCATTGTCCAACCCGGACACGAGGTCCTCCTCTGTGGGTCTTCTGCTGGTTCCCTCACTGTGAGAAGTGAAGTTACAAGGAACCAAGCAGAAGGCCCTCTTGGCAGTGGCACCCTCCCTGTGGAATGCCCTCCCATCAGATGTCAAGGAGATAAAGAACTACACAACTTTTAGAAGACACCTGAAGGCAGCCCTGTATCTGGAAATTTTTAATGTTTGATACTTTACCATGTTTTATATATCCTGTAAGCCACCCAGGGGACGCGGGTGGCGCTGTGGGTTAAAGCCTCAGTGCCTAGGGCTTGCCGATCGAAAGGTCGGCAGTTCGAATCCCCGCGGCGGGGTGCGCTCCCGCTGTTCGGTCCCAGCGCCTGCCAACCTAGCAGTTCAAAAGCACCCCTGGGTACAAGTAGATAAATAGGGACCGCTTACTAGCGGGAAGGTAAACGGCGTTTCTGTGTGCGGCTCTGGCTTGCCAGAGCAGCGATGTCACGCTGGCCATGTGACCTGGAAGTGTCTTCGGACAGCGCTGGCCCCTGGCCTCTTTGAGTGAGATGGGCGCACAACCCTAGAGTCTGTCAAGACTGGCCCGTATGGGCAGGGGTACCTTTACCTTTACCTTTAAGCCACCCAGAGTAGGAAACCCAGACAGATCGGTGGATAGGGTATAAATAATAAAAATATTATTATTGCTTATTATTATTATTATTAGTATTAGTATTATTATACAGGGTTTATTGTCTGTCTCTTTGGTTACAAGTCACTTTGAGTGGCCCTGGGCAAGACAAAGCTATTGAGAAACTTAACCACAAATAAACAAGGAAAGAAAGATTTCTCTTGTTGGAACCTAGTCAAGCCTAGTAAACCCCATTAAATAATGTCAATGGTGCCATTTACAACACATCATTTTGCATTGTTGTGGTTTTTTGAACAAAGGAACTTAAGAAGAGATCTGCTGGGTAAGACCGAAGCCCATCTTGTCTATCTTCTTCTCACATTGGCCAACCTGATGTTATTATGTTATTGTTATATCTACAGGAAGCCTGCAAATGGGAGTGAAGTGCAATGTGATTTCCCAGAAACTGGTATTCAGAGGAGTACCACTTCCAATATGGGAGGTGGTCCACAGCTGTGGTTCATGATTAGTTGCTATTGGCAACCTTATCTCCATGGTCTTGTCTTAACCCTCTGTTAAAATCAACAATGAACTAATTCTCACAACATTCTAGTGAATTTGGTTGATCCATGAAACCCTCCAACCTTTCTCCGATGAACATAGGGATGTCCTATTCAATTAATAATAATAAGGATGGTGATGATGATGTTATTATTTATACTCTACCCATCTGACTGAATTGACACTCTGAGCAGCTTCCAACTTATTAAAAAAACACATAATAAAACATTAAGCATGAAAAAAGCAACAACCCTTCCCTATGCAGGGCTGCCTTCAGATGTCTTCTAAAGGTTGTATACAGTAGTTACTTATCTCCTTGGCTTGGGGGTCGCATAACTCCATACCCTCCAACGAAAATAGGGGCATCCTAAGGAAAAGCAGGACATTCCAGGATCAAACCAGAAACCTGGACAGCTTCTGCAAATCTGGGCCTGTCCCTGGAAAATAGGGACACTTGGAGGGCCTGCATTCTTTATATCAAAATCAATTCCAAGAAAACCCTGGCTATACTTTAGAACCACATTTACCTCAAAGATACTGTTTCACGTGATATTGCAGCCTACTAGGGCCTACCCTTAGGACGCGGGTGGCGCTGTGGGTAAAACCTCAGCGCCTAGGATTGCCGATCACATGGTCGGTGGTTCGAATCCCCGCGGCGGGGTGCGCTCCCGCCGTTCGGTCCCAGCGCCTGCCAACCTAGCAGTTCGAAAGCACCTCTGGGTGCAAGTAGATAAATAGGGACCGCTTACCAGCGGGAAGGTAAATGGCGTTCCGTGTGCTGCGCTGGCTCGCCAGATGCAGCTTGTCACACTGGCCACGTGACCCGGAAGTGTCTGCGGACAGCGCTGGCTCCCGGCCTCTAGAGTGAGATGAGCGCACAACTCTTGAGTCTGGCAAGACTGGCCCGTACGGGCAGGGGTACCTTTACCTTTACCTTAGGGCCTACCCAGATTTCTTTTGTTTTGTGATTTGGGGGTGGGGGGAAGCCACCAATATGGCAGAAGATGGTCATCAGGTGGGGATGAGCAAGCAAGCATTGGACCACATTCGTCCTCACATCTGCCATTAGTTTATCACCAACCCTTTCTGGGACAGAGAGGGAGACGGGTTGGTGAACAATGCATATGGCATTGGTAAAGGAAAGGAGGTTGAGGGAGCTCTCAGTTGTGGGCTGACTGTTCTGACCCCTCAGTGCCGGTTGACTACCAGTACCAGGCAGGAGAGGGTAAACTTATGATGCTGTGATACCAAGGGCATAGGTAAATTTATTATTCTTAATCACCCTCACCACCACCATCATCATAAATTAGCAGCTTAATGCCAACCTAGACTTCTAAGCAGTTTATGAAGTAAACCCTAGTAAGCATCCTAGTTCCACTAAAGCAACATACCAATTTAAGCAGAAGACTCAGTCAGAAATGAAGGAAATGCTTATTTAATTGTACTAGAAGGTCACAGAGTGAGTTAATTGGATGTTGCCACTAGAACGCCACAGCTGCATCATATCAGTTTGAGGGTGTTTTATGTAGGAACAGATACTAGAGTAAAATAACTTCAGAAACAAAAGCCATCTGTCTGTGAAAACAATTTTGTTTTCTCAGTCATTATCATCAGGTAGTGTCAGCAATGTAGGATGGACTGAATTGGGAAATGTTCCTTATAGGGGAAAAATGCTGACTGAAACACTTCTGGAATAAAATATCTTCTTGTTTTTTCTTTCTGTTTTAAAGAGTCCTTCAAATAGTCTTCTAAGGATGCTGAGAGTTGTTAGGAGACACCACTTCTATTTCCCTCACAAGGCAACAATTCCTACCAGAGTGGTTTAACTCTGGGAATTGTAGTTCTGGGAGGGAACTAGATGTCTCCTAAAAGCTCTCAGCACCCTTGACAAACTACGGTTCCCAGGAAGAAGAAGAAGAAGAAGAAGAAGAAGAAGAAGAAGAAGAAGAAGAGGAGGAGTTTGGATTTGATATCCCGCCTTTCACTCCCTTTAAGGAATCTCAAAGCGGCTAACATTCTCCTTTCCCTTCCTCTCCCACAACAAACACTCTGTGAGGTGAGTGGGGCTGAGAGACTTCAGAGAAGTGTGAATGGCCCAAGGTCATCCAGCAGCTGCATGTGGAGGAGCGGAGATGTGAACCCGGTTCCCCAGATTACGAGTCCATCGCTCTTAACCACTACACCACACTGGTGGGGGTCTTCATGTTTTCCCCCCTTTCTTCTCTGCTGCACCACAAACATTGTCATATATTCCTAATTTAGGCCAATGTGAATTAGAGAAAGATACCACAGCACAGAGTTGCTTAGAAATGTGGGTCGTGGCATGGGGCTGGGGGAGACACCAGCTTGCACTGCACTGGGAAACCTTTGGAAAGTGGATCGCAGCCTGCAGATTGGTCCATTTCGTTTGGGAGACAGTTCCAAGAATACTGACAGAATCTCCTTAGAGCATTGGGTGGGGAGCAACAGAGTGATCTTGGCATGGATTCGGGAGCCACCAGTATGATCCAGTAGATGAGAACTTTGGTATTTTCCCTAGAATTTGCAACATTAAAGCAATGATGGCATACTAAAGGAGACTCTGAGCTACTCTGATTCATAGGGATTAAAAAATAAATAAAAATGCCCCTGTTACAATGTGGCTGCAGCTTTGTGGAGGAAGTAACATGTATGATACAGGGCTTGGAAGCTAATGCCTGAACCTTAGGAAATCACATTCGCATGGTTTATCTCCCTCTGAAAGGGAGGCAGAAATAGAAAGAGCGAAGTGGCAGGGACACAGACCCTGTGGCCTGTGTATTTAAAGTATATTTAAAGAGTTATGGGAACTGTGGGTTTACCCCCTCTCAAAACTACAATTCCCAGCACCCTTAACAAACTACAGCTCCCAGAATTCTTTGGGGATAAGGCCTGAGCTTGTACATAGCTCAGCTATGTACATAGCTCAGCTAAGGCCTGAGCATGTACATAGCTCAGCTTCCACTAGCTCAAGTCAGCTTGTCCCTTAAGTCAGGAATAATGGAAAACGGAGTTCAAAAACAACAACATCCATAGTGCCACAGGTTCCCCATCTCAGCTCCTCTGGACCAGGCTTCAGTGCAGACACCTCTGGCTCTTACATGGCTTTCCCACATGACTCTGGCAATGGATTTTTAATGGGGGCTTGGTGATAGTAGGCCCCTGAGGGTGGGGGAGAGACTTATCAATGCCTGCAAGCAAGTATCCAGCCCTGGTGCAGATGACTGGTGCTATTTCAGAGAATGACTGGGCTTTTATGTGCACAGTCCAATTGCTCCATTTAGTCCAGCATGATATTCCCACAGTAGCCAACCATGACTTTACATGCCCTAAGTCTTATACCTGTCAGATTTTTTTAAAGGGATTTATGTTGTTACCTTTGTTGCCAACAAAGGTCCGTATAGTAAAAGCTATGGTTTTCCCCATAGTGATGTATGGAAGTGAGAGCTGGACCATAAAGAAGGCTGATCGCCGAAGAATTGATGCTTTTGAATTATGGTGCTGGAGGAGACTCTTGAGAGTCCCATGGACTGCAAGAAGATCAAACTGATCCATTCTTAAGGAAATCAGCCCTGAGTGCTCACTGGAAGGATAGATCGTGAAGCTGAGGCTCCAATACTTTGGCCACCTCATGAGAAGAGAAGACTCCCTGGAAAAGACCCTGATGTTGGGAAAGATGGAGGGCACAAGGAGAAGGCGATGACAGAGGACGAGATGGCTGGACGGTGTTCTTGAAGCTACTAAAATGAGTCTGACCAAACTGCGGGAGGCAGTGGAAGACAGGAGTGCCTGGCGTGCTCTGGTCCATGGGGTCACGAAGAGTTGGACACGACTAAACGACTAAACAACAAATGTTGTTACCATTCCCAAAAGAAAGGCTTCTGGTTTCTTGGGAAATGTTCTTCATTTTATTTTATTTTTAAATCATTATAAATGAATTTGTTTAATCCTCTTTTAAAACCATCCAAGTTGGTGGCCACCATCATATCTTGTGGGGGTGAGCTCCACAGTTTAACTGCGCACTGTGTGAAGAAGGAGTTTCTTTTGCCCACCCGGAGTGTCCCAGCATTCAGCTTCTTTGGTTGTCCCCGGGCTCTCACATGAGAGGGAGATAAATGCTCTCCAAGCAGGTGCCGTGTGCATTTCCCCCAAGCAGTAAAGCCAGTGTACAGACAACAGGAGCAGGATGATCTGGGGCACCTTTCAATTTTCTGTTTTGTTTGTTTAGAAAAAACAGTGACTTACAGGAAGCATAACAGAGGTTTATTGAACTGTGCATGGAGTGGAGAAAGCAAAGCAATGTTTTTCTCCCTCTGTTGTAATACTGGATCTCAGAGTCATTCATATGTTGTGAACCAGCCTGAGATCGACAGCTGAAGGGCGGTATGCACATTTTAATAATAATAATAATAATAATAATAATAATAATAATAATAATAATAGGCACACACCTTCACTGTCCTCTTTTGGGAACCAGCTAAAAACGTTTTTGTTTAGACAAGCCTATCCAGTTATGCAGAATGTTGACATGTGTTTTAAACTGGTTTCAGCTTATTGTTGGATTTAATTATTATGTTTTGATTGTTTTAGATAATTGCTTTTGCTGATAACTTCATTGTTTTCTTCTTTTTGAGGTAGTTGGTGTTTAAGGATCAAGTGGCATATGATTCAGCTGGCCACTGTGAGAGCAAGACGCAGGATTAGATGGGCTTTGGGCCTGATCCTGCTTAGTTTTCATTTTCCCTCCCTCCCGGCAGCTGTGCTCTTTTCATACTTACCTACAGATGCTGGCATTTCTCCCCACTGCAAAACATTTTCCTTAGAGAAACGTCCATATATGTTGATGTAGACCCCTTCATCTTCATAGGTAAGAAGTAGCTCCATTCCACTGGTATTAGGGAGTATGATAACAGCATGAGGGTGAATATTCCCTTGGATCTGAAACAACATTTTATTGAAATTTATATCATGGAAAACACTGTCATTTTAGCAACCGCAGTCCACCAATCCTGGCCGAGCATTAAAACCAATGAAGATTCTGGGAAACCACAATAATAATAAAAATTGCTTGAAAAAGGTCTATATGCTTCCTGCTGCCATTTGGCGATCTAGAGAGCATAGAAATAGCAAGAAATACTGAGATACCAAGTGAAAAGCCAACATGGATGGCTTCAAAAGTGAATAAGAAAATTTATTGAGGGTAAGACTATTAATGGCAACTAACCACGCTGGCTATCTTCTACCTCCACTGCCAGTATTTAAAGGGGAAAAAATATTTAACTATCAAAAAGCATACAATAGTCACTGTCCAAGTCCAATATTTCACTTTGTATTCTGTGTCTTGTGAACAAAGAGCGATTTCAAGGCAGTAAGACTAACAACGGCATTATAGAAAAAGATTATGCATTATACTTCAACTTAGTGATTGCCTTCTTTAAAATATTTGCAAGCAAAATTTTAGAAACCAAACACTAAACCACATAAAACAAAGTCTAAGTTGACAAAGTACAGTGGTGCCTCGCAAGACGAAAAGAATCCGTTCCGTGAGTCTCTTCGTTTAGCGGTTTTTTTGTCTTGCGAAGCAAGCCCATTAGCGGATTAGCGGATTAGCGCTATTAGCGGTTTAGCGGCTATTAGCGGCTATTAAAGGCTTAAGGGATTAGCGGATTAGCTGCTAAAAGGCTATTAGCAGCTTAGTGCCTTAGAAAAAGGGGGTAGGGAGCGAAAAAAAACCCCCAGGAAGCCCATAGCAAATTCGTCCTGCGAAGCACCTCCAAAACGGAAAACCCTTTCGTCTAGCGGGTTTTCCGTCTTGCGAGGCATTCGTCTTGCTATATAGACAGATACAGATAGATATAGATATGAATGGACAAAGAATAAACTTTTGTTTTTCTTTTCTCTTAGTGTTTTTCACCAGCATAGCAGACATACTTCCTGCTTTACAAAAAGTGAGGGGAAAACTTGGATTAGAATTTGTTAGGCAGTGTGAGGATTTCACATTATCTGACCAACATTGTTTCCTTTTCAGAACTAACCACTTGTGTGGTGACAGTGATCTAAGGAGGATTTGGAGAGTCGACTCACTTGGCTTTGCAAGAGAGCTCTGGATAGTTTGCATATATTAAAAGAATTCAGCATCTAAACTTGCAAATATGCAGACAGTGCAATAACACAGCAAAGCTCCCATTGCGTGTCGAGACCCCGCAGCCACCCCCGTGTTGGGAATAACTCACACAAGGACACGGATATTAGGTTTATGTTACTGGGCAAATTTTGGCCACAACTTTATTGAAATTACAGAATGTGAGCGGTATTGGCTTAGGCATTGATTGGACCTGACTATATCTGACTCCTGCCCATTGTGCAGGAAGTCCCAGTAAGGGTAAGCCACCAGTAGGGGGAGCCCTGTTTATGTGAACCAACTCAAGCTCCCCCTGGTGTTCCCGTTGGGGTCGTGTCAAGGCCTTAGCCCCCCAGCTGGGCTTCAGACTAGATCAACACCCCCGGATTCCTTTAACGGAATACCCTTAAGCATGGAGGGGCAGGGGCTGGCCAGGCTCTCATGTGGCCTGGATCCCCCAGGCGACGGTGTCCCCCACCCCCCGTGGGGAGTGGGTGGCCATGCGGTCCACCGCAACTCCTCCCCACTGGGGAGCGAATTTGTTACAGAACAGTTTACTAGTCTGGGTGTCATATTTAGCACGAGCTCAATACACAGTGTAGCACTATTTATTTTATTCTAAGCACCATTTCCTATTATTCAACCTTTCTTCCACTTTGGAGGGAGAGATTGCCAGCTCCCATTTCATGTTAGCCTTCGGCCCTGATAGCTTTTATCTCAAAAAATTTATGCGCTATCTTTAAAAGATGCACTGCACAAAGGTCGATATATCTGCGAGTCAAGTTGGCTACTGCGTGGGAAAACTCTCTCAATCGCCTTGGGAAGGAAGGAGAAATCAAGCAGCCTCCTACACACACCTGTAGGAAATAGCAGTGTTCAGATAAGAAGCACTTAAATGAGGGTACATTAAATGGCGTACAGTTAATCTCCTTTTCTCAGCATCAAGGCCCTCATGCAAATGTCTCCTCAGAGGTCTGTTAACTAAAGAGCCATGTTTACATTCCCCTCTATCTGTGCTGTTTGTTTGGGTTTGCTCCAGATGTTGGCTACAAATTCCATCACCCCTGACTATTGTCCACGCAGATAGGGCTGATGGGAGCTGGAGTCCCAACAACATCTAGGTTGGGGGAGGCTGCACATATTGCTCAAAGGTCATTCAGAAGCTTATGTTCAAAGCATGTCAAACACACACACAAACAAATACAGAGGAAAAGCAAGCAGCGTTGAAGAAAATATACGCATTCAACTCACTCTCAGAAAAACCTGGTGATTCATACTGCAAAATATTCAAATAACTTTAAGCAATTTAGAATATCTCAAACCCTTAGCCCACTTCCTGAGATAGATAGGGAGAGAGAGAGAGAGAAATAATTTGTAGTACATGCACATGAAAGAGGGCTGTGCTTTGTTTTAAGAAACCTTGAGATAAAAACGCATACTGAAAACAGTCCTACCCCTCTACGGTACCAGGAATAGGATTAACCTGAGTATCTAATTCAATTCTGAAAGATCCATGCAATTAGCACTTTCACAAGGAGAACAAACACCAGAACTCCCCTATTGCTTTTCATGAAGTGCAAAGGCACATGCAAGTCAAAGGACATCCATTTCTCTACCACATCAATGCCATGTTTGACCCATAAAGGAACCACAGATGCTTTACTTGCCAAAGTGAGTATACCCATTCCAGCCATGCAGTCAGGTGTCTCTGCAGCCACTATCCGTAGTACCAGGACAGGTATCCAGAGCCGGAGAGCAATTTTGATGCGTTGCCTTGGTATTACTTGCATGACCAATTTATGCGAAAGACAGACAGAGAGAGAGAGAGAGAGAGAGAGAAAGTGGGAGCCAGACGCAGATGTGTCTACACCTAGTCTGTTGCCTTTAAAAGAAGCCTAGGATGCTGATTCCAGAAACCTCTTTGAAGAAAATTATATAGCGAACCTCTCACATTCGGACCCTTCCTGGAACAAGTCCCAGCAGCTGCAGGAATGACACACTTATTTAAGTTCCTGCACTCTTGGGGGTAAAGTGTATTTTTAGTGCACTCTGTCTCATGGTGGACGAGTGAGCAGAATAGTCACAACCATCCATGGGGAGCTCTCATATTGAGGGCATTGAGCTGGGAAATATTGCTTCTCTACATATCTAATTAAATTGGAGGCTGCTGCGACCAGCATCATTTATTTTTTCTGAGGCCTCGTGACATTTTCCCTTCGCCATTGTACCGCCTTCTGCTCAAAATGTGGTGTCACCTCTCATCCTCTCTTTACAAACTCTTCTCAAAACTCATTCATGCCATACCCTCCTACAGGTTGCAACAAGAAACCAGGACACCATCTTCTGGGGCCACACTCCCATGTAAGTCACGTGACCTATGTGAGATTGTGCCCTCTCAAAAAAGGTGACCCATGTGAGATCGTGCCCCTCCCCAAAACTTTTTTTTTTTGGGGGGGGAATCACAGTGCAAAATTGTGCAAGATCACAACAAGACAAAACAGGATGTCTTGGGTTTACCAGGGGATTAACCATATGCGCAATGCACAATCTTGTTTTTATTAACACACCCTTTCGACAAAATAATAAATTTAAAACATCATGGAGGCACCCTCAGTTGAACCACTGGCATCTCTTAGACTATGTTATTGTCCAAGCTGAAGATCGCCGTGATATGCTCCTTACCAGAGCTATGACGAGTGTTGACAAAAGCAACAATCGCAGATAACAACAGCTCTCAAAGTGAACCATTAACATTAGGATCAGGTGTTTAACAGGGTTGTGTTAGCATCCCAACTCTATTCATTATTTTCATTGCCATGATTCCACACATTGTCAAATGGAAACTCCCCACCGGAGTAGAAATCATATATCGAACAGATGGAAAGCTTTTCAATCTGAGTAAGGTTACCGTAACTTCTGTCAGAGAGCTTTAGTATGCTGACGACAATATAGAGTACACTCAGAGGATGATCTCCAAACCATCCTAAATATCTTCGCAGAAGCTTACGAAAAGCTTGGCCTATCTCTCAACATCCCAAAAACCAAAGCGCTGCACCAACAAGCACAAAACAACCCCTCTGCAGCACCACAAATCCAACTTGATGGTGTAACGTTGGAAAGTGTCGGTCGCTTCTCCTACCTGGGCAGTTATCTTTCCACAAGGGCTGATATTGATGCCAAGATCCAGCATCACCTGAGCTCTGCCAGTGCAGCTTTGTCCTGATTGAAGTGCAGAGTGTTTGAGGACCAGGACATTTGCAGGGAAACCATAATGCTTGTTTACAAAGCTAGTGTACTGCCAACTCTACTGAATGCTTGTGAAACATGGACTACTTATAAACGCCATCTCCAACTCCTTGAAAGATTCCATCAATGGTGTCTCCAAAAAAAATGTACACATCACTTGGGAAGATAGGCAAACTAATGCCAGTGTACTGGAAGCAGCAAAGATCACCAGTGTCAAAGCAATTATTCTTCAACATCATTACGATCACCAGTGTCAAAGTAATTATTCTTCAACATCAACTTTGTTGGACTGGTCATGGTGTTTAGATGCCTGATTATCGTCTTCCAAGCAACTATTCTATTCCGAACTTAAAAATTGAAAGCGTAATACTGTTGGTCAACAAAAGAGGTTTAAAGACTCTCTCAAGGCACATCTAAAAAAATGTAGTATAAACACCGACAACTGGGAAACAGTGGCCTGCAAGAGCTCCAATTGGAGAACAGTCTTTACCAAAAGTGTCATGGACTTTGAAGACATTCGAACTCAGGACGAAAGGGAAAAACATGCTAAGAGGAAGGCATGTTTGGCAAACCCTCACCATGATCAACTCCTGCCCATAAACCAATGTCCCCACTGTGGAAGGACGTGTGGATCCAGAATTGGCCTCCACGGTTACTTACAGACACACTGTTAAAACCGTGTTCATGGAAGACAATCTTACTCAGCTACGAGTGATCACCAAAGAAGAACGAGGGGATAAAAAGATAGCAGGCCGCCTTAGAGTACAAGGTCCTTTTGGGCCGGTCCCTGTTCTATTTCCCCCGTGCAAAATCATTAGCATTATTCGCTCATGGCACTCTATTAATTAAATGGAGTAGGTGTACTAAGTTCAGAGGAGCTTAGGCTTAAATCTCTACCCAAATCTTGGGCCAGACACTATCTCTTAGCCTAAGCTTTCACAGGGTTCTTGAGAGGAGAAAACTGCGTCAGTGGTAAGGGGGGAATTGTGTATGCTACCCCCAATATATTGGAAGAAAAGCAATGGCCAATAAATAAATAAATGAATCAAATAATTAAACAACAACAATACCCAAACTGCATGCACAGAAAGGACCAACTTAGATTTATAAAGCTCTGTATATCTTGAATGGTGCCACAATCAACAGGGATACTAGATGTTAAAATATTTTTCTTTAAGTATATTTTCTGTATATCTTGAATGGTTCCAAAATCAACAGGGAAACTAGATGTTAATTTTTTTTTCTATCCAGTCACGTAGACATTACCTTTTTCGAACCTTTTACTGCTAATTTTAATTATCTTTTAAAATGTTTTTAAATTTCTCGTTCTTAACTGTTTCTACTTGATGGCTTTAAGATTTATTGCAAAAGACTTGAACATTTCGTTACATTTATTGCAATAAATCTTGTTAAACAAATGAGAATTTCTGGCTTCTGTGGACCCACGTGGATGGAAATGTGGAGTAGAAAAAAATATTCAAATAATGATAATAATCACGGCATTAATAGCGATGAGACCCTCTTTAACTGTATAGGCTGAAGAAGAACCCCCCCCCCTTGCAAACTGTCATGATTCCTGAAGAATGATGTATCTTACATGTGTGGGAAGGTACAGGTCATACACTGAGCCAGAGTCCACATCAATAGCATGAAATCCAACTGGTGAGCCATAGATCACTTTTAACCTCTGTCCATTCTCAACCGTCAAGTCAACCAACAGTGGTTTGTGGTGAAGTGAAGTGAAGGACTGTAAAGAGAAGAAGCAGACACTATGCATCTTACTGTTAATTAAACATGTAACCAAAAAGAGTCCTGATTAGCATTTCCCTTTGTCTTTTCACAAAGGTAAGGTAAAGGTAAAGGACCTTTGGATGGTTAAGTCCAGTCAAAGACGACTATGGGGTTGTAGCGCTCATCTCACTTTCAGGCCAAGGAAGCCGGCATTTGTCCACAGACAGCTTTCTGGTTCATGTGGCCAGCATGACTAAACTGCTTCTGGTGCAACAGGACACCATGACAGAAATCAAAGCACACAGAAACATGTTTACCTTCCTGCCACAGTGGTACCTATTTATCTACTTGCACTGGCATGCTTTTGAACTGCCAGGTTGGCAGGAGCTGGGACAGAGCAACAGGAGCTCACTCTGTCATGGGGATTTGAACCGCTGACCTTCTGATCAGCAAGCCCAAGAGGCTCAGTGGTTTAGACCACAGCGCCACCTGCATCCCTTTTCACAAAGAATGACTGCAGTCACGGACTATGAGTTATGAGAACAGGATACGGTGAATACCTCAGTTGGTTAGAACACGGTGCTTACAATGCCAAGGTTGGAGGTTTGATCCCCATAAGGAAAAGCTACATATTTGTGCATTGCAGAGGGTTGGACTAGATGATCCTCAGGGTCCCTTCCAACTCTATGATTCTATGACATATCTATGAGATAGCCCAAGTTATGTGAGCTGAATTCATGTTCCCATAAAGCTCCCTATCTAACCCCACATCAAAATAAATGAATGAGAAAAATAGTGAGTTTGGGCAAACACATTCTACACTACAAATTTATAGCAGCCTTAGACCACTTTCCTGTCATGGCTTTTCCCATATAATCCTCAAGACTGTAATTTGGTAAAATGCTGAAAAGCCTCTTGTTTGAAATCTCTAGCCTACCTTCACAGAACTATGGTTCTCAAGTTTCTCTGGAAAGAGGGAATGGGCAGTGAAATCAGTTTAATACCATGGTGCAAATTAGGAAGTGCTGCAACCTTTGCCTGATTAATCAATGAGATTATGAGATTATAAATCATTCTGGTCAATGAAGAAGGCAGCAGATTCTGATTATTCTGATTTTTTAAAGAACTATTTTAATGCACCAGAACATATCTGCCTTTTACCAGGCTAGTCTGTTTTCCTATCTAAACTGGTGGTAGTGGCTCTCAGGAGGTAGATCTAGACACAGGATAGTTATAAAAAAAGAAAAAAAGATCTCTATGGAAAATTGCATTTTAAAATTTTCTGCTGTCTGGCGCCATCTTGTGTTGCATGTTTATAGCGCATTCAAATCACTATTTCTTTACTAAATGTAGCTGAGTCCCAGGATTTCAGGCAGAGAAGGGTCTTCCAACTCTACAGTTCTATGATTCTAAGTATTTGGCTTGAATCCCCAAGAAAGCAATCCTGTCCAGCGTTAAAGGCAGCATAAGACATGCCAGAGACTAGGTGATAACCTAGTTTCTGCCATGTTTGGCTTACCTGGGTTTAGCAGTTACACTATATAAGGAAGGAAACAAAAGCCTGGAATGGGCACGCCTTCCCCTGCCTTCCATTACATTGCCTTCACGTTCCCTTTCATATGCAAATTTATGCAACTTTAGTTCAATTAGGTTACTAAAACTAATATAAGCAAACATAAATATTTGGGCGCCACCCCATAGGTTATTTGCCACTGGGAGTCCAGTAATTGTCAGACAATGATCTTTTATCATTACAGGATGAAACAGGGACATGATTAGAACTCTGTTCATGTGTGTGTTTTGGGTGCGCATGTGTAGAGAATACTATGGAAAAGCAAGTATGAATCTCTTCTTATTTACTTACCTTGAATGCCATAAATTTGTGATATGGTTTAGGAGCCCAGGCGTAGACTTCAACTGAGTTTTTCACAGCGATCACAAGAAATTTGATCCTCTCATATTTCACTGAAAAGTAATAGTTTTTTTTTTTTTTAATGAGCTAGGCACAGAAATTGGGAAAGGTTCTCTAAATCATTCTTTGCACAGCGAAAGTGCGAAGAACAAGTTTTAAAAAACTCAGTTTTCCAACAACAGCAACCACTATTCAAATGATACAAGCTAAATAATAACTAATCAAGACAACGTGTTCTAAGGGGGAGGGATAGTGACAACAAACCCAGAGCCCAGACATTTAAGCAAGTAGACCTGTATAAGAAGTCCGTATATCAGACTGAACATAATGAATTTGGCTTACAATAATCTTACATGGCTTGAATGTTTGCATAGTTATCTATCCTGATATTTCAACCCCGAGACCAATCACAGTCTTCGATTTATCCATACACTCAGGTTCACATTAGAGATGAGACAACAGTCATAAACCCTCTACCAAAATTGTTATGTAACCATTTAGTATATAATTTTATTAAGTTTTCTGTTGTACAATTTAAAACAACTCATTTTACATTCTTAAGATATCAATGACTTCCCTTCTTCTCTTTCCATGGGTCATTTTACATATCATAAATATCTGTATATTTTACAGAAACAAAACCATTCAGTATTCCATTATTGCATCCATCAAAACTTGTTTACACTGTTTAATTTATCTTAATGCTGCCAGCGTTTTCAGCTGTGCACAATTATTTCCCATAAACTTTTTCCAATCTTCTTTAAACGCATGTTCTGCTTGTTCTCTTATTCTATATGTTAAATCTGTGAGTTGTGCATATTCTGTCAACTTAAGTTGCCATTCTTCTTTAGTTGGAACCTTGCTCGTTTTCCATTTTTGGGCTAACAAAACACGGGTCATGGTAATGGCATACATAAACAACCTTTTTAGACACCTGGGAATTTTAGTCTCAATTATCCCAACAGAAAGGACTCTGGATTTTTTGGGGAAAGTAATAGTAGTAGTAGTAGTAGTAGTAGTAGTAGTAGTAATAATAATAATAATTTTTTATTATTTATACCCTGCCCATCTGGCTGGGTTTCCCAAGCCACTCTTGGTGGTTTCCAACTGAATATTAAAAACCATACAGTGTCATACATTAAAAACTTCACTAAACAGGGCCGCCTTCAGTTGTCTTTTAAAACTAAAATAGTTGTTTATTGCCTTGACATCTGTGGGAAGAGCGTTCCACAGGGTAGGCACCACTACCGAAAAGGCCCTCTGCCTGGTTCCCTGTAACCTCACTTCTCACAGTGAGGGAACTGGCAGAAGGCCCTTGGTGCTGGATCTCAGTGTCCGGGCTGGATGATGGGGGTGGAGACGCTCCTTCAGGTATACTGGGCTGAGGCCGTTTAGGGCTTTAAAGATCAGCACCAACACTTTGATTTGTCCTTGGAAACGTACTGGGAGCCAATGAAGATCTTTCAGGGCTGGTGTTATATGGTCTCGGCAGCCACTCCCACTCACCAGTCTAGCTGCTGCATTCTGGATTAATTGCAGTTTCCGAGTCACCTTCAAAGGTAGCCCCACGTACAGCGCATTGCAGTAGTCCAAGCGGGAGATAAATAGAGCATGCACCACTCTGGCAAGACAGTCTGCAGGCAGGTAGGGTCTCAGCCTACGTACCAGATGGAGCTGGTGAACAGCTGCCCTGGACACAGAATTGACCTGCACCTCCATGGACAGCTGTGAATCCAAAATGACTCCCAGGCTGCGCACATGGTCCTTCAGGGGCACAGTTACCCCATTCAGGATCAGGGAGTCCTCCACACCAGCCTGTCCCCCAAGAACAGTACTTCTGTCTTGTCAGGATTCAACCTCAATCCGTTAGCTGCCATCCATCCTCCAACTGCCTCCAGACACTAACACAGGACCTTCCCCGCCTTCACTGGTTCTGATTTGAAAGAGAGGTAGAGCTGGGTATCATCCGCATATTGATGAACACCCAGCCCAAACCCCCTGATGATCTCTCCCAGCGGCTTCATATAGATATTAAAAAGCATGGGGGAGAGGACAGAACCCAACACTCACCCCCCCACACTTTCTGGACACTGGCCCAGGAGAAAGGAGCGGAACCACTGTATAACAGTGCCCCCAGCTTCCAGCCCCTCAAGATGGTCCGGAAGGATGTTATGGTCAATGGTATCAAAAGCCGCTGAGAGATCCAGCAGAACTAGGAAACAGCTCTCACCTTTGTCCCTAGCCTGCCGGAGATCATCAACCCAGTGCAACCAAGGCAGTTTCAGTCCCATGGTGAGGCCTGGAAGGGATCCAAATGGTCCGCATCCTCCAGGCATGCCTGGAGTTGTTCAGCCACCACTCGCTCAATCACCTTTCCCAAGAATGGAAGATTTGAGACAGGGCGATAGTTGGCCATATTGGCTGGGTCTAAAAATTTTTTTTAGAAGCGGTTTAATGACCTCCTCTTTCAGTGGGCCTGGGAAGGCTCCGTCACAGAGGTAAGCATTCACCACCCCACATTGCCCAGTCCTTCCCGGCTTGCTTTTATCAACTAGGATGGACAAGGATCAAGAAGACAGGTGGTTGGTTTCACTTGTCCAAGCAGCCTGTCCACATCCTCGGAGGTAACAGACTGAAATTGATCCCATATAACATGACTTGACAGGACTCTAGCACTCTCCCGCCCTGGCCCTGCTCCCATGGTGAAGTCTACCTCCTACCGAATCTGAGCGACTTTATCTGCAAAAAACTTTGCAAAAGCATTGCGGGAGATCTTGGGGTCCCTACCAGGCCCCGATGACGAAGGTGGTTCTGATAGATTGTGAACCACCTGAAAGAGTCTTCTGCTGCTGTTTTCTGCAGATGCAATAGAGGCAGCAAAGAAGGTCCTCTTCGCCATTGCCATTGCCACTTGGTAGGCTCGACCTTGAGCTCTACCCCATGTCCTGTCAGCTTCAGAATGAGTTATCCGCCACTGGCGCTCTAGCCATTTCAGCGATTGTTTCATTGCCCTCAGATCCATGGAAAACCACAGGGCTGTCCGGGCTCCATGCAATCGGAGAGGGCGCTTCGGAGCCAAACAGTCAATAGGCCTTGTTAACTCCGTATTTCAACGGGTCACCAGGGAATCAGCTGAAAGGCCATCAACATCCCCTACCACTCTCTGGAAACCATTTGGATCCATTAAGTGGCGGGGGTGGACCATCCGAATTGGTCCCACCTCCCTGCAGAGGGGAAGGGTCGCGGAGAAGTCCAGTTGCACCAAGAAGTGATCTGACCAGGGCATTTCTTTTGTTTCGCTTTTAGTTAGTGTCAGATCACCAACATCCATAGAGGTGAACACCAAGTCCAAG
Organism: Podarcis tiliguerta; assembly: GCF_965153285.1. Lineage (NCBI taxonomy): Eukaryota > Metazoa > Chordata > Lepidosauria > Squamata > Lacertidae > Podarcis > Podarcis tiliguerta. Next base: position 40,942,903 of record NC_139553.1, on the reverse strand, counting down.
GCATGTCCGCGGCTATGAGTTGGGCCAGACTTGTTCAGGGACAGCCCCATGGAGGCCATGCTTTCAACGAAGTCCCGAGCAGCCCCTTGTAAGGTGGTTTTGGCATGGATGTTAAAATCCCCTAGGACAACCAAACTAGGTGTCTCCAGGAGCACATCCGCCATGACCTGAAGCAGCTCGGGCAGGGAATCCTTAGTGCAGCGGGGAGGTCGGTACACCAATAGGAATCCTGTACTGCCCCTATTGCCCAACTTCCAGAACATGCACTCAGAGAACTGGGTCTTCCCAATAGGACGCCTGGTGCAAACTAATGACTTCCTAAAAATCACTGCAACCCCCCCTCCCCGCCCACATGACCTGGGTTGTTGTGCGTAAGAGAAACCTGGTGGACATGCAGTGGCAAGGGCAGGCCCATCTGCTACATCCAACCAAGTCTCTGTTACACATGCCAGGTCAAGTCCTCCATCCATGATCAAGTCATGGATGGCAGTGGTCTTATGAATCATTGGCCTGGCATTGCACAGTGGCACCTTCAGGTCATGTGGGTTTCCCTTGCTGATTCCAGTATCCGTCTGGTCAGGACCAGACCCGGAGGCAGGGATAGTCCTCAAACAACGACTAAACCTGCCTCCTCTGTAATGACATGGTCTGGTCTTAGAGTAACTCCTCCTCCTGCCCGTGATCACTGAGATCGGGTACCCAGTGTTTCTGCCCCTGTGGAACCCGCCCCAGCCATTCTGTTGGCTGAGGCCCACTCCCAGGCAGCCCTGACCTTTTCCCCTTAAAAAGCAAAATTCAAACTATACAATAGTCTAACAAAATAGTAAAAGTAAAAACAAAGCCAAAAACAATTATACTAAAATAAAACTCACCCCCACCCGAACTCAACATTTATAAAACAAAAATAAAATAAAAATATATAAATAAAAACCGCCGTACTTTTAAACATCCCCTCCCCAATTCCTTATAGATCATTTCCCAATGCACTTTTACCCTTTTACAAGTCCACCACATATGAAAGAACATTTCCTCTGTATGTAACTATTTACAATCAAAACTGGTAAGAAGTGATAATGCAAAATCTTGATGGGATATTGCTCCTAGTTGACAGTGTCTGTAGTGTATGTTGTTCCACACGCAAATAACCTATTTCAGCATGTGGATCTGAATAAAAGGCCTTAGAAATCTTGCTCATGTAGACAATAGCTATATTATCTCAGTGGTGTCAACCTCTGAATCTGGTGTGTTCAAATAAGCCCTCAAAGAAGGGGTGAGGAATCTCCATCCTGCAGGCCCATTTTGCCGGAAGGAGGTGTACAAGACACCACCCAACCACTCCAGATTTTCACAGGGTTTACTCCTTAGCTTTTTCTCTTCCTGAATTAACAGGAACTAAAACATTATTTTAAAGATCTTGAAGTGAAACAGAAAGCATCAGAGTTAACAACAACAACAACAACAGAAATCTTGTGCTAAAATTGGCTATTAGCAGCCCACAAAGGGAAAACTCACCAACTTTGTAGTGTACGCAGCCTTCCAGGTCACCCACAGACACCCAGCCTTGTCGCTTTTCCACATCCGGATCATTCCGCAAAATCTTATTCCTCAGCCAGGATAGATAGTAGACACGTAGCTTGTTCTTTTTGCCTGCCAATTTATTGGAGCAGAAATAGAAAAGGAATTTTGTTTAAAAACTTAACATCTCTACATGTCTGTGGAGTGGTAGGCTGTATCACACCACAAACTTGGCTGGAAGTAGTTTTGTGGTTGGTAATATCTTAAAATAAGAGGAAAGATGCGTAACATCAAGCCAGTATAGTGGTACCTCGGGTTAAGAACTTAATTCGTTCCGGAGGTCCATTCTTAACCTGAAACTGTTCTTAACCTGAAGCACCACTTTAGGTAATGGGGCCTCCTGCTGCTGCCGCGCTGTCTCTGCACGATTTCTGTTCTCATCCTGAAGCAAAGTTCTTAACCCGAGGTACTATTTCTGGGTTAGTGGAGTCTGTAACCTGAAGCGTATGTAACCCAAGGTACCACTGTATTGCCTATTCTGGCTGCGTAAACACCATTCCATTAGGACACATTTAAAACACATAGCTTCCTTTCCCCAAAAATCCTGGGAACTGTGGTTTGCCCCTCACAGAGTTGCAATTCCCAAATTACGGTCCCCAGGGTTTTTGGGGGCAGGGGGAGCGGAAGCCGAGTGCTTTAAATCTGTGGTGTGCATACCAAACCTCTGTCTTGCAGCTGTTTCCGCAAAGACTCGGGTAGAGGTCTTTCTGATATCTACTTGACTAATATCATTTTTAGCAGAGATGTCAGGGAGCGAAGCCAGGGTTTTTCTGTGTGCAAAGCTCACGCTCAATGACGGATCTATGTTCTCGGATCATCGCAGTCAGACAGAAAAGCAATAGCACCACCTTGTGGTGAGAGAACATATGTAAAAAAATAAACGAATACTTGTGTATCTGTGCCCTCAGACGTGTTCCTAGTTCAGTTAAGCTTTCGTTGTGTGAGCCGAGCCTTCTGAAAGGCACCACTCCTTAGTATCACTAGCACAACTGCAGCTCAGGGTGACGTTCCAAACAATCTGTTTTGCACCCCAGATCTGTTTGTTGGATCTCCTTTGTTTACTTTGTAGTAGCTCCTTCACTCCACACCCTGTAAGGCGAGGGGTGGTGAACCTTCAGCCTGGATTTGTATTCATGTGCAGCCTAGTGCTGTGGTGGAGATTAAAATTGCCCCATCTCAGCACTGGGCAGGGTGGAGTGGTTTAAACTGTAATGTGTGGTGCATCTATGTGTCTGTGTGCATGTGTGTGGGTGGTGCTGTGGGTTAAACCACAGAGCCTAGGGCTTGCCGATCAGAAGGTCGGCAGTTTGAATCCCTGCAATGGGGTGAGCTCCCGTTGGTCAGTCCCTGCTCCTGCCCACCTAGCAATTCGAAAGCACGTCAAGTGCAAGTAGATAAATAGGTACCACTCCAGCGGGAAGGTAAATGGTGTTTCCGTGTGCTGCTCTGGCTCGCCAGAAGTGGCTTAGTCATGCTGGCCACATGACCCGGAAGCTGTACACCGGCTCCCTCGGCTAATAAAGCGAGATGAGCGCCGCAACCCCAGAGTCAGTCACGACTGGACCTAATGGTCAGGGGTCCCTTTACCTTTTATACTATATTGGCCTATATCATGTGTGGGCAGGGCAGAGAGAGGGTGTGTTGCTATGTATTTATTTATTTCCAAGGTGATGTAAACGGTTGCTGTGTGGTCTGCCTGTGTGCTGAGTGCGTCTGCTGCACATGTGGGGTTGTGTGTGTGTGCATGCATGCATACATGAGAGTATGCTTTGTAGCCCTCATTTGGCAAGCATTGAGCATGGGCCCTCATGTGTGTGTGTGTGTGTGTGTGTGTATGTGTGTGGAAAGCCCCATTACTTCATCTTTCAACAAGTCTTATTTACTCTGTTTCGATTTTGTTGGTTCAAAACATGTCTTAAAGGTTGAGGGCATTCTGTTTTAGTTAGTCATCCCCCCCCTTTTTTTTTGGTTGTAAGCCATAATCTTTGTGCATCAGCATTGTTCAGAACAACAAAAAATATGGCCACTCCTGTAGCTATAGGAGATAACTTTGCACGGGAGAGTTATGGGTCTTATCATGAAAAAACACCTGGATGGGGTTAATACCTGTCTTTCCATGCTTTTGACAAAGAGCAGTTCGTAATGTGGAAGTCTGAACACTCTAACTAACAGCTTGTTCCCATAAAAGTTAGTACTGTATATAATTTGCAAACTTTAGTGGAGAGTCTAGGGCTAGATCGAAACCCACCTTTTAAACGTTATTAGAACAATATTAAAAATATCATTCTAAAATGTCAAGGCATTTGGTTTCTTCCTTCGCTTCGTTTCCCACAAAGTTTACCAGGTATTTTTTGGGATAGAGATAGGTCTGCAGCGCCCTCTGGTGCCACATTTAAACAGCACATCACTAATGTTTGAAAAGAACTTCCTATGGCAATACGGTTATCAGAACCATATTTGAAATTCATTTTTAGCATCAAAAACCACAAGTGCACATCCACCCTAGGCCACACCTACCACCATCATAATCATTACTATTAATGTTAAAAATGTATATCATGCTTCCCAGTGCCCAGGTGTCAAAGCAGCTTGCACAGGTACAAGATGCAAATTTTAAAACATAAATTAACTTTCAGAAATTTAAAGCCTCAGAAATGTAAAACCTCAGAAATGCAAACAAACAAAAAGATTCTAAAGCATTGGAGAAGTACTCATGATGCAAAGCCCTCCTGAAATAAAACAGTTTTAACCAGGCGTCCAAAAGTCAGCAGCGATGGTGCCTGTCTGACTTCTAGTGGCAAGGAGTTCCACAACAGTAAGACTCATAAGACTGAAGGCATCTCTTCTTGTTGGTGAGAGTTGTGCTAACAGGACTCAGATGATACCAGTGATCGAATAGGGATGGCCAGGGTAAGGTGGCTGTGACCCATAATTTCAGTACACTGATATCAGACATATACATGCCTAGCCTGTGCTCTGGGAGGAATAATTTAATGGTTGCTGCCATCAGCTTCCAGGGCAGGGATGGAAGCCACATTAGAGAAACAAACACAGAGAGATTGATGCTGTTAGACTCAGAAGCCAGCTTTAAACTAGTTTTAAGTATCTGGTGTACTCTATAAATCTTGCAAACCACTTTGCATACTAAGCAGGCAATGAAACACCCTGAATCACATCTGCCCTAGATACAAGGATTGTAAGCGTCAGGAGGAGCCGGCGAGTTTTTACAACTCAATTTGCAGTCTAATCTTCTTTGTAATTGCTTCTGGTCCTACTGTAGGTCAGATGGTTCTAGGCACCAAACAAACCTGAGATGGTAATTAGCACGTTGAGTCCTTCGAGCACATCCATCTGTTGGAACCGCCTCCTGGTTATCAATGAGTAGACTCTTCCTTGCCCGCTTCTGTCTAGAAGCCACAATCCATTCTCAGTCCCCACAAGCAAATTCACCCCTGTTAAAATATGGAAGAACACCAAAATTAGCGCGAGTAATCCTGACAATATAAACCATCTAAAGGCAATTTGGACCACTTCTTCACTGGAGAGTGAATGGATGGAACAGCACTTTGGTTACTATACTGGTATTCAACAGCTCTTACTAAAGACAGGTGGGACCTGCAACGTAGCCTGGGAACACATCACTGCCTTTAAGCACAGCTAGGCTGTTGGTTTTCTCAGTTCCTGTGGAAGCTGGTTTTGGTGGGGAAGTCCATCACAACACAGCATTTAATACTCATCAGAGAATCATTGGAAGGGGTCCCTGAGGATCATCTAGTCCAACCCCCTGCAATGCAGGGATAATAATAATAATAATAATAATAATAATGTTATTATTTATACGCTGCCCATCTGGCTGGGCTTCCCCAGCCACTCTGGGCAGCTTCCAACAAAATATTAAAATACAGTAATGCATCAAACATTAAAAGGTAAAGGTACCCCTGCCCGTTTGGGCCAGTCTTGACAGACTCTAGGGTTGTGCGCCCATCTCACTCAAAGAGGCCGGGGGCCAGCGCTGTCCGAAGACACTTCCGGGTCACGTGGCCAGTGTGACAAAGCTGCTCTGGTGAGCCAGAGCCGCACACGGAAACGCTGTTTACCTTCCCGCTAGTAAGCGGTCCCTATTTATCTACTTGCACCCGGGGGTGCTTTCGAACTGCTAGGTTGGCAGGCGCTGGGACCGAACAACGGGAGCGCACCCCGCCGTGGGGATTCAAACCGCCAACCTTTCGATCGGCAAGCCCTAGGCGCTGAGGCTTTTACCCACAGCGCCACCTGCGTCCCAATCATCAAACATTAAAAGCTTCCCTAAACAACTAAATCTCAACTAAGATCTCAACTAAAGCATCCAAGACAGATGGCCATCCAACCTCTGCTTGAAACCCTCCAAGGAAGGAGTGTCCACAACCTTCCAAGGGAGTCCGTTCCACTGCTGAACAGCTCTTACTTCCTGATGTCTAGTCAGAATCTCCCTTCTTGTAACTTGAAATGGCAGGACAGATATGATGCAGCTAATGTTGTGTGCATGCCGCTTCCCAAACCAGCAGTGAGAGTGCACTGGATGCAGATTCAATGGGAGTGTGTGCACAGCCTTAATGTTGCAGTGTGCGGCCTGTTCCTGTTCAGGGTGCCAGCCAGCCAGCCAGCCGGCTGGCCAGCTGTGACCTTTCCCAGAATGCTCCATTCTCTTCCCCCCTTCTTGCCATCTCAACAGAGAGCATTCCATGGTCACTGAGTATGCTCAGTCCTCATTAGACTGTTTGGGGGCTGTTCCACTCCGCCCCCAAATGATTTTGACTGGGTTTCGATAACAACAAGAAAAGCAGTGTTAACAAAAACTGAACTGAGCTAGCGGAGGCTATGGGTCTCACAATGCACATATTGTGAGTCAAACTACTCTTTGTCCATTTGAGTCATTTAGTAAATCTCTCATTTGTCCACCAGGAAGAGGGCACTTTTAAAATATAACCCGTGCACAGATTGACGACTCGAGTTGTTGGAAGTTCTAGTAAATTCTGATTCTTATTGACATATGCCAGAAAAGGCATCCAAATCACATCAGATTAGTGATTTTTCTGCCACCCCTCCAATTACTGTTTGCTATTTTTCTGCCATCCCTCTAATCATACCATTGTGGCATGTCAGCCTTTCAAAGAAGGCCAAGACTTGGGTATTATCTAGCTACCCTTTGGCCATAAATCCTGTTTTCCGGTGACTTGCCAACTCAGTATGTGCTGCCACAAACAATAGTGCTACCCTACTGATTCTCTGAGAACTCTACAGAGGTTGAAACCTTGATCCCCCTCCTAAAGTATTTAGAACCTTGGGGTTCCCCTGAGCCTGCTGGTGCCTCACTGTTGGGCATGGGCATTCTGGTTTTGGCTATATTGGTATATTCAGCAAAAGTTTCATTCAGAGGTAGCATGCCAGGGAATAACCCCTGCTGTGGGGCAGATGTGGGGTGGAGCAATCTGCCCTCAGGTCCTGCTTTGTGGGCATCTGGTCGGCTACTACTAGAATCAGGGTCCTGGACTAGATTGTTTGCTGTTCTGATCCTGCAGGGGTCTATGTTTGTTTTTTGTTTATATTTATTTAATTTGGGTTGGGGCTTTTTTTTTGGGGGGGGGGGAGGTTATTTTCATTTCTCTAAAAGGGTGGCACTGTGGGTTAAACCACAGAGCCTAGGACTTGCCAATCAGAACGCCGGTGGTTCGAATCCCCACAACGGGGTGAGCTCCCGTTGCTCGGTCCCAGCTCCTGCCAACCTAGCAGTTCGAAAGCATGTCAAAGTGCAAGTAGATAAATAGGTACCGCTCCGGCAGGAAGGTAAACAGTGTTTCTGTGCACTGCTCTGGTTCGCCAGAAGCGGCTTAGTCATGCTGGCCACATGACCCGGAAGCTGTACACCGGCTCCCTCCACCAGTAAAGCGAGATGAGCGCCACAACCCCAGAATTGGTCACGACTGGACCTAGTGGTCAGGGGTCCCTTTACCTTTTACCTAACGAAGACGTGGGTGGCGATGTGGTCTAAACCACTGAGCCTCTTGGGCTTGCCGATCAGAAGGTTGGCGGTTCGAATCCCCACTACGGGGTGAGCTCCTGGTGCTCGGTCCCTGCTCCTGCCAACCTAGCAGTTCGAAAGCACGTCAAAGTGCAAGTAGATAAATAGGTACCGCTCCGGCGGGAAGGTAAACGGCGTTTCCGTGCACTGCTCTGGTTCGCCAGAAGCGGCTTAGTCATGCTGGCCGCATGACCCGGAAGCAGCAAGCTGGCTCCCTCGGCCAGTAAAGCGAGATGAGCGCCGCAACCCCAGAATTGTTCACGACTGGACCTAGTGGTCAGGGGTCCCTTTACCTTTACTAAAAGCATTTAATAGGGACCAGTTTACCTATGAGACTGCCTTACTCCACATGCGCCCACATGACTGATCAGCGGAATTGGCATTGCAGGTGCCAAATAACACTGTTTCTGCATTTGTAAGAACTCATTGAGTGTGGCATCACTTGCACTTTGGAACTTCCTGCCTATTGAGACCAAGCTGGTGCCTTCACTGTACTCTTTTTGGCGCCTGCTAAAAATATATATTCATGTTTAGATAAGCCTACCCAAATTCTTAGAAACGCTGGTGTGAATTTTAATCTGTTTTAGTATTTTAACTTCTTGCATGTTTTAATGCATTGCCATTTTTCCTGATTTTATAGTTTTATCTTTGAGGGTGTTCTTTTTTTCTTTTTTTTTACAATCAAGCAATGTGTAAATTTTGTTAAACAAACAAACAAACAACTTAATATCTAAACATCTCCAAATGGCATGTAAAAAATGATATGAAACAATCAAAGTGTCATAAAAGCTGCAAAACGGCACTATGAAAACAGATTTTAAAAAGTAAAAAGATGATTTCGGAAATAGCAGGGTTCAATTTCATGGGTCAGGAATAGTCTAGGCAGAAAGAGATGCCTTCACAAGATGTCCGAAGCAACTGATGGACGATGCTTCATGAATGACATTCCACAGAGCAGAGACAACGACATAAAATTCCAATTTTTGGGTCACCGTGCAGTGATAATCCATAGAGTGATGGCCTAAGTCAAGACCCTGGGAGAACAACCAATATGTGTCATTTAAGGCCCACATCTGTCATCCCAACCCATGGACCTAGCATTAAGTACCACTGACTTCAATAGGACTTACTTCTGAGTAGGCATGGTTAGGATTGCTCTGCCAGTTAGCTTTTGTGGGGAGAGAAGGGCCCATTGCAAGGTAACAATTTTTGAGTTCCCATAGATTTGCCATGAAATGTCACTTGGAGTGGGGTACCCACTCTCGAGAAACATCCTAAGAAGTTAAACAAGACTTGCAAAATTTCTCTGGGTGAGACCCTCAAGTATCTGTCTATAGTTAAATTGTTTTCAAGCCAGTGGAAGTGCTGAGGGGACTGCAGATTCGGGCTGACACCCAACGGGCGAGGCTTCCATTTGGTTGCCATGTTTGATAAGGTTTCTTATCGAAGTGTTCCTGGCGGAAATAATGAGATGGCATAAGGTATTACGCAGCACAAAAAAAAGAGAGAAAAAGCAGCGGAATGCTAGCAATGGGCTGGTAAGAACATAGCGCTCTCCACCTCAGCACACATATCATTACCAGCTCTGCTATGGTGCTCTGTTCTTAATTTAAAATCTTGGCCTCCTCCAAACATACATCACATGAAACCCAGAGAGCTGTAAACTGTAAATCTACATTTCCTGGGATAATTTCTTCCGGCATTTCATTCATTTATTTTGTTTCTCATTTAAGGCTCGAATCAAGGCAGGAGGTGTGGGTAAAATATTGTATCAGCTCCATGGAGCTTGTCAGCGTGCTGTCTGGTGTCAGGAAGATGGAAAATTAAAGCTGATGGGGAGCAAAGGCATCAATAATGAGGATGGATCTTTAAGTGACAGGCGGTGCAGTCCATCCAGCATTTCGGTATATCACACTCAGATGTAGGAAACTGGGCTTCATGTCAAGGCCAGCTCAGAGGCAGAGAATTGCGCTGAGGATCGTAGTACATTCTAAGACCAATGGTAGCTGAGATGCACTGGTGGACGCCACAAGGCTGCGATCCTGCAAACCTTCCAACACCCCTTCCAGGATTTCTGTTGCAGAGTGTTCTCCACTTTAGAAAGTATCTGGGCTCAAGTTACGCCCAGGACAGAAAATGTACTGGTATCACAAGACCTCCCATCTCTGGGCATGACTTGAGAGGCAGAAAGAAGCAAAAAACTGACACATGCTCTAGACCAGGTCCCTACTGATGCTCCAGAAATGGGTAAGACTGGGTTACAAAAACTCAGTTGCTACCTAGCCGTTGCTCAAGCAATATCTCCTTTTGGACAGTTTCTCTGATGCTTTAGTGCACTTTGCATTGAACCTGATCTTGCCTTGCTAGTAAGTGCTCCAGCTGTATTCAAGGACACCCCAACAATCAGGCTGAGCAGGAACGGGGCAATTTACTGAATGGGAACAGAAACAGGACCGCCTCTCTCCCATATAAACCGTTCTGGACTCTGGACTCTGTGTTCACCCTGTGTGCCTCTTCCATGAGAGGTCCAGAAGGTGGCAACATGAGAACGGGCCTTTTCTGTGGTGGCTCCCTGTTTGTGGGATGCCCTCCCCAGGGAGGCTTGCCAGGCACCTTCATTATATATATTTTAGGTGCCAGGCGAAAATGTTCCTTTTTAACCAGGCCTTGGGTTGATGAATATTTTAAATGTGTCTGTGGGAAGGGGGAGTTTATGGCTTTGCTGTTGTGTTTTAATTATTTACTTGTTTTTATCTGGTACTTTACTCTGTGAACCACCCTGTGGCCCTTTGATGAAGACCAGTATATATATCTAACAAATAATAATAGCAACATAGGAAGCTGCCTTGCAATGAGTTAGGCTATTGGTCCATCTTGCTGCATATTGGCTACACTGACTGGCAGCAGCTCTCCAGGCTTTCAGGTGAAGGTCTTTCCCACTCCTACCTGGAGATTGAACCTAGGATCATGCAAAGGAAGTGCTCTTCCAGGGTGCTATGGCCCTTCCCCCTATATTTTTAAAGATCTGAACAAGCCTCCAAGCACCTCGGAATCGCAAGCCATCTATTCCTGCTTCAGATAAACTTTCTTACCCCACAATGCGGAACACAAGATCTCAGAGTTGAACTTCTTTTTGTATTTGCGGATTTCTGGGCTGTCACTCTGTGGGCGGATATTGGTGGGGTTCACGTTGACAACGGAGCCTTTCCTTGCATTTTGTCTGCTGGTGGGCTCTGGTTTCACATTGGATGCTAGGGAAGAGAAGAAGAGGCTTTTTATAAAACAATTGTTATGTTTTCTTGCACAACGCATGGCTTGTGAAGCAACTGTGCCCCACACTCTAAGTGTGCCCCTCATGAAAGCAGGATTTCTAAATCTCTTTTTGAATGACATCTAATATGTCACATCCACAATATACATTTAAAGCACATTGCTCCCTCCAGGGAGCCATGGCTTGTTATTGATGCTTTGAGAGAGAGCATTTGCTTTAAATTTATGGTGTGGATGTGACCTAAGGGCCTGACCACAAGTGATGCTATTCATTTGCATTTAATGTGCACATTTTAAAAATACAAAAAGCAACTACTAGAAGGAGCCTGATAATGTTTAGGATCAGAGCAGGTGGGGTACAGGGAGTTTTGTCAGTCTTGACAAAAATCATTCCTTTGAAGCAACTATTTGCATGGTATTCCCTATGCATTGACATCCCATATTGGTACCAGTAAATGTGACAGACCAGTGTATTCCGCCCACAGAACAAAGAATTATCTAAGTAAATAAGGTGCTTGCCTGCTGGGAGAAGGTCACTGGAGTCCGCCTTCTACCAGGCGAATTTGCAGGTCACAGAAAACCACACATAATGGTTTACCATTCGTGGTTCACTTGAATAAACCATGAATGGGAAGCCAAAACCGAAGTTTGGCTTGGAGCAGAGGTGGATTAGAGTAGTGTGACCAGTTCTGCCGCACTGGGCACTGGGCCTAGGGAGTTCTCCAGGGCATTGCAACTATGATGTAGTGAATTGAGCAGAACAGTAGGCAGGAGGTGGAGGAGGCATCAAATATTGGTGATGCATAAATTTGAAAGACCCAAGTCCACCCTTGCTTGGAGTGGAGCAAGCCATGATCCTTGTAAGGCTGATACAGGGATTCGGATGGGTGACTATGTCAATTTCAGTTTCTCCCAGTTTCTCATCTTTCTAATATTAAGTCCAGTTCCCTACATTTCCACATCAGTTTGTGATTTAAAAGACAACATTTCAGTTTAGTCCTGATATACACCTTTTTGTATGCATTTTTGCCTAATGTACATATTTTTCTCAAAGCAATTTCCACCATATGTAACGCATTTTTGTATGTCGTTTTTCACTAATATATGCATTTATATGCACACTTTTGTTGTTCATATGTGTATTTTTGTACACATTGCTTGACTGGAGTCCTGCTTTGTAAAATTTGGAGAAGGGCACATTATGAAGGATGCCTTTGCTTTGGTTCGTGCATTGTTTCAGAAAGTGCAACTTAGGTAAGTTCATCTTTAGATGTGCAACCACACTGAATTTCTCCCTTATCCCTACTCAGGAATTGTGGTTTGTTCCACTAGTGCCAGGGGGAAAGCAAAGTAAGAGTCACCTGATTATGGAAAACCATTGCGCGTCATTTACAAGCGAATTGAGGACTAGCTCCCTGCTATGCAGGTAGTGCTGACCCAGGGCACCAGCACAGGTCAGCCAAAGCTGAACACCTGGATAAGGGGAAAGCCGGGAACAGGCTATCTCCGCCACCTGTATGTCCCCCTGGACTCAGGCACGGGCACAACCCCCTCTCAGGGGTTGACCAAACCATCGAGTCACTGGATTCCTTTAATGGAATACCCTTCACATAGGGATGGCGAGAGCGTTCTCCCATCCCTATCACTTGAACCAGAGCCTATCCACAACCTTACAAGTTGTGACGATTTGCTATGCGGCAGGCGAAACCCAAATGGCAACAGCCAATCAGCCAAGGGGGGGAAATTCCTGCCGTTCCCCTGCCCCAATGACAGATGACAAACGATGGCATAGCAAGGTCAATCGCAAAGCCCTAAAAGTAGAGAGAGGTGGGCGGGTGTTCTGAATGCACGTGCCGAAAGAGGAAGCTCTGGGTCATGTGCATTGGCATATATAGGTCCCTCGGTCCATTTGTACTGCACCCCACTGGCCAGATTAAACCCAGCATTGATGGACCTACCAATTGGGTGTTGTGGCTGACCAATCTTACTCATGCACAACACAGGTGGCCAGTATCCAGGTCTCACCACCACACGTGCCTTCTTTAAGGGAGGACACTATTTCCCTCCTCCCCTCCAAAAGAGGCAAATATGGCATGTTCTGCAATTAAAACAACTGTACTCACGAGAACCACAGTTTGGTCCAGTTGGACTTGAAGGAGGTGACATTTGTAGAAGCCTAGGATCTATGAATGATGTGAATGATGTCGTAGATGAGGAACTATTCTTTGAGGGGGTGTTGTTAGTGCTCGGTGCCTAAAATGGGAAAAAAAAATTAAGATGAAACAAAGGAACTTAATCACAATCAACTGCATTGATGGTGCTACATGTATACTGTACGGTGACCTTTCCCAGCCTTGGACCCCCAGATGCTGTTGGACTACAACTCCCATCATTCTTAAGACAGCAGAACTGGCAGTCAGGGATGATGGGAGTTGTAGTCCAACAAGATCTGGAGGCCCAGGGTTGGGACAGGCTGCTGTCTCTGGGATGAATGGTTCTGCTTCAACACCGTCCTTAAAAAACCCCCAAATGAAATTAAAACCTTGCTTTGAAAGTGTTACCACAACTTAATTACAGTGGTACCTCGGTTTACGAACTTAATCTGTTCCAGAAGTCTGTTCTTAAACTGAAGCTGTGCTTTCCCTAATGAGGTCTCCCACCGCCGGTGCCCTTCCACCATTCGGATTCCGTTCCTAGACTGAGGTAAAGTTCATAGACTTCTGGTTTTGCGGAAGTTCATAACCCAAATAGTTGGTAAACAGGGCTGTTTGTAAACCGAGGTACCACTGCAGAGCTTATGTACATTGCATTCTACTGGGTTGCTGCACTAAGATGCCCTGCGGCCAATGCTACTAGGAAGCCACCTAGGCTGTGAAGAAGAAACTGGGGTAATATGGGAAGGAACAGTAGATCTGACCAGAGCCCTAATTGAGTGAGTAGTAGAGTCTGGCCCACTGCTTTGAAACCCCTTCCAGACATCTAGTAAGACTTGGTACTTATCAGGGCTCTGGAATGGAAGGTTGCAGAAGTTCCAGCTGGGGTAGCTCTGTTGGTAGAGCATGTGGCTTTTAATCTCAAGGTGATGGGTTCAAGTCCCATGTTGGGCAAATAGATTTGTGCATTTAGACTAGATGATCATTGTGGTGCTTTCTAACTCTCCATTTCTGTGATTCTCTGATTCTAGAAGGTGGAAGTGGATCTAACTATTAGAAATCTGGATGATTAGCAGTGGATTGTACTCCAAAGCTTCATTGGAAAGGAAAACAAAAACAAAGGGTAAATAAATCTAGTTCTTTCACATCTAGAAAAAATATACAGCAATAACATGTGTAGGGCAGGTTATTTCTCTTCACCACCACACAGACACACATGATTCACCATTAAATCTCCCTTCCAAAACAGCTTAAAGGAGTAGACTGGAGTAAATGAGCATAAATGCTTTCCTTTAATTTGGAATGTATAACAACCTCGAGTAACTGGCACAGCCTCCCTGCAGATCCATAGCAATGCAGACCAAAACTTCTGGCAAGATGCATTGGAATGCTAATGGCCAATATTCATCACCCCTCAGGATAAAACAGATTTTGCCTTATTACAGGGCTTCAAAATGTACAACATTTTAGACATTGCTGGACATCTAAAACTAACAACAACATCAACAACTCAATAGTCACGTTGTGCGACATGCTCACATAACTTGCGCAGCACGTGCATAATATGCCAGGCAGCGTGCGCAAATGATGTCAGCAAGTCATGCGGAATATACAGTGGTACCTCGCAAGACGAAATTAATCCGTTCTGCAAGTCTCTTCGTCTTGCGGTTTTTTCGGCTTGTGAAGCACGGCTATTAGTGGCTTAGCGGCTATTAACGGCTTAGCGGCTTAGCGGCTTTAAGAAAAAGGAAACAAACTCGCAAGAACTCGCAAGACGTTTCGTCTTGCGAAGCAAGCCCATAGGGAAATTCGTCTTGCGGAACGACTAAAAAAACGGAAAACTCTTTCGTCTAGCGAGTTTTTCGTCTTGCGAGGCATTCGTCTTGCGGGGCACCACTGTACACACAGTGTGATCATGTTGCAAGGTGATGGCATCAGCACATCGCTGGTGCTGGCCCCCTCAATCACAGGGGCAAGCCAGCGGAACTGTCCTGAGATATGAATTTTTGCACACAACTTCTCCTATTACACATTTTTGCAAGGCTAGTAGGTTTGTATGTTAGTTTCATTACCATGTGCATTTTGTGTGTGTATCCTTTTTTGATTGGAGAACTGCATCATATAATTCAGAGAAGTTTGAATCTCAAAAGAAGGACTGCATTTCAGTTTGTTTATTGTCATAATATGTGGCATTTACCTTGTTGGGAATAGGCTGGCTCTGAGGTTCCGGAAAGTGGTTCTGAGCAACTTTCAGCTGGTTTGCTGAACAATTCGAAACCTGGCTCTGTTGCAACAGGTCTGGGAGAAGATAGTTTTGGTTGCCCATGCCCCAGAATCGTTCCTGAGAACTGCAGCTGAGCTTTCCTGCAACATAACCCTGCACACAACGACAACTTTTTAAGAGCTGTTCTGTGACCAGAAGTCAAGCTATTCTCCCCTCCCTTCCTCCCGGCATGCAGCACTGCTCACTTGTGGTAACACTTATGGTAACAAATGCTGGTGAATGTTGGAAGTCCAAATCTCTGTAGTACACCACAGCTAATGAAAATCAGATTATGGCAGGAATGTCAGCGCATCAGGAAAAAATGTAATAAAATAAAATGACACTGGAAATGGGATTCTGATGGATGGGAGCTGCTTAAAGGACACTAGTAATGCTCCATGTTTATACAGTGAAGTTCATCTTCAAAGCACTTCGCAAATGATATCTAATCCATCCTCTCAGGCCCCCATGACACAGAGCCAAAGAAGCATTAGCATTCTAGCAGAAGGGTAATGAGGTGGAGTCTCTTTAAGAAGCCAGCATCAAAACTAGAAGAAGGGTGAATCTCAGAGATTGCTTCACCTTGCAAGAGGGCCTCTTATGGTCTTCTACTAGGGAAGCTCTACCCACCACCCCTTTCTTCCAGATGAAGCCAGAAAGGTGGCTGGGAAGAGGAGGACCTTTTTATTTGGCAGTGGTGCTGAGGCTTGGTAAAGGACCCCTGACCATTTGGCTTACAAACAATAAATAACAATGACATGACAGAACATCACAAATGCAACATGAAGCAGACAACATTAATCTTATGTACAGGATTAGTCTCCATGTGGCTGAGCCTCAGTGCTGGGAGAACGGCTGAGTTTTGCTTCACTTTCAAAGCATCTCTACTTATCCCTACATTCCAAGCAGAGAACTATGTTTAAAAACAAATTCTTAGTCAGTTTTGTAATAAACCGGCTTATAACCGTGACTCATGAAGCTGGTTCCTCCACTGAGAATATATGTGCTAAAGGTGGGGGAGAAAAGACAGGATAGGACCACAACCAGCAACTGGAATGCTGGAAGATGCTGTTTTCAACAAGAAAAAAGGAAAGGAGCAGAAGTGGAAACCAGACCTGAAGTCCTATCCTCTGATCTGAAAACCCAGGTTCTTAGTTCCAGATGGTAGGAATAGGTGGGCTCACTGTTGGGGGTTTTCCTGCATAGAATTTGTTAAAAATACATTTCATTGCCAATGTGTTTAGCACTGCAACATGTGAGCAGATTTGAAGGCTCAGCTCTAGGAAGTATTATCCTGACATAAATTTGGGAGTATTGCAGAGTCTTTTGGTCTCAGGACTGATCGTGCTGATGGCTTCACTCACTGCCGTTTGTTTATTTGAAATACTCAAAATCTTTCCACAACTGCTCAAGATAGCTCACAGCATCTATTTAAGACCATTTCATTCAGCAAAGACAAACCTAAAGCTGAAAACATTTTTTTAAAAAAACTTTAAAAGAACATACAGTTGTACCTTGGATCTCAAATGCCTTGCGACTCGAATGTTTTGGCTCCCAATTGCAGCAACTCCAGAAGTGAGTGTTCTGGTTTGTGAACGTTCTTTGGAAGCCAATGCAGAGCTGGATTTAGGTTTGATGAGGCCCTAAGCTACTGAAGGTAATGAGGCCCTTTATATGTCCAGCTGTCCTTTGTCAACAACAAATTGCCACTGCTTTTGTGTTGAATATATGCTACATGGTAATTTATGGACCTCATAGGTATCTAAAGCCGTTTGCACATAACAAATAGGAGCCTGCACAACACAAAACACTCTTGCTGTATGTAGGTTTTATTTATTTTTTTATCTTCTGTTTTGGAAATTTACATCCAGGGGAGGCAGCCAAATTTTTGAGCAATATTTTATCCCCCCTGCTCTGTGAAGTTATCGTCTTAGAAGCACTTGAGCTTCCCGTTCCTGGTTCCTAGGAAATTGGGGGAAGTCAGCTGCAGGTTCTCCTCTCTGTTCTAAAAAGCAGGTGTCTTCCCCCAAAGGATCCTGGGAATTGTAGTTTGTTAGGGCTTCTGGGATTTGTAGGTCTGGGAGGAGGAGGAGGAGAAAAAGAAGAGTTTGGATTTGATATCCTGCTTTATCACTACCCTAAGGAGTCTCAAAGCGGCTAACATTCTCCTTTCCCTTCCTCCCCCACAACAAACACTCTGTGAGGTGAGTGGGGCTGAGAGACTTCAGAGAAGTGTGACTGGCCCAAGGTCACCCAGCAGCTGCATGTGGAGGAGCGGAGACGCGAACCCGGTTCACCAGATTACGAGTCCACTGCTCTTAAGCACTACACCACACTGGCTCTCTGCAATGCCCAGGATCTTTTGGGGGACGTCATGTGCTTTAAATGCTCACTGGATGCACTTTAAATCAGAGGATCTTAGAATTGTCGAGTTGTGAGGCACCCCAAGGGTCATCTAGTCCAACCCCCTGCAATGCAGGAATCTCAGCTCAAGAACCCATGGTAGATGGCCTTCCAAACTCTGCTGAAAAACCTCCAAGGAAGGAGAGTCTTACCGTCTTCCAAGGGATTTCCTCCCACTGTCAAACAGCTCTTGCTGTCAGAAAATTCTTCCTGGAGTTGGAATCTCCTTTCTGGTCACCTGAAGCCATGGCTTCAGGTCCTGAGGGCCTCTGGAGCAGGAGAAAACAAGCTTCCTCCCTGTGATGCCCTTAACATATTGACAGGGCTCTCATATCCATGTACGGAGGGACAGGGAGCAAAACATCTCTCTCTCCCCTTTCCCCACCCCATGCAGAATGACAAGGGGTCTGTGCATCCAGCAGGTAAGAAGGTGGAGTATGGAGCCCAGCCAGGGGCTGGCAGTGGGCAGGATCCTTGCACTTTCGGGGGTTGGACTAGATGACCCTTGGCATCCCTTCCAACTCGACCATGCTCTGATTTTCTCAAGCAGCTTAAGGAACGGGTGGGGGAGCAAGATGCAGAAGAAGGGGAGGCACAAGCACACCCCCAACAGCCCCTTCTGGCCTTACCCACGGTGACCTCATCCCAGCACTCTTTGACCCCTCTGGTTTTATTTTTCTTCATTCAGCTGCCGGACAACCCAGCAACCTGGTCCCTGTTTGCCCGCTGATATCACAAAGTGCTGCTTTGCAAGCAAGCCTTATAGTGCCCTGCAAGGGGGATGCCTGCCAGATGACAGTGAGAGTTGGTAGAGAAAGATGGATTCTCAAGGTAGGAGGCCTAGAGGAGATGAGTGGCAATATTATTATTGTGAGGTGATGCTATTACAATTCCAAAGGGAATGTCAAGCAGGGAGGGAGGGGGAAGAGAGAGAGTGGAATTCTGGTGGAGACGGAAGATGGAAGGAGGCTTGGAAAGAGAGTTTGAAGGGGGCGGCAGTTGAGAGTCGGTTGAGAGCGGTTCTAGAAGGAGGCACGGGGGGGGGGGGCTGAAGCTGAGCTGGACTTAGAAGCAACAGCACAGCCGCCATCGCTCTGAGGATGTGGCCGTTCAATGCCGGGAGAAGGCGGTCTCTCCCAACTTGGAGGCAAGAGGATTCTCTTAACTCAGGTGAGCTATGGAGCCAGGGCTTGGATTGTACAGAAATAGTACCTCAGGTTAAGAACTTTGCTTCAGGATGAGGACAGAAATTGCGCAGTGGCAGCGGGAGGCCCCATTAGCTAAAGTGGTACCTCAGGTTAAGAACAGTTTCAGGTTAAGAACGGACCTCCCGAACAAATTAAGTTCTTAACCCGAGGTACCACTGCACTGCTAAAACCCAGATGCCTCACCCCCCCTCCAACCTTCACAGAACTGGGCTATGCCAGATTATCGTCTCCCAAAGCAAGTTGTTCCGTGGCTCCAATCTGGTGGAACGCTCTGTCACAAGAGACCAGGGCCCTGCGGGGCTTGACATCTTTCCGCAGGGCCTGCAAGACAGAACTGTTCCACCAGGCCTTTGGTCAGGGTGCAGCCTGACTCCCTCCCTCGGCAATCTTTGCGGAGCTCTGGCCCAATGGTTGCCAGTGGCTTGAATTAATTAATTTTATAATGAATGATTTTAGAGTGTTATTTGTGCTGTACTTTTGTACTGTTTTATTGTTGTTAACCGCCCTGAGCCCGGCTTCGGCTGGAGAGGGCGGGATATAAATAAAATTATTATTATTATTATTGTTTAGTCATTTAGTTGTGTCCGCCCCTTCTCATCAGATGCTTCCTGCTTCCTCCAAAGGACCACACCTCCAGGGATGAGGCTCCAGCGCCTGCTCCCGGGACGAAGAACAATAGATCATCGTGGTGGTTCCCGTCCCCTGATCCTCACCCTCCATCCGTTCCCCGTGCAGGCATGGCTCCTTCCCGGCTGTACTTGGTGCAGAAGCAGCAGCCAAGGTTTCCCCCCATCAAGAACACCTCAAGAGTTTTTCCGGAGCTGGGGGAGACTTTGGCTGCTGCCTCTGTGCCAGGCCGGTCGGGACGGAGCCCAGACGCCCGCACGGAGGAGTTCAGGGTGGGGCAGCTTATAAGATCAGGTAGGATGAAATGCCCCCTTCCCAGGTCCCCACCCTCCTGCCCCAGACTGGGGCTCGCGTGGCTGCGAGCCAGGTGGCTGATGTCTCCCTTTGTTTTGCAGCAAGGAGAAGGTTCAGCCTGGGAGCCGCCACATCCCGGGAAGGACTGGAACCGAGACAACGGCCTCTCGCCTCACAGGTAAGGAGACAGGGGGATTTCATTGCTTTGCCGCTCTATGCTTTGCCGCTCATGATTTGCGGGTTTGGGGGGTGTGGGGAGGGGGCGCGTCAGAATGTCACCCCCCTTCAGGATGGCACCTGGGGCAGCCCGTCCCCGGCCCCCCATCGGGACGCCCCTGGCCACAAACAGGATTCGAGCCAAAGAGCCCTATGCTGACCTGGGACTTCCTGCAATGGCTTCTTGAAGCCCCGTCCCTGGTCGTTTGGTCTGTGACAGACCATTCACACATTCAGGGATTCCTTCTTTCTTGCAGGATATGGCTTCTGCACCGCTGTGGCTGCAGCTGAAGCCCCCTCACCACAAATAAAATAGGTAAGAGGAAGAAGGGAGAATTTGCATGGAGCGGGGAGAACACCCTGCTCCAGACTTCCAGACCAACTCTCTGACTTAAAACCAAGGTGTTCCTACAAGAGCCAGTATCAAAATAACATGGAAGCAGTACAGAAATGAATAAGGCGGAGCTATAGCTGATAAGGAATGCAGTGCTCCAGGTTTGGGCAAAGGAGGACAGACCTGGGCTAAAATGAGTCTTCTTCTCCCACAGGCCACGTCATGTATGCATCTTTGGAAAGACTCTCTGAAGAAAGCAAGTAGTGCTGATAACTCTCTATCTGTTTCTCCTATAGGAAATATTCCACCTGGAAACTTTGGTGAATTTCTGAAAAGATTTTTTGAGTTCATTTTCTTGGAAAATGTACAACTAGACCACGAGTCAAACCAAAACCACATGTCTTGTATGAAGTCGATGTCTATATTAAAAGTGTTCTCTTGTGGCTGACAAAGAGTCCTGTCTTGGTTGTCACTGTGCATTTTGCAAAACTGATTTGTGGGCAGAAGCTTCATGCCAGTATTTGAAATTAGCCAGGCGCATTTTGCACCTGCCTGTTGGCCACTGGTGATTATTTAATGGCCAAAGGCCTCGGCAAAGAAACATGTAATGATAGTGCCAAGGCGAGCCTCTGGGGAGACTTCCCCGAGCTGTCAAAACGAAGGGAGAAGGGGGGAAGACCGCTGGCACAGCTCACCCCCTTATCCTAATGGCTTGGGGTAGACTTGGGAGTCGCGGGCAGGCGGCACGCCAAATGTCGCCCCCCTCTGTGTGTGTGTGTGGCTGCACTTGAAGATGTGCTGCTGCTCATGAGGCAAGGAATGGTCGCCTCAAGGGCGGGACATGGACGGGACGGGCGGGGAGAGCCTGGCTGATCGCCGGGAAGGGGATGCGTCGCAATGAAGCTCAACCCTGCTCGGTTCCACAGGCAGCGTTGAGTTGCATTTTGTCCCCCCACTGTTTATCAGCTCCATCTGGTACACAGGATGAGACCCTCCCTGCCCGTAGTGGTGCCTGCCAAGGTGATGCATGCTCTGGTTATCTCCCACTTGGACTACTGCCATGCGCTCCATGTGGGGCTACCTTTGAAGGTGACCCGGAAACTACAACTAATCCAGAATGCGGCAGCTAGACTGGTGACTGGGAGCATACCGCCGAGACCATATAACACCGGTTTTAAAAGACCTACATTGGCTTCCAGGCTTCTGTCTATACATCAGCGTGCCTGCTCTCTCTGAGCGGCTTAGTCATGCTGGCCATACGACCTGGAAGCTGTACGCCGGCTCCCTCGGCCAATAAAGTGAGATGAGGGCCGGAACCCCAGAGTCGGCCACGATTGGACCTAATGGTCAGGGGGCCCTTTAAAAAAGTAAAGGTACCCCTGCCCGTACGGGCCAGTCTTGACAGACTCTAGGGTTGTGCGCCCATCTCACTCAAGAGGCCAGGGGCCAGCGCTGTCCGGAGACACTTCCGGGTCACGTGGCCAGCGTGACATCGCTGCTCTGGGGAGCCAGAGCCGCACACAGAAACGCCATTTACCTTCCCGCTAGTAAGCGGTCCCTATTTATCTACTTGCACCCGGAGGTGCTTTCGAACTGCTAGGTTGGCAGGCGCTGGGACTGAGCAATGGGAGCGCACCCCGCCGCGGGGATTTGAACCGCCGACCTTTCGATCGGCAAGCCCTAGGCGCTGAGGCTTTTACCCACAGCGCCACCCGCGTCCCCAGGGGGCCCTTTACCTTTACCTTAATAATAATAATATGGCAGGACCCTCTAGGCCTTCCTGCAACTACAATGGCCCCCCCAGGCCTACCTGTGGCAGGCCTTTCTAGGGTAGGCCCCAGTGAGCCTCTCCGTGGCCCCCAAAGTTGGGCAGAACCTGTGTGGGTGCATGAGCACAAATGCGGATCCAATTGCACAGCTGGTAGGTAATTAACCTACTGCCACCTGTGAGGATGTACAATGTGCAAGCTTATTTTAATTAAAAAGCCCTTTTTAAAAAATTAAGATGTGCAATAGTAGCAGGCCTCTTCTTATGTTCTGAACTCCAATGCTCTGCCACATGGATTGTTTATGGCGAGTGCATGCCATGAAATGACTGGCTATGGACCTGGCTGCCAGTAGGTGATCTCTGACCTCTTCCAGTCCTCTGGTCCCATGACAGCTGGAATGCTCCAGATGCCTGTGAAGGCTGCAGTATTTGAATGCCTGACAGTTCTGGGAAGGATGAGGCTCCCATTAAGAACCAAGATGGATGCTGATAGCCTTTGCGCAGCCATTCCCCCTCTAAGCTCTGCTGAAGCAATAACCCACAGAGATGTATTTTATGGCTGGCACCAAAGATAGAAACCAGTCTTCTGTGTGGTTTGCTACAAGAGATAAACAATGGACTGGAGCTAAGCATCTGCGGGTGCCAGCCTGTATGTTTGCAGGCAAACCGTGAATCTTAAGTAGGAACAGCCTGATGTTTCAAAAGCCAAATCGCTAATTGGAAAATGTGGAAATGAGAAGGAGGCCAGGAAGCATTTTGCCTCCTGCTTAGCATTAAGAAACCACAAAAGTAAAACATGAATTGCAATTCTTTCTCTCTTTTGAGTTCTGCAAACCTTCTTACAGATTCAGCTCTTGGAATAGGAGCAGGGAGGAGGAGGAAGAAGAAGAAGAAGAAAGGGAAGAAGGTTTGTATGCCTTCTCCTCTCCTCACCCCCTTGCCATGCTCCCAACTCTGCTTCAATGCACTGGTGCCTTTTGAAGGCTTGGGCAATCTTCACGCACCCCGACCTATCTACATCACAGCCAAATTGGCTTAAAAGCCATTCTCAAAACCCTGGAAATTGTAGACCTGTGATGGGGAAGGAAAGTATCACTAACCAAATTCTCGGCATGCTGACCAAGCTCCAATCCTACAATTCTTTGAGGAGATAATACAATCCCCTTAAATTTACAAAGTAGGTACAAACTCAGCTTTGTGGGGTCCATAACCTATCATCAAATGTTGCAGAGCCACCTTGCTCTCAAACAACGGCCAAACAGAAGAGCAAGCTTAAGAGGAACGCTGGTTTCTTGACAACCACAGAATTTGTTTCAGAAATTGGTCTTCTAGAAGAATTGAGATCTTCTGCAATAAGTGGTTATGACCTAGGTCACATCCACCATGAGTGGGGAACTTTCCCCCCCCCCTCCACAGGCCAAATTTGACAGGTGAGTGAGGCCACACACCTGCCTGTCACCTGATGTCACTAATAATATATGGGAATTGGGTGCTTTGAAGTCCTGGAGTCAGGTTGGCCCTTTAAGACTCTGGATTTCACCACAAGGGTGGTTGAAAAGCCTCAGTCTGCTCCTAGCAGACTGGGACTTCCTGAAACAAGTTGCTCACTTGGACTTATCTGTGGTCCTACAACTTCTGACCCACCTTGCCTTCTTTTTCATGGGACCCAGAATCGGCCAGGGAACAGAACAATGACATTCTGCTGGCTGGGAAATTCCTATTTATATAGGTTTGTGGGCTGAATACTTTCCTAGGTTGTCTTGTAGGGATTGCTTTGAAGGTGACCTGGAAACTACAACTAATCCAGAATGCAGCAGCTAGACTGGTGACTGGGGGCGGCCGCTGAGACCACATGACACCGGTCTTGAAAGACCTACATTGGCTCCCAGTACGTTTCCGAGTACAATTCAAAGTGTTGGTGTTGACCTTTAAAACCCTCAACGGCCTCGGTCCAGTATACCTGAAGGAGCATCCCCACCCCCATCGTTCTGCCCAGACGATGAGGTCCGGCGCTGAGGGCCTTCTGGCTGTTCCCTCACTGTGAGAAGCAAAGCTACAGGGAACCAGGCAGAGGGCCTTCTTGGTAGTGGCGCCTGCCCTGTGGAACGCCCTCCCATCAGATGTCAAAGAGATAAACAACTACCTGACATTTAGAAGACATCTGAAGGGAAGTTTTTAATGTGTGACATTTTGATGTATATTTAATCTTTGTTGGAAGCTGCCCAGAGTGGCTGGGGAGACCCAGCCAGATGGGCGGTGTACAAATAAATTATTATTATTATTATTATTATTATTATTATTATTATTATTAATCTTAACTGGCTGCTGCTCTGTTTTCATTGGAACATCACCTGCCTCTGAGACTCTTAAGCACAGGGTCATGGGTTTGAGTCCCACGTTGGGCAAAAAGATTTCTGCATTGCAGGGGGTTGGACTAGATGACCATTGTGGGCCCTTCCAACTCTACAACTCTATGAATTTTTAAAATACCTTTTCCAATCTGATTACTCCAGTTTTCACAAGTCAGGGATGAGAACACATTTCAGCCTGAGGGATACACTTCCTTCTGAGCATCTTTCTGAGGGCCACGTGCCAGTGGTGTGAGGGGCCAGGGTCAAAAGCGAGTGGAGCAACAGACGTACAGTTCAGAAGGCTAGTTTCTCTACATGCTCACACAAGGTTTAAAGCAGCTCCATTTTAAATTCAGGATGCTTTGCTGTGCCACGGAAGTGTAAATGAAGCATTGATCTAATAGACATTTAATCTGGTTTAATAACCTTTCATAATTCCCTCCCTTAACCTGATTACTCTAATTCTCATAAAATGTAAGGATGAAATATGGCTAGCACGTTTAGCACGTTCATTCCAAAGTATGAGTAATTAGGGGTAGAATCCAAATGTACAGACTAGCATGCAGAAAACTGGAAGTACAGTGGACGCTCAGGTTGCAAACATGATCCATGCTAGAAGCACGTTCGCAACCTGCAGCATCCACAATCCACAGCACCACATCTGCACACACGCAGGTTGTGATTCGGTGCTTCTGCGCATGTGCAAGCGCAGAAACCAGGACGTTACCCGTTCTGGTACTTCCGGGTTTGGTGCAGTGCGCAACCCGAAATCATGCAACCCGAAGTGTCTGTAACCCGAGGTATGACTGTATCAGTTCCTGCTTTCCAGCCAATGAGGACAGCAACTGCAAATTATTATGGGATGCAAGGCTCGCCTGGAACATTAGGGGTCAGTAGAAACTACATGGGAGAATGTGGAACTTCAGAATGGGTCAAATGAAGCCATTAATTTGTCTTGGGTCAGCCACTATCTTTCTGCCTTGGTACTTTCCCAGGGCCAATTTCTATAGCACCCCATCCATGTATGATGCTTGCAAAGGGTAATATTAGCAATATTACCACAGAAGATGACAGGGTCCCCAAGGGCGTGCTCTATGGGGTACTGGCTTCAGGCACTAGATCCGTTGGCAGACCGATTCTGTGTTACAAAGATGTCTGCAAATGTGACATTAAAGCTCGCAACATCAACCCCGCCATGTGGGAATCCCTTGCAGAGACTGCAGTGCCTGGAGACAGAAAAGTTGTGCAGCCCTAGTAGTAACCAGAGGAGGAATGACCATTGCGAGGAGCGAAGGGGGAAGAAACGCCATGGCACATCTGCAGCAGCACAACCAGATGCTTCATTTGCCCCAGCTGCAACAAAACATATCTCTCCTGTATCAGTGTCTACGGCTACTGTGCTGGCGGTATGACCTTCTGACAGTTTGACTTCACCCTCCATTGTCTCCAAAGACAGATGGATGCCAACCAGCATGGCTGCAATATTAGCAATCAGAATTTGATCTCTCTAGTTCTATGCACAGAGGGATGCCCCTTTGAAATGGGGGGGGGGGGTTGAATTACCTTCTGATCCACTACAGAACTTCGAGGGTTCGGTTCAGTCTCATCTGGAACTCTTGCTCTTGAGAAACCCATCATTCCATTGCTGGGTAGTTGCCTAGTAACAAATGCCAATTAGTGAACAGAAGTGGGGTAGGGCAGGCAAGAAAGGAAGGAAAACTCAAAAGGAAAAATCCATATGCATTCTAAACAAAAATAAAATAAAGTTACTCAATAGGAACAAGTGTCTTGCCTTTCTTTCATTCCCTACAGCACCAAGCCCATCAAGAGTAAAATTCACATTTTACCATTAATTTTTTTATTGATTTATACAAATATTTGTATACCACTATTCACAATTTTTTATATATATAAAAAATCAACTATATTCTCAGAGTAGACATACTGAAAGACATGGCTAACTTAGGTTGGATAAAACCACTAGTTTAAAAAATGCAATATGAATCGCCTCTGATCTTGGATGGTTGAGATGTGAAATCAGATATTGAGGGCTTCCTGAGTCCCATGGAGTCTGGAGTGGCTCTGCCTGCTTTCAAACAATCATGGCAATTTGGGCAGCGATCAATAGCAGTTAAACAGGATATACAGTCCTATCAACCAAAAGTGCCTTTCAAAAGGAACCGGAACAATGTTCTTATCTTTTGTTTCTCTTGGTCCAGGGGTGGGAAACTGGATCCAGAAAGATTTGACTACTGACTTTTCAATCACCTGGCATCATAGGGCGTCAGGTGAATAAGACTTTGAAAGGAAGAATTGGGAATGTACTCAAAGCTGCCTCTGAATTATTCCATGAACCCCAGGTTTTGTTTACATTGGGGATGCAAAGGAAGAAACTTTACAGCTGTGGGTTGAATTCAAGCTAGGGCTGCAAAGATTCCCACTGAAAGTGGGGCATTGGTCTCAGCATGAATTTAAACCCAGCACTGACTGTAAACACAGCCTTCTGCAGGAGGTCTCGAGTGGAAACAGTCCCACTGAGGCTGGCATTCAGTGCCAAATTTAAAAGGCACCATAAGCAAGCTCTGCTTGCCGAAGTAGAACCATGAACATGCTTTAAGGTTCCCAATTGCTTCCCTTTGCATTTGTGGAGCAAGTGTGGAACAGGTGGGTTTGGCCAGAGGAAATACAATGCTGTGAGCCAAATCAGGACCCTTAGCAAGCTTATTCCAGCCCATACGCTGGAGGTTTCCCGTGCATGTATTAGCCCTATGCACCCAACAGGAAATGATCCCGTGGTGGGGAAGCGGAATCTAGCATTTAACTTAAATAGCAAAAGACACAGGTGGTGTTATCAATTGCAACTGACACACATGCTCTCAAATCTCTGGCTGCAATATGTGTGAATGTGGTCATAAAAGGATAAGTCCTTCCATGTTTGTTGCTGGGAAGTGCTTGTGTACCACTGACGGTGTCACGCATTCTTTCACCATTTCAGTTGTGAACAGGCATTTTACTGGGAAGCACAAATATACGGATTGTTTTTTCCTAGGGCTTTCCATTTTTTTGATGCAGCACACCGAGACCAACAGTCATGCGAAAATTGTGCTAGGAATGAGTGTTGGTGGTCAGCGTTGACAGACGGTATGTGAATAAAAGTCACATGGTATGATATAACACCTTGTTTTTGCAGGTATCAGGAACACTAAACTGAAAGAACTAGAAGCCTTTAGACTGGAATAGGGCACATTGGAACTACAATACCCCGCAGAGGTACGCCCCTGGTATGCCCCGTGGAGGACCTTAAGGTCCACAAATGACAACAGGTCCAAGGTGGTTAGATTGGTCTCAACTAGGGCCAGGGCCTTTTCAGTACTGGCCCCGGCTTGGTAGAACGCTCTGTCACAAGAGACCAGGGCCCTGCGGGACTTGACATCTTTCCGCAGGGCCTGCAAGACAGAGCTATTCCGCAGGGCCTTTGGTTTGGACTCAGTCTGACACTTATGTTTTCCCCTCCCCTTACGGTTTTGATCTATGGGCTACTTTTTAAATGAGGCTGCATTTTAAATTGCATTTTAACCTGTATTTTAAATTAGTCCCCCCCCCCATGTTTTTATTGTAATTTTACTGGTGTTAGCTGCCCTGAGCCCGGCTCTGGCCAGGGAGGGCAGGGTATAAATAAAGTATTATATTATTATTATTATTATTATTATTATTATTATTATTATTATTAGTGCATCTTAACTACCCTCCTTAACCACCCAATTTTTATGGAAGTTTGTCGATTCTCCTAGTGCAATATGAGACTAACTCCAACCAACCATTATGGAGACAGTACGTATATTTTTTCCCCATGCTCCAGGGGTATATAATAAATGAAATTAAAATTATAAGAGTGCATTAACTTCTGGTTGATGCATTAAATGTATTATTTGTCTGTATAAAGGGTCTGGTCCCACCAGTGGATGAGTTAAGCATACATATTCTAACTGTTGCTCCAGTAGCAATATCCAATAACCTTAAAAAATCATGGGCATTTACCGTATGTTGTAAACCCCGGGCTGAATATAAAGGGTGTTGGGGTTTGCTCATAAGGTAAAATTAAGCAACATGGTCAGAATGAGGGAAGGCAGGCAACTTGATAATTTTTAAAATTAAAAATGGATTTAAAAAAAATGCATAGGTAAAACAAGATGTAAGAAAATATCTGCCCATTTGTACTGCTGGAAACACAATATGGAATAGTATTTTTTAATGAAGTCTCTGACCTTTTGCTGGATTATGGAAGTGTGTTTGTGTTTATGTTTTTATACATACTGTATGCGTATAAACACCTGTGGGATGTTTCTTTATGCTTCATGGTTGCATTATGCTCTGATACAACAATGGGGGAGATGGAAAATCTAACTAATCTTCAATTTATAATGCATGGACAGAGGAAAGAGTAGAAAAGCCAACCGTATCTGATTGCCATCGTTGTCATCGTCGTCACTGCTGCACACCTCATCACTGGAGGATGAATATTCTGATGATTTCTGCAGCAAGTTGCCACCATCTCTCCCCTTGCCAAAAAAGGGTGGACTCTGGAAAAAGAAGAACAACTTGATTGAATGCTTCTGTCCACACTGGAACTCACATCATATGAGGAGCCCAGTTTAATTTTTCTTTCAGGTTGTTCTACAATAAGGGCGATCATTCTCAGAATTATACTGCAACCTTCCTCAACCTGATGCCCTCTTAACTGGGCTACAATTCCCACCAGCATGAGCACCAAGTCGTGGAAGGCTGCCATAGCAGAACCAGATGCTTCTCAGGGAATAATCCACTCAGGAGGAAGGTTTGAACCCAAGGACAGAAAGCTCCACTGGATTAAGTGGGGTGTAATTCTGAGCAAAGTCACAGTGGCTCAAGCTACACACAATGGTGGTAGACCTATTAAAACTCAGCTTGTGCCAATCACGTATAAATAGCTTGTGCCTCACCGGTTTTTAAACAAAATGAATGCACAAGTTAGGTTAGCCAAACCATCACTGTTTCCACTGCTTATCACCCCACTGCCTTCCCCACACCCCCATTGTCCCCCCCCCCCGACAGGTCCCTTATAATACTAGAGGCCACCAAGGAAGAGGGAATAATATTGGGCTGCAGGGAGGTCAGCTATAGATGAAGAGCTTGGCACCTTTTTTTGCTCAAAAAACATCAATACCTAGTTGCCCCAACCCCTGCTTTATAGGCGATTGGAGAAGATCCATATTTAAACAAATAGGTCTGTTGCTTCCATGTGTAAGGTAAAGGTAAAGGAACCCCTGATCATTAGGTCCAGTCGTGGCCGACTCTGGGGTTGCGGCGCTCATCTCGCTTTACTAGCTGAGGGAGCCGGCGTACAGCTTCCGGGTCATGTGGCCAGCATGACTAAGCCGCTTCTGGCGAACCAGAGCAGCGCATGGAAATGCTGTTTACCTTCCCACCAGAGTGGTAGCTATTTATCTACTTGCACTTTGACGTGCTTTTGAACTGCTAGGTTGTCAGGAGCAGGGACCGAGCAACGGGAGCTCACCCCGTCGTGGGGATTCGAACCGCCGACCTTCTGATCTGCAAGTCCTAGGCTCTGTGGTTTAACCCATAGTGCCACCCGCGTCCCCTTCCATGTGTAGGGTGACCCTAAATTAAAATGGCACAATGGTAGAGAGCATGCTTTGCATTATCAAGTGCCTCGGTTCAATCCTTGGCATCTCCAGGAGGGTCTGGGAAACTCTGGCGCCCTGGTCCCAATAATCATAGACACTACAGAGCTAACTTGGTGTAAGGCAGCTCCACACATCCACATGATTGGCTTCGTCTAGAAGGGGAGAGTGGCTAATTCTTATCAAGATATTTATTTTAAGCACATAGCTCAAAGGTTCCCTTGTCTACAATCCTCTCTTTGAAGATAATTTGTCACTGCAGCAATAAAAATAAAATCTAATTTGCTCTGCATGGTAGTCGAAGCCTCATGATCTAAATCTTGGAATATTCAAAACACCAACTGAGAGGCAAAAAACAAATGAAGTATGCTGCTTGCTTTTGATCTGTGTTACACACTTACACACACACACACACACACACACACACACACACACACTGCCCCATTGACTGATCTATTAAAAAGACAAAAAATTCCATACAATCAATTAAGGGTGTGTTTTACTTTAAGGGGCAACAAACACAATCCTCAGAAGGAGATGAAGAAGAATTGCAATAGTTGAAAAATATGCTTACAGTAAAAATAAAACCTACTGATATATGAAACTGATGAGATGCATTTCCAGGTTTCGTGTACGACTGGTGGTGGCTGTTTAGCCTGGATGACCCTGGATGTCCCCAAAAGAAAATTTCAGAGAGAGAGAGAGATATTAGTTCATCAATCATATCAAACATGTAAATAAGAGGATCCAATCTCAAGGCATGCAAGGGAGGGCTGGCCCAATGGCCACTGCTGCATCTTGTCAGAGCTGAGTCTGTTTGACTATTCACTGTGTGAAGAAGTGCTTCATTTTGTCCCTTAACAGTCACTTTCATTGGATGGCCCCAAGTTCTGGTATCACTAAAGTACTTTCTCCATAGCATAATTTTATACACCTTTATCATGTCCTCCCTTACACATTTCCACCACCACCCCATACTAGAAAGAAATAGCAGGTTTCTGAAACTATATATAGAACTATATATTTAAAAAATCCCAAAGAAGAAAACCTGTATCAACAAACAAGAGGCGCTTAGCAAAATTATATTATGAATAGAATGGCCTTGCTATCATACCCTGTCCCACTGGGAATGGAAGTGCCTCACAGTAATTGCTTGTGTGGACAGAGAAAAGTGTGACCTGTGGATTACCTGAAGCCGATCGCTTGTTCTGATGAGATGCCGACTCCCTTTGTCTGCTGCTGCTGGAGTTGCAGCAGCTGTTGTTGGTTTTCGTTGCGGGTCCCCCCAGGGATGGTTGCTGTGTGCTGTAGAGAACAAAGACCAGAAAAGTGTGTGTGGGGGGGGGAAGCAACAACAGACGATGAGAACTCCCACTGCACATTGTTCCAGGGTCTCAAAGCCACTTCTAAAAACAGCCCAACCAATGCTCACAATATCCTTAGGCGGTAGCTATTATAATATCCAGGTGGAAACTTAGCATTCCTGGAATGGCATTCACGTTTAAAATATGCAGCAATATTAGGGACACTTCCCCACTCCCCAGACATGGAAATAGGCCTCTTGGGGACATGTAATGTTTGACTCAAATATTAGATGAGCTTCATGATCCCTCAATTCTTCTCTGGCTTGGATTGCAATCTGAGATGGAGGCGCGCACGGAGTGAATCCACTTCTCTCTTCCACCTACCAAGTCCCTATCGAAATCCTCTCAACTCTTTCTGTCTCTATCAAGTGGTTTAGGGACAGTGATGTTTTCTACCTCTCCTTCTCCCACTCCCACTGGCAGCTACCATTATTGGATCAGCAGCAACACCTGTGTACAAGGGTGGAGCAATGTAGGAGGCTTATCCATGCATTTATTTATTTAAAGGATCACTGGGGAGTGATCAGGTGGGATGGCCTCAGAAAGCAAAGCAGAATGCCATACTGTTCCCTGATTATCTGGGGGAAATGGCTCATAGATGGCATCTGCCTGCTACACCGCAATGAATTTGTACAGATATATATCAAAGTAAGTTTAAAGAGGAATCACCAAGGAGCTTACCTTGATGGGTAACTCTGGTGACCAAGATGATCTCTGGTATAAATTTTTGAGGTTGTCCTTTCAGGAACCTTAAGGATCAAAGCAAATATGCCTGTTCACTGTTCTTATATACACACATGCATAAAACAGTGCATAACCACCAGCCTATAGTCAGTATAGGCACAGAGTATTAAAAATGTAGCCCATCACAATCATTTTACTCATATTCAGAAAACCTAGTCCCCAAGACCCAAACGGAAAATATGTGAGAAATATTTGGTTTTATTTAAGGGGGAAAAGGCACAGGGACTTCTAGTGGGCAATGAGTAGGAATTCAAGGTTCCATAAGAAGATCTCAACTGGATCAATCCAAAGGACCATCTGTCCCAACAACCCATTCTCATAGTCACAAGCCTGATGCCTATGGTAATCCTACAAACAGGCTTGTCCCTTGCCTTGGCTAGTGTACAAAAAGTAAACTACATAGAATAAGCCAATCACCTTCATGAACTTTAGAATCCTACTATTTCTTCATATAGAACAGTTTTGGCCAACTGGTGGTTCTCAAGATGTTGCTGGGTGACAACGGAGACGATTAATTTGGTTTATTGCCCACCCTTCAGCATACAATCCCAGGGGAAGTCACAACAAATGAAAATTCAGTTCCCATAATCTCTGACCATTGGCCATGTTGGCTGGGGCTGATGGGAGCTGGAGTCTAGCAACATCTGGAAGGTCACAGGTTAGTCACAGCTGACAAAGGACTGGGTTTACTTGGGAACAGAAGTTTTATATTTTTAAACTCTTATTAATCTATGGACAATCCAAAGAATTTCACAATACCTTTGGAGGTTGCTCTTCACTTTGACATATACTCCAGAAGACATCATCCTGACTGGGGCCTGCTGGGGTGCTAGCCACATCAGACAACGAACTGCTGTGATACATATCTCGACTGGCCCGTAGGTTTTCACTCTTCAAACAAACAAAACACACATCAAGTTCATTTGTCATGGGTTGCACCCAAATAGTTTTACTCAGTGTAGACTGAATGATGGCCCAGCATCAACCAGAGCACCAAAGGTCCCCCATCCCTGAGGGGGTTACTTTTAGGGCAGGCACCAGGGTTTGGAAGAAACTCAGCAGGATGAAGTCTAGTGTCCCTTGCTAGCTAAGCATCTGAGTGCAAGACCTCCTTAGTCAAGAAGGTTGTGTTGAAAGTTCCCTGAAATGCAGTACAGTATA
This sequence comes from Podarcis tiliguerta, assembly GCF_965153285.1. Lineage (NCBI taxonomy): Eukaryota > Metazoa > Chordata > Lepidosauria > Squamata > Lacertidae > Podarcis > Podarcis tiliguerta. The sequence goes on along the minus strand of NC_139553.1, from coordinate 40,909,433 downwards.
ATGCCTGATTGGTTGTGGGTTTTTTTAATCACTGTGGGTTTAAAAACAACCATGGCCACCATCTCACCAAAACATGGGTTTCAGGAAAATAAAAATGGTAGCCGGGAGTGCCAATCCCTCAGGGACCAGAATGCAGGGTTCAAGCAGTAGTAGGTGTCCTCATAGTTGAAAGGATCTGGCATTTACTAAACCAACGTTCATGAATGTGCTGCGGCCGATTTAGACAAAAAGCTTCACATGATGGGGGAGATTTGAAAGAAATGAGCTTCACGTTGGTGTTCTGGAGGCAGCTCAGTTCTTAGAGCCAGAACATGCCTTCTTTGCCAGTGTTTTTGCACCGACTGACTTGAGAGGGTAAACCTTTCCATATTGGGCTTTCTCTGATTTGTACATCGGTGCAGTTGGGGAGATTTGGGCAGGTGCAATTTGTCACAATATGTCAACTGCTGAAATCTCTCACTTATGCTTAACCATTAATAGGTAAAGGATGGAGTTTTGACAGAGCAAATACAGCATTTTGCAGAGCAATACTGTAAGGTTGTTTCTGATAGTTTAGAGACAAAGCAAGCTCAGAGCAGGCCTGAATAGCTTGCAGGCAGCAATATATTGCTCAAACTGAGGGAATGGGCCACAGCTGGAGGCTTTATGGAGCCAGTAAGACTCTTATTAGCCACTTTAAACCACCTTATAACTAGGGATGGGGGAGGAAATTAGATTCAGATCACAATGAAAGGTGAATCCACTTAATTCACACTTGGTAGGGGGGAATATGAGAAACAAAACTCAGCCATGTTTCAAAAGTCACAGCTATCTGAATTTTTCAACCCAGTTCTCCAGTTCTACAAAAATGCATGAAGTGTCCATAAAAATGTGCACTGAAAACAACAGGAAAAAAGCAGTGTATCAGAGGAGATTGCCTTGCCAAATTGTGTATTATGCAAAATTGCACACAAACACAAATAATTAGGAAGAATTTACGGTAAAATGAGAATGAGTTTTTATGACTTTCTTTTTTAATCACAAACTGATATGTAAGTGTGGAGAACTGAACTTAATGCTGGAGAAAAGAGAAACTGAAATTGCCAAATTTCATGGGTCATAGCACTGGTGCCACTGGGCAGGCACCCTAGGAAGAAAGTTATGGTGCAAAATGTGGAGGTACCTTCTAAATGATTTCATGAAATGTGAGCGAGTGTGATTTGGCTTCCTTGTATATTTTTTCCTCTCATAATAGCACCTCACTCTGTGTGTAATGAATATTGTGCGATCCCCACAGTCAGGGATACTGGGATGTAGCTTACTTTCCAAGGTAAGCATAAGGCTGTTGTTGGTAGCTGTCTCTCTGACTTTTTGGTTATGCCACCAACACTCTCTCAAAATTCAAAATGTGTCCTCTGGTCTGAAAGGGTTGGTGATCCCTGGTCTAAACACAACAGAGGACAGCTCAGCAGATGTGGTGGCACTGAAAATATGGTGCTCGAGACTGCCTGCCAGAGTCCAACAGTGAGAAAGCAACCTCCTTACCTGTCAGGGACTGGGCAGAGGAGGACTGGTGGAGACCACCTCCCCATCCTGACCCTTCCAGGGAGGAGGAAGAGGAAGACCGTATAGATTTACAACAGGGGGTTGAGGGAGGTCACAGCACAGAGGCAGATGAGGGGACAAGCTGGGAAATCATGGGAGAGTTGGAACAACACTCAGCTGACAAGTCGTCATTAGAAAGCATTCCCGACCCTCCATCTCCCAGAACCCAGTGAGCCTTAAAGTAACAGAGCAAAGAGCTCAAAGACAGAGGGCACTTAGGAGCACCCATAGAGGAGGTGATGATGATGATGAATGAGGAAGTGGGAGGGACGGGGTGTGGAGATTCACTCAGGACAATGCCATTATCCAAGAGCTTGGGTTCTATAGCCTCTCTCTGTAAAGATTGAAATAAAAAAGGACGGTAAGAAACTTTCCCTTGTCTTTATACTTTCTTGGGCAACCAGCCGGGAGCCACTGACAGCATCCTGAAACTACCTGTGCCTTACAACTTACAGCTTATTCCGCAGCATTGGTACATAAACCACTTTATACTTAAATACAGTAAGGGGTAGGGTGGGGAAAATATGACATGCAATTGCAAAACAACACCAAGAGAAGTCTTGTCTTCCTACCACATAGAAGCCTTTTATACAACACACCCTCAAGCAGGGCTTGAGATGCCAGGCTTCTGGCTCAGCATGAAACAGGACCACTTTGAAATCCATGCATCCATCGGGTGATGGGGCTATGTACATGATTTAGATACTTCAAAGGAGAAGAGCAAAAAGGAATCTGTTCAAGAGATGTCGATCAACATTCCTGGATTCCAGAAATGAATGGTAATATGAGGGCCACGCTCTGGCTACATTTTCTGATGGTATGTGTCGCTAGGACAGCCCTCTTGAGTGGGCTGGGTTTCAGGCACTGTGTGTGTGTGTGTGTGTGTGTGTGTGTGTGTGTGTGTACCAAAAGCCAGAATGTCTTCTCCAGTTCAAACTCCTGAAAGTGAACGACTTTAGCTTGAATATAGGAGCTTATAGGACAGCTCATAGCAGTTGCGAGAGAGCAAGGGGTGGGGAGGAGAAAAGGCTGCCATTGCCACAGCCCAACCCCATACTATGTGCCAGCTCTTTCTAAAATTTATTTATTTATAGTTGTTGTCGTTTAGTCATGTCTGACTCTTCGTGACCCCATGGACCAGAGCACGCCAGGCACTCCTGTCTTCCACTGCCTCTCGCAGTTTGGTCAAACTCATGCTGGTAGCTTCGAGAACACTGTCCAACCATCTCATCCTCTGCCGTCCCCTTCTCCTTGTGCCCTCAGTCTTTCCCAGCATCAGGGTCTTTTCCAGGCAGTCTTCTCTTCTCATGAGGTGGCCAAAGTACTGGAGCCTCAGCTTCAGGATCTGTCCTTCCAGTGAGCACTCAGGGCTGATTTCCTTAAGAATGGATAGGTTTGTTCTTCTTGCAGTCCATGGGACTCTCAAGAGTCTCCTCCAGCACCATAATTCAAAAGCATCAATTGCAATTATAAATTAAATTTGATTACAAATTAAATAATCAATTTATTTGTTAGTGTATGTTTTTCTTTTTGGAAATATACCAAAGAATAAAATAAAATTGGGATCCATCTCAGGATGGTGGAGGGTGTGTTCACTGTGTCCCATTGGCGGCACTTACCCTTCTTCTGATAGGAAATGCTCTGTGGGGGGCAAAAATGGGGAATGGGTCGAGGAGGGTCAGTCGGCAGGGAGTGAGACATGTCCCTATTTTCGTCTGAGGAATGGTAGAGGATATGGTATCCTCCAGCTGGAAACTGCAGTACAGGAGAGTGCTGAGAAAAAGGCTGCAGGACTAGATGGGCCATGGCCCTGATCCTGCATAGCTTTTCTTATGCTCATGTGATGGGCTGAAACTCAAGTCTCTGACAGACACCACAGCCCTCGGAACAGCACAACCCAACAACTCAGGGAAGTCCAAGATCTGAATCTCTAACGGCCCCCTTCTGCTTCACCTCAGGGGACCCAGTGCTGCCTTTGTGTTCCTGTGCCACTGCTGCTGTGAGCCTGGTTCACACAGTTCCTATATCCTGATGTGGCCCTGACAGAAATATGGAGAGGGATGCCCAGAGCTATACCATCTTGTTCTGCTATTCTGTCAGATATCACATGCTGAGAAGGAGCAGAGCTCTCAAAAGGGGTATTCTTTATTCATTAGCAGACATTTCCCTCCTCTGAGTCACAACCGATTCAGGGTCACAATGCGCTGATAACTGCTGTGCTTCAAACTCACTCCTTCAAATGCAAAAGAATAAAATACTTTTTATGAAGATGCACCCTCCCCTCCGATCCCCTGTAGCTCTTAAAGATACCCTGGCAATTTTTGCAAGAATAAAAAAAGAGTTTAAATGAATGAAATGAATGATAATGCTACTAACAAAAAATAAAAAGCCCTTCTGTGGGGTGTGTGTTCTTCTTCTTTTTAAAAAAGAAAACACCTGTGTGAATAATTCGGCAGAAGCTAGAGTCCTAAGCACACTCAAGACATTCCAGTTTCAATATGCAGCGTCTGTCTCCATCCTCCCAAGATAACCTTGCAAGGAATCACACAACTAAACCAATTTGGAAACAAACAAACAAACAAAGTAACTAGGGATTTCAAAGTCTGCAATGCAATGTACGTTTAATTTGGAGTAAGTTCTGCTGGGACTCCAAAGGGATTCATTTTTGAGAAAATGTGCTGTGTGGCTGCTAGACGTCCATAGGGAAGTGAAGACAAAACTACAAATTGCATGTAGCCCCACAGTTCTTTGGGGAAGTTCGCTCTGCTTTTAAGTGGAACACTGCTGGGAAGGTAGACGGGCTTCTAAAGCCCATTTTCGTTCAGACTATATAGCTCTTGAAATTCTCCCCCCCTTCCCTGAAACATTTACCCCCTCCTGGGGAAACGATGGGAGTATTTCTGGCCACTTCCAAACTACCTGCTCATTGTGAGTTCATCCTGTTTTGTTTGCTGGGTGGCTGGACAATGCCAGCTATTTACTGGGCATTAATTCTGATTTGTTTGTTTGGAGGCTAGGTGACCTTGTGTCAAGCAAAAGTTGTCCCACACTTTCTAGTGCATATCCTGTCAGTTTCCTTATTGCAAAAAAACTCCCTCTGGTTTGGGGTGGGGAGAACTGGGCTCACTGCACAAGAGCTCCAAATCAACTTGAACAGGGTTCCCTGAATTTGCCAGTATGTGATTGAATTCTTACCAGAAAATAGAGATGGACCGGTAGCATCCTGTGCCTTTCCTACAGCAAAGAGCTGGGGGAGGCATCTGTCCCTGGAAAAATAGCACAAGGGCGAAGTGTCCTTTGCCCTTGTGGTCTTTTTTCAGGAAAAGATTCCATGTGTGCTCATGAAAGTACTGGAGGTCTTTGAAGTCGTTCCTTCACCTGTGTTCCAGAAGGAACATAGCAGACAGCGGATGGTAGAAATGTGAGTCTTTACTTCCCTGCACTTGCTGCAATGCTAAGTGGGGCAGGAGGGGGGAGAGAGAGATCTGTTACTACAAACTTCTGCTCATGCCTCCTTATCCAGCAAGGTGTTCAGCTGTTTTATCTCAGTTCTTGGCAAATATTTTACCTTTTTCCAGCAAACAGCTTTTTCAGCAGGAATGGCATCTAATAATATGGTACTTAAAAAGACTTGTTTTCCTCTTTTTTTGTCCAATATGATTGCAACTAATGATAGTATTTATTTAACCAGACTAGTTTGTAGTGTCAAACTGTTCTCAAAAAGCAGCTAACCCTGGTATGAGAAGGTAGGCGTTATCAAGCCTGTTATCAAGATGCCTGTCATTTTCCCAGAGCCTGAGTCAGCAAAAGGCTTAAAGCATTTTCCGAACTGTAAGCCGTTCCAAAGGAACAACTGAAATCAGCAGAAGGAGCTGCTTGCATGCTTGAAAGTTCGTGCTGCCAATAACTACCTTGGTGACCTGGATGGGCAAGTTGAGTGGCATCTGGGAACAGCCCATGAAGCACGCAGCAAGCAGCAATTTGATGAGTTACGAAACAAGGGCTGAGTGAAAATTGCTGTCGGTTTCACTGCCCCACTTGCAGGTAGTGTAATGGGGAAGCCCTTCCAGCAATTTAAGGGGTTGTTTTTTAGTCGTTTAGTCGTGTCCGACTCTTTGTGACCCCATGGACCAGAGCAAGCCAGGCACTCCTGTCTTCCACTGCCTCCCGCAGTTTGGTCAAACTCATGCTGGTAGCTTCGAGAACACTGTCCAGCCATCTTGTCCTCTGTCGTCCCCTTCTCCTTGTGCCCTCTATCTTTCCCAACATCAGGGTCTTTTCCAGGGAGTCTTGTCTTCTCATGAGGTGGCCAAAGTATTGGAGCCTCAGCTTCAGGATCTGTCCTTCCAGTGAGCACTCAGGGCTCATTTCCTTCAGAATGGATAGGTTTGATCTTCTTGCAGTCCATGGGACTCTCAAGAGTCTCCTCCAGCACCATAATTCAAAAGCATCAATTCTTCGGCGATCAGCCTTCTTTATGGTCCAGCTCTCACTTCCATACATCACTACTGGGGAAACCATAGCTTTAACTATATGGACCTTTATTGGGATGGCAGATAAAACTTAGCCAGGAGGGAAGTTCAGGAGGCTGACAATTGCCATTGCTTCCAATGAATGACACAGCAGGATAATGAAGAGCGCATCCACATAGCAACTTCCTGTGGACTGCTTGTGCATGCGTGTTTTGCATAGCATCCTCACAATATCATCCTGTCCTTTGGATGAAAGACGCAAGGGACTGGTTCATAAGCTTTAGCACCTTCAAGTGTTCAAAACACTTCACAACACTGAAAGAACCCCAAAAGGACCTTCCTCGGGATGAGCATTTGGGTGCTTTGCTTGCTCCGCTGGAGGGCTGTGTCTTGAGAAAAGCTGAGATCCCGTTTTCAGGAGACAAGCCCACAATGGTTCTTGAACTGGCGGCCCAGGAGATAATCAGGCAACAGGTCAACTTGCCTGCCACCACCCACCTCAGGCCAAAAATGAGGGAACTTTCAGGAGTTTAGCCGTGCTAGCAAAGATACCTCTTAATTCTGATGGACTAAAGTGGGTCAACACCTTCTTATGCTCCCAAGTCAGGTAGTTTACCAGTTTGAGGTGCAACTAGCAAGCTTATATGGAGTCCGAGCATTGGTCTAGCTAGTTCAATATTGCTTACACTGACTGGCAGCAGCTGTCCAGGGTTTCAGGATGGAGTCTCTCTAAGCCCAACCTGGGGCCTCCTGCATGCAAACAGATGCTCCAGCACTGAGCTACAACCCTTCTTCTGCTTCTCAGCTCACTGATGAGTGCTGCTTGTCTGTTTTCTAACCCCAACTTTATGGAGAGCAGAGTCTGACACAGGGAAGCCACAGCCCAAGCAAACAGAGACAGACCCTCCTACCCAACCTCCCTCACAATGACTTCTGTAACTTGGCCCTCTGGGAAGAGAACCTTCCTTCGTTCTTGCTCTGCCAAACACAAAGATACATTTATCGTGCTCTATGAATTATGCACAATAAAATATTTCCAATGGAAATACAGCAGATACAGTGGGCCAAGGCTTTTTGTGCAACATGCAAGAATAATATCCCGGAATTTATCCAGTCAGGCATTAATGTCATCACAAATAACAGTCATCTGAGCAGACCTTGCTGGGCCTGCCTTGCATCGCTCGCTTATCGTTCAGCAGGAAATGGAAGTATTAACAAACAATTGATTGTCACAGCCTAATTCTGTCTGAGTTCTAGGCCAACAGTGGGGAGAGAAAAAGAAAAATATAGAAGGGTTTCTTGTACATTTGGCCACTGAAGAAGCTGACACGAATTGCAGGAGAGGGCAACTGTATTTCTGGAAAGGGGTTTAGTGGAACAACATCTGCTTTGCATGCAGAAGGCCGCTGGTTCAATATCTGGCATCTCCATGCAGGAAAGACTCCTAGTTTGAAATCCCAGAGAGCTGAAATTGATATAGACTATAGTGAGCTAGATGATCTGATTCAGTACAAGGTGGCTTCCAGTGCTCCTGTATCACCTGATTTATTTCCTTCTCTGTAGCACAGAAAACATAAAAGACAGAGAAGCTGGACTGCGCCATTGAAAAGAGGACCTTTTTAAAAGAAGAGGAATCGAAACATATGTTTGGGGAAGAAATATTGTTTGGAGAAACCAAGGTTTTGCATCATGCCTAAACCATCTCTAGGAAGAGGGGAGAAATTTGATTCCATTTACATTTAAAGGAAACTTACCTAAGGTAATTATTTCCAAAACAAGAAGCAAAACAAACCACAAAATTCTTCAATTTTTACAGCGCAATTCCCCAGCCAAGTAATATGTACAAAAATGCATACAGTAGCATATGCATATAAAGTGTGCGTTTAAATTAATAGAATATTGAAAACAAGGTAGAAAAATGCATTATATTTGGAAAAAATAGCTTTGCAAAAATGTGTACATTAGGCAACAATGCCTGGAAAAATGTAGAATAAATTCACCCCAAAATGTTAATGAATTATCCTGAAGATTTTATACGTGTGTGTGTGTGTGTGTGTGTGTGTGTGTTTGTGTGTCAGAAACTGATGTGGAAATGTGAGAGAAACCAAAATTGACAGATCATCTCATCTCATAGACCTCTACAACTGTAAAAAACCTTCAGTGGGGAATCTCCTACCTGAGCCACCACTGCTCTTTGCAAAGCTGGAGTACATGGGCTGGAGTTGCTTCCAGAACCTAGTCGACCATGTGAGGTGGCATCATGCCCAAGAACGGCTGCCCAGTTGATATCAGTTTGGATACTATCACTCTTCTCACGCTTGCTTTCAGTCTGGAAACAAACCAACAGAGACAGACATATTCAACAAATTCAACAATGAGATGGGGGTCTGTTTACCCCTGGTTTTTGTTGAGTTGCCCTGTGTATAAGGAGATAAGGTGCAGACATCTGCAACATTTTCTTGTTTGCGTTTTCTATATTTGCTGTTAAATCAACAACGTTAAAATTCCAAGGGCTTTCCGACAGCAATGGGTATGTAAATGAAATGGTGGCTTTGTTTGCCTTCACAGCGGAGACTCCCTTGCACCATGGGCATGTCGTGAATTGTTCTAATGATCAATGACCGTATGGGTTTTGACATCCTGTACCCATTTTATCAGATTATGGTTTTCGCCATGACCTATGGTTCAGACAAATCCATATATGATGTACCTGTGCAGGCCCCTGCCATTTTTGGATTTTATTTTGCCCTGGTAGCTCAGTACTGTTGTTATGGCTTAAGGCCAAACCAATAAATCTACTTACTTCTGATATTGCAGCTAGGTCTTATGCGGTATGATGTACGCCTGTGTAGATACAAAGCCCTACTTTCTTCAGCTAGACTTCCCTGTGCATTTTCTTCTGGCTTCACCCCCTCAACCCAGTTTTAAATTCATTCTTCACTAGTTACCACAACTCCTCCTCCTATTTTATGATGATGCCAATTCAAAAGGGACTGCTAGATCAGTACTAGAAGTTATGTAGCAATCATGGGATTCCCAGTTCTGTATCTGCACCTACCGTGATTGGAGGTGGAGCTCTTTGGAGGGGAAGTGGAAGGCAGGACATTGTGCATAACCCTTCCTTTCTGGTGTTGCTGCTGACTGGTGTGTGTGTTTATGATGGGGAAATGGCTAAGGATGAAGGGGATGAGGTGGAGAAGCATCAGGCAGAGGAAAGTGATATATTCCTTCCACCCGCTGATTCTCCCCTGCAGTCATCTTGAAAGGCTTCTCCATGCTCATCTTAAAGGGTGAAACATGGGGTTGGGAATCCAGGAACTGGTGAATAACTTTTGCTTCTGCCCTTGGCTAGGCTAAGACAGGGGTAGAAAAGATTTTGCAGTCCAAGCACCTCACTCTCGTATGGGCAGCTTTCTGAAGGCTGCATGGCATTGATGGGTGAAGCAGGGTAATGGGTGTGATTCCTGCTTCTGTACAGTAGGCTTCATTCCAGCCAGTCAAATGCCATCTGTTTCTACACTTGTACACACCTTGTACACAGCAAGAGGCTTTATTGCTGTTCAAGGACACATTTCATCCACCCAAAAGCACTCAGGGTGTGTGTGTTCCCCTCACATTCCCTCCAACATTTCTCTGACGAAAATAGGGGTGTCTTTGCCATCACCATCCCTTTATTATATATACCCCACCCATCTCGCTGGGTTGGCCCAGCCACTCTGGCTGGCTTGCAGCATCTATAAAAACACTATACAGGGCTGCCTTCTGATGTATTTTAAAGGTTGTAGAATTCTTATCTCCTTGGCGCAAAGGCTGCAAAACTGCATATCCTCCAGCATTTCTCCAAAGAAAATAGGGACGCCCTATGGACAAGTGGGACATTCCAAGATCAAATCAGAAACCAGAAATCAGAAAGGGACGTTAGTGGCGCTGTGGGTTAAACCACGGAGCCTAGGACTTGCCGATCAGAAAGTTGGCGGTTCAAATCCCCTCGATGGGGTGAACTCCCATTGCTCGGTCCCTGCTCCTGCCAACCTAGCAGTTCGAAAGCATGTCAAAGTACAAGTATATAAATAGGTACCACTCCGGCGGGAAGGTTTCCGTGAGCTGCTCTGGTTTGCCAGTAGCGGCTTAGTCATGCTGGCCACATGACCCAGAAGCTGTACACCGGCTCCCTCGGCCTATAGAGCAAGATGAGCGCGTAACCCCAGAGTTGTCCGCGACTGGACCTAATGGTCAGGGACATTTCAGGATCAAATCAGAAACCAGGATGAACTTTGTAAATCCAGGACTTTGTAAATCCAGGACTGCCCCTGGAAAATAGGGGCACTTGGAGGGTCTAGTCTCCAAGAGGAAGAAGTGGCTTGGAGGAGATGCAGATTTCTGAGCACAATTGGTGCTGACCCTTAGAGCCCTAAACGGCCTCGGTCCTGTATACCTGAAGGAGTGTCTCCACCCCCATCGTTCAGCCCAGACACTGAGATCCAGCGCCGAGGGCCTTCTGGTGGTTCCCTCACTGAGAGAAGTGAGGTTACAGGGAACCAGGCAGAGGGCCTTCCCGGTAGTGGCACCCGCCCTGTGGAACGCCCTCCTATCAGATATCAAGGAAATAATCAACTATCCTACTTTTAAAAGACATCTGAAGGCAGCCAGTTTTTAATGTTTAATGTTTTATCATGTTCTTAATATTCTGTTGGGAGCCACCCAGAGTGGCTGGGGAACTCAGCCAGACGGGTGGAGTATTATAATAATAATAATAATAATAATAATAATAATAATAATAATATGTCCAAGAGCTAGACAGAGAAGCCTGAAAGACAAGGCCTGAAGGCAGACTGTGGCCTTTAAGGTTTCTCTATGTGGCCCTTGTGATTTCCCACACCCCTTCTTTCCCAAATCCCCAATGGCTCTGCTTTGCCCCCTGAATGTTTTCACCTAGCTGGAATGTATCCAGAGACTCTGACAAAGCCCCTAGCTGGTATGGATGGAGGACAGAAAGTGATGTGTGAGTGTGCATAGAACCTAGCCTCCTGCGCGAAAGAAAAAAAATTGCTTTAGTTCATACATCCTCTTTTGCCTCTGACCCCTCATAATGTTGCCCAGACGGGAATGCATCCATGCATCTGGAGAAAGATGATATAAATAGCCACTGAATAACTTATCTCCCCCAAAAATGCAGGCCCTCATTTTATTTTATTTTTTGACATGCAGGCTGCCATGCTTTCCTCCAAGCAGATGGCGACAGCTTCCTTGTTAATATAACGCCAGGAGATTCACCTAAATGACAACCATCTTGATAAGAAGTAATTATTATTTCACTGGGGGGAAATGGTTTGAGTCAATGATTTTGTCCCTGTGAATCCTAACAACTCCCCTCCCTCCCCGAGCAAAATCGACATGGTGCCAAATGGGATTAAAGGAACTGTACAGGCAGAACCACAACGGCGGCGGCATAGCGTTGGAAACACACAAGGCACAATCAGCACTTGCAAGAGAAACTGCGTATTTATGTCAGGCCCAATTTGCTTCCTTTTAATGCCGCACACTTCCAACAGAGACTCACTGCCTACAACTGCTAATGTCAGAAATCCACAACAGTACATTTCGATTAAAATTTAACAGTAATGGCATGGACTAAATTTTACAATGCGTTTCATTCCAGTACAAAGAGGTCATTTATGGAATACATGTCAGCGACGCAGATGAATATTGGAGCTGGCATTTTGCGATGTGTGTTTCCCTCCCCTCAGGCTACAGATTTTTTTTATATAAAAAAAAAATAGAGGAGAAAGTTGAAACAATGAAGCAGAGCTGCATTTCCCATCCCTTAAAGCAGGATTGGCTAACCTGTAGTCCTCAAGCTATGCCTGGATTTCCAACTCTTACTATCACTGACCATTGGCCTTGCAGACTGGGGGATTGTGGGAGCTGCAATCCAGCAATATCTAAAGGGCCAAAGGTTAGCCACTCCTGCCCTAAAGCTTAGAACAGGCATAGGCAAACTCCGACCCTACAGATGTTTGGGACTACAATTCCCATCCCATCAACCCTAGCTAACAGGACCAGTGGTCAAGGAAGATGGGAATTGTAGTCCCAAAGATCTGGAGGGTCGGAGTTTGTCTATGCCTGGCTTACCCAACTAACCAACCAACCTCTAATAAGTCATTTATACTGACTCTTTGCTGAACTCATGATTTCGGGGAGCCCTCAAACTAGAGACCACCAGTGGCCTTTAACTAGAGAGTAGATCAGAGCTTTCCAAACCTTTCATGTCGGTGACCCACTTTCTTGACGTGCATCATTTTGTGACGAAGTAATTCAGTTTTACTAGTAAACTGGAGGTTAAACTAACCTCTTTCCAGCCCCGGGAGGAGCACAGGGGGTGTCTGCCTGACACACCAAAGTCATTCAGGTTTACTAGCAAACCGGAGGTGCACAAAATTCCTGAGCATCATCTACCCAGATGACTTCTGCAAATTCAGTTCCCACCTATCTGTAGTATCTAAAGAAAGAGGAGTTTCGCCATTCTCAATCCTATTGCTGGCTAAGAATGGTGTCTCTCATTCAGCTGCATTATCTAGACAAGATGCCCATCTTTATATATTCTGCACTCATTCAGTTGAACACACACCCTGGATGCATACTGACAAACATCAACAATGATTAAAACCCACAACCCACCTTTCAGTATGCATTGAAAGTATACTTTAAAAAATTCATTACCCTAACTGGGAGTACAATAAGATTGTTCACTTAGTTCTCACTGAAGCGGTAAATTTCTGTCTCAGCTGTAAAATTCAGACTACTTGGGATGGGCAGGGCTGATGTTTGTTTACTTATTTAAAACATTTTTTTTTAAAAAAATCCTACTCTTCATCTGAAAAAAGGCTTCCAGAGCACCTAACAATTATCAATAATAGCATGGGCCCTGCCACCGGTCCCTAATATAAAAAACACAACATAAATGGAAAAGGAAGATGGAAAAAGTTAACATAGAAACTGGAATGGAAAGCATTCAAAGGGAGGGGAAGTAAAAACTGCTCGTTTCTTTGCAGGCCTATCTCTCTCTCTGCTACAGCCTAATTAATGCTCTTCTATGTGCACACAAAACACTCCATGCACTTAGAAATATAGCATATCAGGGATAGGCTTAGGCAAGAACACTTCTCCATAGCATGCTAGTTTTTTCTAGGCAGATTTTTTTAATTTCTTGCATGGAGGAGCATTCAGTCACTTCAGCTCACACTGAAATGACTGAATTCATACTGGTCTGAATTTCTACAGTGGTTCCCTCTAAGGCTACAGCCATGAGGAAAGCAACAAAACTCCTTAGCTTTTGTTTAAAGGTTTTAACCAGCTTCCTTTAGCTTCTTCAGAGCACGCCTGTGGATCTCAAGACCCAGATAGATGTCCTTCTTCGTCACCCCTTAGAATGCAGGCTCCTAGAGCCTCCCATGTATTTGCAGGAAATGACTAGCTTAGCTACCCACAAACGGTTTCTTCTTCTTTTTTTAAGCACCTGCTTAAAAACAAAAAGAAAAAAAAGAAAACCAAATTCTTGGTCGAATTTCTGTACAGCCCAAACAACAATCCATTTGTCTGCAGCCTTGAAGTAGAAGCAAATGGTTGCCAACCATGTGATAGCTTAAACCAGAGATGGGGAACTTTTTTTCCAGTCTAAGAGACAGAGCCTCTCCCAGGCAACCTTCTGGGAGGGTTGTATGCCTGTGGTGGGCACACCAGAAGCAAATGTGAGTGCTGTAAGGGATGTGATTCTTACCTTTGTATAGGCTATGTCCCAGCCAAGTCAGAGGTTGCTACAAATGTGCACATACACACATTCTCCAAACTGACATGCAAGAGGCATTATAATGGCTCAAGCTAAAAGTATGTGAGGAAGGTGCAGAGGAGAGCTAGAGATGCATAGGGCTTGGGGAGAATCCCAAAGGCCATACAGAAAAACATCAAGGGCCATATTTGGCCCCTGAGCTTGAGGTTCCCCACTCCTGGCTTAGATAAACAGAGAATCTAATGGCTTCCTTTTTCTCCAAGTGAAATTTTGAGCATGTTTTAAAAACCCCACCTGCCCAAGCAGATCATTTTCAGTCCAGAGAACAACCCCTTCCCAGAGAGCTGCAATGTACCTCTTTGCTTGCACTGTTTGATGGGAGACCGGTTTGGGGGCTGAGGAGCCTCGGGGGATCTTTATTCTTCTGCTTGTGGTCATGTTGGAGAGAAAGAAGCTGTGTTTGATCTTTAGGAAGAGTCCGATGAAGCTTCTTGCCATGATGCACGTCTTCAACTTTTTTCTAGGGTGGGAAAGAAGCAAGAAAACACCGTGAGGAAAGAGGAACCCAAAAATTTATAAACCCAATGGACTTTTGGCTAGGTCTGGTGAACCATCTCTTCCCTCTAAGGATGAGTGCAAATGCCTGAATCAAGTGCAGGGTCTGATTCAGGCATTTGAAACCATGGGAACATGGTGACTCAGAGTAGACATAGTGAGGACATGTTCCTAGTAGAATTCAAATAAGTGGGACCCACAACTAGGGATGTGAGGAAGCAGCAATTTCTGTCCTGCCCTGGGTTTGTTGCAATCAGCATTGCTTCCATTCCACTACAGTTCAGCTTCAGTTAAAACTTATGCTAACTGTCTTGCTACCCTCTGTGGCTGAAACGTATGGAATTACCTGGAAAACCACCACCACCTGGATTCCTCTTTTTTCTGTTTACCCTATTTGCTTCTGAATGCTTGGGAGAGGAACAGGGTTTTGTTTTTAAATTTTTCTTCCAGGCTTTACAGCTCACATTTGCCACAGAAAATGTGGAGATTTTCTCTTCTGCAAAACTACGTCCACACCTGATAATTTTCCAGTTTCTTGTCTCCTTCCACTTTGCTCCACTCATCTTCATGACTTTGCAGGACATCTTTATCCTTCTCCATTTTGTTTTGAGCTGCCTTGATCTCCGGACATCTCCTTTCGCAGTCCAAATGCTTGCGAAGCTCTTCTCTCTTCTGGTGCTAAACACATGCCAGGAAATAATATTTGGTTTCATTTCATCTCCCATCATAGATTGCTCATAAAAGGAATTGCTATTAAAGTCATACTGCTTCTATGGCTAATTCTGTGCAAACATGGCTTTGAAACCAAGGGGACCCATGCTCTACAATAGCTACTAATCTACAAAAGCTGGACATGTCTTCTCATCTTTATTAACTTGTGTTGACAAGCTAACTAGTAAGTGGTCTGAAAGAAATTGCCCTGAAGTATCCCAAAATAGAACAGCTCTGTTGGGAACATCAAGATGCCAATGAAACCTTTGGCTGTTCACACAGCCCCTTTGCTCTTGCCTTTGTGGTGGGAGCAAATACACCAGTAAACTTTCCATCAACCAAAGTTTCCTGTTTCATCTGATCTGGGAAACTATGGCTATTGGCTCCAAAACAGGCTGGGATATGGAGGTGTTGGGTTGAAGTTGGCTTCATAACCTTCATTAACCAAAGTTTCCCAGTTCAGGTGAACTGTAGTCAGCTGAAGTAATCCTAGCTCATTTGCTTCCATCACAAAGTAGGCTGCATTTGTGGCCACAAGATTCATTCATACATTGGCTGGTTAAACCGAGATGTGATAGTTTAAACTAGTTCATTGTCACCCATCAAAAAGTGTGAGCACTAACAATAACATTTATAAAGATAGGAGTTCAGTTCTGTAAGTGACCTACCTCATTCACCAGTCGCCTTGCTCTAGAACAGAGTTTGGAATAGGGGCAAATTACACCAGCGTCATTTACTCTGGTGTAACCTGCACTTGCTTCCTATATTTTGGATGGCTCTGCACACATCAATCCAAACTGAGACACAGTTTCTACACACTAAACAGGATTCCCTGCTACCTCTGTCCAGCAGTGGAGAACCTGTGGACCTCCAGATATTGT
This sequence comes from Podarcis tiliguerta, assembly GCF_965153285.1. Taxonomy (NCBI): domain Eukaryota; kingdom Metazoa; phylum Chordata; class Lepidosauria; order Squamata; family Lacertidae; genus Podarcis; species Podarcis tiliguerta. The sequence goes on along the minus strand of NC_139553.1, from coordinate 40,893,444 downwards.
TGGACTAGAACTTCCATCACGCTTGATTATTGGCCATACTGGCTGGGGCTGATGGGATTCTACTTGGAATCTGGAGGGCCACAGATCTGCCACCCCTGCCTCTGCCTTTCTCCCCTCCCCCTGCTGCCTTCCCAATATCAAAATGTAGACCATAAGCACCCTGGGGTCCAGAGCCTGGCCTTTTTGCTATGATTTGCATAGGGTTACACTTCAGCCACTCTGTGTATGTGCACTGCCAACACTAAATAATAGCAGGAATCTGTTTAAAAACATCTGCACTGTACATTTAAAGAGGCATTGTACCTCTTAAAATGGCCACAGCTTCCTTCAAAGGATCATGGGAACTGCAGTTTTTAAAGGTGCTGGAAGTTGTTAGGAGATCCCTCTTTCCCCCTTCACAGAACTGCAATTCCAAAGTTCCCTGGGAAGAGGGGCTAATTGTTAAACCACTCTGGTTTACAGTTCCCAGGATTCCTTAGGGGAAGCCATGGCTGTTTAAAGCATCATGATGATGCTTGAGATGGAGTGCAGATGGGGACACAAGAAACATGGCTTCCTTTCTTATTTTATATTTGTAATGCAGTACTACTGTCATGCGGGACGCGGGTGGCGCTGTGGGTAAAACCTCAGTGCCTAGGACTTGCCAATCGTCAGGTCGGCGGTTCGAATCCCCGCGGCGGGGTGCACTCCCATCTTTCGGTCTCAGCTCCTGCCCACCTAGCAGTTTGAAAGCACAATTAAGTGCAAGTAGATAAATAGGTACCGCTTTATAGCGGGAAGGTAGACGGCATTTCCGTGTGCTGCTCTGGTGCCGGCTCACCAGAGCAGCTTCGTCACGCTGGCCACATGACCCGGAATTGTCTCCGGACAGCGCTGGGCCCCGGCCTCTTAAGTGAGATGGGCGCACAACCCTAGGGTTGGACACGACTGGCCCGTACGGGCAGGGGTACCTTTACCTTTACCTTACTACTGTCATGCAGGAAAAAACAAACAAATCTGAATCCAAATCGTACATCCTCCAACTTTTTCCTCTGCAGCTTTTGTTCCACAATCCGTTTCTGCCTCTCTTCTGAGACCTGCTTTTTGTACTTTTCCTGGTCTTTAAGCTGCTGCTTCTGGATCTGCTGCTGTCGCTGAGGTTCGGAATGGCTTTTGTTCTCTTGCTGAAGCCTCAGGAATTCGCGGCGGAGGGTGGATTCACCAGGGAGATTAACAATGGAGCTTAATTTTTTTTTTCAAAAAAAAAAAGAGGAAATATCTGTTTGACTAACCATAATATTAAGGCGACAGAGCAAACACGGTGCCACTGGGGGAAAGCTTGCTGTCCTAGCTTACTGAAGAAGAATGTTCCAGGGGAAAAAAATCACAGAATCTCTCTCCCCCACCAGCCCTCCTCTATATTTACAATGCCTCTGTTTTAACAACACTTCAGAATCCAGGCTAAAGCTGATTATCTGTTTGTTCACTGGAGATTTTACTTCACTGTTGCCTTCCCAAAACAAATTTTAGCATCTGTTCATACTTTATATTCATCAGCAAACACCAAATGGGGACAAGAGACAATTCAGAGAGATATAAATATATGAGTTTTCATGGAATCCCATTTTGATGGCAAGGGACAGGGGGAGCACTAGGTCAATGCTTCAAAGTCTAGTGGAGTTTCCCTCAGATTTTAGCAGCCAAAGTAAGTAAGATGTCCGGCATGATTACTTTGTTTATTAGAAGTAAGAGTTGCTTCCTTTAATGCCCTAAAACTGCTTACCTGGTAGTAAATGTAATTGAACTCAGTGGGATTTACTTCAAAGTAGGCATAGTTGCACGGTGAGCATTTAAATTCTGACAAGCACAACCCCAGCCTCCTCAAGTCTTCTGCAATTCCCTCAACATGGCAACATGGCTTACTTCTGAGTAGGCCTATTTGGTTGAGGGGGTTGGTTGGTTCACAAACTCTGTGTCTTCCTTTCTCAGGAAGAAGAGAAGCTGTAGCTCCCTCTTCTCTGAGCGAGATAGATGCAGTTGCTGTGAACCAACCCTGTTCACTGCATCTGCATCCTTCAGGGAAGAGGGAGAAATAGTGACCAGACATGGCGGACAGGTCTGAGTGCCTTTTCAGCCAGCTGCCTTTCTCCTCTTCCCAGTGGCAACGGCGCACTGTGGGTGATGGCAGGCGTGGACCACAGCCTGCCACCTGAGATGGTAGCCTTATCAATGGGCCTCAGGGAGTGCCCAAACATGCCAACTCCTGATACTGGCCTTATGTGGCTCCTTCTTCCCAGGGTAGAATTTCCAGGCCCCCATGTGCAGGCAATCGTGCACGGGAAAGAGCAACTTAATTCTGCCGCTCTATCCAAAATAAGAACACTCCAAAAATTGCTCTGGAAGTGTACAGATCAAACTTTGGAGTCATCTCTCTCCTGGGTGCAACCTAGATCTTATCTACAAATGCAAAATGTAACCTTGGTTCTCCTTCATCTTCATTCAGCTCATCGGCTTCTTCCTCACTTCCACTGTATTCATATTCTGTTTCATCTGAAAGAAGTAGGAAAACCAAATCTTGCTAGGAAACTTGACTGCTTTGTGTGTTACAATCTGCCCCCACATTTATTGCAACGAACGCTGGAAACTGTCAAACATTTTAAACATATGAGCAGCCTGACATTCACTTGTTTTCTGCTTAAATGCAATATTATCTGATTTTTGATCTTACTGATCTGTAATGATGATGAAGTCTTGTAAATGCCTAATTGCCTAATCAATCTTTTACTAATATGTATATGCAGCTATAGTCAGCTCTCAGTGAAGTCCTACTTCAGTTAAAAAAAAAACACAGCTTCACACAGAAGCTATTTCAGGTACACAGCTAAAAATGCAGTATGTGAATGCTTTGAACGCAACCATCACATTTGCACAACTGTCTATCAGGTCGTGTGCTAATCAGGGAGCCAGAGTTGACCGAGGCTCCCTTCTGAATGTACATTCAGGGGCAAACCCAAGTTGGTCAAAGATAATGTGTGAAGGTAAAGCTGGGACAGAATCCTGTCTGAAATTCCGGAGAGCTGCTGCCGTTCAGTGCAGACAATACTAAGCTAGATGGACCAATGATCTTCTCAGTATAAAGCTGCTTCTTATGTTTCTTTGTTCTCCCCTCTTGATTGTAAAAAGTCTCAAAGCATTTTACAAAAGATAAATCAGTAAAGTCAAGAAAAAATTAAAACCCCGCTTTATAACATACAAAAGCTAAAATACTAAAACAAATAAAAATTACCTCAACTTTGTAAGCACCTGGGTAAAGGTAAAGGGTAAAGGGACCCCTGACCATTAGGTCCAGCCGTGACCGACTCTGGGGTTGCAGCGCCCATCTCGCTTTATTGGTTAAGGGAGCCGACGTTTGTCCGCAGACAGTTTTTCTGGGTCATGTGGCCAGCATGACTAAGCCGCTTCTGGCGAACCAGAGCAGCACACGAAAACACCGTTTACCTTCCCGCTGGACGGTACCTATTTATCTACTTGCCCTTTGACGTGCTTTCAAACTTCTAGGTTGGCAGGAGCAGGGACCGAGCAACAGGAGCTCACCCCGCCACGGGGATTCGAACCGCCGACCTTCTGATCGGCAAGTCCTAGGCTCTGTGGTTTAACCCACAGCGCCACCTGCGTCCCTCAAGCACCTGGGTAGGTTTGTCTAAACAGGAACGTTTTTAGTAGGCACCTGCTTTATCTCAAGAGGCAGGGAGTTCCAAAGTACCACACTAAAATCTCATTCTAACAATGTGGAACAGGTGTTATGTAGTCCCTGCAGCAGTGCCAGTTCTCCCAACTGAAGTGGTTGAATTGGCACAGGTTTGCTAAGGCGATCCCATAGGTAATCTGGTCCCAGGTTATGAAGCTTTAGTCCTTACCTTTCTCTCCCTTCTTCTTCCTGGTCCTATCTAGATGGTCTTTTAGCAAGATGCGCACCTGTCGTTCATTCTGCATGTCTCTGATAAAGGAATGTTTAAGCAGGGTATCTGTTGCTGGGCGATGCACGTAATTTTTAACCAAACAGGTGTCCACAAAGTTCAGAAATTTCTTTGACCTAAAAACACAACAACAACCTAAAGACTTATTTTCACACAGGAATTCTCCCTTGCAATTCCTCAAACAGTTTAGCAGAATATCTCAGCAAGTCTAAATTACTGCAAGGCACTCTATGCGGGGCTGCCCTTGAGACTGTCCAGAAGCTGCAGCTAGTGCAAAATGCAGCAACTGGACTATTCTATCGCATCTGCCATCATGTGTGCATTACACGGCTCCTAAAGGAGTTGCATTGGCAGCCCATAAGCTGCTGGGCTAATTTTAAGGCTTTGGTTTTGACCTACAAAGTCCTAAACAGTTTGGGACCAGGATCCCTAAATAAGAACCCCCCCCCCCTTACTGCCTTGCACTATTGCAATGATAACTGATGAGACCCTCTTGGTTGCACTGTAACCTTTGGAAGTTCAGTTGGCGGCAACCAGAAAGTGCCCCTATCATGGAGCTATCTCACGTCTGAGCTTAGGCATGTGCATCAGATTGGTGTGTGCTACTACATTCCATGATACCTGCTCAGGAGATGTCAGGGATTGACTTTGGGGCCTTCTGCATACAAAGGGTCATCTACACTGGCAGTCCTGTACTAGAACCCTGAGTCACTCCCTTGCACTGCTTTAATGTAAACCATGTATGCACAGAGGCCGTGGCAACAACAGACAAAACTTCCTGTGCAGATAAGAGCTTGGAAGGAATCAATACGTTCACAATATCTGGGATGCGTAGAAAGCTTTCAATAGTCTGAATCGAAACAGCTGCCAAAATTGTGCTCCAAGCCAGCATATCAATGACTACTAGCCATGATGGCTATGCAATACCTCTGCTATCAGAGGCAATATGTTGATGGAAACCACAGATGGGCAGAGTGCTGTTGCACTCATGTCCACGATGCAGGTTGGTCCCTGTGAAAACAGGAAGCTAGGCTAGATGGACCATTGGCCTGATTCAGCAGGTTCTTCTTATGTTCTTAACAAGTTAGCATTTATTGCCATTTAAGGGAAGCCTCTTACCATTTTCTGGATTTCAGTTTTGGGGGAGGGTTCCGTGGAATGAGAAACAGAGCCCTCATGGGATGCATGTCACACAATGCTGCAAGAAGAAGAGGAAGAACAAGCACACATATGCGATCTGTTAAAATGGATACCTTCAGCCTGGCTCTCCCCATCCTGCCATCATTTGATTTCTCTATATTTGATTGCATTACATGCTTGATGAGAACATGTGAACAGACTTTGCTTAAAAGCACTGGGTTGGATCCAGACTTAATCGTACTTGCAACAGCGCCAACGGGATTTAGGTTAGTCATGACTCACGAGTCCCATTGATTTCAATGGGCCTGCTTTAGCTATGACTAAGTGTGGTCTATTGTGTGCAAGGCAATCTGAAAATGCTATCTATGTTGTTCTAGCTGTGATGTCACCTTCAGACAAATGCAAGTGCCTCATGAGTTAACAAACAGCATACAACATTTCATGAGCAACTCGCATGTGTTAACTAGCCATTGATGGCAGCAACATGAATGTATAAACTGGCTCCACTTATAAGGCTTGAGTTTCTGACTGTGTGACATGATGTGAAAATCGTCACTGTGGTGCTTGATCCATGTTGTCCCGAGTCTTCACTAGATGTTATAGCTATCATGTGATGAACATGCATATGTGAGCCAGCCCTTCCTCTCGCTACATGCTTGGCTCTTCTAGCAAGCCAAATGCATTTCCAGTTCTTACTTTCTGCATTTTACTCCATTGGCTGGAGTCTTGTTATTTTGTAAGATTCTATGTATCATTTATCATGGAAAACCACAGCCTTCACAGCCCCGGGAGGGGTGGGGAGAGAATGGGATTTGTGGAACAGGCAAGTATGTTGCCAGGGGTGGATTTAGGGCTGTGTGCTGGGCTTTGGGAAGGAGGTGTGAGGCTCTAAAAGGGGTTTAGAGTCCTTCCATCTCATTCCCAAAGCCTAGTTAGCACTTTCCCAGCTTGGGGAAGGAGGTGGGAGGACTCTAGGCCCTGCTAGAGCCTTTGTGCCTCCCTCCCAAAGTCAGACACCTCCTTACCCATCTTTGGGATGGCAGTGTTAGGGCTGCCGGTGGGAGGGGGGAGTCTAGGCCTTGCATAGGGTGCCATAGTACCCTAGTCCACCACTGATGTTGCATTGGTTTTCCATCACACAATGGCTTCAAAAGGGTTGGGTGGAAATGGGCTGCATGAATGAGTAGCAAAAAGTTCCTTGCTTTGAGCAACAGTGCTGCTGCTGCTGCTGCTATGTATGTGTTTACCTCTAGTTACAAATAAATCTATTATTCGGTTTAGTAACCACAAGGACAATTTACTGGAGGCTATGTAAACTTGGAAATACACATATTCAGCCAATGTTCTACATTCAACAAGGGCACTGACATTAAGACTGAACATGTTATAGAAGGCAAAACAAAACTAAACTTACGAGGAGCCCCTTCGGCCATCTCGATAGCTGTGATTCCCAGTGACCACAAGTCACTCTAAAGGAAAACAGACAATGCATAAACATAAAGGGACAGTAGAGAGCAGGTTGGCACCACTTAGGGCCTACCAAGTTGAATGCAACTCAACCATTGCATAGGGATGGGCAAATGTGCTGATTTCACTTTATCTTTTTCTTATCTTTCTAATCTTAAGTTAAATTAACCACATTTGCACATCAGTTTGCATTTTTTTCAAAGGTCCTCATGAAAATTATCAGCATTTTAATGCAAATTTCTTCTAATAAATACATTTATGAATGCAATTTTGCCTAATATGCACATTTTTGCAGATCAATTTTTCCTAATACAATGCATCTATTTATGTTATTTTCATTCACGTATGCACACTCTGCTTTAGTGCATCCATTTTTGTACACTTCACCTTTCTGGAGAACTGCACTGAAAATTTTAGAGAAGTGCAGATTCCAAAGGATGGCTGTGCTTTGGTTTCTGAATTGTTTCAGAAAGTGCAAATTAGGTGGGATCAACTTTAAGTGTAAACTAAATCAATCCTCTCCCATACCTACCAATGTATGGGTATAGGGATAGGTAATAATCAAAAAATTCTCCAGTAGCACCTTAGAGACCAACTAAGTTTGTTCTGGGTATAAGCTTCCGTGTGCATGCACACTTCTTCGGACATAGGGATAGGTGTTCAAGCCTTTTAAGCCTAACTTTCACTGGCAATTACTTAGGGCTAACCCCAGACAGAGTGTTTAATTAAGAACAATAAAAATAAATTCTCAGGTAAACTGAAATCTCTGATGAACAGGATCAGACCTACTGATTTCCTAAACCCATTCCCACCCAAGCAAACCACTTCCGTCCTCTCCCAATTGTCAAGTGTCACTTCCCAACTGTCGTAAGTCTTAAAATGTTATCCTCCAATGGCTCTTCTCCTTCCTTCTCCCTCTCATCCAAACTCAGTCTATTACAGCAACAAAACACCTGCTTATTCTGTTCATTGGCCAAGGTTTTAAGTGAGAGCAAAGTGACCAAAGGGGAATCAGAGCTGAGCAAGAAAACAGAGGGAGAAAACAACATTGAAGGTGTGATGTGATCAAAACAAAAAACAGGGAGCTGACTTTAGATACAGAAGGGATGCTGTGGAAGAAATAGCCGTGGTCTGGAAGGCGGTGTAGGGGACAAAGGAGGGCTGGATACAGAAGAGTACATAAGGCAATATTTATGAGGTGGAAGACTGTTGTGGTGCAGATCACAGTGGTTGATTTCAAGAAGTGGAGGAAAAAAACAAACATCTTTGTTTCCAGAGCAAAGAAAGAAGTGAGAACAAAGCATGTTTTCGCCAAGTGCTTGGATAGGAGGTGGGCAGGAGGTCAGCCAGCAGCAACAGGACTTACTCTGTAGTCATATGTTGACTCTGGGTTTTCATCACAAGCAATGACCTCCGGTGCCATCCAGTAGGGGGTCCCAATGAATGTGTTCCTTCTGCCAATTGTCCTGTCTAGTTGGGCACTCACTCCAAAATCCACTGCAAAAGCCAAGCAGGCACAAGCAATGAAGCAAGCGAGGGGTGCGTGGAACCACACAGCTGGTTGCAAAAAAGCAGAGCACGACCACAGGGAAGGGCCCTCGTATGCTCCTGGTGACGTGCAGCTGAATGCATGAACTGAATCCAGTCAAAACATTGTGCTTGAGGTGATGAGGAGGATAAAATGCTCAGTTGGTCAAGCAATTACATTATGTCATGTCCAATGTACTGCTAAGTTAAAAGTCATTCAGCGATATGCTTGTTCTGCTGGTGAAATGTTTTGCACTAGCGAAACACCGTTGCACAACCAACCTAAGCAGGTTGCTGGTAACTTTGTTGTGCAATAGATTGCACAACCTGTTGCACCAGTTTCTGATAGTGCAGCTATTGCAATGCAGCTATTGCATTGGATTCTGCTCTTGCACAACAATTGAAGCACGTGAACGGTTCACGTGCTTCACAATAAAACTTGTATTAGCTGAAAATGAACATTGGATATAGCCCATTTAATTGAGACTGATTAAAAACTTGGTCCAAGTGAATCAGGAAGGTGTTTGTTTGTTTTTAAAAAATGTTAATGCTTTTTAGAAATGTAAATACTTATAACTCCACATTCTAAGAAGAGTCATTCCTCTTCTCTTAGGCAGGAGGGAATCGCTTTTCAAATATTCTCTTAGAATGGACATTCCTAGTTCTTCATCACACAATGATGCTTCTTGCATGTTTTTGAATGGTGAGAATGCCTCTTCAAATGCCCTCCTTTGAAGAGGCATTCTTCTTTTGCACATGAGGGAGTATCTCTTTAGAGATGGTGCCTGCTATGCATGTGTAGGCATCATTGTGAAAAGTAAAAATACATTTCCCCCCTTCAAAACTAATGCTTTTCTTGCCCACACATTTATGTATATATAATACATCTAATTAATCAGTTAGAAGGACAGACAATGGCTGAACATATACAGATATAGGCTTCAGTTACATGTAATGGAAAGGCATTGTTTCCCTCTATGGCAAGAAACAATGGCAAGCCTTAAGATAATGCACCCCCTCTTTCCTGATTTGTACTATCAAGGAAGAGGAGCTTCTGATTTTAAGTTAACCAAAGTTCCCCATAACGTCCAACCTTGGGGAACTATGGCTTGCTTAAAGTTTGAGAGCAAGTCAGGATTAGAAACCATGGTGTGATCCTGGCTTGTTCTCCCTAGCTATAATTAAATCAAACAGTCCTTTGATTTAGGACGTCACAAGGAACTGTGGCTTGGTTAAAACTGTAAATTGATGCTTCCAATCTTCTCACAGGCACAAACAAGGCAGAGAGGGAAGCATGTAAGCGGAAGGTTCGCTACGTGTGTGTGTGTGTGTGTGTGTGTGTGTGTACAAAATAAAGTGAAAAAAGAAGAACCAAGTTCAATATGTGTTAATTTATACACGATTCTTATAAATGCTAATACATATATGATTATTAATAACTTACTATATTCTGTATAAACTTATTCCAAATATAAATATATCTATCTATACAAAGTCTGCGGCTACAAGCAGTCCGTTTATATGTTGCACGTGCCGCCACATATTATTCTCACCATGGGAAGCCATGGGTTTCTGTTGTCCCTGAGCTGAGCCTGTGCAACATGCGCTCCATCTGAGCTAAGACTAAATATTCTATCTGTGGTGTTTGAGCTGCTTTGATCACTCGTGCTGCCTACAACACTTGATACTGCGGGTGTCAAATTATAGTCAAGCTGTCAAATTATGTCGTCAAATTATGGGCATGCATATGTGAGCAAACCCTGAGGACAAAGGTTTAACAACTCCTTAAATCACTCTTCAGACTCCATCTCTATTCTCACTGAAGGAGCTACAGGTGATTTTCTTCACTTGATGAGAAAGCTTAACTATATGCTTCCAAGTGTGTATTACAAAGAAAGAAAGAAAAATTAAAGGGAAAGGTGCCACCCCCCCAAAAAAATATAATTCTCAATAATTCCGTATCTTCGTGACAAGGGATGAGTGGATCCGCCTCTTTCCAGGCCACAACCATTTTGCTGGCATTCATTCACAATTCCATTCTGCCCTGTTTTTCTTAGTTAATCTTATATTCTCAAATTTCAATGAGTGGATATGCAAAGTCATATTTATATATACAGTGGTACCTCAGGTTACATATGCTTCAGGTTACATATGCTTCAGGTTACAGACTCCGCTAAACCAGAAATAGTACCTTGGCTTAAGAACTTTGCTTCAGGATGAGAACAGAAATCGTGCGGCAGCAGGAGGTCCCATTAGCTAAAGTGGTGCTTCAGTTTAAGAACAGTTTCAGGTTAAGAACGGACCTCCGGAACGAATTAAGTACGTAACCAGAGGTACCACTGTATATGTATTTTATTTCAATGTATGCATTTCTTAATGTATGCACCTTAGCACTTTTAAAAAGGCTTTTCGAGCTGAGAACTACACCACAGAATTCAGAGATGTGAGGAACCTGATTACACTCTGAGCCCCACATTAGTCTGGGGGCTGTGGATCAGGGTCTGCTTGCCTCAAAATTCACAATATGAAATCCTTCAAGTGTCCCTATTTACAACAACAACAGTTACCTCTGAAGCTTCGCTACTCGTTGTGCGTTGTAGCGGCAAGGGATGCATTCAGTAGCACATAACAGTCCCCATCAAAAAAGACAAGGAACACATACCCAGCTTCACTTCAGCATTTTCTGTCAGGAGCACATTCTGCCCTTTAATGTCTCGGTGGATAACATGATGAGCATGTAAGTGTGCTAATCCCTGGAAGATAAAAAAAACACACCACACTGAGCTATCTTGCCCCTTCCTGCTTCTATTCAAACTAGACAACAAAGCTCGTATCTTGTGTGAGGAAATGACCTCTCTCACTGCCTCATTCATTCATCATCTAAAGATAATCATCTGGGGTGGGTAGTGGGAGGGAGGTCCTTGTAATAAAGAACATATTGCAATGCAGTTGACTGTATGGTGACTTGCCCAATACTGTTGACACTGTGCGCTGTCTAGATAGGCTAAGGATAAGGACCTAAAAACATAAGAACAGCCCTGCTGGATCAAGCCAAGGCCCATTTAGTCCAGCATCCTGTTATCACAGTGTCCAGCGCCAGATGCTCTGATGGGAAGCCCACAATCCTCAGCAAGAGGACCAATAACTCAGGGAGATGACAGCAGCCATGGCACATGCTGGCACCACTTACGTTGAAAATACAGATTCTAGAAGCAAAATTTAGGTTGCTAGGTAAGATTTTTGTTATGTACTAAGTTGAATAGGATCCAAAATGCAGCAGTCTGATGGGCCCTAGAACAATAGGATTCAGAATGCAGAAGTCTGATTGGTCCTAGAACAATAGGATCCAGAATGCAGCAGTCTGATTGGTTCGCAGGAGCCACCCAATCCAGCTCCAGTGAACCTGAAGTGAACCTGATTGGCCTACAGGAGAATCCCGGAATTAGCCAATCATGTGGGGCCCATTGTGTAAATAATGTATATAAAGCAGACAGTTTGGGGAAAATTCCATTCCTTGCACTATGAGCTGAATAAAGAGCATGAAATCCACACTTGACTCTGAGTATATTTCAGTATTGCAGTTCTCTGAGGTTTAATTTTAAGAAAGGGTGCTACCTCCATGCATGGGGCCAGCTGCTCTTCTAACATACTGTCTGGCTTCTGCCCCCCCTCCTCACAGACTGTCATTCCATTGCCACAGAGCAAGCTCACTGGGCTACATGGAATCCCCACTTTCTCCTCTCTTCCCTGCTTCTGAAAACATCAGAATTCCCCTGAAGAGTTGCTGATAACTTCCTCATTTTCCAGCAGCTCCATAGGCGAAGTCATCATAGCACAGCTACTGAGTTCACACTTAGTACGTATGATGGTGTCAGATGCATGCCATCCCAAGTCTGACTCAAACAAAAATTAATGTTTGCTTCTGTGTTTCATGGAGGTGACTCCTACCCTGAGAACTTCTCTGCATATATATGCAATCCAGTCTTCTTTGAAACAGTTTCCTTTTGTCTTCTTCACCAAATCTGTCACAGAACCAGCTCCACAATATTCCATCACCAGCTGGGGAAGAGCAAAAGCACAGTTATTTATTGCTGAAAAGAAGAAATTTAAGTAACAGGTACATTATTATTATTTAGCTGGCTGCAGTTAAATGCAACATTTTATTTATTTATTGGTAAGATCCTCCCCCTTTTGTGTGGGCAGGTGGTCCCTCCTCCTACCTGGCATGATCACCTTGGCAACACCTTTCCAGGTGGGATTGGGCAACTGGCTGAGGTAGGCGGAGACCTCCAGGTATCCCACCTGGGGGGAGGTGAAGCCAAGCCTGTGCTAATGGTGCCACATAGGGTCCAGGGGGCTGTGCGCGACCACACAAAGGGCGCCCCCCATTTAATGTGGGGAGTGGTCATCACTTTAATTTTAAAGCAATTTGCTTAAGGTTTGACCAGTGTCAATTGGTTTACCTGCCGTGGCTTCAATATTGTATGCTGTTGGGTTTTGTGGTTTTATCCTGTTTTTTACTGTTTTCTCATATGATGCCCAGAGAGCAATAGCTACTGAGTGTCTAATACATTTAGAAAATAAACAATCACTGCCCCTGGGAGACAAACTGTGGTTTGGGCAGGCCATCTGAACTGAGTGCACGTTAGCTTCCTGTGTATGTATGGCTGAATAATTACTGTGTTCCTAGCACTTGCCAAGCGAATCTAATGGCTGGCAAAAGGGTGGGGACCACTATGTTGTTATTCCATGCCATCTCAAATAATGAATGGGCTGGATCTGCTTTAGAAAGTGACTGTTCAAGGATGGAAGAAGAGCATCTTTAAGCTCCTGTTAATACTAGAATTTGACCAGTTCTTAATTTGGAGTGTCATCCACTTGGTCTTTAGGTATCACTTTTACCACAGGTACCAATCAAGCACACAAAACAAACCCTGTAAACTAATTGGCAATTATTTTCAGCACATTTACCAGGTTTATTTATTCATCAGCAGCAATTTTTTTACCATGCCTTTTAGCCACAAGAGCTCCCAAAGTGACTTGTCTAATATCAGTTAAAAGAAACACACACAAGCCAGTTCCTGCTTGCAATCTAAAAGACACAACGCATAAAGAAGAAAGGATGAGGAGGGAAGAGGAAAACACACATATTCAGACACCAGTTCGTAAAAGCTCCATAGCAGCTCTTATAAAGACCATCTGGAATGGAAAATGTTCAGAGAGAAGAGGAGGGACCAAATGAAGCTGGTCTCTCAGCCAAGCTGATGGTGAGATCTTGCTTTCCATCTGCCTGAAGAAATGGCTGTTGCTAGATGACAGCTGAGGACAGAAAGAACCAGATGGAGCAGGCGCCTTGGGAGAGCCATTGAAATTGCCTTGCCTCTCTCTCTACTGCAGCCTGATGGAATGGCTGCTGGTCAACGACATTAAAAACAAACATACTCATGCAGACACACATTGCATTAAGTTGCTAATGTTCCCGTTGTTTCCATCTTGCCTGTAATAACCTTTTAAAATATGTATAGATAACTAAAGCACCTTCTAATGCCACAGTCAACATTTGCATCTATTAGATTCCTTTGCTCTGGTCACAACTGCTAATTTCATGGACAACTGTGCAAAACGGCAATTACAGTGGCCATCAGTCGGCTTCCAGATGGTCGATAACCATGGCTGATCTCCCTATGCAGCCACAAAGTTACAGGCATGGAGAAGACCTGAAGGCCAATGAGTCCCATGTTCTGCACTAATGTATGATCCTCCCTAACAAAATATTAGCCCATGTCTCCCAGATACTAAACTGCAGGCAGGATAAGCCAAATAGCTTCCTGATCTATGCACTGGTGTCCCTTGTGAATAGAGGAAAAAGGGAAGTGTTTGCCTTCCCAGGACAAGCATGGTTCATCCACTCCTCATTCTCCTTTCCTTCCTTCTGACCTAGATTAGTTACAAGCAGAAAATGTGGAGTGCCTCTGCTCACCTGAGACTGCTGCTTGGCCACATTGCTGCTGCTTGCTTGGAAAGGTCAGCCAATGGGGAGGTTGGTGCAGTGCAAGCCAGTGTGGCCTAATGGTTAGAGTGCTGGACTAGGACCTGGGAGAGCAGGGTTCGAACCTGTACTCAAACCATGACGCTCTCTTTGGGTGACCTTGGGCCAGTCATCATATCTGAGCCTAACCTACCTCACAGGGTTGTTGTGAGGGTGAAATGGCGGGGGGGGACCTTGAGTTCCTTTGAAGATAAAGGTGATATATAAATGCAATAAATAGAAATAATAATAAATAATAGGATAACAATCTCCGCTTAGAAGACTTGTTGAAAGAGGAAAGTCTTCAATAGGTGCCAAAAATAATAGAAATGGTTCCTGTATGATATGCTTCAAATGGTAGGTGCCACCACACGAAAGGCCTGATTCTCATTTCATGCGGAACAGACTTCCTGATAAGATGATATTTGCAGAGTGCAATGAGCAGCTGGGTATGTAAAGGAATTTCCGGAAATTCTTCTACACCCTGATTCTACTAACTGGTCCCAGTAGTGGAAGCTTCTACCAGTGCAATGGAAGGGGAAGGGAATTGTTCTGAAATGCTTGCCCTGACAGAATGTTGGGGAAAGTGTGACACCGAATTACTTCCTTAGTTCGGGAAGCAAGGAATGAAGAGGGGAGAGAGAGAGAGAGAGAGAGAGAGAGAGAGAGAGAGAAGATATAAAGAAGCTGAATGGGAGAAAACCTCTATTCCCTAAATGGGCACTGTGTAACTGATTAAACAGGGACCTTTAAAGATGCACAAAGAGAAAACTGGATACCTACCCACAGCTGGTCATCTTGACCCACAGGACTTTTCTTTACAAATGCTCCATAATATGTTGCAATGTTCCTGTGATGGGAATATTTCTTCAACATGTTTATTTCCAGTTTGATTTCCTCTTCTTCATCCTAGGGCAAAAAGAAGGGTGGGGAGATTACAGGGGCATCAATATACAGAGAGAGTTCTCAGAAGCCTGACCTGAGCCCAGTGAAGAAAGACTACTCAAGGCAGTGTTTGTGGAACTCACTGCCACAAGCTTGGAGAGCTTTAAAATGAGACTGGACCAGTACTTGGCAAACAGGTCCACCAACTGCTAAGGGCTTAGTTGCACATGACTGTTATGTACTGAGTTGAATAGGATCCAAAATGCAGCAGTATGATTGGTCCTAGAACAATAGGATTCAGAATGCAGCAGTCTGATTGGTCCTAGAACAATAGGATCCAGGATGCAGCAGTCTGATTGGTCCTAGAACAATAGGATCCAGGATGCAGCAGTCTGATTGTTCCCAGAACAATAGGATCCAGGATGCAGCAGTCTGATTCGTCCACAGGAGCCACCCAATTCAGCTCCAGGTGGAAGTGAATCCGCAACCTGATTGGCCTACAGGAGAATCCCAGAATTAGCCAATCAAGTGGGGCCCATTGTGTAAGTAATGTATATAAAGCAGACATTCTGGGGGGAACTTTCATTCCTCCTCACCATTATGAGCTGAATAAAGAACATGAAATCCACCCTCGACTCCGAGTATATTTCAATGATGTTAAATGCACTACTTCCATATGTCATGATGCTGATGGAAATTGCTCTCCAATGCAATGAGGATCAAAGCACCCAGAATTTGCTTAGGTAGTATCTGGCCTGTAAACAACAGCAGGACCAGTCCAAGGCATTTTGCTGTCTGAGGAAGAGAACCAAATGTTATCTTACACCTCACACATCATGGTGGTACATATTGCCCAAGGCTAGCCAAGTTACTCTGTAACCTTGAAGCAGAAAATCCTACAATCACCTCCCCACCTCCCTGGCAGTAAAAAATACTGGGCTCTTTTCAATGCTGGTCCTTCTCAAATTACACCCATTAATGGATATGCCTCACTTAGGTCGATTAATCTGAATTATATGCTCTCTGCTCTTTCAGAATCAGTTTTCTGAGGCCACTGCCTCATTTAGCCCTACGGCAGAGCTGGCTTTGAACAAACTGTTGTTCAAAGCAGCTCTGACATGCGAAGAAGATGTTGCTTGCTTGACATGTGTTATTTCTTGGGTTGATGTTTACATTCAGAAACCAATCTGAAACCCACCCAGACCTAAGGTGCAAAGCACACGCCTTTAACCTCAAAAGAAAGACATTCACATTATGGCTAACTTCATTTCCGATGACCTCCTCTATAAGTATTGCTATTAGTATATATTTATTCATACCCCACCTTTTCCCCTGACAGGGACACAAGGCGTCTTACAGATAAAGGATGGCAGCTAAAAACAGACAAAAAAACCCCAAATCATAAAAAGCAATTAAACATATCTATCTATCTATCATCTATCTATCTATCTATCTATCTATCATCTATCTATCTATCATCTATATCTATCTATCTATCATCTATCTATCTATCATCTATCTATCTATCTATCTATCTATCATCTATCTATCTATCATCTATATCTATCTATCTATCATCTATCTATCTATCATCTATCTATCTATCTATCTATCTATCATCTATCATCTATCTATCTATCTATCTATCTATCTATCTATCTATCTATCTACTATCTATCATCAATCTATCTATCTATCTATCTATCTATCTATCTATCTATCTATCTATCTATCATCTATCTATCTATCATCTATCTATCTATCTATCTATCTATCACATGACAACATTAACTGGTAACATTAACTCCGCCATGTGGAAAGCCCTTGCAGACGATCACAGTGCCTGAAGACAGACATTTAAGTTATGTATCCACAGCAGTGACCAGAGGAGGAATGAGCACTGGGAGGAGCACAGAGAGAAGAAACGGCATGGTGCATCTTCAGTAGCACAACCAGACACCTTCATCTGCCTCAGCTGCAACAAAACATGTCTCACCCGTACTGGTTTCAAAAACTACAGCAGGTGCTGTAACTCTCCAAATGTTTGACTTTACCCCCAAAGCTACATTCTTCCATTGTGTGCTGAACCAAAGGTGAACTGTTCTGGAAGCTCTGCAGCTGCCATCTTGGTAGTCAAGATAACCCCACAATTAATTGGTAGCTGTTGTAGCAATGAGCTCATATATGTTTATATGTGTTCGCTTTGATACAGGCTAATTGGCTTGCTTTGAAGTTATCCTTATTTGGGGGCTTGAGGTGTTGGGCTCTGAGCCCAGAACAGGGAACAATGTACAAGATTTGGGTATTTGCCACATGCCCTCATCTGGTCAGGTGCTGCTTTGTTTTCTAAAGAACTTATAAATGTTGCTTGGGTGTGGACAAGCTATCTCCTTACTACAGTGTCCCTTCTGTAAACCTGGCAGGGTAATTTCCTGTAAGTCTACACCTTTTTGTAGGTGCTACTTTTTTTGAGAGCCTTTTTTGGTATACCTGCACCCAACCACTCCCATGAGCTTTCCTTTGGGCCTGCATTTCAGAACGCATTGTCTCCTGAGACAGACAGGTGCCAACTCAGAATATACTGTTAAAAAATATAATCACCACAAAAACAGCATAGCACCAGACCCCTCATTAAAAGCACATACCCTCCAACATTTTTCCACTGAAAATAGGGGCGTCCCATTCCATAATGATAATTTTACTATTTCTACACCACACATCTTACTGGGTTGCCCCAGCCATTATGGGCAGCTTCCAACATACATAAAAACATAATAAAGCATTAAACAATTAAAAAAAACCTTCTCTATAGAGGATTGTTTTCAGACAGCTAAGAGGCCAAATTACTCCATACCCTCCAATATTTCTCCAATGAAAATAGGGATGTCTTAAGGAAAAGTGGGACATTCCGGGATCAAATCAGAAACCGGGATGATTTCTCTAAATCAGGGAAGTCCCTGGAAAATAGGGACACTTGGAGGGTCTGAAAACAGTCAGTTCTTAAAACCACGTTGGAACAAGAAGGTCTTAACCTGACAGCAGGACAACAATGAGGGAGCCAGTCTAGCTTCTCTAGGGAGGGAGTTCCAAAGTCTGAGAGCAGCCACCAAGAAGGCCCTCTCCACAGTGTGGCTGTGAGTGGCGGAACTGAGAGGAAGGCCTCCCCTGAAGGTATTAGAACCTGGGCAGGTGCATATGAGGGAATACAGCACAGTGGTACATTGGGTTGCGAACGGGATCTGTTCCAGAGCCCCGTTCGCATCCAAAAGCAAACGTAACTAGCAATGGCACATCTGCGCACGTGCACGTCACTTTTTGCCGCTTCTGCGCATGTGTGTGACGTCATTTTGACCGTCTGTGTATGTGCGAGCGGCGAAACATGGAAGTAACATACTCCGTTACTTCTGGATTGCCGCAGAGCGCAACTCGAACGCGCTCAACATGAAGCATATTCAACCCAAGGTGCGACTGTACAGTCTTTCAGACAGCTTAGACTTTCAGACTGTTTGGACTTAAGTCATATAGGGCTTTATAGGTCATAAATGGCACTTTGAATTGTGCTCGGAAACAGACAGGTAGCCAGCCAGTAGAGCTGTTGTAAAAAGGGAGCTGCATCCTCCCAAAGCTGAAGTTTCTGAGCACTTTTCAAAGGCATTACAAAGCATTATAAATCTTTCCCCAATTTTTCGAGAAGCAAAAGCTGTGCTTCGCATCCACCATAAACTCACTAGGTGGGCTGGATTTAGATTTGGAAGAAGGCTACCCAACAACCACCTGGAGCACAGGGCTCAGAGGGGTACCTGTCACAGGCTATCAGCTCAGCTTTCTGCAAAATAGTACAAAGCAGCTGGTCTTCACTTGAAAACCTGGCACCCATTTGCTGAGAAGCCATTGCTGTGTTAACGTTCTTGTAAAAAAAAAATAAGGAAGGCGTGAAAATCTACCACAGATTCAACAAACAATGTAGCTGATCCAACTTAGATGCTTGCACGTTTATACGGAAGGGATAAACTGTGCATGCAAATTGTGCATTAGTGTTGTGAAATGGACTACAGTAGAAGTGTTAAAATGCCCCCCCCCCCAAGACACCCATATGAAGCTATTTGGAGGCAGACCTTAGCTCCATCTTGCTTGGTATTGTTTACACCAGGAGTCAGCAATCTTGGGTCTCCAGATACTGCTAGACTTCAACTCCTAACACCCCCTAAAACCCCACCTTCTCTGACTGGTGGTAGCTGTTATTGCCAGAGTGGTCAAGGGTGGTGGGGTGTGTGGCCTTCATTGCCAGAGTGGTCAAGGGTGGTGGGATGTGTGGCCCAACAACATCTGATGACCCAAGATTGAGGAAGGATGTTCTACAACATGTGACATTTTTCCATCCCTACATGCAGTTGCTGGAAACTGAACCTGGGGTCTTTCACACGGAAAGCGTGTACTGAACAACTGAGCTATTGTGCCACCGTTATCTCAAAGGCAACCTCCAACTACACTTTAGGGCTACTAATCTTGGGTATCTTACAGAGCCGCTCTTATTGCCATAATGCAGTGTTTTTCAACCTTTTTTGGGCAAAGGCACACTTGTTTCATGAAAAAAATCACGAGGCACACCAGCATTAAAAAATGTTAAAAAATTTAACTCTGTGCCTATATTGACTATATATAAAGTAATTCTCTTGAATAGGAATCAAATAAACACAAAGAAATTACTTTATTATGAAATAGTAAGTAAACAGAAATATGAAAAATTATAAAATACTTTATTCAGTGCGCAACCTGGACCTGTTTGGCTGAACACAAAGCTGATATTTTGGCTGGAATCAAAGAAAGACACACACGTAGCTCTTCGTCAACAGCTCTCAGTCTCTCTCTGTATTTAGTTTTTATAGCAATCATGCTTGAAAAGCTCATCTCACACAGATATGTAGTGGAAAATGGGAGCAACGTCAAAATAGCTTTGTTTGCCAGAAGGGGGAACTCCTTGGCAGTATCCAACCAAAAACTGTCCAAAGGTAGATCAGCAAATCTTAGCTTGAAACCACGATTTTGTCTCAGTTCAGTTAGTTCCTCCTGCTCCTGTAAAGTCATGTCCTTTCCACCAACTGATGCTGAGCTATAAGGCTCCCTAACCCAGTCAAGGCATTCAGTGGAGACTGAAGAGAAATAAAATGACAACTTCTCCGGTCCTCCTGGTGACTTGAGTCGCGGTGTCTTCTTCTCTCCACTGCTGCGCACACTGTGCTCGGGCGGGAAGGAAGTCGGAAGATGATGTCCTACTGTGATAGGTCCAGGCTGGAGTCTGGACCAATCACAGCCCGGACATCAGAAAAGTGGAGGGTGTCCCCCTGAGAAGCGCCAATCGGCACCCCTGCTGGCCGAGGGTGGGGTCAAAAACCCCATCCCCCCCATACCCAGGACACAGTCCAGCACCCGCCTAGTGGGTGAAAATTTGAATTTTTTTTTTTTAAAAATCTTTCGAATTTTTCAAATTTTCCCATGGCACATCAGGCAACATCTCGCAGCACACTAGTGTGCCGCGGAACAGTGGTTGAAAAACACTGCCATAATGCATACAATAAAAAGCAGGCACCTTCAATCTTTTCAGGCCCCAGACCCATTTAGGATCCAAATATAACTTTGAAGACCCATCTCTTAATCTTCTACCATACATTTGGATAGTGGGAGTGCTCCTGTTGCAACCCACCGTACAATCAGGCTACGATCCACTGGTGGGTCCCAGCCATCAGTTGAATAGCAGCCTTGAAATCCACTGTGTGAATTTATGATTAGTTTGCCGTACTTATCTGGCATTATGAATGGAGGAACACAAAGGAATAAGAGCCGAATGAACTAGAGTGTCTGGCAGCTGCCTTCGTTATATCCGTTTCCCCTCAAAAAGAAGAATGCAACCGAGACTTTGATCTTGTCGAAAAAGCGCCCTGCCCAGTTAATTCTGTCAGATAACAGGAAGTGCGGGTGCTGGGGAGATGCTTGCAAAAACCACACTGACTCTCATATCCAATGCAGCAGACTGAAAGTTCCCAGGCCCCTCCCAAAAGCTCGACACTGAAGCAGCTCTTCCTGACAGATGGGCAAATCGTCCCAGGGTGATCACCACAGCATCCTGCTGCCTGAGCAGTTTACAATGAAGTGGCTCAAGATCAAAGCTTAAAAATGAAGGGGGACCCAGAGCCACTAAGCTGCCAGAGTCCTTCAAACAGAGCAAACTACACTTCACAGCCATTTTAAAAGCTGAGGGTGCAAAAAAAGGAAAGAAAAAGCCTTTTCAATGGCAGCACCTCAGTGACAGAGCCATGTACCCAGAAGATCCCAGGTGTTGATCTGGGTCCTGCTAGGCCTGCAATGTGGACCACACTCAGCAGTTATGGTATGTTTTGTGCACACAGAAGAACAGCCGTGATGGATCGAAATGGATGACGCTGTGGATCTTGTACAGGTCTCCCCTGTACAAGCTAATCAGGCCTCAGTTTGCATTTCTGCTGCTTTTGATAATGGCTCACAGAGACCTTGGCATTATGATTAGAAAAGCAGCCGTGTCGCCTAATCAAGAGTGAGAGTATAACTTGTTTTGGCAAACCAATGCAAAAGATCCCTGAGAAGCAGGGGGTCCCAATTTCTCCCTCCCAGGTCAATCATGGTGATTCATAAAGGTAAAGGTAAAGGTACCCCTGCCCGTACGGGCCAGTCTTGCCAGACTCTAGGGTTGTGCGCCCATCTCACCCAAGAGGCCGGGGGCCAGCGCTGTCCTGAGACACTTCCGGGTCACGTGGCCAGCGTGACATTACTGCTCTGGCGAGCCAGAGCCACACACGGAAACGCCGTTTACCTTCCCGCTAGTAAGCGGTCCCTATTTATCTACTTGCACCCGGGAGTGCTTTCGAACTGCTAGGTTGGCAGTCGCTGGGACCGAACAACGGGAGTGCACCCCGCCGCGAGGATTCGAACCGCCGACCTTTCGATCGGCAAGCCCTAGGCGCTGAGGCTTTTACCCACAGCGCCACCCGCGTCCCTATGGTGGATTCATAGTCCATGTTTTATTCCTTTTTTAATTTTTTTTGAAAAAGACTTCAGTACAAAACCTTTGACAGCTACCACCAGTCATAGAAGTCAACACTGGGTCAACCGTCTAGCTGGTAGTAGGGAGCCAAGCGTATCCACTCAGATTTGTAGTCCTGCCACACCAATTTGCAAGCTGGCTGGCAGCAAATAAAAACTGTCCCCCCCCCCACCTCTTTCCTCTTTTAAACAACTGGTGGGGTGGGGAATTGAAAGATGTATTTGCATCAACAACTTGTGGGTTGCCGGCCTGTCTACAGTGGCCTAGATTTCACAGAGCAAACGGCTGGTATATGCAGGGGGCAGTGATGTTATGAAAACGCAGCAGGGGCTGCAGTGAACCGACAGGAAATCTTCTATTTGCTATCTCTGGAAACAGATAATCACCCAGAAATAAGTAGGAAGAGGCGCCATTGCTTCATTATTATAGACCAGAAAAATATACACAACTAAGCATCGTCCATTGCCATGCCCCAATTGCACAAGCATGGTTGAAAATGGGACCAGCTGCCTATATAACCATCCTCAGTTGCTTTTGGGAAAGTGATGTGTGGTGCAAAGAACTGTATTTATACAAGCAGATCATTTTCTCCCATAAAGAAGCCATAATTTTAACACTCAGGGACAGGTCCCTTATAACGCCCCTCTTGTAACTTGTAGTATTAACCAGCAAACTCTTAACAACTCTCAGGTCTCTGGGCAGTTAAAATGTAGAAAAAATGGCTATGCTAGAGTTATAAGCATGCACATAAATGCATATATTTGTGAAAATGGCAAACAGAGATGCATTATATTAGGAAAAGATTGCTTTGCAGAAATGTATAAAAATGAATATATTAGGAGAAACTTAAACCAAAATCTTAGGAATTTTCATGAAAACTTAAAAACAAGCCAGCAAACCAACCAACCAACCAACCAACCAACCCATAAGCTGTTAAACTTGGAGAGCTTAATTTAAGGCTGGAAAACTAAGGCTGGAGGAACTAAAATTGCCAGATGTTGCCACCCCTAACCACCCTTCCGTTCCATTTCTTCTACAAGCTAGAGTGTAACAGAAAGCTAGAAACTGCTTCTTTTCTATAGAACCCCCTCACCACTTCCAGCAAAGCCTGGTGATCTCTCTGCTCACCTCCGTCACATTCATAACCTTGATTGCTGCAAGCTGCCCAGTCTTCACGTGGCGACCCTGGGAAGGCGATAAGAACACAATACGGGCAAATAAGCACACAATGCTGGCATAATTATGCAGATTAATGACCTGTGTAAGCCACTGAATCAAAGCACCAATTTTTCAGCAGGCACAATTTTAAAACTGCTCAGCTGAGCGAAAGTCATTTGTACAGCACCTGACAGTGGACATAAAAACTCCTAGGATGATAGTCCATGACGTGGCTAGCAGAAGCTGAAAGTGAGGATGTGAAACTCTCACCCTACATCTGCCTAAGTCCTGTCCTTTGGGTGATACTGAAAGAAGATTAGACAAATTTCTAGAGGTAAAGGCCGTCAATGGGTACCAGCCATGATGCCTATGATCTGCCCCCATAATCAGTTATGCTTCTGAATGATAGCTGCTGGAAACCACTGGAGGGGAGAGCTGTTCTTGCAATCAGGTCTTGCTTGCATGAGCTGGGTTCAAGGTTCTTGTACTGATTTATAAAGCCCTGACGACTTGGGTCCAGGGATTGCCTGAAACCTTATATATCACTGAGTTCATTTGGAGGTGTGTCATTGGTCATCCCCCAAGTTGGCAAGGCTCATTTGACAACATTGAGAAATCAAGCTTTTAGTGTCATTGGCCCAGCCCTGTGGAACTCCCTGCCAATAGAGATTCAGTGGGCACCTTCTGTGCCAACTTTTAAAAGCCTGCTGAAAACGTTTTTATTCCTCCAGGACTATGCAGCTAGTTAAGAATGCACCCCCCACAATTAATCTACAGTGGTACCTCGGGTTATAGACGCTTAAGGTTACATACGCTTCAGGTTTCAGACTTCGCTAACCCAGAAATAGTACCTCGGGTTAAGAACTTTGCTTCAGGATGAGAACAGAAATCGCATGGTGGTGGTGCGGCGGCAGTGGGAGGCCCCATTAGCTAAAGTGGTGCTTCAGGTTAAGAACAGTTTCAGGTTAAGAATGGACCTCCAGAACGAATTAAGTTCTTAACCCAAGGTAACACTGTACTGATGTTTGTTTTTAATTTCCTTTTATCTAGTTTTTAACCTTTTATGATTTCATTGTCTGGTTTCACGCTTTTATATTGTTGTAAACAGCTGTGATATATTTTTCATGATAGAGCAGTATATGAATATATTTATAAATAAACAAAAATACAGACTCCCCCGCCCACCCAACTCCCCTTGCTCCCATAATAATCGTCTCTTTGCCTTCAAAGCAGGATTTCTGGAACCACCTCTAAGTCAGAGTAGCAGACAATGCTCTGATTGGCAGATTGTTCAGATAAGTAAGGAGTCTGAAAAACCAGTATACTCCAAATTCCAAGAACTCGGGAAACTGTCTGATACCAGGTCAATCTACTTTGTCCATCTAGAGCAGTGTTGTCTGTTCTGACAGGCAGCGGCTGTCCAGGGCAGTAGAGTCTGTGGCTATTGGGAGTTGCAGTACAGCACTATGTTTACGACCCTGGGTCCCCAGCAATGGCAAAGATGGAATATCAGGTCCACGTAAATACTGCATCCCACATGCAGACAGACCACACAGAACAAGCTTCCATTGACAGTGAGACTGAATATTCCCTAGGATTCCAACACCCAAAAAGTGCTCAGCACCCTGACAACACCACCAAAGCTTCCGCCTGATTTTGGGTGCTAACGCCCTTCCACCAGCAACCCTCCATGCCCCATTCCTCATTGTAATGTTTTGGAGAGGCTTCCTGGGGGATGCAGAGAGAAAGAGGAGATGGGAAACATTATTTTTATGAATCTCCTCACACGCACATACTTACCAGTGTGGCTGTCTGTAGCAGAGCCACTCCTACCATTGGGCTAAGTGAGGTGACTGCCTCGGACAGAAGATGCTGGGTGGGGTGGGGTGCATGGCAGTAGACCCCTTGCTGTTTTTAAGTTCCCATGACCTGTCCTGGCCACCCTAAACTAGACTTCTACTTCAGGTACAGGGGAAGATGCTAACACTTCACTAGTGCTATGTAATGGACACATCAACACCATAGATTTAAAGCACTAAGGTACAGAAAGTCATGGGAACTGCCACTTCTAAGGGTGATTAGTTAAATACCTCTCAGAACTACAATTCACAGCACCCCTAGCAAGCTACAGTCGCCATGGGTAGTTGCTTTTTTGTGGGGGGTGGGGTGGAGGGCCATGACTTTTAAAGTGGTATAACAGTGATTTCAATGTGAGGTGTGCATGTGACCTGAGATTCCACTGCCATCGTGTATGTATGACTTCTGTATGTAGAATGGAAAATGGACAGCACCATACTTTTGCCCCAAGCAGCAAACTGCAGTTTTGTAGAGTTGGCTGCTGTCTGAGACAGAGGAGATCTGTGCTTATTTTGTACCCAGCCAATGCCACTCACCTCCACATCGCTTCCTACCACAGCTCCTGCTCCTTTATGGAAAGCCATTGTTTGCAAATGTTTCCAGGCATTGAAAACTTCACAGTATAGTACGAAGCCCTTCCAGACAGGCTGGCACCCTCATTTCAAGCCCAAACTTTCCCTGGCTATTTTCCCTGGAACTTGAAATGGTTAATATTCTTTTTCTTTGAAAACCACACACACACACACACCAGGCTTCCATTGCAATAAATGGCCCATTTCTCAAGGATCACACCATTTTAAACCCAGAGCAAATGATTCACATCGCCCATTGTGACAGCTGGGCTGGGGGTGAAAATCCATCACTCCGTGGCAGTTAATTAGCAAGGATCTTTCACCATAAAGTACCCAGATGAGTCTTTGATGGGTTTATGCAGTTCTGATGAAGGACTGTCCCTTTTGTTTTAATCACCTCCTAAGAGAGCCTGGGAAGGAGGGAGAGGGAGAAAGAGATATGCTCTTATTATAAACTACCAATGGCAGGCTCCTATTGTTTGTGTGTTCTTTGCTTTCTTGATTCAGCATAATCAAATCAGAACAGAGAGATTGTGTTTATACCATCACTTCACTGATGCAAAGCACAGGTGAAGTTTGTAATTATAACAGGTGGTTTCAGTTGGGGAAAGGGCCTTAGCTCAGTGATGTTCTGCCAGGGTTCAATCCCTGGCAGATCCAGGTAGGACTGGAAAAAACTCCCCATCTGGCATCCTGGAGAGCTGCTGCTAGCCAGTGTGGACAATAGTGTTCAAAATTCTCATTGTTCGGGTGCATTTTGCGACAGGGAATTTCATTAGCACGAGCAGTTTCTGAGCTCTGGGAACAGTACCGCACCTAAGATTTCAGATTAAAACTGCAGAGTGGAAGGAAAGAAGGAGCTATTTCTGCCTCCCTGCTTCCAGCTATTCTCTGAAGACTGGAGAAGAGACCCTCTTATGAATATTAGGGGGGTGGGCAGGGGAAGGATTAGACCATGTGAAAAATGAACATAATATTTCAGCTGCAGTTCATTCATTTTCAGCTTTGTATTCTTGTTATAAAAAAGTGTGCCTAGACATTCCATTGTTGCGCCCATAACCTAGGTTTAAGGTGCCATTTAGCTCCTAGCTTTCATATCTCAGTTTCTAACACTAACAATACTGAGCTAGATGGACCAGTGGTCTGACAATTATAAGGCTGCTTCCTATTTTCATAACCTTAAAGGACCCCTGGATGGTTAAGTCCAGTCAAAAGTGATCATAGGGTGTGGTGCTCATTTCACTTCAGGTCAAGAGAGCAGGCATTTGTCCACAGACCACTTTCTGGGTCATGTGGCCAATAGGACTAAATCACTTCTGGTGCAACAGAACACTGTGATGGAAACCAGAGCGCATGGAAATGCTGTTTACCTTCCCGCCACAGCGGTACCTATTTATCTACTTGCATTGGCATGCTTTCGAACTGCTAGGTTGGCAGGAGCTGGGACAGAACAATCGGAGTTCACCCTGTCACGGGGATTCAAACCGCCAACTTTCCAATCAGCAAGCCCAAGAGGCTCAGTGGTTTAGACCACAGTGCCATCCTTCATAATCTTACTATGCTATTACTATAGAACTGAATGATCCATAACAGACATTGTTAATCACGAACTGTGGAGAGACTGAAAATGTCAGTCTCACAACTGTAAGAAGCCAAAGTTTGACACAGTTGTATTCCAAAGAGATTATCTGGTTTAAATTTAGCAAATGAGCACAGCAAAGCTCAAGCTGCTAAAAACTGTTTCAAAGCAGATTCTGGCCTGCTTCTCAACAATTAACATGAGCCGCCCATCCTACAAGTCAACTAGGGCTGCTTTTCTCACATTGCCATCGTGTCAGAAGCACGTCAGTATTCAGAACTTTACAGGTTTGTGAAGACTGAGTGCATTTAGGCAAGGCAGGAGCAGATGCAGCATGGAAAAAAATGGGAAGGGGTGTAAAAAAATGACTTGGTCAGGAGTACACAGTAGGGTAAGTGACCAAACCTGAAGAAGAGGGAAACTACCACCAAGCTTGGCTAAGTATTAAGAATGCCATGGCATTTTAATAGGACACAGGAAGGAATTCTCCCCAACTATGATTTTGGTTTCCCCACACACTGTATGAGACAGTACATATGACCACAACTGAAGATGGAAAGAGTTGACAGAGGAGACTTATACCATGAAATTAGAGGAATTGCTTTTGGTGATGCTGTATCCGCCTCCCCCAACAATAGGCAGAGGAACCACAAAACTTGTTTTGCATTAGGTGTTGCAGTTTGCATCTTTGTAATGACATTGTATAAAGAGGGACTACCAGGTGGCCTAGTGTCATAAAATATTCCCCTGAATGCTAAATTCCCTCCTTCTCTCTCTCCCCCCTCTCTCACACACATTTTAACATTCAGGGATTACAACACATTTCACTCTAACATATTAAAATAGCCAGAATTTCCCAAATAAGAAGACTCTGGTTCCCAAGGCAGCAACAAACACTTATGAGGGCTTTCCTCTTGTCTCTTGTGCTTGCCTGAGAATGTTTAACCTTAAAGAAAGGGGTGCTGGATGCTCTAGGGGCAGGAAGACCACATTCCTTTAAGGGCAACTTTCCAGGGGCCACATGCCAGTAGTGGGTGGGGCCAGAGGCAAAAGTGGGTGGAGCTATCAATGCAAATTTTACCAGGGTACACCAGGCTGCTTTCTTCACACTCCCCCCCCTCCTCCTTGGGATGGCTGCATTTGCCCCCTGGCCTGCCTTGCCCTATGAAAAGAGAATAAAAAGGTAAAGGGACCCCTGACCGTTAGGTCCAGTCGCGGCCGACTCTGGGGTTGCGGCGCGCATCTCGCTTTATTGGCCGAGGGAGCTGGCGTACAGCTTCCGGGTCATGTGGCCAGCATAACTAAGCTGCTTCTGGCGAACCAGAGCAGCGCACGGAAACACCGTTTACCTTCCCACCGGAGCGGTACCTATTTATCTACTTGCACTTGGATGTGCTTTCAAACTGCTAGGTTGGCAGGAGCAGGGACCGAGCAACGGGAGCTCACCCCATCACGGGGATTCAAACTGCCGAGCTTCTGAACGGCAAGTCCTAGGCTCTGTGGTTTAACCCACAGCACCACCCGTGTCCCATGGAAAGAGGATAGTCACAGCTAAAAGGGTAGCCTGGCCATGAAGCTACGTGCCTAGCAGTGTGTTCTGGCACAAAGGAGAGACCTGTGGGGAAGGTGGCAATCCCTGTGCTGCTCTTTCTGTGTGTGAGATGCATAACTTGTATTGACCTTCGGTGAAGTTTAAGCAGCTTAACAACGTCTAGGGCTGCAACATCTGGGCCCCAAAGCATTTCCTTCCATTGTAGAAGTGGAAATGCAGAATGTGTCCTTTGCTTAAGGTTTCTTGAAAAGAGAGAGGGGGGGGGGACCACAAGCAGAAGGAAGTATGAAGAGGAAGGAGTGGAATGAATAGAAGATTCAAAACATCACCAGCACCAAAATGCACATATTGACACTTTGCATGGGGTGGCAGTGGGGGACAGCCTCTATCATGTGCTTGCTGCCACATCAACTATACATCTGTCAATATATTTGATTTAGCATTTCAGTTTTAAAAGGCTGTTTTTTTAAAGGCTGAAGAGAGGCTGTTAAATAGCCACACCCACTAAAATCAGTGGTGTTTTAATTCCGATAATGATTAAATAGGGACAGCCCATGACATTTCGCTGTCTCCAATGGAAAACCCATCTATAAACTGAATGTGGAGCATAACCCAGTTGGAAGTTCTTCCAAACAAGCTTTTTTGAAACAGTCCTGGCACAAAGGTTGTAATTCCACTGCCCTGCTAAAGCTAAGCAGCAGCAGGGCTTATCCACATCATAAATTTAAAGCCCTTTCAAAGCACTTGGCTTTCCCAAGGGAATCCTGGGAGCTGTAGTTGGCTAGGAATTGTAACTCTCTTTATTATGAAGTAATAGACCCAAACAGGTAAACTACAGTTATTGGGATTCTTTGGGGGGAGACCACGTTCTTCAAAAGTGTGTTCAATGTGCCAAGGGCCTTCTGGCGGTTCCCTCGTTGCGAGAAGCCAAGTTACAGGGAACCAGGCAGAGGGCCTTCTCGGTAGTGGCACCAGCCCTGTGGAATGCCCTCCCATGAGATGTCAAACAGAAAAACAACCACCAGACTTTTAGAAGACATCTGAAGGCAGCCCTGTTTAGGGAAGCTTTCAATGTTTAATAGATTATTGTATTTTAATATTCTGTTGGAAGCTGCCCAGAGTGGCTGGGGAAACCTAGCCAGATGGGTGGCTAATTTATAATATAACTATAATAATTATAATAAATTATTATTATTATTATTATTATTATTAAAATATATGATCAAGGCGTTTAGAAACCAAGTCTTATGAGGAACGATTGAGGGAGTTGGGTATGTTTATATGAGATATCTGAGTGGAGGCCTGTCACATGGAGGATGGAGCAAGCTTGTTTTCTCCTGCCCCAGAGGCTTCAAGTTACAAGAAAGGAGATTCTGACTAAACATCGGTAAGAACTTTCTGGCAGCAAGAGCTTTTTGATAGGACAGCAGACTCCTTCAGAAGGTGGCGGACTCTCCTTCCTTGGAGGTTTTTAAGTAGGGGTTGGATGGTCATCTGTCATGTATGATCTAGTTGAGATTCCTGCATTGCAGGGGGTTGGACTAGACCAGTGTTTCCCAAACTTGTGTCTCCAGCTACTGTCGGACTACAACTCCCATCATCCCTAGCTAGCAGGACCAGTGGTCAGAGATGATGGGAACTGTAGTTCATAAACAGCTGGAGACCCAAGTTTGGGAAACACTGGACTAGACCCTTCCAACTCCACAATCCTATGATTCTCTGTTCCTGCCTCCCAAAGAGTATGTTAAATGTGTTTTAAATGTATGATGTGGACACGACCGTACAGAAGAATACTATACTGAGAACCAAACCTTGCTCTAACAATGGTTGCAGGACAGTATACATCACTGCACCTGGGGGCAGCAGGATCCTTCAGAGATTGGCAAGGCAGAGGACATGGTACACACAGTTCTAATTTCCAGCAGAAAGAAATAGATGAGCAGTTGAAATGAAATGAGTGGACTGGTTTGGCTGCCACTGCCTGCCACTCAGCCATGCACCCACCCCAGCAACTTCTGCTTAAGGCAATTAGAATTCTCAAGAGGAAAAACAGCTGACTGGGCAGTTCCAAGAAAACAGCTAAATATACAATGGCAGCAGCCTGACCTAATGACTAAACAAGAAGAGAAAGAGAGAGAGAGAATGCTGCTCTTTCTGGCAGCATTAAAGGAACACAAACAAGGAACACAAGCTTTGCCGAGACAATAAATCACATACTTGGGATGCACGTTTCTTGGTCCAAACAACAAAATGACTTCCCCAGATTTTGCAAGGCAAAAGTAAAACTTGCAACCTGGAGACTGATTTGAAGATTTGGAAGCCAATCTTCAGCAACCTGCTCCCTTCTGGATGTTTTGAACTACAACTCCCACTAGCCCTGCCCAGAACTCTGGGGACTGATGAGAGTTGTAGCCCAAAACATCTGGAGGGTGGCAGGCTGGGAAATGTTGCTTTGAACTGAGTTGGGGGATCCTTGGCCATTGAGACATTGCTGAGCTGCAACTCCCATCTGGGCTTGGGTCAAAAATTCCCCACCTTGGCTTTAAAAGCACCCACTGAATGGGGAAATATGAAGGTCGGTTTGTGACATCTTCCATCTACTTTCCTACCTTGCTATCCAGATGTGAACTGCAATCCTGCCCCCCACCCCAAATCTCTACCTTAAATAATTGCATTTTTGTGATCACTTATCTGCAGAAGCAATTTGGCCTTTCTTTTTTGCAAATGGACTGCTTGAACAGATTTAATAAATCTTTTATGTTAAGATGGAAAGGGCAAACTTTAAAGGAATGTTATTTCTCTTTCAGCTTCTTTTTTCAAAAAAATTTTTGTCAGGCTCACTGCAAACTACATGTGTGGACACTGCACGTAAATAAATCATGGAGTCTGTTATCTAAATTAACAGTAAATTTATTTTATAAATGGGGCTTTCCTTATACATTTTGGGGTGAATGTTCTCAAGAACAAAGTTATAAAAGCAAGATGTCTGAGCAAATGCAGCGTAGCAGAAATGATCTGTAAATTGTTTATTCGTTGTTTTTTTTCTATTTAAAATCCCAAGTTTCTTTTAAAGAAAACAACAGAAGAGAAACCCTCATAAAATTTTACTCAACAGAGCCAGAAGCTTTCTGGCATCAAAAGAATGCATTGCTTTTTTAAAAAAAAGAAAGAAAAGAAACTAGAGAGAAAAAAGTATTTTATCATATGATTTTCTCTAGAAAGAACTACCCCCTCTCTGACTAAATTACTTAAGTGCTACTCAAGATGCATTTGTAAGGAACAAATCAAGTTCCTGAGTGATGATATAAGCAATATATGTGGATTCCCTCCCCACCCCCACCCCCCAGGGCAAAATAACGTGTTGTTATTTTGCAAGCCAAGCAGAAGTCAATGAAGGGCTGATTAAACTTGAACATATATCTTGTGTGTGGCTTTGGTCATAAAGCATGGAGCCAGGGACCAATTTATAGTGAGATTGGCATGGCACTGTTCTACGTTTTCCACGAGAGACAATATGCTTCTGAATAGCCGATGCTGGGAATTGCAGGTAGGGAAGGATGCTGTTGTGTCCTGGTCCTCCTTGCAGGCTTCTCAGAGGCATTTGGTTGGCCACTGTTGAGAATAGAATGCTAGACTAGATGAGCCATTAGCCTGACCCAGCAAGGTCTTGTTATGTTACTATGAGAAAAGTGCATCTTCAGCCAGAACAGGTGGCATCTAGCATGATGCTGCAGATAACCAGTGGGGAGCAGTTGCAGTTTCCAGGGTCTTAGCCTGAGTCCTATGTTGGAAAAGAGCATTGCATCTGCTTTTCCTGTAGAAGATCCCTCATTCAATCAACAGCATTTCCAAGGAGAAGTAGGGAAGACTCCTGCCTGAAACCCTGCTGCCAGTCCGTGTAGACATAACTAAGGTAGATGGAGAAAACTAAGCTTGCAAGCATGCTGAACAGCAAACAGGCACAGGCAAAACAAGATTAAGATGAAAAACAAGATCTCGTTCCTTGGAGATTTTTTAAGAGGCTGGGTGGCCACCTGTCTTTGTTGCTTTTGCTGAGATTCCTGCACTGTAGGGGGTTGGTCTAGATGGCCCTTGGGGGTCCCTTCCAACTCTATGATTCTAAGCCCCACCATTTGCAATGGGTTTAATTAATTTTGGTTAAAGACACTAAAAGCTGCAGTACTTAAACTTACTTGGGAGGAGTAACCTCCATTTAACTCGGGACTTGCTTCTGAGTAAACCTGCAGAGGAGTGTCCTGTGGCTTTGGTTGGATCACACACAGGGTAGTTTTAAGTGACTCATTCCGTTAGGGCAAGGATTTCGTCCCTGTACAATTATGGAACTTCTGCCTCCTCCCTGGGAACTCCCGAAAAGCTCCAGATTTGGGGAGGATGCATTGCACATGCAGGGGAAGGAGCGTTCCAATGCAAAAGCATGAATCCTTGTGCTAATGGAATGAATGCATTGGGTTCCGCCCACAAAGCTATCTTATACTGCTCTCCCTGTGCGTAACGGTTTCTTTTCTGGCTTGTGGAATGTACAGGGTTCTGTGGATTTGATGGAAAACAAAGCTGTCCTCTTCCATCACAAACGGATGCCAAATGCTAAAGTGGCTATATCCATGGACACTGTGGGAGCCCTAAGAGCCCTGTGTTGATCTTGCCCCAGTGACTGTGGTGGGATTGAGACCCTCCGGTGCAATAGGATATGTGCCATTAATAGGCCACATAAAGGGCCTTCTGATTATATAGTTTCTGGGTGTGCTGGCAAGGAAAGAGTAAGAACCACTTCCAGCAAACCAAAGGAGCGGAAATGCTACATGATTTCCTCTGTGTGTGTGTGTGTATGCGGTTTCCTCTAAGTTGTTTCCGTCTACTGATCCTAGACATTGTTGGGAAAGGAAAGGAAAGACACACACACACACACACACAGTCTTTAAAAGCTGTTAATAACTATGCTTGAAGAGGAAAGCCCTTGTATTCAGGGTTTGACACATGCTAGGACAATTAGTGTGACCATCTGCAAAGGAAGACCTAAAACTGTGATGTACCATTTTTTGCATGGCATGAATGTCTATGGGGGGAAAACAAACAAATGCTAAACAAAAATTTAATCAGGGTTGGGCAAACATTTGACCTGTTACTGGGTTTGGGGGGGAAGGAGACAGTCAACCCCAACACCATGGCTTTCTTTGAGCTGCCATAGTGGCTAGAATCCACAGGTGCTCTTGGCCTCCATGAATTTGTCTAATCCTCTAAAGCCATTCAAGTTGGCAGTCATTACGACTAGCTTTTGTGTATGAGTAAATTCCATAGTTCAGCTCTGCACTACTTCCTTTTATCTGTTCTGAATCTTACAACATTGAGCTTCACTGGATGTCTAAAATAAGAACCGCTTACTTCAACTCCATATGAGAAACCCGCCCCCCCCTTTCTCCAGGATCATTTGGAGGTTTATCTGAATTGTAGCTTTGGGAACCATTTTCACACTACCAGACAATGGTTTAAAACTTTTAAAACACCGATTGGATGGTTGACGGGGGCTTTTGACCAAAGCAATGTAAAGGAGCCATCTAACTTTTGTTTTCTCCTAAAGGTCACTGAGTGGCATAAATCAGCCAGTCGCCTCCTACTGTCCCTCTTGGTAACTCCACAGCTGTCCTCATTTGGAGTGCTCAGTTGCAGGACTACTTGCAGCTCTGTGGCCAAACCTACACTTTGTTTGCAAGGGAGTGCCTGGTTTGATCCCTGACATCTCCACTTTAAAGCAGATCTCAGGTAACATACCTGATAAAGTTTTTGGAAAGCTGAAGGGACCCAGAAGACAGGGCTGGAAAGATGGACTGACAATGACATTAAAATGCTACTTAGGGCCCCTCCATGCAAGTGTTTTATTACGGCTATATTGGGCAAAAGGTTCTTGACACAATCCTGGTGGGTCTAT
The DNA here is from genome assembly GCF_965153285.1 of Podarcis tiliguerta. Lineage (NCBI taxonomy): Eukaryota > Metazoa > Chordata > Lepidosauria > Squamata > Lacertidae > Podarcis > Podarcis tiliguerta. The sequence goes on along the minus strand of NC_139553.1, from coordinate 40,858,704 downwards.
TCTGATAGAATAGCTGTTCTGTGGTGCTTCCCCAAAGCTACTGCATTAGCCACATTTACACCATCTTTTAAAGCACTGTGATACCACTCCAAACAACCATAAGGCCCTGAAAGTGCTCCAATTGGAGAGTAGCCTTCACCAAAGTCATCATGGACTTTGAAGAAGCACAAACTCAGGATGAAAGGGAGAGACGTGCTAAGAGGAAGGCATGTTTGGCAAATCCTCACTGTGATCAACTCCTGCCCGGAAACCTACGTCCCCACTGTGGAAGGACATGTGGATCCAGAATACTGATCCAGAATACAGAATACCACAGTCATGTATAGACACACCAACCATGTCAATGGAAGACAACCTTACTCAGCTATGAGTGATCACCAAAGAAGAAAGTAGTTTATTAAGAGTGCTGAGAGTTGTTAGGAGTCCCATATTCCCCTCACAGAGCTACAATTCTCAGAGTTCCTCATGAAGAGGGATTGGTTGTTGGACCACTTTGAGAACTGTAGTCTCTGAAAGGAATGGGGACTGCCTAAAAACTCTCAGCACCCTTAACAAACTACAGTTCCCAGGGTTCCTTGTGGGAAGGCATGGCAAGTGGTATCACAGTACTGTAAATGCATGGTGTGAATGTGGTAATTATTGCCGCACAACAAAAGCAGGGCAAAAATAAATTAGAAACATTCTTGGTAAACTTTGCAGGTGCAAACGGTATTCAAACAAAGCATGATCATGTATGGCTGCCCCAATAGCACCATGAATGTGCTATTTTCATGAATGTGCACTGGAAATGGTGTCTGGAGGGGCCACAGTGGTAGTAGTGTAGGCACTCTCTGAGCCACTTCACCCACAGGACTTAACCCTGGGATCAAATGCTTTCCAATAAACCAAAGCTGAGACCATATGAGATCAAGAGGCAGGAAAAGAGAGGAGTACAGGGCAAATGAGGCAGCAGTGGAGAGGATGGAGTGGGGAGGGGGGATGAGACTGAAGGATGTGGTGGTGGGAGAGGAAGAAAGAGGAAGTGGGCTTGCACCAGCCCTGAGGAAGTATTTGTTTATTGCAAAGATTTCAGGGATTACAAAAAGTCTCTATCCAGCAAGACATATATTTCTGCCCCTCGTGGTCAAGGTTGGACAGAAGATTTTGCCCTCCCCAAAACAATAGTCACAAGTGCAGTATTTAATGTTTCTCTGTGCAAGAGCAAAAGGGCACCTTCACAGACACAAGGGTGCAAGCTAAACCTTCTCTCTGCCCTTGGGGACTACAGTGACTATTAAAAGTAGCCTGTTCTATTTGTATAGCCCCACCCCTTTCATTTGCATAAAATGGATTCCTCTCCATACGCCACCACACTTTAATAGGAAACAAAGCTGTCTTTTCCCTAATTGTGAGCTTGGGAAAGCTTTCTTCAGTCATGGCAAAGAACAACAACTTTGGAGAGGAAGATGCACAGTATTTGACTAGGGACAGAGTAGCAGTTTAAAAAAATAAAAAAGTAAAAGACTCCTGGACAATTAAGTCCAGTCAAAGGCAACCATAGGGTGTGGCGCTCATCTCGCTTCAGGCCGAGGGAGCCGGCGTTTGTCCACAGACAGCTTTCTGGTTCATGTGGCCAGCAGGACTAAACTGCTTCTGGTGCAATGGAACACTGTGATGGAAACCAGAGCACATGGAAACAACGTTTACCTTCCCACAACAGCGGTACCTATTGATCTACTTGCACTGGTGTGCTTTTGAACTGCTAGGTTGGCAGGAGCTGGGACAGAGCAACGGGAGCTCACTGTATTGCGTGGATTCGAATTGCTGACTTTCCAATCAGAAAGCCAAAGAGGCTCGGTGGTTTAGAACTCAGTGCCACATGCATCCTTTAAAAAATACCTGGCTCATGAGTAAAAGCAGGAGATCAGGCAAAGGAACATGCAACTCTGCCTTGTGCTGAATCAGACCATTAGTCCATCTGAATTGAATGATTGCAGCTCTTGGGGGTTTCAGATGTAGAATCTTTCCCAGCCCTAACCTGATATGTCAGAGATTGACTTGAGGACCTTCTGAATGCAAGACAGATGCTTTACCACTGAGCCACAGCCCTCTCCTGAGTGAATGAATATATGGGAGGAGCCTAGAGAGGATGCCAAGTCAAAAGGGTGGAGTCTAATGATTCCATCACAGCACAAGGTCAAATGAAACCATTTTCTAAGCCCTTGAAATACTGGATTTATTCAAGAAAGTACTCAACACTGAAGGTCAAAATGCAAAGTAGGTGGAATATATACCTGGCAGTTGGTAACTGTATCTAGGGGAGGCATGCAAGAAGTTTAAGGCTCAAGGCCACAGCCCAATGCATTTGTCCTTCCAGCCTGCTCCCCCCCCCCCCATTCTTTTTGCTCTTGGGCGTACATGTTTCTTAAATTTAGCCTTCCAGTAATTGCCTCCGGTGCTACAATCTGCTCAGGCTTTCTGCACAGCACACAAGCTGCTTTCACACTTCATAATTTAACAAGGCCATGCGATCCATTGCACTCTGCCCAGGTTTCTCTCCCCCCCCCCCCCCGCTGCCCAAACATAAAAGATAGTTTTATTTATTTATTTATTTCTCTGCTCCAGAGAAAGGCTAGTCTCTCAGTTGGCTGCTTTTACACAGACCCAGAAACACCATAAGTGGGGGAAAGAAAGTCCTTTCCAAAACCAAAAACCAAGAGCTCAAGTCTTTCCTTCCCAGGATCAAAGGACGGGTCTTGCCATGCTAACTGTAAAAGTGTGCTTGCTTCAAACAGGACAGTCCTCTATTTGAAGGCACCCTCTAGTTGAAGAGCTGTCCAGTCTAAGCCACTTCTTTCTGCCCAAAGGAGGGTTTGTCCAGTGTTGTTGTGCGGCCAAGCTAATCTGCAATTAATTTTAAATTGCTCACAGTTCATAACAGAAACAGAGAGAAAACAATGCAATGTCAACAGCAGCAACAACACCACACCCTCAAAAGACAATGTTCCAAGTTGTTTTAGTCTACTGGCAAGCGTCTATCGGGGATAAAAATGCATTCTCATCATGACATGCCTCCTCACTTGATTTGTCTCCCAACTGTAAAGGAGCCTGGAAGGATAGTCACGAGACCGGGACTAGCAGAGAATGAACAACCAAACAGCCAGGGTGAAAGATCACCTACCAATCAAAGAAGCGGGGAGGAAATGACAATGAAACCAGCAGTGCACACAACAGCTTTGTTGTGGGTGAGATGGAAATCAGTTACATGACACCTTGCAGGAAAACACAGTTAACAGTTTACCATGAATGCACAGAATGTTCCTGCTTTGCTCCTTTCTTCTAGGCAGCAGGCATAACAAACCATAATCTCTAGCTTGGCATTATGACTGAACTGGGGACTATGGCTTGTTTGGAGTAAAACAAGCCACAATCCCCAGTTCAGACATAATGCTAAGCCAAAGTTTGGTCTTGGCTTACCAATCATGCAAAGCCAATCATGACTTCTGGTTCATAAGGAATGCTAAGCCAAAGGTCATGGTTTGTTGCTCTTGCTGGTGAGAAAGGAGGAGTGCAGCAAGAGTGAGTGCCACATCCACAGGCCACCATTAAATAGGGTTTACTATGACAGGTCCCATGGGCCATTGACTCAATTCAGACTTTACTCCAAATTGTGGTTTGTGATATTTAGAACCCACACCATGGTTTGAGTTTACAAACATACTGCAGGCAAACCATGGCTTTGAGGTATCTGTTTAATTAATTTTTCCCTCTGCTCAGAGTTCACCTTCATAAGTTCACTCCTGTCCCCATGGTGCAGCAGCTCTTGACGCACAGCAGTGGTGTGTCTGTGAATTCAGAAAGATAAGCAAACCACCCCTAGCACAAATCATGGCTAGGGAAGCCCTCATGAACTATGGTTTGTAAGCAGGCTGGCTTGCCAGACCAAGATTTGGTGTAATGTCTGAGTATAGCCATTATGTCCAGGATTTCAGTTTTGTCAATATGCCATGAAATATATTGAGTTTTGTTCATTACCTTATAGACTTGCCCATACGTCCCATTTCCAACAACTTGTACTAGTTCAAATATCCCTGCTGGATCCTGAAAAAAATAACAATAAAGAAACACATTGATTAATTTTACTTAAACAACCAAGCTATTTTGTCCTATATGATTCCATCTCTTGGAATCAGATTATGAAGAATTAGGGGTACAACTCATTTGGAAGGTCTCCTGCACAAGCTTATTTGAAATGAATGGGACCTGCACCACAGCCAGTTGGGCACACATGCATACATGATAGATGTGTTCTATTGCAGTCCTATTGCAGCCCTACCCAATCTGGTGCCATCCAGATGCTGGCATGGCCTATGGTCAGGGGTGATGGGAGTCCAGCAACATCTGGAGGGTGACAGGTTGGGGAAGCCTGCCTTTTTCAAATTCATTGGGGTGAAGGAAGCATTTCCTCCGAAGAGTTAATGGCGTAGATATGTTAAAAGCCATGTGGGCCAAAGCAGGTCCTGGAATGTGGAAATGCCAATGTAAGGGAGCCACAGCTATTCTTGTAAAGCATGGAGAGAACAGAAAATTAAACTGTGCTCAACCTCACCCAAGCCAAATGCAGGCAACCCAGTTTTCTAAAAACAAAAAGTTTGGAAGGAAGATCATGGGGAAGCCTGTCCAAAATCACAGAGGAGCCAGTGCCAAACTCTTGCAGTACAAATACTCTGGGGTTTCAAAGGGCAGTGCCTAAAAACTTGACCAGCAAATGTTGCTTCATTTGAGACTGCAAAAGAGGATTGTTTAAATTAAGGTTACCAGATTTTTTTCAATGAATCCGGCGACGCATTTCAAATTCAATGGATTTTGTCCAGGGACTGATTTGTAAATCCGGGGACTGTCCCCGGGAAACAGAGACGTCTGGTAAACTTAGTTTAAATATCACCTCCTGAATTTAGAAGTTGGATCTACCTGCTGCTTCTGTCAAGGTCGCAAGCTTGAAAGTAAAAGAAAACTATCCAAAAACAGTTTGGGTACTTGAATGCTTACATTTCAGCAAGACAGCAAAGCCAAAAGGACAATCTTGATAACTAAAAATGTGCTTTTGTCCTGATGTGGTTGATTTCCAGCTATTATCTTGCAAAGTCTAAACCATGCGTAGGCAAACGAAGGCCCACAGGCTGGATCAGGCCCAATTGCCTTCTGGATCTGACCCATGGACAGTCTAGGGATTGCCGCATGAATCACCAGCGCGCACGTTCTTTCCCTCTCCCTCCCTCTCCCTCCCATGGCGGCAGCAGCAGCGGCACCTCCTCCCTCCCTGGCTTCTCCCTGCCCTGCCTAGAGGAGGAAGGGGGCTGGGCTTTGTTGGTGCCAGCAGCAGCAGCAGTGCTTGAGTGGTCGCCATTTTAAGCAGCCCCTCTCCGGAGCCCTTTCATGCTCTGTGCCGCCACCAGCCCCTGATGCTCGCAAGACACAGGTAAGCAGCCACCGGGGCTCGTGGTGCTCTTGCATCATCCCCCCCCCCAAATATAGTCCAGCCCCCAACAAGGTCTGAGGGACAGTGGACCGGCCCCCTGCTGAAAAAGTTTGCTGACCCCTGGTCTACACTGATGTGCAAGAAAACCTTGACGTTCCATCATTCATTTTATATACAAGAAAGTTTACCAGTAAAAGAGTCTTGGAACAGCAATAACCTTCAAGTCAGAGGGAAAATACTTAGATGTAATCAGGATGCTCTTATTTATTAGGATAAAACAGCTAATTATTTAACTTAGGCTTTTGACAGATTATTTGGGAGGTGCAGGGTACTATTTACAAAAGAGAAAGTGGGTTGTTTCCCCTTTTAATGTTGTTGAGTTTATTTGCATTTTATTGTAAGCCCCCTAAGATCCGATGGACAGATTGGATAATCCAAAAACAAACAAGTTAATAATAGGATTTTATTTATTTATTTTTAAAATCGACTTCTCGTGCTTTCAAGCATAAAGAAAACAAAACCAAAACTGCAAAGTCTTGGCTTCCACCTGGTTTAAATATAAAGGAAACACAGTATGCTCTGGTTTCCTGTACAGGTTTCTGTCTCACAGTTTTACAGAGGAGCATGAATATGGCAAGTTAGCTTTCGTGGCATCCAGGACAGCTGCCTTGCTCCAGCCTTTTGGACTCCTCATCCAATGATAAAGACTAAGCAAGAAGAGCAGCATATGGCACAGTGCATTACAGTAATTAACCTCAAAGTGATTAATGTTTGGGTCAGGATTTTGGCATCTGCCAAAGGAAATGTAGCAAACTTGGCAGTAGCTGGATAGCAAGGGGCTATACAGACCTTGGAATACCAAATGCTGTTGGAGAGGAAGCTCTATATCAAAGACACGTCCAGCTCTGAGACAATTAGGAACTTGGCCTGGTTGGAAGGCTAAGCTGTAACAGACCGTAGAGCGCTCCAATCAGAACAAGGACAGATCCAAGGACTAAAGTCAGAGCCCAGCATAAGGTGTCTGCCGTCTGTAACACAAGGGCCAACGGATGGCAAAAGTCATCTCCATTTTCAAGCAGGCTTGTGTGCAGTGACTTGCTTATGATGAGTGAGTGAGAGCTGGCCTCTTTGCAAACAGGCGATGGAATTCCTGTGTACTGTGAGAGCTTCGGTGTGTTTCTTAGTGAAGGAACTACAGCGGTACCTCAGGTTACATACACTTCAGGTTACATATGCTTCAGGTTACATACTCCGCTAACCCAGAAATAGTGCTTCAGGTTAAGAACTTTGCTTCAGGATGAGAACAGAAATTGTGCTCCGGCAGTGCGGCAGCAGCAGGAGGCCCCATTAGCTAAAGTGGTGCTTCAGGTTAAGAACAGTTTCAGGTTAAGTACGGACCTCCGGAACGAATTAAGTACTTAACCCAAGGTACCACTGTATGTCCAAGTGGTAGAACATAAACAGAAGGCCCAAGTTAGGATGGGTCCTTCCGTGATGGGTAAAAGGACACCCCTTCCATACTGAAGCCAATTAGACCATGGGCAGGCAAACTAAGGCCCAGGGGCCAGATCTGGCTCAATCGCCTTCTCAATCCGGCCGTGGATGGTCTGGAAATCAGCGTGTTTTTACATGAGTAGAATGTGTCCTTTTATTTAAAATTCACCTCTGGGTTATTTGTGGGGCATAGGAATTCATTCACCCCCTCCAAATATAGTCTGCCCCTCCAAGGTCTGAGGGACCCCTGAATTGACTGACAGTTCAATCTTATTTCAGCACTGGAAATAGGACAGCATCTTTCACCTGAGTGCAGAAGGATCGCTTACCTCCAACACCTTGCTCCTTCTCACATTGCTCCACCTTGTGCCTGCTCAGACAAATGCCAGCATGTGTCACATGGACAGACCAGTGTGTGCTTGCCTGCTATGTTGGCCAGGAACCTTTCCCAACACTGTCTTGACTACCCAAGGCAGCTAGATAGCCTAGGTCAGCAAAAATGAAGCATCGCCATTGTCAGGTGCTGGCATAGGAGGATGGGATTGGTTCAAGAGAATGGCACTCAAGCATCCACTAGCTGCTATTTACACTTAAAACCCACCTTTTCTCCAAGAAGCTCAAATTGGCATCCATGATTCTCTCCTTCTCCATATTATCCTCGCAACAACCTTGTTTCAGAGACCTTATTCCCCGGAGACCCACAAAACACATTATGCCAACCGGTGTTCCTGTATGCACCACAACTTATAATAGTAAACATCTATAAAACACACACTTATTAAATGATCCACAAATTAGTCTAAGCCGTGGGAAGTGGTCTTCAGTTTCCTGGAGAATTTGTAAACCAAATGAAGCTCTGCCATTCTCCTGCAAAGTTATCTTTGTACTTTGATGCACTTGCCAATCTTAATTTGTGAGTCAATTTAGCAGTGAGGGCAATATGCCATACTCTGTTGCATCAAGCATTTAAGTTTACACCTTTTAAGTCCTTCCAAAATGTGGGTATAACCATACATGCAATAGTTAAGAGAAATCCAATTAGTAGCTCATCCACCAATTCCTGATTCTTGTTTAATTACAGATTCAGTAATGCAAGTTCTGAGGTCTTCGTGACATGCTGATGTGTAATTGTACTTATCTCATTAAACACTTGCTCCCCAAAATTGGCCACCTTCAGGCATGTCTACAAGTACCTATCGCTGCCTCTCCCCACACCCTCACCAGCACATGGGTGAAGTATGTTCATGCATAGCTGAAATTTTAACTGGGGAGCAGGGGCAAAGTCCTGCAGAACAGAGGTGTGTGTGACCTCCCAAGCTAGCCTCCTTCCCTCCAGATGCTGTGGATGATACAGATGAAGTGGAAAATTCTTCATAAAGGCAAGCAAAGAAACATAATTAGAGTTCCAGGACAAATTTCCAGCCTTGCAAACACATTCAAGGAGGCTGCAAAGCAAAACTGGGGGTGTGCATGGCCTGGGGAGAAGGGGAGAGTCCTGAGGACCAGGTAAAGAGGCCTGGGACCCGAGGTTCCCTATCCCTGCCCTAGTTAAGCATCCTTAAGATTGCAGTCATGCCGTGCACACCTATATGGGTCTTTTCAGAAGTAAGCCCTATTGGGTTAATGGGACTTCTCAGCAAGCATATGACTAAAGAACTGATGTCATTAGTTTTGCATCAGACTCTAGCTGGACTGAAGCCACCTAGAAGAGATGGGTGGAAAATACTGTGCAAAAAGCGAAACAGCAGTGGAATCAAACTTGAACAGATTGTGCAAAAAAAAAAAAGCTTCAAGAGGATCAGCCGCAAACATACAAATTGCAAGGACAGGTGCTGGAAAAACGACCTGCAAAATTAATCCTATTTCACAGAAACCTCCAGTGATCTCCTCTAGAAGAAATTAACAAGAGTGATAAATTACACAGCCAGGAATCAAGGAATTGGACTCTGGAGGTTATAAATATATACATAAGGTAGAGGTACCCCTGACCGTTAGGTCCAGTCGTGGATGACTCTGGGGTTGCACACTCATCTTGCTCTACAGGCCGAGGGAGCTGGCGTTTGTCTGCAGACAGCTTCTGGGTTATGTGGCCAGCATGACTAAGCAGCTTCTGCTGAACCAGAGCAGCGCACAGACGTGCATTTACCTTCCCGCCAGAGTGGTACCTATTTATCTACTTGGACTTTAACATGCTTTCAAACTGCTAGGTTGGCAGGAGCTGAGACCAAGCAATGGGAGCTCACCCCATCACGGCGATTCGAACCGCTGACCTTCTGATCGGCAAGCACCACACACCATATGTATATACATACATACATGTATATACATACACATACATACATACACACACATCTCCAACAAAGTTTAACTGAAGTGATGGACTTTGTACTAGATGTACCAGATGTTTCTTCCTGGCTGGAAAAGTCTCCAAGATGTGTGATGGAATCCTTTTATTTAACATGATGAACAAAACACAGCAAGAGTTATGATGGTTCCACATTGCAGGGTGCATTCCTATGACCAGTTTTTTTTTCTTTTCACCCAAGGGGTGATGCTTATTGGAATCCCTTTATGACGGAAACCCCTTGCCCATCCCAGTCCTGGGAACGGCTCGATATGCATTCAAATCACAGGACTAAGCAGAACTTCAGCCAGGTTTTCTTTTTCTATATATATAAAAAAAACACAAAACAAAACTCTGCCAAACTCATGTTTGCTGATGATAAGGAGGGAAAGCAAACCTCTCTTACAAACCCAACGGTTCCCTGGCCACCACCCTTCTCAGTGCTTTTGGCCAGGGATTGGTTGAATAAATAAAGGGAAGGACTAAACTTTGGGTGGACCCCATCTAGAAACTGCTCTGGAGCTGCAGAGCAACTGAAGTCTGTTTTCTGGTGTGTTTTTTTTAAAACAAATACAAAGTCGCTATTCTCCTGCCAAAAGATCAGGGGTTGGGAGGGCAGATGAGCTCTTCAAACATACTGGCAAGGCTCACATTCAATATAACAGGACCCCTGAATATCTTTCAAAAGCACAGCAGGTGTGGGGGAGATTGGTTGTCACCCCTGTCTCCTGGCTTGGTGTGTTTAATGGGAGCTGTAGTTCAGGCTCATCTGGAGGGCCAGAGATTTCCCCCTCACACAACTGAAGAGCAGGAACCTATCCTGTGTTACTCATTCTCAGAGCTATTGAAATTATTAACAAAACTATCTTAAGCCTATTTTGCACTTGTCATCTGAGGCCCTTCTCTATGTCCTCCATCCCCAAGAGGTCTGGAGGGTGGCAACACAAGAACAGACCTTTTCTGTGGTGGCTCCCCATCTGTGAATGCTCTCCCCAGAGAGGCTTTATATGTCTTTAGGCACCAGGCAAAAAAACATTCCTCTTTACCCAGGCCTTTGGCCATGAAAGAATCTAGGGCCTGTTAAAAGTGGCGGCAAGGCTGCTATAGTGATTATTTTCTTATTATGCTATCTAGTATTATGCTTTGCATTCTGTTTTTTTTATTTTTATTATGGTCCACAAAATATGTTTTCAATGTTGTACACTGCCCTGGGATCTTTTGATTAAGGGTGGCATGTAAATCGAATAAACAATAAATAATAATAGCATAATTTTGAAGGGTCTACATGGTGTGGAACTTAGCTGGAGGCAGCCCAAAGCTTTTAAAGACATACACACCAAAATGTGTTGGCTTAAGTCTGCTTAACTTTGAGAGTTCAAAGCTTCGGAGAAGAGGTGGTGAAAGGCTTGCCTGCAAGCAGTGCTAGTGGTGGGGCTTAGGCAAAAAGTGAGTGGCGCTAGAGGCAAAAGTAGGAGGAGCAACAGTTGTGCCTCTTGCCTTTGTACAGTAGGTGGCATTCCAGCCACGCATACACCAAAGGCTTCCATATATACACAAACATCTCCACCCGCCAACCTGGCAAACTAGTGGCATCGTCCCAGGACATATTCCAGTTGAGCAAAAACAACTGGGGGAGGGCATGGTGCATGGCAGTGAGAGCCATGGCCTGGATATTGGGTGTGGCCTCTGGAGCACCCCAAGAGCTGGAGAAGGAGTCCTGGGTGCACAATCGGAAGCGTCTGTTATGTATTACCAGCAAGTCACTACTTCTCAACCTCAGTCCCACCCCCACCAACATCTGTGACAAGAGGATAAAAGTTTTGGACTAATTTATAAGATACTGTACTTGAAAGCATTAGAAAAGCAACAGCTGCATGAGCTGCTTTGGCCATATGAATTCTAGAACCTATGGCTGAAAGCTATTAAAAATATAATTAAATATATTTGCACTGAGCCATGATGAGAACTGGAATGCTCCAGATTCATGTCTGACCCCAGCTATTAGTACATCAGATGGGATATGGCATGCTAATGTTGCCTCAGCCCCCTGCTTCTGCAAAATGGGCTCAAGAAGGGAGCAAGGTTGGGCAATTGTTTGGGTTCCCAAAACCGGTCAAGAGCCCAATGGCATGTACCAGCACTCTAACTGCACCCAAGAAAGTCAACGTGTTGGATTTCCCAGTCTACACACTGCACCTGCTCCAGTTGCCTATTGGGATAACCACACAGGTTACATTTCAGGGCTGTTGTACAGATTACTGAGATAATGTTCATGTGAAAGGGCAAAGAATTCTCATAGCTCGTTTTGCCTGAGTTTATCGCAGGCGCTTTATCCAAGTTTCCTCTCCCTACTCTCCACTCAATCCCAGATACAGCATGAGAAATAATCACAAACATAGAGCCCTACCTTTCAGGGCTGTTGTGAAGTTTTTCAAGAAAAAGCATATAAAACATGCAGTCAGCTTAACTGCAGATGCCTCCGCACAGGTCCATCCAGCCCCTCTCAGAGCATGCACAGCTCATTTGCAATAAGGTGGCAGGAAGATGGCTTCCTTAAACCAGGTCACACCATAAGCCCACCAAACTCAGTATTGTCTACTCTGAGTAGCAGCAGCTTGCCAGGGCGTAAGGAGGTTCAGGTTGTCAGAGTACAGGGTTCAGTCTCCTGCCACCTGGACCTTTTAACTGGAGATGCAAGTGACTGGACCCTGAGCAAGAATCCTTGCTTTCCAAGGCTGAGATGAGGGGCTGAATTCATACCGAGAGAAACTCAACCACGTCTTAACTCAAATCCCACTGATTTCAGTATAAACTAGGTACAACTTGGAGCCTGAGGTCATCTTTGTGCTTTCCCTCTGTGCCAGTTTCTGTGTGGTTCCCTCCACAAATTGCTAGGAGAATCTTGACAAGAAAATGGGACTTCTCAGTGGTCCCCCCCCACCCCGTCAATGAAGGCTTGTGTGATACCAATGTCAAAATCTTTCTAGCAGCAGGCAAAGACATTCTGGTTCTCCCAGGCCTTTGTATATAAATTTCATTGCTGAAGTAGTCTATGTTGAGGGGTAGGTTATGGAGGCATTGTTTTCATTGTTTTATTACTTTAATACATATATACCTGTATACTGTAAAACTTATTTCATTTTGTAGACTGCTTTGAGAATTTAATGTAATGCAACTGATAAGCTGAATAAATAACAACAACTTGCAACAGGTTGCAGTCCAGAAACCATTCACCAGGGAGTCAGCTCCACTGAACTCAACAGGTATTACTTCGGAGTAGACTTATATATAGGCCTGTGCTGTTAATATCCAGTCCAATGCATGCAAAACTCTTCAAGTCATAATAATAATAATAATAATACCCAATTATTTTTATTTTATTCAGCCGGAACTCTCAAGAACTCAGTTCTAGCACCTTTCATGTGGGCACCAAGAGACCAAGGGAAAAATAGAACTGATAATACCAACAAACTGGATTGAGACTAAGTTAGTTACATGTAGTTCTCACTGAGGTCTTAAGTCATGGTTAACTTGTTTGTTCCAACAAGTTCACCCAACCTAGCCTCTATCCAACGCCATGCCACCAACAAAGAAACCCAAAGCATGCTTTGTAAGAGCTGAGCTGCCAGATTGCACCAAGAGGTCCCTGCAAGACAACTTCTCCCTGAAGAGCAAAAGTGACATCTGGGAAGTGACATCTTTTTGCTGCCGCCAGCCCCCTCTGGAGGCTTATGAAGGAGCCAGCTGTAAGCCCTCTAAGAACACAGAAATCTCAGACCGTTGGCTCCATCCAGTTCATTAGTGTCCGCACTGACAGGCAGCGGGCTTTTAAGGGTTTCAGGCAAGTGGTCCCTCCAAGCCCCTACCTAGAGATGCCATGCGGGGTAGGCACCCAGGACTTTCCGCATGCAAGGTCTGCCGCCGAGCTGTGCCATGTCTCTCCCCATGGCTTCCACGCTCCAGCTCGTCTCTCCCTTCCCAGCCAGGACATAGGCACTTACCCTGAGCGCAGACAGGTCGATGCTGTCCAGGCTCCTCGCCGTGTAGTCGCTGGCCATGACTTCTGAACGATGCGGTAGCGGCGGGTCTCTGCGCTGCGCTTGCCAAGCGCTCCTGGGGCACGGAGAGCCGTTGGGGACGCAGCTGCAGTTGCTAAGAAAAAGAGAGGGTTGTAGAGAAAGTCCCCGGGCACGGGATGCTTGCTGAGGACTTGATCGGCTTGCAATCTCTTCTTCTTCTTCTTCTTCTTCTTCTTCTTCTTCTTCTTCTTCTTCTTCTTCTTCTTCTTCTTCTAATTTTTCTCCTCCTCCCCTTGCCAGTCTAACGGTCCCGGTGGCTCAGCCCTTGCCAGGCAGCCTGTCCATACTAGCCGTTCGTCTCTTGGTGACAAACACAGGAAACCTGGCATGCAAATCCGAGGGGGGAAAGCGAGAATGGAAAGGAAAGGGGGGTGAGAGAGAGAAAGGTCCTTCTCTTCCCCCGCCCCCCGCAGTCAGAGGGCGAGGAAACAGCCCCACAGCCTCCAGCCTTTGAAGACAAACAACTTTTGCACGGGCATATTCTCGGGAAAGTTTGCAAGGAAGTGACGTGCCACGGAGGATGGGCTCAGCCGGACTGAGCTGGAGAGTTGAAGGCGGGTGATAGTGGGGAGATTGATGCAACAGCTGGATCTGGCGGGAAGAGGGAGCACAAGGGGTGTCCGTGCTGCAGGAAACAGGTCGGGTATTCTGGCTCCTTCTGCTACTGCCCAAAGGGGACAGAAAGAGTGCGTTTTCCCATACCCACTGACACCCAGAACCAGATAGTGGCGGAGCCCTAATCCAGATGTTGTTGAGCCCTAAAGCAAAGAAGAGCAAGGGTGAAGGATGAGCCATGTATCAAGGGCCGTAATTTTAGCGGGAGAAACTTAATTTTTGCAAATTTGCAAATTTAGATGTGAGCAATTCAAATCTGCTATTATTTTTGTGATTGGACAACATTTAGCTTGTTAGGTCTGTGTTTGATGGAAGAAGCACATTGGGTTTTGGAAAACCAAAAAAACTTTAATTTTACCTTCTGAAAATGTCAGGTAATGATAAATAATAATAATAATAATAATATATAATATAGCTGCAAGTCCTTGGCAATCGTTTTTAATGATTTCTATGCAACATCGCACACTTTTTTTTTTTAACTAAGCAAAATTAATTCTATTAATTTAACCAAAATAACTTTCCCAAGTCATGTCACAACTTTTTAGCACCCCTCATCTTTGGAATGTGAAAATTGAAAAAACTAAACACACCCTAGCCAGGTATTGAAGTGCCAGGCTAGAACCTGGGAGAAACAGAGTTCTAAATCCCCACTCTGCCATAAAGCCTATTGGGAGTGACTTTAGATCACCCACTGCCATTCAGCCTCACAAGATTGCTGCCAGGATTCAGTGAGGAGAGGACAAACCATGTACACCACATTGAGCTCATTTGGGGAAAAGTTGGGATATGCATGCCCCAGGTGCCAAACCCATGCCTTAAGGACTGGCAGATTTGGTCTAGCAGGAGATTTGCAGTGGACTAAATGTATAAAGTGTCCTCCCTGGTTGACTAATTGTTAGATTAATTGTTGTTGCTGTTAATTGCAATTTTATTGCCCAAGTTTATTCTAAAGATAGCAAGGCTGTTCTTACCTTCTGTCTTCACAAGCACTTTGTGAGGCAGGGTAAGAAGAAGCTGCAGGCTCACAGCCACCCAGTGACTCAGCTCGCCCTGCCATAATTTCAGCATGCTAACCACTAAAGCCTGCAAAGAAGACTGTAACTAGTGGAGCTTCTGCTTGGCCTGTTTCTACATAGCACTCAAATGTATACAACAGGCAAAGCTGACACAAGCACCAAAGCTTCACCCCCCCCCCCCCTTTTCAAACATCTACAAACATCTACAGTGCTTTTTAAAGTAGGGTTCCTCAGATGTTTCCACTACAGGGGCTTAGCCTTGGAACTTACGGAACGAGAACCCACAAAATTGCCCCCTGAGCAAGCACAGAGTGCATTTCACTCAGCACTCACTCACCACTCCAGGGACCTGGATAGCTCAGCTGGTTAGAGTATGGTGCTAATAATTCCAAGGTTGCAGGTTCAATCCCCATATGGGCCAACTGCATAATCCTGCATATTCAGGGGGTTGGATTAGATGACCCCCAGGGACCCTTCCAACTCTACTTTCCTAAGATTCTATGATATTGGGTGCACTTAGCTTCCACGCATTTGTTTCATCCTCTTTTAAAGCCATCTAAATTAGTGGCCATCAGTAGGGGCTGCATACACACCATGCATTGAAAGCACATGACACCCCCCCCAGAGAATCCTGGGAAATAGTTTGTCTCATTGAGCTACAATTCCCAGCACCCTTAAGAAACTACCATTCCCATTATTCCTTGTGGGTGGGAGGGAATGTGCTTTACATATTATGGTGGGCATGCAGCCTCAGCATGTCTCTTACAGTGCTGAGAAGAGGCATTCTCTGCTCTGTGACTGAGGCTGCCTCTCCTAAGATAGCAACCACCATGGGTTTGGATGGCCTGAAGGAGACACCTACTTGTTGAGGCATGCCTGCGCGGTGCCTTCGGGTTCAGTCTGTATGAACTGACTCAGCACATCAGATCCCCTGAAAGCCACAGTTTTTCTTACATGTTGTGATTTTAGCGAGAGGCTTGAGCCTGAGTCATGAAGTGTGTGTCAGCTCTCTATTAACACACATGGTTGTGGCTGCGGATCCAAACAGCTGTGGGACAGAATGCTGCAATAAATCATGAAGCAATTTCCTTAAAAGAGATTCCAAGAGGCTTCTCTGGACTTCAAAGAAATCCCGCGCGCGCGCGCACACACACACACAAACACACACACACAAAGACAAACACACACACACACACAGCGTGCTCAAAAAAACCTGCACAAACGACACTGACACAAAAACCCACACATACATTAACCAAAATAGAAATATCGCCTCCCAACCCCACCCTCACCCACCATGGCCCCCTCCACCTCCCCGCCTTTTTCTTCCTAATGTAACCCTAATGTCTCAACAAATGAAACTGACCTATTGAAAATGTAACTTGAAAAAAGAGACATTGCGCATACCTTTGTAAACCAAGAAAACTTTAATAAAAATATTTTTTTTAAAAAAAGCAGCAGCCCTGGTCAGGGTGGGTTTTCATAGCCCCCCACCCCATCTTTGCTCTAGCAAGCAGCACCACAGATGAACCAGCAAAAGAAGAAACCCACTTTAAAAAAAAGAAGAGAAAAACAACAACAACTCCACACTTATTTAGAAGAGAAGGAGAGAAATGATAAGAAGTCCCCATGTTCAAAACAATAGCAAGAAAAGTTATAAATATTAAAAGAAGATGCTAAAAAGAGAAGCAAATTGAGAATTGAAGCTGTAATCCTAAAACAGGGAGGTCATTGGAATTATTATTATTATTATTATTAATATTATTATTATTATTTCCTCATCTTTCCCCAGCGGGTCCCAGGATGAGTTACAACAATTTACAGTTTAAAATTATAGATGAAGCAGATTATAATCACAGTAATAAGAGTGGGTACTGAAAACATACTTCTCAGGTCTCAAAGGGCAGGATAAAAGAGGTTTGTCTTCACTATACAAAAGCTGTATAGTGAAGAAGTCAGGTGCACTGCTGTGGGGAGGGAATTTTACAATTTCAGAGCCACCAAGTGGCCACCTAGGCCACTACCACCACCTGAGCTACCAAGAGGTGGGACTTCAAAGAGGGTCACACTCTGCCCACATACTTTTGCTTCTGGCCCATCAACCTTTGGCAGGTGACACATGGAAAGTTAGCCATGAAGACTGCAGCCCTAGGACTGAAAAAAGATTCCCCGCCTCTTCCTTACTGGAATTCAGTAGAAGATAATTCCTCTGCAAATGTCTCATTAGATGTGGCTGGACCTTCAGGCCATCTTCAGAGGTTCTTCTTTAAGCTCAATTTCTTTCCAAACAAGGTGCTGGAGGGTGGCTACACAAAGAAGGGCCTTGTCTGTAGCGGCTCCCTTGTTTCTCTACGGTCAGGTCTTTGAATGCTAATTTTGGTTTCTCTCTCCTGCTGTGTTATGCTTTACTGCAGATCCTTCCATGTTTGTGACATACCGTACTTTTTAGACATGCATCATTTTGCGACACCGTAATTCAGTTTTACTAGCAAACCAGAGATTAAACTAGCCCCTTTCCACCCCGGGAGGAGCACAGAGAGAGTTCTCGTGACAGACCTACACACTGCAGCTAATGTGTCATGACACATAGTTTGGAAAGCTCTGCTTTGATATGTTTCTGTTCTGGTTGTTGTTGTTAATGTTCATTTTTTTACTGTATGTATAATAATTGAAATGGAAATACTTATTTGTCACTTGTACAACTTGTATACAGTGAGATTACACCAGCACCCCACACTCAGCTCTCTTAGTCTTAATTCCCCTCATTTACTGACACACACACACACCAAACCCAAAAGTCAGTTGCCCAGTTGTTATCTTTTCATTCAGCAGCCTGACAGCCCACGGATAGAAGCTGTTCTTTACCCTGTTGGTGCGACTAATCATGCTTCTATATCTTCTGCCTGAGGGCAGGAGATCAAGAAAGTGCCGGCCAGGGTGTGAATCATCCCTGAGAATTTTCCTCACTCTCCTGAGGCAACGTTCTTCCTCTATTTCATCCAGCAGATTCACGGGACAGCCCATAATATCTTGTGCTGTATTCACCACCCTATGTAGGCACTTCCTATCAGATGATGTCAAACCTGCGTACCACATCGTGATGCAGTATGAAAGGACACTTTCTCTTGTTGACCGATACAAGGAGATCATCAAAAGTTGATTGACATCGTTCTTCCGCAATACTCTGAGGAGATGGAGTCTCTGTTGGGCTTTCTTAACCACCTGGGTTGTATTGATTTTCCAAGTAAGGTCTTCACTGAGATAATAATAATAATAATAATAATAATAATAATAATAATGATGATGTCTGGTTGTGGTTTTTTTAAAGGAAAGATACAGAGAGGAAGCAAGGAGCTGCCAGAGGCCCCCCCCCCCATTTCATGGCAATCCTCAGAAGAACGCACCTTGGTGCTTCCGTTTGAGGATTGCCAGGGCACCTTCCAGGAAAATTGAGGTCCCTTTGGCCTCTCCAATAAAATATTTGAGGGAGTCCCCCCCCCCAAGTTGATGGGCATTGCCATTCAAATGGTGTGCATGTGCTGTGACTTTTGATTGATTATGCCAGGTGGGGCTTACCTGCCGCTCTCCCCAAAAAATATTTTATTGAAGTTGGTACCCTTGATCTTGGTTCAGATTTTCTTCCAGAAAGAAGATTCCACCTAAACATTAGGAAGAACTTCCTGACAGTAAGAGCTGTTTGACAGTGGAATTTGCTGCCAAGGAGTGTGGTGGAGTCTCCTTTTTTGGAGGTCTTTAAGCAGAGGCTTGACAACCATATGTCAGGAGTGCTCTGATGGTGTTTCCTGCTTGGCAGGGGGTTGGACTCGATGACCCTTGTGGTCTCTTCCAACTCTATGATTCTATGATTCTATGGGAACATGCAATCAAGTTTTACTCAGGGCTCTTCCTGACACCGTGATTATTTGCATTCATGATGTGTATCAGGGTGGTTATATGGGATTCTGCATTCATTACCGTTTGTGCCTGTGAAACCTTTGGGTCTAGGATACTGGTTCATTCCAAGTCGGGGCATGTCCCCTAACATTTTGCTGAAATCCGGTGATTTGCCATACCGCTAATGTTCAGCTTAAGTTCGTGTCTTGCTTTTGTTGCCCTATAGTGCAAGACTCCCCTCCCCATAGACGGCAATAATGCAACAACATTGGGGAAGCATCAATGTAACAACTAATAATGTCAACTGATGTGTGGATGGTCTAGTATAAATCCATGACGAATGCACTACTACTGTGTCAAAGACATGTTACAGTATATACTCCTGCTACAAACAAAAAGAAACAGGAAAAAACCCAGTGTGCAGGGGCCCATAAAAGTAAATACCACTGAGGCCAAAGAGACTTCCTGCCAAGTAAGTGTGCGCAGGATTGCAGCCAGAACTGTAATAAACAACAATAATGTATACATGGGAAAGTCACTGTAGTAAAGCACGTCATGGGAATGGTTGTCTTCTACCTGAGACCCTGGAGAACTGCTTCCAGCATGGGAAATAAACAAGATGAGCTTGAGCTCTTGGTACAGCAAACTAAATATGACATAATAGGCATCACTGAAACCTGGTGGGATAAGTCCCACGATTGGAATGTAAAAATGGAGGGATACAATCTATTTCAGAGAAACAGACCAGACAAGAAAGGAGGAGGAGTGGCGTTATATGTCAGGGATGTGTATACCTGTGAAGAGATCCAAGATTTAGAACCTCAAAGCCAAAGTGAGAGCATTTGGGTCAAAATTAAGGGAGAGAAGAATAATAGTGACCTCATTGTGGGAGTTTACTATAGATCCCCAAGCCAAACGGAGGACATAGATGATGCCTTCCTGGAACAGATGGCCAAGCATGCAAAAGGAAGGGAGATAGTAGTAATGGGGGACTTCAATTACCCGGATATTTGTTGGATGTCAAACTCAGCCAAGAGCATAAGGTCAAACAGATTCCTCACTGGCCTTGCTGACAACTTCATTGTCCAGAAAGTGGGAGAAGCAACAAGAGGAACAGCCATTTTAGATCTGGTCCTAACCAATGTCGATGACCTGGTTAATGGGGTAGAAGTGGAAGGATCATTAGGCGCAAGTGATCATGCTCTTCTGAAGTTTACTATACAACGGAAAGGAGCAGCCAAGCATACTAGGACTCAATTTCTTGACTTTAAGAAAGCCGACTTCATAAAACTTAGGGAAGTGCTGGGTGAGATCCCATGGACAGTAATGCTAAAAGGAAAGGGAGTTCATGATGGCTGGGAGTTTGTTAAGAGGGAGATAGTAAAAGCACAACTTCAGGCAATACCAATGAGACGGAAACATGGAAGGTGCCTAAAGAAGCCAGGGTGGCTATCTAAAGAACTTTTAACTGAGTTAAGATTAAAAAAGGATGTGTACAAAAAATGGAAAAGGGGGGAAACCACCAAAGAGGAATTCAAACAAATAGCCAGCACGTGTAGACACAAAGTCAGAAAAGCTAAAGCACAGAATGAACTCAGGCTTGCTAGAGAGGTTAAAAGCAACAAAAAAGGCTTCTATGGGTATGTTCGTAGCAAAAGGAAGAACAAAGAAACAGTGGGGTCACTCAGAGGAGAAGATGGTGAAATGCAAACAGGGGACACAGAAAGGGCTGAACTCCTCAATGCCTTCTTTGCCTCAGTCTTCTCCGATAAAGAAAACAATGCCCGACCTGAAGAATTTGGAGGAAATGATTCAGCAGAGAAAACACAGCCCAGAATAACTAAGGAGATAGTACAAGAATACTTGGCTAGTTTAGATGTATTCAAGTCTCCAGGGCCAGATGAACTGCATCCAAGAGTATTAAAAGAACTGGCAGATGTGATCTCAGAACCACTGGCAGTCATCTTTGAGAATTCCTGGAGAACAGGCGAAGTCCCGGCAGACTGGAGGAGGGCAAATGTTGTCCCTATTTTCAAAAAGGGGAAAAGAGAGGACCCAAATAATTACCGCCCAGTCAGTCTAACATCAATACCAGGGAAGATTCTGGAGCAGATCATTAAGCAAACAATCTGTGAGCACCTAGAAAGGAATGCTGTGATCACCAATAGTCAGCATGGATTTCTGAAAAATAAGTCATGTCAGACAAACCTGATCTCATTTTTTGACAGAATTACAAGCCTGGTAGATGAAGGGAACGCAGTGGATGTAGTCTACCTTGATTTCAGCAAGGCATTTGACAAGGTGCCCCATGATATTCTTGTAAAGAAGCTGGTAAAATGCGGTCTTGACTATGCTACCACTCAGTGGATTTGTAACTGGCTGACTGACCGGACCCAAAGGGTGCTCATCAATGGTTCCTCTTCATCCTGGAGAAGAGTGACTAGTGGGGTGCCACAGGGTTCTGTCTTGGGCCCGGTCTTATTCAACATCTTTATCAACGACTTGGATGATGGACTCAAGGGCATCCTGATCAAATTTGCAGATGACACCAAACTGGGAGGGGTGGCTAACACCCCAGAAGACAGGATCACACTTCAAAACGACCTTGACAGATTAGAGAACTGGGCCAAAACAAACAAGATGAATTTTAACAGGGAGAAATGTAAAGTATTGCACTTGGGCAAAAAAAATGAGAGGCACAAATACAAGATGGGTGACACCTGGCTTGAGAGCAGTACATGTGAAAAGGATCTAGGAGTCTTGGTTGACCACAAACTTAACATGAGCCAACAGTGTGACGCGGCAGCTAAAAAAGCCAATGCAATTCTGGGCTGCATCAATAGGAGTATAGCATCTAGATCAAGGGAAGTTATAGTGCCACTGTATTCTGCTCTGGTCAGACCTCACCTGGAGTACTGTGTCCAGTTCTGGGCACCACAGTTCAAGAAGGACACTGACAAACTGGAACGTGTACAGAGGAGGGCAACCAAAATGGTCAAAGGCCTGGAAACAATGCCTTATGAGGATCGGCTAAGGGAGCTGGGCATGTTTAGCCTGGAGAAGAGGAGGTTAAGGGGTGATATGATAGCCATGTTCAAATATATAAAAGGATGTCACATAGAGGAGGGAGAAAGGTTGTTTTCTGCTGCTCCAGAGAAGCGGACACGGAGCAATGGATACAAACTACAAGAAAGAAGATTCCACCTAAACATTAGGAAGAACTTCCTGACAGTAAGAGCTGTTCGACAGTGGAATTTGCTGCCAAGGAGTGTGGTGGAGTCTCCTTCTTTGGAGGTCTTTAAGCAGAGGCTTGACAACCATATGTCAGGAGTGCTCTGATGGTGTTTCCTGCTTGGCAGGGGGTTGGACTCGATGACCCTTGTGGTCTCTTCCAACTCTATGATTCTATGATTCTATGATTCTATGATTCAGCCAGAATAAAAATAAAATAATACTGGGGTATATGGGAAAATCATCTGTCCTGGTAGCTTCCTAGGTTCCTATGGTGAGGCCAATTTTTGATACATGTTCTCTTTGCCTTCCAGATATGAACTCTATTTGTGGGGGTTTACCATGCAAGCAGTTTTGGTAAAGGGACAGTGAACCCCAAGCCTGGGGACTGAATGAACCCCTCCAGGACTTCAGGAAACTCCCCAGGCAACCTCCCACTGTCCCTATTCTACACCCTCCATGAATACCTTTTGCAACGCTGCAGCTGTGCCCTTGAACTGCTGCAGTACCTCTTGCTTGCCTGTGTTGGACAGGGCTCAGCCAATGCAAAAATTTAGCATGCAAAGATGCCCCTCCTACCCCAAATGTTGTTAAAGTAATAGCCAGAACTTGGCCCACACTGAATTTCTGTTTCTCCAGCCTCTGTTAAAGGTTAAGAGCAGGGGCAGTCAAAAACAAGTAGGCAAAACCCATGATGAATCATTTTTACAGAAATGCAGAATGCTGGAAATAGATTTGCCAACCCCCATTGCATGACGGCTGGTAAAAAAAAAAAGGGGGGGGGGATTCAATAAGCCCTACATTAAAGCTAAAGGATGCTTGCATGGAAAAGGGAAGTGAGAAGAGGAACTTTGCTTCGTTCAGCAGAGGAAATGTGATTTTGCCCAAGGATTGGCAGGGTGGTTGGTGGTAGAGAAGGAAGAGAAATCCAGTTCAGTTCGTACTTAAAGGGATAGCTACCCAATTCAGAGTTTCCAAAACAATGTGAAGAGCAGACATAGCCGTCCTTTTTAAATCTACACTTCTTTGAATGTAGCAATGAAGTTAACCAGCCAATTAATGTGCACAAAAATGCGGTTTTAAATTGTACTTAGTTGCAAATTTTGTTGCTGTTGTTTTTAATGTTGTAACCTGCCCTAAGACCTTAGGGTGAAGGACAGATAACTGATGATAATGATGATGACACTAGGGTAAACACGCCTTGTGTTAGAGAACATTGCTTTCCAAAAATGGGTATATTGAACAAAGCTGTGTACAAAATGTGTATACTGGGACAAATTTGCAATAAAATGCTGGCAAATTTTCATGATGACCTTTGGGGGAAGGGGCTGGTTAAAAAAATCCAACTGATGTGGAATGTTGTTGCCACTATTTTTTTTTAAATATAATTTTTATTCCATTTACAGATAAAACAAATTAATACAATTCGTACAATTTTTTACATCCGTTCTCTTTTTTTTGACTTCCCTCAACTTGGCTGGTACTCCTTCCCTTCTTACTTTCTTACACATTTCTAAGATCTCACCTAATTTTTTATAAATTAATTCTTGTTTCACTCAAATTCTAACCTTTCTTTTTTACAAAGCTTCATTAATAGTTACAAGCGTTAGTTGTTTTTCACTCAAATTATGCATGTATTCTGAAAACTTTTCCCATTCTTCAGTAAATCTCTGGTCTTGTCGATATCGAATTCTTCCTGTCAGTCTATCAAGTTCTGCAAAGTCCATCATCTTCATTCTCCATTCTTCCAGTGTAGGTAACTCTTCTTGCTTCCATTTCTGAGCTATCAATATTCTCGCTGCTGTCACTGCATATAAGAATAATTTCCTATCTTTCTTGTTTATCTCATTCCCTACAATACCAAGTAAGAGTGCTTCTGGTTTCTTAACAAAGGTATATTTGAACATTTTTTTCAATTCATTATATATTATTTCCCAATAACTTTTCACTTTCTTGCACTCCCACCACATATGGTAAAATGTACCTTCTTTATCTTTACATCTCCAACAGGAATGTTGTTGCCACTATTAAGGCAGGAATATATTTGCCCCTTACCACCCTGCAGTAGGAACATAAAAAAGAGCCTGTTGGATCAGGCAAATGGTCCACGTAGTTCATGTGCTCCTACAGTGGCCAAACAGATGCCTATGAGGAGCCCCAAATCAGGACCTGAGCACATGAGCACTTTTCCTTCCTGTGGTTTCCAGCAAGTGGTATTCGGAAGCATTTCTGCATCTGGCTAGGGAGACAAAGTACAGCCATCATGGCTGATAGTCATGGATAGCCTCTCTTCATCCATGCAGACACACCACGGAGCATGAGAAAAGCCTTAAGGATTTATGGGAGTCTTCCATCCCAAAATATGCCTGGAAAAAGAGTACAAAAGTCACTCATAATATTACCGTAATATACCAACAGGTTATTATTGCATTTATTAATTTAACAAGCTTTAGATACCACCTATTTTTTTTTTTTTAAATCTCTAATCAGATTACATAAAACAGTGTAGAATGTTGATTAAAATAGCAATAAAAGCAGGTTCAAAAACTGTAATCAAGAAAGTGATCAAAATGTAAATAAAATCAATAGATTAAAAAAAATGTACAGAAAGGGTTACATGTTTGGGCGGGTTTGCCTTAAAAAACCTTGTCACTGGGCATCACAAACTGCAATGAACACAAATGCCTAATATCTATGGACAGGGAGTTTCATTTTTAATTTGGAAAAGGTGTTTAATTTATTTTAATAAAACACAATTTAAAATAGTGTAATTAAAAAAGTGGCTAGGCAGAATCACCCCACTACAGATTCTCTTTGGTTTACCCAGTGAGGCATTGGAACTTCAGCCCCAATCCACACCCATTCTTAACACATCCAGGTGGGTTGGAACATGGGCTACAGGCCAGAACAAGTCAAGCCCTAATACATGTGCAGCCTGGTCCATTAGTGCAACTGCCCCATTGCCCAGTCTGTCCTCAGCCAATCTCCACCTGCCTGTCTTTTTTCTTAAAACCAGTAAGGGTGTTGCTCTCTCTGCTGCTGGCTCTGCCTGCCATTGGCTCCAGGCTCCACCTACTGTGGACTCTCTGCCTTCCACCTTCCTATACCTAGTGAGAACAAACCAGCCCTGCTTAAGACTGAATGGATGGATGAATGGACAAACCAGAAGAAAGAGGCAAACCCCAGCACAGCTCTAATATACCTTGCTGCTCAGACAAAGCTTCACTAGGAAAGGAAGACTATTTCCTCCCTTCTGGGGTATAAGGATCCAATGGTCAGCTTGGGTGGGTGGAGTCAGCCCAGAAAATTCTTCACTGAGAAGCTGCCACCCATAGTTCTGTAATTCACACACAAGTTCAATCAGCTGCTAGAAACACCCTGCATTAGGCAATCTAAAAGGAAGTATTGTGGTGCTAGTTACATTAAAGTCCTCTTCTGTTGGGTGGATTGTCATCTCCATATGTAGTTCCTGCAGACACATTCTCACATGTTGGTCACACAGGCACAGAGTGTGTCACGCCAGCTGGCATGTAACCAAATATTTCTGTGTCTACAGACTTAAAAGAGCTGCCTGATTAATTATCTCCTGCCTGAAACAGGATGAAGAACCCACCATGAATGTCAGAAGCACCCATAATAATTCTCATGATCTCACAGCAGTTTTAGAGTGGCTGGATTTGCAATAAGGGTGCCAGTCCTGTGTAGATCTGCAGGCATGTGCACCTTGAAGCTCCAAAATGCTTAGTGTAAAACCCCAAGAATAGGGGGTTGGAAACCCTTCAGGCTTTTAAAACCAGTGTTTAAGAGATGGGGAATCTGTGGCTCTATAACTCCCTTCATCCCTGAGCATTGGTCATGCTGGCTGGGTCTGACAGAAGTTGGAATCCAACAACAACAACAACAACAACAACAACATAATAATAATTTATTATTTATACCCCGCCCATCTGGCTGAGTTTCCCCAGCCACTCTGGGTGGCTCCCAATCAAATGTTAAAAACAGTACAGCATTAAATATTAAAAACTTCCCTAAACAGGGCTGCCTTCAGATGTCTTTTAAAGATAGGATAGCTGCTTATTTCCTTCACATCTGAAGGGAGGGCATTCCACAGGGCAGGCGCCACTACCGAGAAGGCCCTCTTCCTGGTTCCCTGTAACTTTGCTTCTCGCAGTAAGGGAACCGCCAGAAGGCCCTCGGCGCTGTACCTCAGTGTCTGGGCTGGACGATGGGGGTGGAGATGCTCCTTCAGGTATACAGGACCGAGGCATCTGGGAGGCCACTGGTTCCACATCCCTGGCTTAAGAGCTGGATGTTAAGTATGTAATATTCTTAAGTGTGTCCCTTTTGTGCATCCACTCACACAGTTGCACACCTTCCTTAAACCATGCACTTTTGCAGACTCCAGGAGACCCGTGGAACAGTTGCTTCATTAGACAGGCAATTAAACAGGACTAGCACTAAGGCCTGCTTGCTCAGAACTGAACTGGCAGAGGGCTGAAAAACACATGTGCATACAACATAAATCCCACCCACTGGGCAACAGGAAAACCAATGTTTGCAGTCAGTCTCCTTTTAACCCTTTACACACCATATACCACAAGGTATGTTCTTACGTGCACAAAAAGCAATTCAAGAGCACACAGGGAACCATGTGCTGTCAGCCACAGCTCTATGAGATATAATAGCAACAATATGTTGTGTTTATGCTTTTCTTGCCAGTTCTTGGGTGTACATCTAAAAATGGAACAGGTGCAGTGGCCTTTAATATATTCGGTTCACAGAGAATTCAAGCAGAAAGTACACAGGTAAAGACTGTACACAGGTACAAAAATGTGTATGGCCTATTCCTCTAAAGCACATTCAAAGCACTTTCTTTCCTTCAAAGAAATTTGGGAACTGTAGTTTGGTAAAAAACTAAGATCATGGCCACTGGTCGCATCACCTCCTGGCAAATAGAAGGGGAAGAAATGGAGGCAGTGAGAGATTTTACTTTCTTGGGCTCCATGATCACTGCAGATGGTGACAGCAGTCACGAAATTAAAAGACGCCTGCTTCTTGGGAGAAAAGCAATGACAAACCTAGACAGCATCTTAAAAAGCAGAGACATCACCTTGCCAACAAAGGTCCGTATAGTTAAAGCTATGGTTTTCCCAGTAGTGATGTATGGAAGTGAGAGCTGGACCATAAAGAAGGCTGATTGCCGAAGAATTGATGCTTTTGAATTCTGGTGCTGGAGGAGACTCTTGAGAGCCCCATGGACTGCAAGAAGATCAAACCTCTCCATTCTGAAGGAAATCAGCCCTGAGTGCTCACTGGAAGGACAGATCCTGAAGCTGAGGCTCCAATACTTTGGGCACCTCATGAGAAGAGAAGACTCCCTGGAAAAGACCCTGATGTTGGGAAAGATGGAGGGCACAAGGAGAAGGGGATGACAGAGGACGAGATGGTTGGACATTGTTCTTGAAGCTACCAGCATGAGTTTGACCAAACTGCGGGTGGCAGTGGAAGACAGAAGTGCCTGGTGTGCTCTGGTCCATGGAGTCACAAAGAGTCGGACATGACTAAACGACTAAACAACAAAGTTTGGTAAAGGTTGCTAGGGATTGTGACTCTGCAGTGTAAACTACAGTGTCCAAAATTCTTTGAGGAAAAGAATGTGTTTCAAATGTGCTTTGAAAGGGTGTACACCACCTGAACTTCAAAACCACATGTGATTCTAGAATTTCCTGCATCTTAGAACATATCTTGGAGTGAGGAAATAGCACAATCACTGATTCAGTAATAATTGTTGAGCAAGCTGTTTAAAAAACAAACATATTTTTCTTCTGCTAGATCCTGGATGTAAGGATACACAGGATATCCAAAAGGAGATGATAAATGAGCAACTTCCTCTCTCACCAGTTCCTGAACGGCCAGACAAGGCAGGAAGAGCTGCTCCTCAGCAAGTTAATGATTGAAATGCATGTCTGGTGACTCTACAGGACTTCCCCTCCAGTACAGCAAATATCAGTCTGAGGTTGTTTGCAGCATTACCTATTACTATTAGGGATGGGTGGGAAGTTGGATGCAGGTCACGTTTAAAGGTGGATCTACTTGATTTGTGCTTTCCAAAATAATACACACAGCCATCCTTTGACATTTGCACTTCACTGAATTTTGCAATGCAGGTCTCCAGCCAAGTAATGTGCACAAAAATTCTAAGCATGCATAGAAATTCATATGTACGTAAGTAAAAATAATGCCAACAAGCGCATAATATTAGGGAAATTGCTTTATAAACATGCACATATTAGGCAAGATTGCATACCAAAATGTACCTATTAGGAGAAATATACACATAAATGCTGGTTAATTTTCATGTTGACCTAAGAAAAAGGATTGCAAACTGATGTGGAAATGTGGAGAACTCAACTTACAATTAGAAAATGAGAAATGGGGAGAAATGGAAATTGACATATTTTCCCATCTCTTTCTCTTATTTTAGATGTTAGTTGAGATTCCTGCATTGCAGGACATTAGACTAGATGACCCTTTGCATCCCTTCCAACTCTACAATTCTATGTTTCTATGGGTTTTAGGCCTGTTTGGATTTGCCCATGACCATCTAAATGACATTTCAGTTTAATTTGAATTCTGTCTTCCTTGAAGCAGGATAACTTTGCAAGAAGCACATTACTAAGCAGAATATTTTTTAAAAAAACATATATTAAAGGGGAAACCTGCCAATGGAGCTCAGCAGAAGTATTTTTGAGCAAGCATGCTTAGAGTTGTTGTAAAAAGCACACATATTATCTCAGATGACTTTACTCAATAATTAGGCTTACAGTGGTGCCTGGCAAGACGAAAAGAATCCGTTCCGCGAGTCTCTTCGTCTAGCGTTTTTTTCGTCTTGCGAAGCAACCTATTAGCGGATTAGCGGATTAGCGCTATTAGCGGTTTAGCGGCTATTAAAGGCTTAAGGGATTAGCGGATTAGCTGCTAAAAGGCTATTAGCAGCTTAGTGCCTTAGAAAAAGGGGGTGGGGAGCGAAAAAAAATCGCAGGAACTCGCAAGACATTTTTGTCTTGCGAAGCAAACCCATAGGAAATTCGTTTTGCGAAGCGGGTTTTCCGTCTTGTGAGGCATTCGTCTTGCGGGGCACCACACTGTATTTCTGTTTCCTGTGTTTTGTTGCAGACCCTATGCAGGGGTGAGGACCCTGTGGTCCTCCAGACGTTATTGAACTTTGAATCCCATCATTCCTGACCATTGGCCATGCTGCCTAGGGCAGATGGGAGTTGTAGTCCAACAGCATCCGGAGGGTTAAAGTTTCTCCTACCTCTCCTACAGTTCTTCCCTAACAGTTCAGAGGTATACACTGAGGTTCCAGTTACATTTCCTGGCTAATAGCCATTGATAGCTATCCATAGGTAGTCAACATTCTGCCCTCCAGATGTTGGAAAGCTTCAATCCTCTGCATGGATTGCTGGATTGCCGACTTGGCTTGCTGCTCATCACTGGATCTGCCTCTGCCCACAATCAGCTACAGACTGATTGACTTTTCTTGCGGGTCCTTGGAAACTTTATAGGATAAAGATTCCATACCTCTACCTTAATCCATCTTGAAAGGGTCAAGATATTCCATTTACTAAATGTGCATGACTGCCCCTCCCCCACTTTCTCACCCTCTCACACAATAGCTATTTCCTTTCTCTTTCTTCTTATTCTGTGGTGGTTACTTCTGAGACACTTCCCACTTTTAAAAAATGATGAAATGGAAGCCAGTGCAGAAACACCACTTGGGTTAGCTCTGAAATAGTTACCTTTTACTTTTTAGGGAGTTGGTTTGAGGTTTACCCTACAGAGACTGATTATTGTTTTGCAATGGCATGCCTGCTTGGACGGATGATATTCTGTTTCACTTACAGTATATAAGCAGCTGTGGGTTTTCCCTTTACACTGCTGTGAAGAAAGTTCAGTGGCTTGTTTAGCAATCATTCCCTCTCCTCCTCACCACCACTTCCCCAATTCTCATGGATTTTCACTAGCCTCCACTGAGCTCAAGGGCAACCTGGGATGCAGGGACAACCCTCAAGGTCATATCTACACCACACAACCTTAATACCTGCTTAACAGCAATTCCTGCTCTCCAATGATCCTGGGGTTTGTGAAGTGGTCTAGATATCTCTAACAGAATTCCCAGAAAACAGTGCCATTTCTATCATTAGGCAGAGCGAGGCAACTGCCTCAGGCTGTTGATGCTGAGGGTTGCAGAGCAGGAGGGTGTCTTAGAAATAAATATAGAAAGCAGTATAGAAATAAATGGAGGAATAAGAGGACAGAACTGTAGGGGCCAAATGATCTGCACTGCATCCTCTAAGCTAGGCTGCTCCTCCCCTATGCAATGCAGGTCCCAGTCCCATTGCCAACACTTAAGTAAAATTCAAGAACCAATCTGCTTGGCATCTGTATGTGAAATGTGGGGAAGAAACTTTTTCAGGTTTTGCCTCAAGTTCCAAAATGTCTTTGGTTGGCCCTGTCAGAAACCTACACTTC
This sequence comes from Podarcis tiliguerta, assembly GCF_965153285.1. NCBI lineage: Eukaryota > Metazoa > Chordata > Lepidosauria > Squamata > Lacertidae > Podarcis > Podarcis tiliguerta. The sequence goes on along the minus strand of NC_139553.1, from coordinate 40,828,038 downwards.
CCAGAGTTTTTTGGGGGGGGGAAGGATATAACAATTAATTTAGGGATGGGGAGAATCACACAAGAACTTGGAGTTAACCTCCCCAGACTACATCTGAAATTGTGCCCAGATCAGAACACAGACACAGAGATCTGTTTACATGTCTACATACCTTTCTGAGTATGGTCAGCTCCTATTTACTGTTTTGTTGCTGCTCTTGTATAGCTATGAGTGAAGCCATCTCTTTCCCTGTACAATGCCCTTGGTATACTAAGATTTTAAGTACAGTGGTGCCCCGCAAGACGAATGCCTCGCAAGATGGAAAACCCGCAAGACGAAAGGGTTTTCCGTTTTCAGAGGCGCTTCGCAAGACGAATTTCCCTATGGGCTTGCTTCGCAAGACGAAAATGACGAAAATTTGTGAGGTTTTTTTTTCCGCTCCCCAACCCCTTTTTCTAAAGCGCTAAGCTGCTAATAGCCTTTTAGCAGCTAATCCGCTAATCCCTTAAGCCTTTAATAGCCGTTAATAGCCCTTAAACTGCCAATAGCGCTAATAGCGCTAATCCGCTAAAGGGCTTGCTTCGCAAGACGAAAAAACCGCAAGACGAAAAGACTCACGGAATGGATTCTTTTCGTCTTGCGAGGCACCACTGTACTGTATTGGCTGGAATATAAGCCGCACCCGAATATAAGCCACACCTTTAAAATTCAAGGGGAAAAAGAAAAAAAAGACAATATCCGAATATAAGCCACTCCCTTAAAATTCTGCAGGCACTCACACCTGTTCCATTTTACTGTATGTCTGTTTCAACAGCGATACCGTAAAAGCCAATTTTTGTAAGGTCGCAAATTTAAGCTGCATTTTAACTTTTCACAGTCAGAATTTGGAAAAAAAAAAAGTGAGGCTTATATTCAGACCAGTATAGCATTTGATTGAATGAACTACTCATGTGCAGGCAAGGGACATGAACCAGATTAAGAAAGTTCCACCCAACCATAACAGTAATAAAAAGTATATACTGTGGACATTAAGATTAGATGCTTTCAAATGTTTTTGGATATTCTAAATGGTTTTAACTATTTTTTTAAAAAAATATATTTTTAAATGTTTTAAATATGTTTTCAGATTTCAGCATTGCTTAAACATTTTGGTGTTTGCCACCCTCTGCTCCTTTGGGAGGAAAGATGAGATACAAATGTAAAAATAAGTAGGTAAGTGAACGAGTAACCCAAACAAATGAGATTCCTCTGGCATCCTAATAATTCCTAATAATTCTCCCTCATTCCAACCTACAAATAGCCAATGATGCTCCAGTTCATGTGCCAGATCTAGCCGCTCTTTCATTGGCAAGGCAAGTGGAAAGGATTCAGACACCTTTCCACCAGGGACTGAACTGAGATCAACAACTCCTTTCCCTGCAAAACCATTAGATTGTAATTACTTTGAGCACTTATTCCATTGTTCTGCTTGGCAGGATGGAAGAAACCACTGATTTGGAGGCAAAAGTCCTGTGCACATTTTTCTTTTTTTAAAAAAATTAAAAAATCCTATTAGGGCTGACTTGAGCCAAGTCCCCACTGGATAGACTTAATGAAATGAATTTTGCCAGTTGTTGCTAAGCCCCAGGGAGGTATGGTTGTTTGAGTCCTCTCTGACCTCTTTCTTGGTTGTCGCAGCTTGATGTTTTCTATTACAATCCATTACAAATCACTTTTGCTTTCAGAACAGAGGCCAGCAGTGAGGCCTGCTGGAGAAAAACAAACCACAGCCCAGCTGCGAATCAATGCGCGGTTTGAGTTATTTGATGCAAATCTGAAACGCCAGAGGCATATATCTGGATACAAAGGTTGTCGGATCATAAGGAATTTTAGAGCTGAAAAGGACTGCGGTGGAGGTTTGCACACAAGAAGAGCCTGCAGGATCAGGCCAGAGGTTCATCTAATGCAGCATCCGGCCAACCAGACACCTATGGGAAGCCAGTAAGGAGGACCTGAGCATAACAGCACTCACCCGACTTGGGACTCTCTGCAAATGGTATTCAGAGGCATACTGCCCCCAACAGTGGAGGTAGAAGGTAGCCTCCATGAAGTTGTCTAATTCTTTTTTTTTAAGCCATCCAAGTTGGCCATCTTTATCTCTTGCCAGAGCCATTTCCACAGTTTAACTATGTGTTGCCTGAACTTTTGCCTGTCCTATTTTTCCAACATTCAACTTCATGGAATGTCTCCAAGTTCTAGTGTTATCAGGGAATAAAAACTTTTCTTTCTCCACATTATGTGTGATTATGTATACCTCTATATCGTCTCATATTCCTTGCCTTAACTCTGAACTAGATGTAGCCCCAGATGTATCCTTTTTTCATAGGGGAGCTGCTCCATCCCCTTCATCCCTCCTTCACACCCAACTATTGGGGGGGGGGGGTGGCATTCCCATTCTGTTGGATCATAATGACTCAGGGTAGCTTTATCATGTCACATTGTGAAGACAATGGATGATTCACCCATGTGGCATTTCTATCACAAAACATCTCAGAGATTGACTAGGTCTATTGCCAACTTAGCTATTTGCTTTGGAATTGACATCATTCATCCATCCATTCAGTTGTTGCAAAGAATCCGGACAATGCTGCTGCTAAATTATTGCATGCCTATTATTTCCTTTCTGTGTTCCGATCTTTTCAAAGATCCAGTCCGTGGCAATTTTTCTGACTATGAATACAATTGCAGTGTGCTCGATTCAGCAGCACATATCCTAAAATTGGCAAGATGAAGGCAATTGTAGTGCCAGTTTGCCCACTGTGGACTGATCATGTGCTATTGATGCACTTGGCGGGAGGAGTGGTCTAGGCTGGTGATGCTCTGCTGCTCTGCATTGCTTGCCCTGCATTTCCTGACTTTACTGTGGACTGAACTTACCTGGAAGACTTTGGAGATTCGTCTTAGGAACTATCAGTCTAAAGGGAGGCTCCTTAATAGAATACTAGAGTGGGTGGAGAAGGCAGCACTGGCAGTCTGCAATTCAGGGAGTTTGATCTCGGGAGGAGAGACACCCAGAAAGGTGCCAGCTGACATTATCCCCTCCAGTGACATTTATTAAAGCAGAGAAACAAGAGTAAAGTTGAGAGTTTAGCAAGTGCTTCTTCCTTTTTCCAGCATTTTTTGATAAACCTGTCAGTTCGGCCCTTCCCACACCTGGGACTTGGACCCTGGGTGTATCAAGTACACTGACAGCACCCCTGAAATTTCCACCATGGGACCTGGTTGTTTGGGCTCCTGGGCAGCTCCTGAAACTCCCACCCCACTCCTGGGGCCACAGAAGCCAGGCAGGAGATCTGGGGTGTGCTTGCTCAAAAGTAAGCCCCATTCGGCCCTTGAAAATGCTTGGAATTGCAGCCTTCGATGGTTTTCCCCATTTGGAGAGGATTAAAATGACTTCAGTTTGTCCCAGCCACTGGCCTTACTGACATTAGCCCTTTAATTAGTCATTTCCTGAACCCATTCCCTACAAACCACTGGCATGATCGAGATCAGCCCTTTAATCACTCATTTCCTCTTTGTAGCCAGAGGAATCCTACCATTTTCTTAGCTGTTTATTTTAGGGCTCATCCACACTTCCCGACATCTTTTCTTATTTCAGGTGTGAAATGTGTCTTCCCCCCCCCCATCCCCTTTGCTGTTTGCTCTGATTAAAGCCTGGATGCCAGCAGCTGAATCAGGTTTTATGAGTCCCAGGGAAAACCTGTAGAGAGATTTGCCCCACTTCCTAAACCCTTCCAAAAATAGCTCCAGAATGGGATTCCTTTTGGCTTTGAAGACACATTCTTCCATTGTCTCTTGAGACAGATGGATGCCACAAATGGTCTATGCCTCAAAGATAATTTTTTTCAGTGTTGTCTTTCCAGCTTCTGGAAAGTGCGCTTCCAGTTTTCAGTGTTGCTGATGTGATCTAAGGATTTTTATATATTTATTTAAAGATTCCCCCTTTAGTTTAGTGTTCATATGAAAACTTTGATCATATGATATGTGCACAAAAGCACAAGTCTGCTGCCTTTGCAGTTTATTGTTTCTTCTGATTTTATGCTTGTTTGTTTTGAAGATATCTCTGTTATTTGCATGGCTCAAACCAAGCAGAAGACCAACGACACTGCTGTTCCAGAAGCCGGATCTGCAGGTGCCTCTGGCCTGGCAACAAATGCAATGGAATGCAAAATTGCAGTGGGTGTAAAAACTGTGGGGCACAGCTGCATAAGGTACTGCTGACATCTAAATGGAGACAGCTCAAAGTGTTTTGGTGCCTGAGGTGAAATGCCCTGCTACCACCCCATGATGCAAGAGGTGTGAGGCTCTGCAAGGGCTTTCTCTCAAGGGCCCAGAGTGGAAAAGAACAAACTCCACTAGGGCTTATCCTCAAGGAAGTGGCTGCTTCACACCACTTCATCTATGGCAGGGGTGGCCAACTCCCAAGAGACTGTGATCTACTCACAGAGTTAAAAACTGGCAGTGATCTACCCCTTTTGGGGGGTTCAGGTCAAAGTTGTTGAGGTTTTTTTAGGCAGGAGGAAGGCCTGCTTCTGAGGGATCCGGTTCAAAGTTGTTAGGCTTTTGTTAGGGAGGAGGAAGGTCTGTTTTTCAAGGGTTCAGGTCATACTTACTGAGCTTTTTTTATGGGAGAAGGAAAGCACAGGTTTTTTTTGGGGGGGGGGGGTGCAGGGCTAAAATGTTGAGCTTTTTAAGGGGAGCCAAAGTTGTTGAGCTTCTTTGGGGGAGTCAGTGATCTATCAGTAGATCACGATCTACCTGTTGGACGTGCTGATCTGTGGGCTCTGAATCAAAAGAACTGGTGTTAGCTGACTCAGAGCTCAGAGTGCTGGCTGAAAGCAGTTGCAAGAAGGCAAAAACAAAGTACCTACCCAGGTTATTATTTCCAGTCCCCAAACAGCAAAAGCAACAGTAACCATTCTTGGAACTCTTCCCAGAGGTTTCTTAATTTTTGGGGGGTGGGGGTGTGGAGTGTGTGTGTGGGGGGGGGGAAGGGTTGGTTGAATGTAGAACCATAAGGCAGGGTGGCCACTAGTGGGCACACTATTATTTTTTAACTGCACTAGGGGGCTTGGCTTATCTAGAGTAAGGGTTTATCTATACGCCACTCACAGCACTTGTAGGAAGGCAGAATCCCTCAGGTCTCACTGCATTTGGTATGAAGACAGAATCCCTCCCTCAGCCTTTGAATGTAGCAAGTGATCCAAACACAGCACAGGTGTGAAGTGTAGGCACCTTCCTGTAGACCCAGGACTTCTGGCCTTACCACAAGTGCAGTGAAAGGCAAAACCCTGAAGGGTAAGGGGAAACTGTTTATGACCTAGTAATGCCAGGACAGCAATGCCAGCCATTGTGACCAACTGGAAAACACAAAGAAAATGGTGGCTAGGGACATGAGAAGGTGCAGGCACATGCAGAACTGTTGGGGCACAAGGGAGGTGTCAGGAAACAGCTGGAAAGTTGCAGGAACCAATGCGACAACCCAGAAGAGCCTTAGAGCTAGGGAGATTTCTATTTAAATTGGGTTGTTCTTTGTAGCCCCCAAAAGCAGAAGCAACCATTCATTGAACACAAGGGGAGACTTTATTCTTTACAAAAGCAAGCAAGCAAGCAAAAGGGTCTGCATGTTGCTCCTGCACAGGTGGCACATGATAGCTGAACACACCTCCTCCCCACTGCATGCTCCCAGATGCTTACAAGTCCTGAAGGGCTCCCCACAGAAGGCAAGCTCCAAACAGCATGCACTTCCAGTCCTGCCATTCAGGGCCTCTTTCATAGTCTCACACATATTATGTAGAATAACATGTGGGCAAACAGCAGGCCAAGTGTCACCTGTGGCTCTTTAAACATCTGAATGCATGCTCTGCCATGTTATGGCACCGATTAAAATATCTGTTGTAAGTGCAGTTGATTCTCAACTTATACAGGGCTTGCATTCTGGGGAAAGTATGGTACATAATGTCAAAATCTTGTACAGTCATAACACACTCTCCCTGCACTTCCAAATGCTCTCCCAATGTAAGTGCAATGGTAGATGAGATTGTCCATGTTATCTGCCCTGCTGGACACTGACCCCTTTTTATTGTTTTCTATTTTTTCAGTAAAATGCATAAAGCTGAATGCACACAAATTGCAAATGACCTGTATGGTGGGGCCACAACTTATTCTCACTTTACAGCTTTGCATTGGGGGTGGGGGTTGGAAAATAAATAAATGGAGAGTGGGGAAAACCTGCCATGGAAAGAGCTTCACTTACTGGAGCTCTTGCGTGTTCCTCCCAAAGACCAGTAAACAGTCCTCCAACTCACCTAAAGTTCTTTGGGAAGGTTGCTTTGATTCTGATAAAGGTGGAATATAATCAAACTTCCATGCAAGTTTTGTGCAAGCAAATCAGGATGATAAATGGGTTGTCTGGAGGAATCCCATGTACATGGGCACAGTTGCCCTCTCAATACCCCCCCCCCCAAGTTTTGATGGCTGATATGTGGTCTGAAATAGTCCAGCTGATTTTATGATTCCACATATATACTGTACCTAGAACCTGCCTCCCAAAATCACAAGTTTTCTCTTTCTGCTGTGCCATAATGACTCCAGTGGCCGCTTGGCCAATGCTTGTAACCTTATTCCTCCAAGAAAGGCAAGTCCTAGGCTCCCTTCAGTGCCTGTAACTCACCTGCCCATTTGGAAAAGGAAACTGACTTTGCTGGGTTCAGCAAGATCTCTGGATCTGATCTATAGACTTTTCTTTGCTCTCTGGAGGTGGGAAGGGACAGAGAGCATATATTCTTTCTGAAATACATCGTTTTGACTGCCCAGTAGGGAAATGATGAGTGAGCCCAAAGGTTATTTGAGCAGGCTTTTGCAACAGTTATGTCTTTTGCAGCTTATATTGCTGATTCTTGCAGATTTTTGGTAACGTTCCCACCCAGTTGTACCATATGACTCTGGTCTGTGCCAGCGTTGTGTGTCAGGAGACGCTGTTGTAACAATATTCTATTTTCTCCACTTTCCCTGTCTAATAGTTTGTGGCTGAAGGTGTTTCGCAGCCATCTGGATGTGCAAAATAACAACCGGCAACTCAATCCTTGATGCAACTTTGAAGACCTCAGACTTTTGCTTAACAATGTGACAATGCCCTGAATTGAAGGAAAATAAAAAACAACAACAGCTGCTGCTTTGTGTCTTGGAAAATCTCCTGCAACGTTAGCACACCAGACTTCCAAAGAATGGCAGAATATGTTGGCTGTCAAGGGTAGCAGTTAAACATTAAATAATATTGAAGTAATTCGTGACAGGACGTGGGTGGCAGTGTGGGTTAAACCACAGAGCCTAGGACTTGCCGATCAGAAGGTCGGCGGTTCGAATCCCCACAACGGGGTGAGCTCCTGTTGCTTGGTCCCTGCTCCTGCCAACCTAGCAGTTTGAAAGCACATCAAAGTGCAAGTAGATAAATAGGTACCGCTCTGGGGGGAAGGTAAACGGCATTTCCGTGCACCACTCTGGTTCGCCAGAAGCAGCTTAGTCATGCTGGCCACATGACCCGGAAGCTGTACGCCGGCTCCCTCGGCCAATAAAGCGAGATGAGCGCCGCAACCCCAGAGTTGGTCATGACTGGACCTAATGGTCAGGGGTCCCTTTACCTTTACCTTTAATTCGTGACAATGCCACAATACTTTATATGAACTGCATGGGGGCTGGCTGTTCCCCTTTCCCTGAAGGCAGTTTGAAAGAGAGAGTTCATGGTGTTGTGGGCATCACACCTTCACATCTGGAAAACAGGTTTTGCAGTTGTGTGTGTGGGCAGGGTATTTGGTGCTCTTTCAAAAATACACCAAACCTGCTTGACCACCGGCAGTTTTGGGACAAAAGAAAAATGGCACTACCTCAGGGCCTCTCTATCACAGCTACAAGTCTATAAAGGACTGGGCCTGGGGAAGACTCCTGAGGAAGGCGCACAGAGATAGCAACAGTTACAGGCCATGATATTAGCTAAAAAGCTTTTCCAAAATAACCACAGACAGCCCAGCAAATAAGTGAGAAATGGATGAATGGGTTAATATAAGAAGGATGCCAGTAGATGGAAAGGAAGAATCACATATATCTCTCCAATCATACCTGACCACTGGCCATGCAGGCCGGTGCTGATGGGAGCAGGAGTTCAACATCTGGCAGCTTGAATGTTCCCCATCCATGGCCTTGAGAGAGATGAGGGAGCATTGCAGGTAATTTTAGACCCTGGATAAATTTTAGACCCTTGGCCATCTTTAGATGGTGATGTGCATTACTTCACTTAAACAAAGATGTTGTAACCCAGACCTCCTGAGACAGGCAGCCGAAGACTCTGTGCTGCCTCAAAGGAAAAGATGGCACTGCCTCCCATTCCATGTACAGAAGCAAACTGAACTGGCTGATGGACCTTCAACACTGGGCAGCATCTTCTACTGTACCTGAGAGCCAGGCATAGCACAGGGCAGGCCACTCCCAGCTCTGTGATCCAACGTCTTGCCATTCTCCTGGATCTGCTGCTTGAGGCAGACCTCACTCTACCTATTGGAAAGGTCGCTGCCTGCTGTATCTAGGGACCCTCCTGCTTTAGAACAGAATAGCAACCTTCTGGATCAGGCTAATGGCCCATCTAGTCCAGCATCCTACTCTTACAGTAGCCAACAAAATGCCTATGGAAAGCCTGCATACAAAACTCCAAGAACACTTTGTTGGAGAGAGAGGTTTGGAAGAGAGATTCTTACTCTCTTGTAGCACAGTTAGCTGAATGGATATTGCTCCAAGCACATTAAAACTTTGTTAGATGTACATCTGCCCTCATTCACCTTTAAGCAATTGTTCCCCATGAAAATACTTAGGCTAGAATAAATCAGACACTTGACTTTGCAAATAAGTGTATGCTTTACTCACAGAGTTTCAGAAGTTACAGCAAACAAGTCTCCATTGGCTGGCAGTAAAGCAAAGAAGAAAATGTTCCAAATGACTTGGTTTCCTTACAGAAGAATCATGCAGTTTTTGTGTTAGCAAAGAAACAGGCTGTAAAAATCTCCTTTAAGAGAGATTCATGCACTTGGTTTTCTACATGAGCTGGGAGCCATGCTTGGCTGCAGCTTCAAGGAAGCAGGAGAGAGAGGGGGGGGGATCAAAGGCTGCTGGGAGCTGCTATGTCGCACCCATGGTCACTTGAGCTCAGGGCTCAGGTTAACCATTTCATGCACACAAGTGTAAGCCAATAACTCTATATTACAAGAATTGCCCTTCTCTGATGAGCACATGCATAGATATACAAAATATAACATGTTAAGAACTCCCAAACCCCATCTTGACTGCTTTTCTTCTTTTTTCTGTCTTTAATTTTTTTATTTATATGCTGACAGATAAACTTGACATACAAACATAACAATTAAACATAAAAAGTGAAAAAATCATAATTAAAATATGTTAATACACAAAAAACCAATCTTAACAATATTAACAAAAGGAAAAAAGAAGAAAAAGAAAATAATGATTAAAATAAACACATATCTTAAAAATAAGCGATATATGTAACCAAATTTCATATCCATTTTCTTTGTTGACTTCCTTCGTCCTCTATGGGGGGTCTAATATCAATTTTAGTAATCTGTTTCCATTTGTCTACTTATTATCTCTCTTTGTAATTCTTTTTAATTATCTTTTTTCTAATCATACATCAATTTGCAGAAGTTAATTGAAACAAATCCAAGCAGGGATTTGGTTTTTGAAGAAATGAAGAAAATCTTTAAAATCTTTGACCTGCAGGTTCTCAAAGCTGTCTCTAGGTAGAGGTTTGGACAGTGTGCTGGCTGTCCAATCTCTTTCACTGAGAGAACCTGTCTTTCGGCATAAGATTCCCACTGTGTCTGCAATGCTTGGTCTACAGTTGTAGTTAAGTACAGGAGCTTCCCTAGGGCTGATCTGTACTCAATGTTGTCTGGCAACAATGTGGATTCATCCTTCCCCTTTACAAAGTCCGTGGTCATGGGTGTATGTACTGGTTTAGTGTCTTTCAGTCCAAGGGTGTTTGGTAGATCTATGATCTTCTGTCTCTGGTTCAGAGGAGAAGATCTATCTCACTTTTTTCCTTTGTGAACCTCAAAGTAGAAATTCACATTCCCTAACTATTTGATTTCCACTTGTTTATTTAAATAGTTCACAAGTTCTGTGTAATCTTTTCAAGCACATGCACAAATCAGGTTGTCAATGTAACACAGAATGTAGCAAAGATGTCCATTTTTCTTTCTACTGTATAGGCATTTGTCTCCATTGCTTTGTGTGTAACGTAGCTGCTCGATCATGCCACTCAATTTGTCATTCCAAGCTCTAGCAGCTTGTTTCAGTCTATACGGTCCCTTTTGCAGTTTGTATCCTATATAGGCTTGATTTGGTTTGGTAAAATCTTTTGGCTGTAGCATGTAGATCTCCTTTGAGAAATGCAGTCTTAATGTCTTTGTGTTTAAGTTGCATTCTCTTGGAATGGGTCTTGGACAAGTCTATTTGCATCTGATATTCTTCCTCTGGATTATTGGGACAGTCTATGATAGTTCCAGCTCTGCCAGCTTTGTTTAGTTCTTTGAAACTCTATGTACATGTCTTATGCTGACCTTGCCTGTATTTAAGTCCTTGAAGACTTTATTGCCTTTTTCATACCCAATCATTATAGTCCTTTCTGCTCTGGGATCAAGCTTGTGTCTGTTTTGGTGAGGTATAGAAGCATAGGAAATGCTACCAAATATGCATATGCCACAGTTAATATGGTATGTGTGTGTTCATTCATTGATTGGCTGTCTGTTCTGCAGATATACTTTTACATCACACCACATGTGTCTTAGCATGCAGTCAGTCATTTCTATGAGAGACCCACACTTCCTCTTAGCTATCGAGTTCTGTTAGGGTTGATGAGCAACAGTCCTTATGTGTCCCCTTGCTGATTCAGATACCGTTGCATTTCATTAGAAGCATCGGAAGGGCATTCAGTTTCTTCTCAAACTTGTTGCTCATCTTTGCAACAGTCTCTGAGCTTGTCAAAAGTTTCCCTTTTAGGATGTAGGCTGTGTGATACCTTGAATGATCATGCAGAAAGATTAGAACATACTTAATTCCTCCCAGTGGATCTGCATGGATTCTCTAAGCCTGGGTTTCCAAAGCTTGGGTGTCCTCCTGTTTTTGGACTACAACTCCCATCATCCCTAGCTAGCAAGAGCAGTGGCCAGGGATGGTGGGATTTGTAGTCCATAAGCAGAAGGAGACCCAAGTTTGGGAAAACCTGCTCTAAGCTTTTAATGCCCCTTTAACAAGATCTCCAATCTCATTTTCCATTGGGCATATGTGGAGTTAGTAAGCTTTGCAGGGGTGAAGCTATGCCTACTCATTGGATTCTGGGATGCTTTGGTAAAAATACAAGTTACCCCAAAATGCACAAAAAGAATCCAACCAAAACTGAAAAAAAACAAAAAACAATGCTGAAAAAATATATTTAAAAAGTGTATAGAGACTAGATTAGCCTAAATTGGGACACAAAGCTGGTAGATGGGGAAAAGAAAAAAGAAAGGGGGGGATGGGTCTCTAACCTCCTTAGCAAGAACAAAAGAGCAAAAAGAAGTCTCAAAACAAAACTCAAAACTCAAAAGGCAAACCATTTCTCTCAACAATCTACATACTGCCTGGGCCCCAAACCTGATGTTAGAGAGAGTGATTTGGAAAATATATTCTTACTCTTTCATAGCAGAGTTAACACAGTGGCAATTGCTCCAAGCATACTAAAACTTGGTTAGATTTACATCTGCCACCATCCACCTTTAAAGAAATGTTCCTCATGGAAATACTTAAGCTAGAGTAAATTACAGACACTTAGCTGTTCAAATAAGTGAAGATTTTACTCACAGAATTTCAGAAGTTACAGCAAACAAATCTCCATCCATTGGCAGTAAAATAAAGAAGGAAAAGGTTCCAATCGACATAACAAGAAATAACTTGGGTTTCCTTACAAAAGAATCATGCAGTCTTTGTGCTTTTGCAAAGATGCAGGCAGTAGAAATCTCATTTTAGAGAGATTCATTCACTTGCTTTTCTACATGAGCTGGGAGCCGTGTTTGGCTTCAGCTTCTTGGAGAAAGCACAACAGAGTGGGGGAGGAGAGAATCAAAGGTTGCTGAGAGCCTGCTTTGTCCCATCCATGGTAACTTGGGTTCAGAGCTCAGTTTAACCCTTTCATGCACACATGTGAGTCAGTAGCTTTTCCCTTCTGTGGTTTCCAGCAACTGGTATTTGGAAGCATGGTACCTTCAAGCCTGGAGACAGAGCATTGCTTCTTCTTCTGAGGGGGCTTATGACTTCTACCCCCAAATTCTTCCCCGGTAGCACTACTGGCTGCTGGGGATATAGGAGAACTCACGAGCCCTGATGATTCCCTGTTCTCCAGGTGGCTGGGTCTGTGAACCACAATTTACTTTAAAAAAAACACAAACACACACTGGACAGTCCAGGTCATAGTGATAAATTAAAACAGCCAGTGGCGTAGCGTGGGGGGTGCAGGGGGGGCCGGCCGCACTGGGCGCAACATCTGGGGGTTAGGGTTAGGGGGCGCAAATCCACGGGTTAGGGGGCGCAAATTACTTGCCTTGCCCCGGGTGCTGACAACCCACGCTACGCCACTGAAAACAGACCTTCTAGTCAACCTTGGTGAACTGCTGCCGCCAGGTATATCCAAGGGAAACATGCCTTACACCAATTCCATTGACTGGTGGTAGTTCTCCAGGGTTTCAGACTGGGTTCTCTCCCAGACTTACCTGGAAATTCGTGGAACTGACCTGGGGATCACCTGCATGCAAAAGTGCATGCTGTACCACTGAGCTGTGCTACCTACCCAAAGCTTATCCAAAGCAGCTGTCAGAGAGTACTATTCACAGAGTGTCATTGAACTTGGAGACATCCTTCATTCCTTCCTCCATAGAATTCACAGGAACGGTTTAGCCTCAGAGAGCCCCTCTGAGGTGGTTATTAAGCTAAGAGAGCATGACTTGCCCAAAAAACTTGATAAAAATGCCCTTGTTTTATTAGCTGGCCTACTCACTTGCAACTGGATGCAAAAGCATATTTCCCCATATTTTTATTTCTAAGTCACATAAATCTTTATATGCTAAATATTGGTGCAAGCACTAGGCTCTATTTTAAATTGTGGTAACCTTTCACCACCTAAATTTCCTAATCTGATTATCTCCTGATCCCACTACCTTTGTAAAACACTTATTTATATTCCAGCTCGGCTATATTGCAATGCAATAAAATGCTGGCAGCTTGTTATCTGCTTTTATTGGCAGGTTTCCCACTTTACAATTTAAATCATAAATGGCTTGAGGGGAGAGAAAGAGAGAGAGAGAAAGAGGGAACTTCTGATTGGCTTCAAATATTTTGAGTTTTCCCTTCAAATTGATCCCATTAAACTCTGCTTTAATTGTCTTCAAGCAGGTTGAATGACTGTTACATCACCGTCTTTGTGAATATTAAATGCTCCTTTCTTGTAATTATGTGTGCATGAGAAACCTGGCATTTTTCACTGTCGTCTAAACATTGGACTCAAATTGGTACTTCAGCCCAACGCTTAATGAAGAAAGGGAAGGAAGGTTAAGTGTTCCTCAACAGCAAGGAAAACAGAATCAACATTCCTCACTTGTTTGTAGGAACACAATGAATTACTGCACTCTCCCATCTCTTTTCATGTTTCCTCTGTAAAGTATTGTGCAATTTTCTCCATCACTTATAAAATATTCAAAAGCCCTGTATTCTCACCATTCATTTTAGTGATTGGCTCTGGCAATGCCATGTTTGAAAATCTATGGGAGCTAACATTTCTGAGGAGTTAGTAGAGACAATTGTCCATTAAATGAATTCTGCGAAGTGGGTGACAGTGCAACTCTCCCAGGACAGCTGAAGAACACTGAAATCCCAATCCCTCTTGTGAGGGATTTTTTGTTTACAGTGTATTTCTGCACACTTCCATTTTTTGTGAATTTTAGAATCCACCTTCTATGAATAATAAAATATCTATCTGTCTCGCACCCAAAGGAACCTGGAAATATTATGAGGATAATTAACAGGATTACATATGGTAAGCTTAAAGCAAATGAAAATGAAAAAAAAAAATCAGTATGACAAGGAATTGAATATACAGCTGTATAAATCAACCTTGAAAACAGGTGTTCTGCCATTTCCCATGCTGGAAAACAATGGGTGACATTCAGTGTTACAGTAGGTGCATTGATTACAGCGTGTCTACTCTGAGTATGACTTAGTTGGATATCACCCATAGGTTCTCAAATGCATATGAAACTGCTTCACACCAGGTCAAAGTAGTTGCCTCCTGCAGAGCTTGTCTAAGGCCCAGGGCAGGAATCTTGTTAGAATGAAACTACAAACTTAAAAAAAAGAAAAAGAGAAGTGGCCAGTCCCTGGTGGGGTCCCCCAGTTGGTTAACCCCTCTGAGGCCTGGAGCAAGTGTACCCAGCTGTCTCCCAGCCCACTCTGCACAGGCCCGGCAGGGCACATGAGACCTCAGGCTGGGAGGCTAAGCCTCTCTAGCTGGCTCTCAGGACTTTGCCCAGGCTACAACCCTCACCATTTCTGTTTAGCACCCTTCTCAAGTGTTTTTGCCTGGCTTGACTATGGCATTGGATTGATAAGCCTGTAAAGGGAAAGGTGTGTTAGTGAGTGTAGAAACTTGGCTATTGTACAAAGGTAGAATTGACATGTGGTTCTTTGCCAACGTTTGCCTCTAGCCTTGCCCACTGCTAGAATGTGGTTTCTGGAGATTGCCCATGGGTGAATGTGACCTGTGTTGTAGTGTCCTTTCCTCACTAGTTGCTATGCAAGCCTTTTAACCTGAGATTCTCTTGCAGGATCCAAGAGTATGCAAAACTTCTGTGCTATGTTGCTACCAATTGGGTGGGTGGGTGGGGAGATGTAATCATTTTAGTTTAAATGGCTGGTAAGTCATGCCCATAACCATCTATTTGGTTAAGAGAGTCCTTGCCAAGTGAATGTCATGGAGCCATTTTGAGAGGAAGAAAAGTCCTCTCCACCCAGTCCTCCCGACCCTCAAAAGCAAAAGGGGAAGTGTCATGCCAAGATTCCAAGTTATGTATACAGTGGTACCTCGGGTTACAAACACCTTGGGTTACAGACTTTGCTAACCCGGAAATATTACCTTGGGTTAAGAACTGTGCCCCAGGATGAGAGCAGAAATAATGCGCCGCTGGCGCAGCAGCAGCAGGAGGCCCCATTAGCTAAAGTGGTGCTTCAGGTTAAGAACGGTTTTAGGATAAGAACGGACCTCCAGAACGAATTAAGTTCATAACCAGAGGTACCACTGTACATTGTTGAATTATGCAATACACAACTTCAAAGTCTCTGATGTTATCTAGATCTAAGGTATAGAGATACAGAGATACAGAAGACAATCATAACACTTAGTGAAAATGGTAAAGGAAAACTATATTCAAAGAGATCACTGTACAGGATCAGACAATTTCAGTTCTTTCCATTTCTCATTTTCCCATCATAAATTCAGCTCTTCACATTTCTAGAGCAATTTGTGATTAAAAAAGAAGAATCGTCATGAAAACCCATCAGCATTTTAGTCTGAATTGCTCCTAATATACACACGTTTATCTGCAGTTTTGACCAATGTGCACATTTTTCACGAGCAATTTTTGGATATTTTTTCCATGAAAACATTCCATTTTGTGCACCCTTTCTCCAATAAATGCATTTCTTTTTCATAAACATTTATTGGTTGGCAGACTGCATCACAAACATCACATAATGCAAATTTTGAAGGATGGCTGTGTTTCGGTTCTCATCCCGTTTCAAAAAGTGTGAATTTGATAGAGCCACCTTTAAATGGAAACTGAGCAGAATTTCTCCCCCAACTCTACCAAACATTGGCAAAATATACTTTGCGACTGAAGGTCAACTTAATGGATCATGGCCACGGCTCCTGAAATACAGAATGCTCACATTCTGATCATTGCAAAATAGAATAAAATAATTGATTAACAAAGCAGAAGTCCTTGCGTCTATTTTCATGCTCAATATAGTGCTCCATGTTCCTTGTGAATGAACCAGAGCTTAAACAGTGCGGAAATGAAAATGAATTAAAAACACAGTTTCATTTAAACATATACAGCTATTTTCATAGAGAGTTCCTCATCTCTCCCAGTCATTATAAGCTGCACATTTTCCCATTTACAAGAACATAAACCAGTGTAAATACATTTTGGGGAGTAGGATTCTTAAAAAAAAAAACCACAACAGTGAAATTTTTGAAAATCTCATTTCTCCCTTGTGATATAGGGGTAATAATGGCATAATGATCTCTTTGACTCTCCATAGAAAAATATATTATGCAACCTAGTGTGCCTTGGGAGTTTGACTACAAAGGTTAAGAGTTCTGTGCTGTGTAATAAATTAAAATTAATTTCATAGTTTTGTGTTGGGATAAAATGAATGCATAGCAGACAGGAAACAGGGAGTGGAGGGGGAAACTTCCAACAATTCTAGCAACAGGAGAAGTGAATAGCATTTGAAAACATATCTTAAGGATTACAGGATAAGCCCAGGGAAAGTAGCTACAGAGGAGCACAGGACTTGAGTGGATGGATTATTGGGGTCAGTTGTTATGTATCTTGGGACAGCAGATTGATTTGCTCTTCACAGCATACACTGCACTTGTTTAATATTTTAATAGGTGGGTGATGGAAAAAGCCACTTGAGACCATTTCAAAGGGGATTCAGACCGCTATTTACTTAGTGGCAGTGACTTATACATTTACTCGTCAATACAGCCTGCAAAATACAAGCATCTGAGACAGGATGCAAGAGAGGGCCCTGTACCTTTTGCAGTTGAGTAGAAGAGTTTCAGCAGAGGGAACTTGGCACCTGGAAGCTCCCTCTCCCCTAATCCTAGGATTGCTAAAGCACATGAAGGGAGATGTCCTATTTGAAGCCCACCTGCCATGTTCCATCTTCAGGCAGGTTTCTGGCTGCCACCACAAATCTCCCTCTCCCTCTCAAGCAAGTGATGGGTGAACTCTGACTGGCCATTCTGTATCATGTGCACCTTGGCTCACTGGTGTGCTGGCCAGTGTCACAAGGCCAGCTTCGAAACCTAGGATGGGGTAGACAACATGCACCCAAGGGTGCCAGTTTGCCTCCCAGTACAGCCTATGATGCCTTTGAAAGCTCTTACTAAATATCCCCTTAAAAATCCACAGAGCACATGTGACTGCTTGTTCTTCCTGCTTGAACCCCCCTGATAACACATGACCAAATTTCATTCAATAATCCCAGGACTAGACACCCACCATTGTCTCTGTTCTGATGTGAGGAGAGGGGCAAAGAGCTTCTCCCTGTAAGCAGTGGCTGATGAAGTGTTTCTTCACCACTGTTGATGGTGGTGGTGGAGATACCACAGCAGTTTGTGCTTCTGTCTCATTTACTGCTCTTTTAGACATGGCAGTCATTTTGTGCAGTGGCGGAGCTTCATGCTCTGGCACTGGGGGGCGGAGAACAGGCGGGGGTGGGGCTGGTACGTGTCCTGGGGACATGTCGCGCTGCCCGTAGGGGCATGGCATGCATCCTGGGGGGCGTGGCGCCCAGCATGGGCATGGGAGTAGCTGCGATGGCACCCCACTGGGATTGCGCTGCAAGGGGCGGTGCACTCCCCCCGCATGCCTCTTCCTCTGCCAGTGATTTTGTGTTAAGCTGGGCCATTCATTTTGTGACTGCTGCCCATGCCAACTCTTACAGAGGTAGCTTAACAAGGTGATAAACTTCCTCAGTAAATTGGCAAGAAGCAAAAAAGTGTGAAAACAACTGGAATGCCATGGAGGGCTGTCTTCTGCAGCTCCAGGCATGCATTTCCAAGCTTTTGCAAGCCTGATATGTGTTTGGATATAGGCAGCACAGTTATGTTTGCTAAACCAAGTAAGAGATGCTGAGCTGGATAAATCTGTCCCTTTTGGTTTCTCTTCATGTTTCATTTCCCCAACCTTAAGTTCAGGTCATCCTATTCTTAAATGCTCGGCCTTACACCCCCACCCACAAACCCTACAACAACTTGCATGCATATTATTGTGCATTTTCATTTTGCAATTCCATGCACATTTCTCTGTTTATATGTATTTTTGTACACAATAATGCCTGGCAAAAACACTTAGCAGGCACAATTCCCCCTTCCATAGGATGCCTTTTTGTATGTTATTTTCACTATTTATTTATTTATTCATTTTTGGCATTCTTGTGGTTAGAGAATCTTTTCAGAAAGTGTTTGGTGAGTTCTCTTTATGTTGTAATCAAACTTCTCTCTTGTCCCTAAGTAGATGCCGCAAGTGCTTTCTATGCCATTCTATAGTTATATGGAATCTATCTACTGAATCTATTGCTTGGCCCCATCTGCACTATGATACCACTTTCAACAGTTATGGTTTCCCCCCAAAACTCCTGGGAGCTGTAGTTTGTTAAGGGTCGCTGAGAGTTGTTAGGAGACCCCTATTCCCCGCAGAAATCTACAGATCCAAGAGTTCCCTGGGGAGAGAGATTTATTGTTAAGCCACTCTGGAAAATTTTAGCTCTGTAAGAGGAAGCATTGGAGAGTCACTTCCAGTTAGTGTAGACAACACTGAGCTATACATTGTGATTCAGTATTGGCCAGCTCCCTATGTTCCTGTGTACATGTATGTAAAAGTGCACACATTGACCAAAAATGCCAGGTTTGCATCCCATTGTTACTTCCTTTCCAAACAGGAAACTCCCCAGCTGGCTTTGCAAAGTAGGCACATACTTGCACAGGGGAGGGGGATCTCAGAATGTGAACCATTCTGTCAACACAGGGGAATTACAAGTACATAAGAGACTCCCAGTTTTCAATGTGACAGTAGTTCTTTCTGGTAAGTATTGATAGTTCTCTGCAGAAACTAAGCATGCACGATGAGCATGGAATTCATTGCAGCATATGCACACCACCCAACCAAGGACATCAATATAAGTTCTACTTTTGCCAACTAGGAGATGCATACAAGATGGTGCATTAAACATACAGGACACAAAGTTAGTATCTGGTAAATGCCAGCTCTTACATTAATGGAGCAAAAGAGCTGTTCCTCAGCTGATTTGCGCTGCAGCGTCAAGAGACACTCTTGGTGATTTTCATTAAAGTAATGTTGGAGGGTATGTGGCTCTGCTCCACAACTTCACACAATAGTTTTTGGTTGGCTGCTTCCATGGAAGGACAGAGGGGTGTGTGTGTGTGTGTGTGTGTGTGTGAAAGTTATCTTGCTATACAAAAGTTACATTCACATTCATTGCTCTGCCCACTTTTGCCACTGGCACAGGTGCTCTGGAAGATTTTCCAGAAGGGAATGCCGTCCTCAGGCTATCAAGCTTCCCCACCCCTGACCTAAAGGTTAGTGTAATGGTGATGAGCACCCATCCCACTAGAGTTGTGCTGGGAGTAGAGCTCAGGCCAGTGACAGAAGACCCTGTCTCCTTACTTTGGAGACGCATCAGGGTCATGGTGAGAACAAAGATTGACCAGCTACCAAGGCAAGCCAAGATCTGCTGAGCCCCACCTTCAGGCAAGGTAAGGGCAATTAATTTGTATTGTTTTGATTCATAAATTTATTAAATTAATACATAATTCATATCCTCCAACACTTCTCAGCTGGAAATAGCGACACACCTGAAATATCCTAATTCTTAAGCTAGCAATTGTTTTGTAGGCTGCTATGCTGTTTTTTTCACACATTGCTAAAGGTTCTGGTCTGCTGTGTTACTTAACCCTACAGTAGCCCTGTCCAATGGGGTGTATGTTTGGTTTAGCAGTAGCAGTAGCAGATGGTGGGGCAGCAGCATTTTCCTGTCCTGGTAGCAAATTAATTGCTGCTTACTGGGAAAGTGGGAGGGGCAAGGTGGTAGAGATGTTAGCATTGTGCAATCATACTGAAGAAAACAATTGTGTTGCACAGCGCTGACCTCCCTACCATGTTGTCCCTCTCCCTCCTTGTAAGCAGCAGTGACCTACCTGCTTGGTCAGGTAAGCACCATTGCCCTACCCAACGTCCTATACTAAATATGTTATATCAACAATTCAAAACATACCTCCGCTGCTGCAGGACATACTCTGCTGATGTAACTATGCCTTAGTATTTGTACATATGTATTTCTTTGCATGCAGGCTAGAATCAGGGTGCATCCACCACAAGCACTCATTTAAAGGCTGAACTTCTAGAGAAGTTCTAAATCCTCAAGAGTGATCATGCTAGTGACTCACACAAACTTTTTGGAACAAGACATCCCACAGTGGCAGGAAACAGGGACAAAATAGTGGTTTACAAGGGCCAAATTAAAAGAAAAAGAATAAGGTGTGCAGCCTTTGGTTGGGCAACATGTTAACTCGGATAACCAGAAGTGAAGAGAGATGGATAATTCTCTCATGCCAGCTCTGAGATTCTTAAGTGCTCAGTGCAAAGCAAGGTGGTGTTGGGGGAAGTTATCCAGCCTCGGAATACTTAGTATCACTGCCCTCTAGAGCCTATCTTGTGAGAGTGGGAGAAATCACGTGGGACAGGTAGGAATGGGGGACAAAAGTTTATTCAGTTTGTATTTACAGGTGAACCGACCTAATTCGCACTTTCTGAAACAATATGTGAACCTAATACACTACCATCCTTTGAAATGGGCACTTCTTTTGTGTTTTGCAATGCAGTTTTCCAGCCAAGATTTGATTTGTACAAAAACACACATACCAGGATAAAATGTGGGTAGAAACACATATATTAATAAAATAAGATACAAAAAGGAGAAGCATACATATTGGCGGTGGGAGCGGCAGCGGGGTGTTCTGCAAAAATGTGTATATTAATGCAAAATTGCACTAAGCAGCTGATGGGTTTTCAGGAAGATTTAAAAAAGAAACGTGTAAAAGTGTGGAGAACTGAACTTATGACTGGAAAAGTCTGAAGCTGAGAGAAACTGAAACTATCAGCTCCACCCACTTCTAAGGACAGGCCACAGGGTTCCTAGCATGAGGACACTCTGAGTCTGCACACTGCCGTGAACAGGTGATACCGTTGCAGGATGCGGCCACATTGTCGGTCCTTCCCCTGTGATGAAACTCCTCATAACATTATTGAAGTGGCATGGGATGGAGCCACAATGGAACAGCAACCACGTTACTCTTGTAAAAAAAGAACCAGTGGTGACTGGTCCATTGGGGCAAAAGGGGCATTGCCTCACCAACCTGCCTGCCCTCAGCTAGCACCTGCCTGCCTGCCTGCCTTTTTACAGGCACCCAGTCAGGAGGTGGCCAGTCACTGGCTCTGGTTTCACCTGTTATCCATCTTCTTTTCTTCTACCCCAACAATCACAATGGGCACCAGCCATCACTGATCCTAAGTAGCCCACTGAAAGCAATGCAATGGGACTTGCTCAGAACGAATCTTTTACACGGTTGTACCCAAGGGATGCAAATTCTCCTTCTGTTTTAGATGATTATCAATATGACTGAAGTTATACCACTGGTAACCCGAACAACGCAGCACTTTTGTTTGTGAGTATTGCTGTATTTTTTTCTTTCTATTGCTGACATTCTCTGTCAAATGTCAATTTGTAAGCTGTTACACCTTTAAATCTGGAAAACAGAGGGAGGGGGGAATAATAATATTCCTGTGCAAAACTTACATTACCATTAATACAAATCTTACAAGGTCAAGAAGTCTAAGAAATGTTCCAATCGGCAGCTGGTTAACAAGACAATACCATTGGTACATAAAATGCAAAAGGGAGAAAGTTCTTAAAAACCTGCAAAGCCAGTTTAAACAAGTTTAAAAGAAAAAAATCCTACAGAAACAAAACTGTTGTTAAATGTCCTAATTTCTTTAAGAAAAACACAATGGCAGCCACTCAGTTGAATCGAGAAATATCTTGAGGATGAAATGATGGAGGAAGTGAAGTGGACAACGTGTTCTCCAAGCGTAGGATTTGCTGAATGAAAACTAGAGGCTATCACCTGCAAATGTTCATTCACCTGGGTCACCTTCCAAAACGTATTGGTGATTATCTTATAAGAAAGATGTCCTAAAATATTTCCTTTACAGGAATGTGTCCTCCAGGCATGATTTGAAAATACAATAATTCATTGTAGCTTGTTATGTTTCAAATTTTCAAACTGTGTTGTTGTTCTTACCTACCTATGCTCTTTCTATTAAAAAAAAATCCATTTATATCTCTGAATTACTAATATATAAATACAGACTATCACATATAGCATTAAATGTCACTCCATTGTCAGGCAGTAAACTCTACTTCAAAATACTCTCCAATGCCCTCATATATATATATATTTCATATAAAGAAGCATTAAAACTGTACATTAAAAGATATGAACTTATTTGTGAACTACAAAAGTAGGTTCCTCCACCACTTGCTAATAATTTTTGAAATGTAAACAAAGAGGTTCAAGTACAAAAAGTGTGTTACTTGTGACTTGGCAAAATATTTTGGCACCTGATGTTATATGGGTTCAAGGTCCTTTTAATAATTTGTCTCACTGATGCTCAATAAATCAGTTTCAAAATGCTCATATCTTTGCTACCATATATCGCTGGTGAAGCTAAGCTCCCTTGTTGACAATGGTAGCAGGGGGTTGTTCCTATGGAATTCCTGTGTTTCTTTCATGCTGCTATTAAGAGGCAGCTGTCCATTGAATAGCGTCAGGGGTATGTTACAGTAAGTGTGGTGATTACTGCTTATGGCGGCTAACGGCAAGGTTGCAGACTGCATGTCATACTCATATCCTCTGCAGTAATGTCTGGTTTGCACTGGATCCGGTTGTTGGTAATCGGTCAAGTCGGCCTGAGAGGCAACCAAGGAAGCAGAGGTGTCCGTCACAGCAATGGAAGGCACCGCCTGAAGATCTCCAAATAGTCCCTGTTCAGCAGAATCTAGGACCTGGCGCCGAGATAAAACCTCTTTTTTCTTTGCAGGCATTTCATAGAGCAAGGTCTTCCAAAACTTTGAATTCAGTTTGTTGCTTTTTGGACCATTCCACTTGATGACTGAGGAAAGTTTAATAGTGTGCTTTAAAGATTCCACTTCCTGGTAATTCACTTTGCTTTTTAATTCAGGGCATTCAATGAAAATCACTTTGATATCTCCACTGACAAGCATGTTATGCAGTCTGTTTTCCATCTCAAAAATACTCCACCCTCTCCTGAGAACGTAATCCGGAGTTAGGATGATAATGAGTCTTCGGCTTTGTTCTATGCATCTGGAGAGATCGTCAAGGTATGCTGTAAACAGGAAGAGCAGAAAGACAGTAAAATAGAGAAAAATATACACTGCACCAAAGTAACAATTGAAAAATTAGCCTTGCAATTTAAGTAGGGGGTAAAGCGTCCCTTATACTTTGGTCAGCTCTACAGTCTTTCTAGATTATTCAAGAGCACATCTCAGGAGATGACTGTGCCTTCTCTATGTCTTAAGCATTCTCTGTTTTCACATATCCTGTGGAGAAGGCATGAGCTTCTGCCCAGGTGGGTCAGTCATCTCTTGCTTCACAGATATCCTAGTGGTTTACATGTATTTGTTGCAGTAAAACGCCTCAAATGCGAAGAGCAAATGCACATCTCCAAACAGGCCATGGACATGTGCATGGGAGTCACAGAAAATCATAATTTATTAGTGCATGTACTTTGTGTTGAATCCAATGAGGTGGTGTCACGTAGTGGTATACTTGTTCTGATGGAAAAACAGTTTGAGAAAGTGGAATGTTGTTGTGCAACGAAATACACAAGCAGATTGCTGATAACTTTGTTCCACAATAGACTGTGCAATGTGTTTCACAACAAGTTTCCACTAGCACAGCTGTTGAATTGGATTCCTCTCTTGCACAGCATTAAAACTCCTGCACAATTAGTGCATGAAATAATTAATTCTACTTTTGACCCCACCCTCCTCCCTGCTGAGTTCTACATGGATTAAGGAGGAAGAAGCTGACAAACCCCACCACCCCAGGGCCATCCATAAGGAGGAGGGCTGGCGGAGAACAAGCTGGTAGGGCAGTGCCCCATTTATGCAAATAGACCAGACTCCTCTGCTTTTGCTTCAACCACAGCAAGGTACTTACTGGGTCTAATCCCTGGATTGTCACTTCTGAGTCCTTCTTCCTGGCTCTCTCTTGGCAGTTTTCTGGGGCCCAGTTTGGAGAGCTGACCACAAGTTGAGAGCCACCATGATTATAATCAGGAAGCTTTCAACCTGCTGCCTCTTGCACTGAGCTGATCAGGGCTGCAGACTGAAGAACAGCCTGGAAGAGGATGCCTTCCTCTCCCACCCCCAACCCCTAGGCTGCAGGTTTGTCTCCTTTGGCTTGGGAAGGCTCTAAAATGTTCCATGTAAGCTCTCGGCTTTGCCTGAACGTTGGTACCCCATCTCTGGCACTTATTCCAACATCTGCTAGCTTCTCCTAAGATATGGGTCCCAGGAATATAGGCCTCTGGCTCCTTAGTCAGCTGTGCCTCAAATTCAAATGTGGCTCTATAAGCCTGCTTGCCCTCCAAACTCCCCTTAGACCACAACTTTCCCCAGTCACACTACTGACCCTGCTCTGTTTCCTTTCCAGGTAACACACCTTGAGTGTTTTACCTGGCTAGAATTGCTTGTCTGGATGGATGATAAAGGTGTGTGTGTAGAAACTAGGTGACTGCCGTAGACCCTGGAAGGTCAATCAGTAGGGAATGTGGCCCTTGGGTTCAAAAAGGTCCACCCCTTTCCATTTTCTAGTCTTCCTACAAACTCAGGATCATGACACCACTTCTGCTTCATTGCCCCTCCCTGCATGACCAGGAACTGCAGAATAAATTATGCAAACAAAGGAGAAATATATACATTTGCAAAATTTATTTGTTTGGAAATATAAAGTTTATTTCTTCTAGTTTTTCTTGGTGCACAGTTTCAATTTAATTTGCTTTTTTTAAAGAAAAAGCACAGGAGTACACATTGCTTTGCTGACATATCAATATAATGCTGGTAAAGCATATTTATTGTAAGTCAAATGAGAATTTTGGAATGCCAGCTCAGGCAACCATTTTTGAAAATGCTTCTGACACATAAGATAAGAATGTTTTAAGGTGTGTGCATTTACACTGGAGATGGGTTCAGGGAGGAATTATCTGGCAATACAAATGCAGGTGGCATTTTATAGATATTTTATGAACTGCTCTTGCCTAGGATAGGCCACAATGGGGAATTTGCTGTTTATGATGATCCAGTGATACTGTCCAAATCTATTCTTTTCAATAAGAAAGAGATTGAAGGACAAAGAGAGAGCCAGTTAACTAAATACAAAAAATATTAAATTTTCCTCCCCAGTTACTATTGACAAGACAATCACTCCCTTCCACTGCACAGAGTTTTGGAACTCAGACTTATTGACTCATGTCATATCGGGGAAGGGCCGTAGCTCAGTGGTAAAGCACCTGCCTTTCACACAGAAGGTACCAGGTTCAATTCCCAACATTTTCAGGTCGCACTTGGAGAGATTGCAAGCAGAAACCCTAGAGAGCTGCTGCCAGTCAGTGTAGACAACACTAAGCAAAGTGGAACAATGCCTTCCAATGTTTCTGTTCCTATATTTAAACTGCAGATATATTCCCCCAAAGAATCACAGGCATTGCAGTTTGGTGGGCAGACAGAGAATTTTATTAGAGATTCCTAGCCCTACCCCACAAAGGTATAGGCTGGTACTTGATGCCAATCATACTCAAGAGTACACCCACTGAAATTAATGGACATTAGTAACTTAAAAAGGTAAAGGGTCCCCTGACCATTAGGTCCAGTCGTGGCCGACTCTGGGGTTGTGGCGCTCATCTCACTTTATTGGCCGAGGGAGCCGGCGTACAGCTTCCGGGTCATGTGGCCAGCATGACCAAGCCGCTTCTGGTCAACCAGAGCAGCACACAGAAACACCATTTACCTTCCCGCCAGAGTGGTACCTATTTATCATACTATATATGACGTGCTTTCGAACTGCTAGGTTGGCAGGAGCAGGGACCGAGCAATGGGAGCTCACCCTGTCGCGGGGATTCGAACCGCCAACCTTCTGATCGGCAAGCCCTAGGCTCTGCGGTTTAACCCACAGCGCCACCCGCGTCCCTCTATTACTAACTTAGGTCCCTTTAATTTCAATGGGTTTGATTTCAATAGGCCTGATTTTGACACAGAAACTGCTTGGGCCATCTTGTTTGATGAAAAAGACAAACACAGCCCATTTGTGTAAGCAAACAAAGTATTAACCTGGCCAGCTAAGGCTCTAAAGGAAGAGCACTTCCAGGCAAGCCATACCACTCAGGGAAGGGCCTTAATTAAGATCTTAAGGTACTAATTGTGAAGGAGAGTATGGGAACATGCACTGTACTCCAGCTATTTGTGTTCCAAGCTTTTCAGGGTTTTAAAGGTAAACATCAGCAATTTGAATTGGGCCCAGCAGTTAAGAGGCAAGTAGTGTAAGCATTTAAGAACTGGTGAGTCTTGCCACATATGGACAGTTGTCTAAGGTCACCAGATGCCCCCGTTTTCTGGGGACAGTCCCCAGATTTACAGCCTTCTCAGTGTTCACATGTACACAGCGAACAATAAGTGTCCCTGGATTCATTGAAAAAAATCTGGTAACCTGTCAGGCTGTTGTCTTGCCTGACATATGGACTATATGAAAGCCAACAAACTGGAAGTTCATTCTAGGTAAAACTGAGGCACTGTTCCCTAGACAGGATGGGTGGGAGGTGTCCTACTCTTGATGGGGATACATTCCCTCTGTGCAAGTACATAGCTTGGGGATACTGCTGGATCCTTTGCAACTGCATGAGGTTCAGGTGGCCTTGGTGGCCTTCCATCAGCTTTGGCTGGTGGCCCAGCTATGCCCTTATCTAAATAGGGATAGCTTAACTTCTGTTGTCTACACTCTGGTAACCTCTAGATTAGATAACTGCATTGTGTTATATGTGAGGCTGCCTCTAAAGATGGTTCAGAAACTTCAGCTGGTTCAGAATTCAGTGGCTAGGTTGCTCATTGAGACAAGAAAGTCTGAGCACATGACACCAATCCTGGCCCCATTGCACTGGCCACCAATCAAAGTGCCCCAATTCAAAGTGATGGATTTGCCCTATAAAGCCTTAAATGTCTTAGGGCTGCTATACATCAAAGGCCACCTTTCTCAATATAAGCCAACATAGACCCTGAAAACATCATCTGAGGCCATTCTTCATGTGCTACCTTCATGAGAGGTCCAGAGGGTGGCAACACAAGAACAGGCCTTTTCTGCAGCGGTTCCCCATTTGTGGAGTTCTCTTCCCAGGGAGGCTTGCCTGGTGCTTTCACTACATATCTTTAGGCACCAGGTGAAAACAGTTCTCTATAACCAGAGTTTTGTCTGGTCTTTTAAATCTGTTTGTGGGTTACTGATTTGTTTTTGTTTTGGTTATATACCTTGGGATTTTATTTTGTATTTTTATGTTGTAAGTCACTCTGTGATCTTTGGATGAACGGCAGTCTACAAATTTAATGAATAATAGATGAATAATAACATGAAATACTCTGAGTAGGACTTGGTTCCCAGGCCAGAAGAGGGACGAAAAACAAGTGGGGTTTTTTTAAACATAAAATTGCATCCTATATTATTTCCATATATTGTGAAATTTATTCAAAATAAGGCCTCAAAAGTTCTCCTGCATCCATTTAGGTTTTCACAACAGCAATAAAACTGCATGGAAACAAAGTTGGGTTATGTATGAATTAAGAGCCAGCCATTGCCCAGCCTGATTGTTGCCCTCCATTGGATTGTAAATATGACAGGAAATGGACCCTTAGAGCCAACATACTGAACCAGTTTTGTTTCATGATATTATTATTATAAAGCAGATGGCAAATATATTTTCCAAATGTCAAATAATTCCCCCCGCCATGATCCAGACAGCTTCACTGTACTAGTGACTTGCTGTCCCCACAGATACCTCTTTGGCAGGAGGGCAGACAAGAAGAGCTGGGCAGACAATCCCCTCCCATTTCACCCATGCCCCCTGGTGGAGAGGAGGACTAGCCAAAGTCCTTCTCTACTTACTTCTTTCAACTCTCCTTCCATTGGAAGATAGGGGCACCAGTTGGAAGAAGAGCCTGCAGAAGAAAGAGCACATTGTAGGGGTTGTTCCAGGTGGAACTCATCCCACATACAGTTTTGGCTGTGCGGTTCAGCATATAATGATCATGATAATAAATGGTTTGGTGGTTTTATGGGCTAGTAGGAGCAAGCCTCAGGGATGCCTGTGGGCTTCAAGATGTTGTGGCTCCCATCAGCCACATTCCACATGGCCAATGACACAGGGTGATGGGAGTTATAGTCCAACCACATCTGGAAGGACAAAGGTTCCCCACTCCTGCTTCATACCACTGGTTTGCCAAATTATTGGTGTAGAAGACTCTTAACTGCTGCACCATCATCTTGATTCATAGGATCAAATGTACATCAATATTCAATTCTTTTTATTAGATTCTTATCACAAAGAAGGATGGGAGAGGGAACCAGCAAGCCTATCAAAACTCTGGTGAAAGCCCTAATGATTCCACTGAATTTTTGGGTCCATTCCAGTGCAAATATCAGTTTGCTGTTGAAGCACTGCCTTAGAACTGCATTATATACACTTTGTATGAAGTGGAGAGTAACACAGCTACATGCTAAGATGCAGCACAAATTGCCCACATAGATTCATGTGCATCTACTTTGTTTCCTCCCCAGAAGAACAACATGGTGCTGGAAGCTTGCAAGCCTTATTTAATGCCTCACTGTGACACAAGAGATTAAGGATAAATTCTCAACCTTACTGACCACCCCCTTGCCTGACACCTTCCCAGGGTACTGGACAAACTGCAGCACAGAAACAGGGCCTATTTTCTTAGCAAAGGCACAGAAATAAACATAGGTGAACAAAGTGGGGGGGGGAAGGGTTGATCACAAATGGATCAATCAGAATTAATGTAGTGTAGTGGTTAGAGTGTTGGATTAGGATCTGGGAGACCAGGTTTCAAATCCCCACTTGCCATGAAACTCACTGGGTGACCATGGGCTTGTTATTGCCTCTTAGCCTAGCCTATCTCACGGGTTGTTGTGGGGATTAAATGAGGAGGAGGAGAACAATATACATCACCCTAAGCTCATTGGGATATAAATGCAATCAATCAATCAATCAATCAATCAATCAATTAATCAATGCTAAAAATCCACATCATGGTTGAAAGCTTGTCCACACTTAGGGGGTTAGCTTTGGATATAGATGAGCCACAGTTTCATCTGTGAGATAAATGCATCTTTTCTGGTGCCAATTGAAAGTGGAATTCTAGTCGCTTAGGCAAATTTCCATTAGACTGCTTGCTAAAGTTCAGAACAGCCTAGATCCTTTATTTTCCATCTCTGTGATCTTGGTGGACTTTGAAGAGCCACCACTATTGCACAGGGAGGAATGCCTATACAGTATTTCTTGCAGCTGCTCCAACCTGTACTTGACCAAGTTTCCCACTCACTTCAGTGGAGCTGGCTCCTTGGTTGAAGTGAACAGGAAAACTCAGCTACACTGGTGTTCTATCACATATTTATGAAGATGTGCACAGGGAAAACACCTCCAGCAATGTGTCTGGTGCTAAAGCACAAGTGCATCTCGAGCTGCTTTGTAGTAAGCAAAATCAAGTGGGCTGCAATGGACCATTCTGTTCTTATTGGGGCAAGGACAGTATGAACAAGCTCTTGGGAACACAATTATCACATTGGAGAGGATTGTACTCCATCAGGTTCTGAACAAACACTGCATATAGGAGTGGGAGTAGAATGTTGTTAAAACTGAAGATATTGGCATGAAGATTTGGACTCAATGTAAGCAATTTTTTCATGTGCTAACCCCTTTCCAGATCAGATACAAACAGATTAATTACTGAATGTAGCTA
Organism: Podarcis tiliguerta; assembly: GCF_965153285.1. Classification (NCBI taxonomy): domain Eukaryota; kingdom Metazoa; phylum Chordata; class Lepidosauria; order Squamata; family Lacertidae; genus Podarcis; species Podarcis tiliguerta. Next base: position 40,797,960 of record NC_139553.1, on the reverse strand, counting down.
ATAAATGGACTGGGATTCAGAGGCGTCATCTTCTGAAGCACACTGAGGGCGCCCAATGCAACGTCCTGACATCACATGTATAACATCCTGACGTTACGTGTGCAATGTCACACATTGTCTTGACATCGCTCTGTGCCTGGCTCCAAAAATGGGGGGCCCTCCCCCCAAACCCCCATTGAGGAGGCCCACAGTTCCTTGGCCCCTTGAATTGAGTGCCTATGCTGGGATATATGTTGCCCTAAAGAACAATGTGACAAAAGGTATGTTAGTACCATCAGCAGTATAAAAACACAACACATGCTTACACTTTCCTAAATTTATGAAGATCCATAAGCCATTTTAACATTTTCTCTACCTTGATAAAAAAACAAAATAAAAACCATTAGTAATTTGCTGCTGCGAGATGTGGAGATGGTCACTTGTCCAGAAGGCTCAAAAAATTAAATGGTGAACAACCACCATGCCTCTTGCCTCATAGAGTTTTCTTTCCAGTGCATGTCTTCCAAAATGGTTATGTATGATCATGTAATTATAAGCCATGACAGTTAAATAGAACCTCCATATTCAGAAATGGGATACCTCTGAATACCAGGTGCTGGGGATAAACAAAATGGAAAGGCTATTCCTCGCCATGGCATAAAATTTATGGCAGTTCTCAGGAAGTTTTGCCATTCCAGAAGTTGCTGGGCTACAACTCCCACCATAACTGGTCATTGGTCATGCTTACTGGGACTCATGGGAGTTGGAATACAACAAGATCTGGAGGACCACCAGTTCATTATCTGTGCTATTAAAAAGATGCAAGAATACTTTATACTGAAGAGGGTAGCCTATAAACATACCAAATAAAATAAAATAAATAAAACAAAATAAGACCGACTTTGACCCTTAAGTGAAATTATGACCAATTATTTGACAGCACTGAGATTCATTTTTGGTAGGGATCAGGAGCAGCCCTGAGCCCTGGCACCTGAGCCAGAATGAACTGTGCGGCTCAGGTGGCAGATCAAGAGGGTGTGTGGATAGCATCTCCCCAACCCAACTTCCCACCTGCAAAGCTGCCTTTTCTCATCACCACCACATCTGCTGGTTGCTGTTCCTGAGGACAGCTGTGGCACAGGAGCTGCCTGAGGCCACCTGACTTCCTCAGAGTGCAGCCCTGATAGGAAAGTGTGATCCTGGGGGTCCTGGGAGGTGGCAATTGGTGGGTGAGTGGCAGCTGGCTGGTGGTGGGGAAGCAGTGACAGAAGATGGTGGCAGCAGGTGGAGAGAGAGAACTGGGGTTAAGAGGACCTGGGAGACAGGGGTTCAGATCCCTACTCAACCATGAGGCTCAGCCTAACCTACCTCACAGGGTTGTTGTGAGGATAGAATGGGGAAGATAGACACATGCACCCCACCCACTAAGAGCTTCTTAGAGGAAAAGGCAGAACAAAAATGCAATATAAATAAGAGGGCAGCAGTGAAGCACCTCAGGTGGCACAGTGTCCCGTGCAAGCCCTGAAGGTGTAGATTCACCACCAGCACATTCTGCAGCTCAAGATTTTGTGCTGTGGTGGCTACAGCCATGCAGTCTGCTTCCACTGTGTACACATCTATGCAAACAAGAAAAATGTTACTGGACACTGAGACAACCAAGGCATTAAAGGCTTAGGCTCAGCATGCCTTTCCCCCAGGGCTGGCACTGCAGTCAGAACTGATAGCTTACTTTCACTGCTCTTCCCCTTCTTGCTGAGCATCTTTCCAGCAGGTGGAACCCAATGCCCTGTCTTTTGTCACCCTGGCCAAATCCACAGGCTTGCAAAGAGCAACAGGAGGAAGCTCTGGCTGGCTTGTGAGGCCAGACCTAAAGGCACAATCCGACAAGCTTAACCTTTCCTTTGTGAGAAAGAATTAAGTCATTGGTGTGAGCAAGATGGCAATGCCTCTTTTTACAGATCACGGCAGCTTTAGAAAAGGACCAGTGAACCAGCCTTTTCCTGTCTTTCATCTTAGTGGGCAAGTCTTTTTTCTTTTCTTTTTTAATAGAGTTTGGAGTAGCATTGTTTACCCTCAGCATCAGGTATCAGAAGGTATACTGCTCTGAATGTGGAGGTTCTACTTACCTAATCATTGGCCTGTCCTCCATGAATAACTGTGTAGGCACCTCAGGTATTGACTTAGAAAGGAAGTTTTATTTCCCCACTAGAAATAAGGGGTCTATTTACTGCAAACTCAGGGTTTTTCTTTTAATTTTTTTTAAAAAAGAAACCCAAATCAGCCTGCTTTCAAATTCATATTCTGCATTGTCATCATTTGGTGGAGATTAAGCATTCCTTCCGTTCTGCGTGAAAGAATCAAAATCCTTTCAGAAACCATGAATCGTCCCACTTGCAAGGGAGGGAAGTGACAGGATATATCACTCAATGCTTAGCAATGAGCGCTGACGTCCTCAGGTAGTGTATATTTCTGATGATGGTTAATGACTCTCTGAAATTATGCTGATGAGTCTTTGCTGCAGTGCCTGAATGACAGGTGGACACAAAGGAAAATGCCATCCCGTCTAGAGAGAGGCACCTGCAAGGATGCCGATTCATTTGAAGCATTTGTTCTCTTCATAGAAAATAATAATAATTGTGACTTAAAATACTTTGATTCTGCTCACTCCTTAAAAAAACAAAAACAAATTACGCCTGGGAAAAACAGCAGCTGTACATGAAACAAAAAATAATTGTTCCCATAATTGGCTTCATGGAGTGTATAGTCATACCTCACGTGTGTTTTAACTTGTTATGTGTCTGCGTGTAGATAAGCAGTTGTGATGAACCAAAGGTGAACTGTTCTGGAGGCTCTGCAACCACCATTGTGCTACTCTAAATAACCCCACAATTAATTGTAGTTGCTGTAACAATGAGCTCAGGTATGTTTATATTCACTTGCTTTGATATAGGCTAATTGGTTTGCTTTGATGTTAATCTTATCTGTGGGCTTGAGGTGCTGGGCTCTGAACCCAAAAAGGGGAAACTATCTGTAAGATTTGGGTGTTTTCCACCTATGCCCTCATCTGGTCAGGTGAAGTGATGGGAAGTCTAAGCCAAAGTGGCGTATGTTGCTTTGTTCATAAAGGATGTGTACATGTTTGCTTCAATGAGAACAAGCCATCTCCTTGCTGTAGTGTCTGTCCTGTGTCTGTAAAGGCTGGGAGACCTGGCAAGCTGATCTGCTGTAAGTCTACACCTTCTTTTAATAAAGCACTAGAACTGATCAATCTGGAGTTTTCGACATCCTTCTTTGGTATCCCTGCACCCAAGGTTTATGACAAGTCCTCCTTTGGTCCTGTGGTTCAGAACAGCAGTACACCAATAATGAGGAACAAGTGCCTCTCTGGATGTTGCTAGACTGCAGTTTTTCCCATCCTTGATCATTGGCCACGCAGGATAGGACTGTTGGGCTACATCAGGAACAGGTACTTCTGGCTCTCCAGATGCTATTGCACTACATCTCCCATTATCCTGGACTATCCTGGATGCTGGCAAGTGAAGATGGGGGGTGAAGTTCAGGAACATCTGAAGGACACATGGTAGATTTGGGGAAGAAATTTGATTCAGTTTGTATTTAAAGGTGGACCTACTAATCCACCTTTTCAAACACGATTTGAAAACTGAACCTTGGGCATCCTCTGAAGTCGCATGCCTCTAAATTTTGTGATGCACTTCTTAGGGGGCAGTGTGTACATTAGTCTAAGTGCATGTGCAAATGTGTATATTAGGAGACAATTCACTAAAATGCTGATTAATTTGCACGAGGAGTTTTTTCCCCTAAGAAAAACTGCAAATTGCAGTAGAAATGTGGAGAATTGAATTTACAATTGGAAAAATGAGAAACTGAGGGAACCAAAAGAGATCTGTCCAACTCTCTTCTGGATCACATCATTGCTTGACCACAGTTCCTACCACCTTTTGCTATTGGGCCATGCTGACTGGGGCTGATGGGAATTGGAGTCCGACCACCCTGGGAAGCACCAGATTTCTCACCCCTATCATAGTATGTGACAGGGACTGAGGATGAGTTTGAAAGACCTGCTACATAGGCACAGGGGCAATGGCCTTTCACCATTCCAAAATATGAATGGGATACCAATACCATAAAAATGTACATACATACAATCTACTTCCCTCCATTAAATGTTTCTGCAGCAAGGTGGGGGGACGACGACAAGGTGCTTCACACAGTGGTTTAGCAAGCTGCTGTGTGAAGCACCACTCTGCTCCTTTAAATGGGTGTGGTGCCTGGGGCAGGAGGAGCTTGGGACAAGCTGTTGGGGATATTTGAGGAGTAGGTGAAGTGTAAAGGGAGGAGGTTTTGATCAGGTGTGTGGGAAGCGCAAAGGGGTAGGCAGAGTTGGCTAATGGAGTGAGCAGGGGTGGCAGCCCCTGGTATGCAATACATATGGTGCCTGGTTTCCCCCCTTACAAGAAAACATGTCTGCAAAACTCTTTTTTTTTAAATGCAACCTGATTTGGCAGAGCCACCAAGAGCCTAATGAAATTACTCTGGAGGCCTGAATGTGGTCCATAGGCCATGAGAACTCTAGTCCTGAATGAATTCAGTAGCATTTCCCAAGCAGGTAATGTGCTAGTCTTGCACAATGGCATGCACATCAGTGTTCACTTGAACAATGGCAGAACAGGCTGTAACACTTCTCTTCCCTTGGCTCCCCAAATCATGTTGTTAACTTAATTTGAATGCTATAGAAAAGGCAGAAAGACAACCTGTTTTCTGCATGCTATTTGTGCCAAAATCCATTGGTTGCTAAGTTCCAGGGACAAACAGCTCAACTTCCTATTCATCTGGGGTTAATTAGGATCAGTGCTACTACTACCTTCATCAAATTAATCTACCCAATGAAATTTAGAGAAAGGGTATTCGCAAATAATAAAGTAATAAAATCTTTGGCTAAGCTGTTAAAACATACCCTTTAATACTAACTAATGTTTGGGGGCAATTTCTCCTGTTGTTAATTCTTTTTAATGTCTGTTTGCATTTTATAATTGTTATCACAGGCAGAGTGCAGATAGAATATTCTCAATTGCCTAACTATGGTTAGGAAGTTTGCTATGTTGTTATAAGCCCCACACATATTTTCCCTCATGCAAATCCTCCACAGTTTCCAGTATTAAAACGAACAATGGTGCATATTACTTCTGCAACAGCACTAACCAGATTCCCTTGAAAACACACTTTAAAACTTTCATCCTGAGGAGAAAACCTGATCACTATGTCTTAGTGTCAGTGGAAATTAAATGCAAAAGATGTAAAGGAAAGGGACATTTATTTGCACAGTAGAAGGGTTAGTGGATGGAAGCCATTCTGATACCACAGAAATTCACAGGGTCTAATTGCCTGCTTTTTCTGTCTGGTGTAATATGATTGTAGAAAATATAATAGCCTGGCACCTGCTCTGTGTTATCAGGACTGGAACTCTTAAGAACTTATGTCTGAGCTTCTCCCTCCCTCTCATTCCTCCTTTCCTGTGTGCCATGGCTTTTTTAGATTGTGAGCCAGAGGCAGGGACCATCTTACTATTGATATTTAGAAGGTGCTTCCTCAGCTAAAGGACAGGGTATAAATGCCACAAACAAACAAAAAAGTGAATGTGACAAATGTAAAAGCAAAAGCAAATAAGAGCTGCATTTTTGCTAGACCTTGGCACTGTAATTCTAGTTGACAGAACTGATTTCAGAGGTTGACATCATTGGGCACCTTCCAAGATCCACACCTCTGCAAAGGGCCCACTGTCAACTCCCAGAGTCTCCAGGCTCTGCTTCTTCTCTTTGCTGTGCTGGTCACCAACCAAGCTTGCATGCAGAGAGAGGGGCAGGCGAAGAGGCAGGGACAGCAATGAGTGGCAGACTTTACACTTTCTCACTGGGCAGGTGTGCAGCTTGGGCCCAAAGGCAGCGAGGACACCAGTGAAGAGGAGATAAGCTCATGGGTTACCTCGTTCCACAGGGCCCTCCAAAACCTAGAGCTGGCATGGCCAGTCACCAGGAGGTTGTCTTCTCCAGAATTTCCTTCCTTACCAAGTAACCTTTTTCTGACCCAGAGTCTCTACATTTTAGCTTTGACAGCAGGTTGTGTAGAACCTGTGCCTTTCCAAGTGTTGTTGGAGTCCAGCTCCCACATCAACCCTAGCTAGCATGGCCAATGAATGAGCAGGGGTGATGGGAGTTGCAGTCCAGCAACTTCTGAGAGCCACAGATTCCCTGGCCTTGGGTTAAAGCTGAGTCCAGCAGCTACCCCTTTTGCAAAGCTCACCAGTCATGCCTCATTGTTGTTGAGACTTTGTATTTCGTTTTGGAGAGGGCCATACAAAAAGGAAGCAGAAGCTTATGAATCAGCATGCACTTTTTTTTTTGTAGCATGGCTGGCCTATACCCGAGGTGAGCAGTTGCCCCAGGGTGGCAGACTCCAGACAGCTGGGAGCAGCTGTAGATCTGACCTCCCTTGAGCATGCCCTGCGCTTGTTGGCCTCCTCCTTCTGCCACTGGTGGGGGGCACACAAGGGCAGGCACACAGTGGAACTGGCAGTGCTGGGGAGCCAGTAGTTTTGTCCTCAGCAGTAAAATGTCTTGGGCCAGCCCTGCTTAGCAGAATTGCACAGGTAGTCTCATACCCCAAGGTGACAGGTACTTACTCCCAGTAGGGATCAGGTCCCTATCCGGAATGAAGAGTTTGTAACCGTAATGCTTCTCCAGAACATCTGGCAAGATTTCAAGGGCAAACTGTTCCTCTTCACTGTTGTCGCAGTCCAGTGTGTCTGGATCCACTTTTGTGTAAGAGAGATAGGCATCGTATTCCTTGTTGTCTGTAAATAAAACCACAAATCACTTTTAAGAAAGAAAAAGAAAGGAAAAATACCCTTGTACTGATGAGTTATGTCCTTGTACCGGAGAGATAATGAAGAATGCCTGGGTCTGGTGCTAGCTAGCAATATAGGCAGCTGGCTTGTGCCAAGTCAGATCACTGGCCCAACTAGCTCAGCATTCTCCACACTGACTGCCAGCAGCTCTTCCGGGTTTCAGACAGGGGTCTCTCCCAGCCCTCCCTGGAGATGCTGCTGGAGAATGAACCTGGAACTGTTCACATATTATGTACTGTCAGTTTGTATGAAATATATTAAATATTGATAAGTTGTCAATGAATGTCAAGCATCAACCTGTATTTCTTCTCCACTCCTGTACTTCTACATCCAACATTCGCAGCAAGTTTCAAAGGACTGGGAACTTTGTAAATGAAACCAGCAGACCTAAGCAATTTCATTGCCTGTATTAACGCACAATTACATTGTATATGCAACTGGCTTAATGTATATATTGAATGGATTTATTTACGGGAGCTTCTAATGCAGAGGCACAAAGCTTTATATCACTTTTCAGGTCTGCTGGGGGCAAAGACATGGCTGAGACAGGAAGTTCTGATAAGTGTTTGTGAGAAGCTACCATTATTAACAGAAAATGAAAAATCGAACAGTTAATGCAGTGAAGATAAAAGTACAGAATGCCCAGAATGCTGCCTAGGACCCACGTACCTAGGGGACCGCCTCTCCTGGTATGCCCTGCGGAGGACCTTAAGGTCCACATATGACAATATTTTGGAGGTCCCAGGTCGTAAAGTGGTTAGATTGGTCTCAACTAGGGCCAGGGTCTTTTCAGTACTGACTCCGACTTGGTGGAATGCTCTGTCACAAGAGACTAGGGCCCTGCGGGACTTGACATCTTTCCGCAGGGCCTGCAAGACAGAGTTCTTCCGCCTGACCTTTGGTTTGGACTCAGTCTGACCCTTATGTTTCCTCCCCTTATGGTTTTGATCCATGGGCTACTTTTAAAATGAGGCTGCATTTTTAATTGCATTTTAACCTGTATTTTAAGTTGGGGTTTCCCCCCTATTATGATTTTACTGTACTTTTACTGTTGTTAGCCGCCCTGAGCCCGGTTCTGGCCGGGGAGCATGAGGTATATAAAAAAATTATTATTATTATTATTATTATTATTATTATTATTATTATTATTAACAATCATCAACAACAGCAACAGCATTAGCAGCAAATCTAAAAGAATACTTTGTGTTAAAAAAGGGAGGCTAAATAGCCACTCATATGTGTCTCCCAAAGTATGGTAATTACCCAGATTTTCATCAGGTGTATCTGGCTGAGACTTGTGAGGAGAATCAGGGAAAGTGCAGGCATTTCTTTTCTCAGCTAGAGAATTGATTCCCCTGCTCTTCCTATTGAAGAAAACAAGGTGTTCCAGTGAGCTGTTACCGGTTCTAGCAGGGTTGGCATATTTCAATATGAGAGCAAGGCTAGATGATGGATGGGCTTAGGTTGGATCCTGGCATGGCTCGCTTAGCAAAAGGAAATCAGCTTTTAAACCCCCAAGGAGCGTGAAAGTCTTTCTCTTTCCTGGTAAACAATGGAGTGTGACGCAGCAACTGGATGATGGAAACTCTGGTTTATAGGAAGAATATCCCACCCTGTCGTGCAATTAGATGCATGGTGCCAGTAGTGGGTGGTGCTGTAGTGTAAACCACAGAGCCCAGGGCTTGCCGATCAAAAGGTTGGTGGTTCAAATCTAGCAGTTCAAAAGCACATCAAAGTGCAAGTAGATAAATAGGTACCGCTCCGGTGGGAAGGTAAATGGCGTTTCCCTGCACTGCTCTGGTTTGCTAGAAGCGGCTTAGTCATGCTGGCCACATGACCTGGAAGCTGTACGCCGGCTCCCTCAGCCAGTAAAGCGAGATGAGTGCTGCAACCCCAGAGTCGTCTGCGACTGGACCTAATGGTCAGGAGTCCTTTACCTTTTTAGCAGTAGTGGCTTGTGCCCCTTGGGACTAGTAGAGCAGAAGGAAGGGAGCCAAAGTCAAGGGTACACAGTGCCAACTAATTCTAGCTTTGTCATAGAGTTGTAAGGGGGCCTCTAGTCCAACCACCTGCAATGCAGGAATATGCAGCTGTCCCTTATGGGGATAAAACCCATGACCTTGGTGTTATCAGCACTGCACTCTAACCAACTGAGTTATCCCTTGCCCTCATCCTCCTCCCTGCTGAGTTCTACAAGGGCAACACAGAGACTAAGGAAGAGGCAGATGACAGGCTGGGCCACTCAGTTTCCAATCCTCTTCCCTTTCGCCTGTCCAGCCAACCTCAAACCAACAGAATCCATCACCTTTCCCCTCCCATCCACTTACTTAGTTGCTGCTGCTGCTCCTGCTTAGTGTGTGGCTGCTGCTATGCAGCATGTCAGACACCAAATTTCCCCAAGGAGTTTGAGACAATGGAGTTTTCCCCAAGGATTACTGGCCGCATCCGAAGAAACACCTGTTTCCACTGATTTCCTGACCTGAACCTCCTGTTTCAATTGCTGTGTGCTGTTTTAATGAGCTTGTTTCACTGCACATCTTAATTGCAGAATATTTTGATGGAACTATTCTGTTGTGCATTTAAATTATTCTTGTTTATATTCTATCTAAGTGTTATACCTAAGGGACCTATCTAAGCAATATACCTTGAGGGACATCTTTCATCCCAACCCTATCACTGGGGTATTCAGGGAAGTTACTGTTAGTGCCCCCCAATGGCTCAGATGCACACCTCATATCTACTGAGAGCTGTGTGCTCAGTATTGTGGGTCCAGTCTTGTGGAACTCCCTGCCAGTTGATGTCAGTCAGTCCCCTCCCCCTGCTCAAGTTCCAACACCTATTGAATGCATTTTTTAAAAAAATATTCCAGCAGGCATTTTAATTGAAGTTTGATGCCATAGTTTTAACTGATTTTCATTTTTTGTATTGTACCTTTGCAATACAGACTACTGCAGTTAAGTGGTACATAAGGAGTTTAACTAAATATATTGTGATTATTATTTGATTGCTAATACCATGCTTTTCACAACTCCTGTTAATGTCAACGGTGTGTCTGCAGACAAACTTCCCAGCGGATTGTGCCTGCCTGTTGTTGTTGTTGTTGTTGTTGTTAATCAATCGCCCCCAAAGCCCTTAGTACATTTCACATCTATTCTCCATTTCAAAGGAGACAGTAGCTATTCAGCATTCTGGATGCTCAACAGAAAACAACAACATTTGTCATAGTGCACTTACCATCCATTGCTTCGTCACCTCCAAACATCTGTCTGTAACATAGCATCAGTTCTATGTTGTAGCATTTGTAGATCGTTATAAGTAAAACCAGCACGAGAAGGATGGCCCCCAAACCTCCGGCAAGTTCGATTTTTGATATCAGATCTAGAATAAAGCAGGGAAAAGATGGATGGGCTAGAAAATGGAAGGTTGTTTCTGCTGCTGTTGTTTGCCTTTCTATCATGCCCTTCCTCCAAGCAGCCTAGGGCAGCATTCATGGTCTTTGTTTATTTCATTTATAACCCACCAAATCCCTAAAGCAGGGGTCAGCAACCTTTTTCAGCCGTGGGCTCCCTCAGACCATGTGGTGGGCTGGACTATATATATATATATTTGGAAATGAACAAATTCCTGTGCCCCACAAATAACCCAAAGATGCATTTTAAATAAAAGCACACATTCTACTCATGTAGAAACATGCTGATTCCTGGACTTTCCATGGGCTGGATTGAGAAGGCGATTGGGCCACATCCAGCCCTTGGGTCTTAAGTTGCCTACCCCTGCTCTAAAGCTTCTGGGAGGGTGGGGGATCCCTAGCACAATGGAATACAATTCAGCTGAAATCTCCCACTCCTTTCCTGACTTAACCATAGTCTCCAAAGGTCAGTCCAGACAAGGAAGTGTTGCAATGCTTATGAAAGGTGCTCAGGCTTAGACATGAGTGAGTCTACAGGAGAAAGGAGTTCCATAACTGAGGGAAGCCACCAAGAATACCTGTCTTTGTGCCTTTACGGTCTGCATCTGACACAAGGATTATACCATGAAGTGGGGGCTCCTGGTGGATCTTAGAAATCACAACTGGACTCATCAGAAGAGGTGGTCTTTAAGCTAAGTCAAGTTTAGGCTATTAAGCTTTAAATAAATTTAAGCTATTGCAAGTACACATTTCTTGGGTAATCTGAGGTCAGTTCTTCACATCATAGCACATGTACATCGTGACCCCAGGAAAATGCAAGTTTTAAGTAGAGCTGTATCTATTTTTCACCCATGCATATTTCTGAGGCAAAAGGGGTGCTCTTGTTGGACCCCCAAACCCCACCAATCTCTACCTTCTGCTTTTTGAGCTGCTGTTTTTTCTCACACCCATTTGCAGTGATAGTTCTCCTCAATGGCTGCCGCCTCAGCACCATTCTTTGTAACTTCAACCTTAGTCAATCAGGGATCAACTGGTGAATGTGACGACATCATGGAACCAATGATGATTTGGACATGTGGTGACAACAGTGAGGGCAAATGAAGCTGCATTGCCCTTGCCTCTCTAGGATCAGCCTTGTTGCATCAGAATGTGATTTTCAAGCATAAATCCCATTGAGAGCAATAGGATGCATTCTGAATGTACATTCCTTAGTATATATACAGATGGCCACAACAACAACAACAACCCCATTTCCACTTTTGGTTACACATTCCTGTGCATATCCTGGTTGACAGCCTCTACTTTTGCGGCGGTTTCATTGCTGCACAGTGTCAGCTCATTATGCTGAGTCAATAGGGATGTGTGGATAAGTATACAGTCATACCTCGGGTTACAGATGCTTCAGGTTGCATTTTTTCGGGTTACGGACTCACCATAACCTGGAAGTACCAAAACGGGTTACTTTGCTGGTCACGCATGCGCAGAAGCACTGAATTGCAACCCACACGTGCGCAGACGCGGCGCTGCGGTTTGCGAACGCTGCGGTTTGCGAACGCTGCGGGTTGCAAATGTGCCTCCTGCACGGATCACGTTTGAAACCTGAGCGTCCACTGTATTCTCATTCCATTTTGTTTCACACATGTCCAGGTCACTGATCCATTCCACCCCTATTTCAACATTCTACAGCTGTTTAACACCCCACCCCACCCAGACCCATCATCATCTTGGTTACCCTCAGGGGTGGACCTTGGTAATATGCTGTCCTGTGCAAGTCCATTTGATGTCTTCCCATACGCTCTTGCAGGGCTGGCCTTATTCCAGGATTTGAGAAGGAAGTGCAAGGCTCTGGCGGGGTCCTAGAGCCCTCCTATCTCCTTCCCAAAGCTGGGAAATCACTTTCCTGGTCTTGGGAAATGGGCAGGAGGACTCTGTCAGAGCCCTCACACCTCCTCCCCAAAACTGGACACAGTAATCCAGGTCTGGTCTACCAAGGCAAAATAAAGTGGTACTGTTACTCCCTTGATCTGGTCACTATGCTTCTGTTGATGCAGCTTAGAATAGCATTAGGATTTTTTGCTGCTGCATCACACTGTTGACTCATGTTCAGCTTGTGGTCTGCTAAGACATCCTATTTTCACATGTACTGCTGGCAAGCCAGGTGTTGTATATTTGGGCACCCGGCTATTTGTGCATCTGGTTATTCATGAAAATGTCCACGACACTGCCCTCCAGAGGAATGAAGCACAAACATTATGCTGGTGGAAATTTGTTGTGCAACAGATGGCACGATTTACTTTGCTACAAAGTTACCAGCAACCTGCTTATTATGCATTCTCTTGTGCAACAACATCCTGCTGGGTCAAAACATTTTGCCAGTGGAGAAAGTATCCCACCCATTGACTTTAAATTAGCACTACAAACCAGATGCACCCCAATGCACACCAAAAAGTAACAATAATGCAAAAGCAGATGAGACATTTCATTATAGCACACAATGCTACTAAAACCAGTGTCTAAAGACAGTGCCCAGCGTGGGATGATTATTCCAAAAGGCAGATGACATCTTCAAACTAGCCCCTAAAAGAAACCATAAAAAGTAGATTTTTAAGGCCAGTCCACCTCTAGTTTCCAACACCAATTGTCAAACATCAACATGATTCAGTATGACCATATCTGAATGGCACTGAGAAGCACTTCTTAACGGACTGAGATGCCGTTTCAAATATAGCACAGGCACCCGATGCTCTTAACCTTGCTTTTCAGTTCACCCAGCCATTAAAAATCACGAGGAGCCTGTCTAATACTATGAGAGATACTTCCAAGAAGATGTATTAATTTACACCCTCTGTCAGTGCAGATATTTATTGCTATGATAAATAAGCATTGGAAAAGGCATAAAACTCTGGCGATGTAACGAATGAAAAGAGGCAACGTGAAGCTTTCCAAAAGCACAGGCGATGCAATCGGTTTATACACCATCAACGTCGCCTTAAAGTTTACCCAGAAAGTTCAGGAGTCAACTTTTCCCCTTGCAACTTATCCTGCTTCTGTAATTTACGTCTGAAAGTATTTGTTTATATCATGGTATCAGAGAACAACAGAACAAAGAGATAGAAAGGCTTCCTCATGGTAATTGTTTCTGGAGCCCAGCCATGGATCTAGCCCACTGGCTATATTTCCCCCCTAAAGCTTTCTGATGTGACTGGGCAATTTCAAATTAAAGAAAGGACAACATGCAATGTGTTACTAATCCATGGAACCTGCTGCCACAAGATGCAGTGTTGGACATTAGCTTAAATGGCATTAAAAGGGAATTAGAACTTGGCAGGTAGGTTTATCAGAAAGGCTATAAGGAACCTGGCAGCTTCGCATATATTAAGGGCAGCCAACATGGTGTTCTCCAAATGACATTGAATTAAAGCTTGAAGCATTTCTGACTATTGGTATGATATCAGAGTTAAAGTCCAACAACATCTGTATGTTGGCCAGCCCAATATGTTTAATTAGTGTATTTTTCATCTTTGTTGGAAGCCGCCCAGAGTGGCTGGGGAAGCCCAGCCAGATGGGCGGGGTACAAATAATAAATTATTATTATTATTATTATTATTATTATTATTAATTAATTAATTCATTCATTCATTTAAAGTTTCTACAGCTTGCTCTTCAGCCAAAGAGATCCCAGAGCAGCTCATTTGCCAATAAAAGCAACACAAACAGGCTTATAAAGCATGATTTAAAGGAAAAAGGGAATGGAGAAGGAAGAGGAAAGCGAGCAAACAAATAGTGGACTCATTCTCTTGTCAAAATGGCAATATCAAGCAGACTTGAGGGATTCCTCAGGGGAGAAAGGGAATGGAATATTCTGAAACAGGGCAATTTCTAGAGTTCCTTGGGGAGAGGGATAGACTATTAAACCACTCTGGAAATCATAGGGGGTGGGGTGGGTACTAGGGGTCTCCGAACTCTCAGTACTCTTGACAAACGATTCCCAGGATTCCTTGAGGGAAGCCATAGCTGTTTAAAGTGGTATGATACTGCTTGAAATGTACAGTTAATATGGGCCCTGTGACAGTGGTAGATGCCATTCACATTTAAAATGGAGCTGAGCTTATAGTTTAAAGGCCACAGGGACACATGGGTGAATTGTGTGTGCTGAGCCTCCATTTAGCCATCTCTAGACACCAGACAGCTTTCCTGCCAGCCGGGATCACGTCTGGTATTGAAACTGGGATAAGAGAAATAGTGCAGACCCTCTAAGTATCCCTATTTTCCTGGGATGTCCCTGATTTAGGGAAGCTGTCCCGGTTTCTGATTTGATCCCAGAATGTCCCACTTTTCCTTAGGATGTCCCTATTTTCACTGGAGAAAGGCTGGAGGGTATGGAGTTATCTGACCTCCAAGCCATCTGAAGGCAATCCTATATAGGGAAGTTTTTTTATGTTTAATGTTTAATTATGTTTTTATAGATGTTGCAAGTTGCCCAGAGTGGCAGGGGCAACCTAGCAAGATGTGTGGGGTATAAACAGTAAAATTACTATTATAGAATAGGATGTCCCTATTTTCATTGGAGAAATGTTGAAGGGTATGAAAGTGCAGGCAGTGGGAAAGTCCAGCAGTTCCAGCCCATGACCTGCTTTGATCCTTGTGATGAACCACAGGTGAACTGTTCTGGAAGCTCTGCAGCCACCATCTTGGTAGTCCAGATAACCCCACAATTAATTAGCAGTTGTTGTAACAATGAGCTCATATATGTTCACTTGCTTTGATATAGGCTAATTGGCTTGCTTTGATGTTACCCTTATCTGTGGGGTGCTGGGCTCTGAGCAAAGAAAGCGGGAACTATCTGTAAGATTTGGCCATTTGCCACCTATGCCCTCATCTGGTCAGGTGAAGGGATGGGGAGTCCAGGTCAAAGTGACATATGCTGCTTTGTGTGTAAAGAATGTTTGGGCATGGATAAGCCATCTCTGTGATGTCCATCCCATAAAGGCTGGGATACCTGGCAGGCTGATATGCTGCAAATCTACACCTTTCTTTAATTAAGCACTAGAACTGATCTCTCTGGTGTTTCTCACACCTTTCTTTGGCATCCCTGCACCCAACCACCCCCACAAGCCCTCCTTTGAACCCTGCGGTTCAGAACTACTCTTCAAATTGTACTCCCATCCCCTGCTCTCTAAATACCAGTTGCTGGGATTTGCATGCTGGGAGAGCACTACTGTGCTCACGTCCTGCTTTTGAACTTCCCATACGGTTGGCCACTGTGAGAACAGGGGACTGGATTAGATGGGACCTTGCCCTGATCCACCAGGGCTCTTCCTACATTCTTAATGTCTGATGGTCAACGAGAAGCTAATGGTGTACAAGCATCCCTAAAACAAGCTAGGAGCTTTGTATAAACCTTTCTGGAGCAGTTGAGTCAGACACTCTTCCAGCATGTAAAAGATGCTATGCTGCTTTCAGCAACTTGAGCAAAACATTGAAAAGATACGCCTGTTATAAAAGACTGCTTTGTGGTCATGGGGAAGTGAGGAAAGCGGATTTTTTTGTGGGGAGGGGTTGTTGTATCTGCTCAAGTTGTTACAAAAACAAAACAAAACACTGATAAATTGTTTTGATTTGTTTTTAATCAGAAAAAGAAGAAAAGAAAATATGTCTCTAAGATAAAAATCCTGGAGTAATCCCATATTCTCTCATCTTATTTCTAAGTAGTAAAAAGTAACACAAAAAGTTTCCTTATACTGGGTCAAATCATTGGTCCCTCTAGCTCAGTACTGTATACACTGACTGGCAGTAGGTATCCAAGCTTTCAGAACAGGAAAGCCTACCTGGAGATGCTGGGGATTAAACCAGGGATATTCTGCATGCAGGCCAGATGTTCTACCATGGAGCCATGGCACTTCTGACACTGTATTTCCAGTTCTTTGGGATATGGGCGAACAATGCAATACTTATTGACTGGACAGTAACACATTGACTCTCACCCAAGGGAGCTTTGGCCTTATACTTTAGGCCAGAGGTTACTAACCTAGAACCCTCTAGATCAGCCTTTCTCAACCTTGGGTCCTTAGATCTTGTTGGACTACTACTCCCATCATTCCTAGCCATCATGGCCAGTGGTCAGGAATGACAGGAGTTGTAGTTCAATAACATCGGTGGATCCCAAGTTTGAGAAAGTCTGCTCCAGATGGAATACAACTCCCATCATCCCCACCCAACACAGCTAATGGTCAAGGATGATGGTCCGACACATCTGGAAGACACTGCAGACAGAGCAACTGCTTCCTTTAGCCACCTTGTGGGGAGCAACTACATGTTCAAAAGCTGAGAGGTTCACAATGAATTCTAAACACTGATTTGAATTACCAACAGTTCTTTTGCCAGCAGACTTCTAGAAGTAATATATTATTTGGAACACTAAGGTGGTTTCAATATTTTAGTGTACAGGATAAGCACTGAGCCGAACACCAGATGATTAAAATGCAAAAGGTAGATTCCTGCTTAGAATATGAAGTCCCCCAAAAAACACTTCACTCTTGTCTTGCATGAAGCAGACATTCTCAAGCGCAAGTGCTAAACTGACACTGATATCTTACTTCCTTTTAATCTGCAATGTGTAACTTGTCAGGAACTGGCGGAGCAAATCAGCCTGTACTCTTGAACTGAAAGACAAGTTGTTCCTCTTGTAAGATGTTTATAGAGTAGTTAGAGTTATTTTTTTTTCTGCATTAGGGAGAAAATGTTCATAAGAGGCTAACTACACCCTGCATATATTTCCTGAAGCAAACATGGTTTTGAAATCTTGTGGCAGTCGTGGTAAGACAATTAGGGGTGGGGGGAAGCAATTGGCAGAATGGGTGGCTTGGCAAAGGGTTAAGCACTCCTCCCCTCCACTATTTCACCACTCTAAATTCTCCCCTGAAACAGCTTTTAATTTTAACAACAACAATAATGTTGGGGCTCAATTACATCTATAGGCATATACCATGCAGCTAGCTCCTAAGATTATTTTCTCCTTCTCCTCATGGAAGTCTTAACCAATTTCCTTGTGCTGTATGGAGTGGAACTGTGACTAGGTAGATGGGCAACAGCAGAAGTGGCTGCTCTGCATGACCCCAGCGAAAAAGTATGTTCAGGCAGCATGGAAGCAGAGACTAGGTAAAAAAATCATTTTTATAAATTGACAAAACCAGTTTTTTAAAAACAACAGCAACCAAGTCCTGTGAAAGATGCTAGAAGGGTTGCTGACTGTGGGGTATAGAATATGAACACCATGATACAATCATTTGGTTTATTATAACTTCAAGTCTTTGGGGAGCAAGTGCTGGATGTGTGCGATCACCCAGCACTGAGTGCAATGAGTCACAAACAGGTGGCTGAATTGCTGGGAGGAACTCTGAAATCCTCAGAGTCCGGGGAAAGTCTGTACCTGGAAAAGAAACATCAGCATCACCTTAGCTGGCCAGCATTTGTGGCCCTCTTTGAGGTACGATCTTAGCTAGAGCTACCAGCAAATTTCAAAGTTCTCATGGCAATTTTAAAATGCATGTATGGTCTAGGTAAAATATTGATTCAGTGGCTCAACAATATAAAAATCACACAAACTACGTTGCATTGTAGCATCAGTCAAATACCTACACACAACCGTAATCTGGTATTTCCATATCCTTAATTTTTGCAAATCCCAGGCTGCATGTAGTGGTTTGGCTTCACCCTCAGAAGCACACTCCATTGTCTCTCAAGACATATGCCAACAACTCACCCATCTATATTCCAAACAGGAATATAACTCCCTTGATGCTGTAGGACTCCAACACTCATCAACCCAACCAGCACGGCCAATAATGAGGGATGATGGGCTCTGTAGTGCAGTAACAGCTGGAGGGCCACAACCTCTTCCCCCCTGCTTTAGAATATGCTTCATTTGATCCATATTTCTGAGGTCTGTTCTCTCCACCCAGCCCTGTGAGATTAGAGTGCCCATATGCTTCACTATTTAGAGGACAGTATTCAGAGTCCTCTATCCAAGTCCAGTTTAACGCTTAAGAAAAAAAGATAAGCGGCTGTGAAGCGGCCCACAAACAGTAAGATTGCAATACAGTTGTTGAGCAGACACAATGGCCAATTTGCATCTCTACATGTAAGTTAGCATATGCACAATTTATGCAAATCTCTGTCCTCTTTAATCCTCTGTTTGGGTGAGGCATTTCCTCTTTATTTGGCAGCCTATAAGCAGCTACCTTAGTAGAGGCAGCCTGTTTACTTAGATGCTTGTGAACATGCCAGTTCCTTTGTAAATCAAAGCTTATCACTCAGAAACAGACACCTTCTGAGCCTCCTCCTTCCACCCCGTTGGATAAATGATATTAACAAGTGTGAGTGACCTGGGAATGGTTAAAGGAAAGTCTGGCATGTTGGGAGGCTGTACTGTGTGTGGAAGTGTAAAGTCCAGGGTACTCAGAGAAGGGCCTCTGAAGATGACCTGATAAGTATGTGAATGATTTTATAAGGGGTTTGATGCACTTTTAACAGTGCTAAATTTTAATGGGTTGACAGCTGGTTAAGCTTCTTGCACATTTTAGAGGTCCCTGTATTCTCATTTGCTATAGTTCTTCAAAATTCTTTGTACAGTGGTACCTCGGGTTACAGACGCTTTGGGTTACAAACTCTGCTAACTAGGAAGTAGTTGCTCCAGGTTAAGCACTTTGCCCCAGGATAAGAACGGAAATTACACGCCATTAGCTAAAGTGGTGCTTCAGGTTAAGAACCATTTCAGGTTAAGAACGGACCTCTGGAATGAATTAAGTTCTTAACTTAATTAATGGGAAATTGCACGCCATTAGCTAAAGTGGTGCTTCAGGTTAAGAACCGTTTCAGGTTAAGAACGGATCTCTGGAATGAATTAAGTTCTTAACCCAAGGTACCACAGTAATGTGTAGGGATTCTGTAGCTCGGTCGATGCCCAGAGTCATACAGGTACCTTGACAGTAGGAAAGACCACTGTGCCATGATGGCGAGTTCTACTGGCCATCTAAGATAAAAAGGTGGTGGTGGGGAAGCAGGTTTTCATCAAAATAAGAAGTGGGTCAAATGTCTTCCCCATTTCTGCTTAAGGAGTAGCTGCGAATGTTGAGAAAATGAGATGGAGAAGACTGGGAGGTAAGCAAGATGCCAAAGGAGTATATAATGGCTCAAGAGTAGAAAATAAATTTGTGTATTTTATTTGTCGGGCAGTAGAGCTCTGGAAGAAATCACTGGAAATATTAGTTTGCAAATACTGTGGTGGTGGAGTCACCAGCTTAGTTTCTTCCAAAATCATGGTGTGGCCACAAAACAGAAAAAGGAGTACCCCCCCCCCCCGAATACCTCTTTTACGCAGAATGATGCTTGCACGTTTCCGTCCATTTCTGTTTTCCACGTGGCATGTATAATTGGCCAGATCTGGCTCCTTCACAACGTCAAAGATTAATGCCAACTCCACTATTTTTTCTCCAAGATGCTCTTTGAGAAGCCTAAGAGAAAGAACCATTTTTAGAAGATTGTCAGTCTCACATTGGCAGGGAAACTGAAGATGGATTGGATTTATTCACAAAGCATCTCTCTCTCTCTGTTCCCTCTCCCCCCCCCAACTTCCTCTAGATTGCATTATAGTATGAGTGCAAAAATTATCTTGTGGTGGAGGGGAATGTGGGTCAAGGAAAAGAGGTAGATGAAAAAGAAGGGCAATAACATGCTTTCATGCAGAAGGTTCAGTCCTTGCCATTTCCGGTTAAAACAGGCCTGTGGCCCACCAGATGTTTCTGAAGTATAATTCCTATCACCCCTGTCCTTGGGTCATGCTGGTTTGGGCTTATGGGAGTTGGAGCCTGGCAACATCTGGTGGGAGTGATGACTGTTTTAGATCCTGGACAGCTGCTCCCAGTCAGAGTAGATGATACTGGGATAGGAGAAGATATAGTCTGACCTGATATAAGGCAGCTTCCTCTTTTAGTTATGCAGTGACCCTTTCCCACAAATATGCTGGGGGAAACTGCAGTGATCTAAGAATGTGATCTTCAGAACATCAACTCCCATGTATATCCTGAATTATGGTTGTGGAATTGGAAAACACACAGTTGGCCAGATTCAACTAATGAGTCCCACTTGTGGAAGCGCCACAATAACATCTGTTTGAGCAGTAGGGCTTTCCGCCTCCCTCCATATGCCCTACACAGCGCTGGGAGATAGGTAGAATCCCAAAAAACAGTGGGGAGAGAAGAGAGGAGATCATTCTGGCTGGCAATCAGAAATGCTTGTACTAATGGAAAGATTGCTGTAATCCTATGCTGAATCCCTCTTGGAGTTAAATCATAAATTACAACAACATTTCACACAAAACTGTTGTGCTTCTTGACACAACATTTGGCAGAAAAAGACATTGGGTTGTATCCTTAATCTGGTACCCCCAGACTACTTGGGTACCCCAGTAGAGGGGTCCACAGATAGGGTTCTGTCTGAAAGCCCAGAAGTGGGCTGCTGGCCCATAGAACATCCCTGAATGGCATCCTGGTGGGCTTTCCCCATTAGATATGCATCAATTTGCCAGGATTGCCCCTGATGGAGATATCCACTAGCAAAAGGTTTGGCTGATTCAGGATGCTTGCCCTGTGCCTATTCCAAAATCCAGCTTACATCTGCAATCAATAAAGCTTTGGCCACTTTTATCCCAAGCTGGTGTCATGTCTTTCTTACTGCAATACACAGTTGTCAATCTCCTCCCTTGGTAACACTGGCCTGCTGCACTGTGGCCCTTAATCAGGTCTTGAGTTTACAAATGCATGAATGGTAGCCCTTGAAACACAAGCCTTGGGAACAGTGGCGGAGCAAGCCTGGGGTGCCTGGGCCGTGTGTGTGCCCTGCACCCAGGGGCGGGGCCAGCTGGGGTATGACGTTCTGCGGGGCCTCCGAGAAGGCTGCCTGCCTCCTCCCACTCAGCTGCCCTACAGCTGGGGGGGGGGGGAGGCAGTGGGCGGACCATTTGGGGCAGCGTGGAGCCTGCGGGTGCCCAAGCCACCGTGCCACTCCCAGGAGAGATGTGTGGCTTGGGCACTCTGCAGGCCCTGCAGTGAGTTCCGCCCAGCATTTTGTCACCCCCCTCAGTGGTGATACCCGGGGCGACTCGCCCCCACCACCCCCTTCCTCTGCCCCTGCTTGGGAACACGTTCTTTGTATCCAAGCCAGTTACGAAGATGTTGATGAGACCTGGTTTTATATATGACTAGCAACGACAGACTGCCACATTTACATCTGTATCACATTTAAGCTCAAGGCCTTTAACAACTTTGATACCTCCCCCCACCCCACGACTGAGTCATACAGATTTTGGTACACTTAGACTGCATATTTTCTACTTGCACCTGAAAGCTTCCCATGGAAGCGTGGCCTCTTCTCAGAATCTAACAAACCATCTATGTAACAGCAGTGATAAGTGTTCTCACTTTGTCGCTTTGCTCCTTCCTATAATTCCTCACGCTGTTGGAGGTTTCACTATCCCCCTCATTATCTCATGTGGGTGAGAGTGCAAAGAGGTAAATTAATCAAGGAGGGGTAAAACAAGGGTTTAATTCAATGTGCCTCCATCCTCACTCTTCACGCAACCCAGTATGAATCTCATTTTTTTCTTATCTTAAAATAAAATAAACAGGAAACATGGTGTGCGAGGGGGCGGGTAGGGGAGCAGAGATGGATAGACAATTTAATAGTTTCTGGGAAAACCTCTTGAGAAATTTGTACACTGTTTTATGGGCTCAACCAAAGAAAGAGAAAAATTAGCAACTGATAGGGTGATTTATATGCAGTAAAATTCAAAACTGAACAATTTTCCTCTGTTGCAGCAGAAGCGGCAGTATTGAAATTCATTGCGGGTTGCTTCCCAATCAGACACAATTCACAACCCTCCAGGCAGGCTTAAAGACTATTATTCCTTGTTTAAGAGGACCAGTTCGATTTACACAATGTTTTTATTACAGCTCTTAAAAACCCACCTGGCAAGGAGATTTCATTCTTCCCTCTTCCATGCTTCCCCCACCCCTCCCAATCAGCCATTCCTTTCACCACTGGATCAGGTGAACCCCACCATATCAGGGAAAGACCTCAGAGTTGATCCCACATCTTGCTGGATGATGGCAATATAGGCAGGGCTCTTCTCTTAAAGAGTCAGACTTTTTGCCTCTGTGCTACTGGTAAGACAGGTTGCTGGTTTTTACTGTTACTTTAACTGTTAGGAAGCCAAAGAAAGAAAGAAAGAAAGAAAGAAAGAAAGAAAGAAAGAAAGAAAGAGGGGTGTGGCTAAAAAGAACGGGTATTGCACTTGTTCTGGGGCTTTCTTCAAGGCGCAGATGATTCAACTGGGGGAAAGCATAATACTGGTGCCCATAGCACTTCTCAGGCACCCCCAGGCTCTCAACACAGCTTGGGATAGGGGGCAGTCTACAGACTGCTCTCTTCCTTCTTAGCATTCCTTCACTTCCTCCATCTAAGAGTGAATAAGCGCTCCTTACAACAATGCTTGTAGTAAGTTACCTGTACCAGTGGGACCTGATAGACAGAAAGGCAACCTCTTCCCCCTCTTTCCTGATTCTTTTTCTTTCAGTAACTACTTGTTGGTAACATAGATTACTTCCTTTAAAGCTTTGCTTCTTGCTTCTTCTCCAAGTTTAGTTTGTTCAAGTCAGTATGTATGTGCCAGTGTGTGCTGTTTTTAACTTCTTGACTCCATCTTGGCAGCATGCAAGACCTATGCTCAAGGCCTGAAGTTTTCTTTATTTCTTTCAACCAGCGGTCTTACCAGACTATTCCACCCCCACCCCCTGTACACTGCTGCAATATGTTTACCGTATTTTTTTGCGCCTTAAGACGCACCTGACCATAAGACGCACCTGGTTTTTAGAGGGGGAATGCAAGAAAAAAAATATTCTTTAAAGGGAGCGCTGAGCAGAGCCTGTATGCATCCCAGGCTCTGCTCAGCGCTCCCTTTCACGATCCACGTGGAACGTGTGTGCGGCGCTTGCAGGCTTTTCCCCGAGGAGGGAGAAGGGCAGCCTGTCACTGATGGTACAAGGGTCTCTAGAGACATCTTTGCAGAATCTCTACAGTTTCTTCAGGAACAAGAAGGAAGCACAAGTCCAAATGATGCCAAGGAGTTAGCCGTCTATCAACCACTCTGTTCAACACAAGCACCCTGCTAAGTACACAATTTTGGGATACATGGTTGTTATTGTTGTTGTTTTTAATTTTGGAGTGGTGCCATGTACCTGATTTCCCCTTCTTTAATGTGATTTTCGAGCTCTTCAATAAATCTCTCTCCTCGTGTCCAGTAGATCATTGGACCAGACTCTCCGCTGAACCCAAAAAATGCTTTGCAGGCAACTGTTAGTGGTTGACCTAAGAAAAGACACAGAACAAGGAAAGTTAGATGGATGGTTGTAAGGATGAGAGCACAATGGTCTATACATTTCTTTGTCAAAGAGGTTTTTTAAAATAAATTAAAAATCCATTTTGGGATTGAGTGCTGATGAGTTTTCCTTAAACCAATGAAACGTTCTTTTAGCCTGAGGCAGGCATAGTCAAACTTGGCCCTCCAGATGTGTGGGGACTACAACTCCCATCATCCCTAGCTGACAGGACCAGTGGTCAGGGATGATGAGAGTTGTAGTCCCCAAACATCTGGAGGGAGAGGTTTGAGGGCTGCATTCCTTTCTCAGCAGCCTTCTGGGGGCTGAATGTAAATGATGGATGGGGCCTTTGTACAGCAGGCTTCTACAAATACACATCCCTCACTGTCTTCCATCCAGGGAAACAAGAGGCATTACCAGAGTTCAAGGACACATTCCAGCCAGGCAAAACCACTAAAGGAATGTATGAAACAGGGCCAGTGGGACTAGGGAGAGGCTGAGGAGAGACCGGAGGATCAGACAGAGAAGCTCGGAGGGCTGCATTTGATATAGCTGTGTGTGAATGTGTGTGTGGCCTGAAGATAAAAATTTTGTGACACTTCTCCACAACATTAACCCTATCAATAGGCTCATGCATGCCCTATTCTTTTGCCCCATGCTTTATAGGCAGAGGTCCACACTTTCCCAGTCTGTATCCAAGCACTTTTGTTTTGCCTCATTGCTTTCCCCAGGAAAACTCAATCATTACTGCTGAATTGGAGTAAATTACATACTAAGTTTCCTGCAGATTGCCTATTGCTCCAATTTAGTGATAAAGAGCAAATTTTTGATGGAGGGGTGGGGATGCTGTTGGACCTTGACCTGGGAAGCCTGAACCTGTTCCTAGAAATGCAGAGCAAGCGTAAGTGCTGGTGAACCCTAAGTTTTTGTTCCACAGTCTGCCTTGAAGTAACAGAGGGCATCTCTATAAGGTTGCAGTTTTGTGCACAACTACTTGGGTGAAAGCTCCCTTGAACATGGTGCAATTTCCTTCTAAGTAATTTTGTATGGAGCTGTGCCAATTAATATGCTTTTTAGAAATGTTTAACATGTGCTCATGAGTGTATGCACAGCTCTTCTTTGATTTTAATAGGGAGAGGCACTTATAGCAATGTGAGAAAGGGGAAAGGAAGAAAAGCCCTGAGTTGTGGTCAATCAATATTGACAGCATCTGCCCTTTCTACAGTATATCACACTGGGAGGTACTAGTCAAACAGCTTGGGCTGCATGTTTCCTATTAACTGACCCACCAAGGTTTCTTTTTTTAAACCAAGAATTCAATGACAGGAAATGGAAATATTCCAAAGAGATGTCTAATTTCTACAAAAGCAGAAAACATTTCCTGAAGGGATTCACACTGTTAGAAGAAATTATTATTATTATTATTATTATTATTATTATTATTATTATTATTATGTTTAAAACCAAAATGCTGTAGGAATAATTTGCCCCATTTTCTAAGCAGACAGATTTGCAATCCGGCATGGAAATTCACTTCCTGAAATGTTTATTAAGTGCTGAGTTTAAAGTGGTTAGGGCAGGGGGAGTGAGCAGACAAATCCTACGCATCTTCATCTGAAGGTGATGTTGCTGGTTTCAAATGGACTTTCTGGTTCAGCTCTAAACTGCATTGAAAATACTTTGTAAGAAAACCTATCAAGTTTTTAATACTTGTGTGCTGAACCACACTTGGGGTTTGTGAATGGAGGAAATTGGGGATGAAATTTATTGGCGTAATGTATGTTGAAAATTTTGGAGAACGTGGAATGGGTTGGTGGATGGGATTTTATCAGTTGAAAGCTGGAAGAGGGAACAGGTTGGAAGAGAGGTGGAATTAGCCGATTACTAGGTCTAGTAGGGTTCATCCAAGACTTCCCAGTTTTCTGCAATTTTTTCATTACTCCTCAAACACTCTGGGATTTGTGGGCAAAGGCACTTAAATAATGCAGCTGAAATCCAGAGAGAAAAGAAATCCTGATAATACTTTACAGATCAAAACTGAATAAAACCTGGTGTATAGTATCTGGAGAGACAGAGAACCTTTGCCTTTCTTAAGCCTGTCCTTGTACATAGCAGAGTGACATTTAACCAAATAAACAGAAGGAGACTCCCTCAGAACTGTACAGTCAAGCAGGGCATGTGCTTACTCGGCAAATATCATTGAATTGCCTGGTTGCTAAGCAGTACCCCACTAGTGGTGGCCTTTGTGCTCTCAAAACACCCTGTGTTTTGGCACCCCCTGAAGGGTGGCGCCCAATGTGATTGCACCAGTCGCACTACCCTAAAACCACTTTTGATCCCACCCTAGGTTAGCTGATGTTCTGTAACCCTTAAGTTACAAACATAATGATCCCTGCTGTTGCACTTTCAACAGGGTTAAATCAAAGCAACTCCATGCTTCAGACAGGAAGCTGCTGCTGGTGCTTAGGATTGAACAGAACAAGAGAGGAAGCTCTTTTCTTTTCTTTGTTGCTATGCAAGAAGATGACTTCCTGTGCAGAGTAGCTTCTGCCTCTGTGCTCAACAGAGGTGGAGATGGGGGAAAACATACATCATGCACAATCTTCGGGGTGCGTCCCATGGGGACAATTTGAAAATTGGGAAATGCTGCTTCGACAAAGGTCTTCTTCCCTGGCTCTTGGGGCATTGTCCAAGGTTTCACATGCAGTTTAATTGCATTGTGTATTAGAGGAAAGCACTTCGCAGCACTCTGGTTTTAATTACTTTCCTTTTAATATCTCCCTTGGTTTATCTAATTAAGCATCAAAGGCCTGCAGAATGCATACAGCATCTTTGTCTCAGATCGATGTCCCTTTTGGCCATCAGAAGTGTAGTCCAATAGTTTAAAGATGCACTGGAGGAAAAATGGGAGCAGAGTCGGCACATTCCTGACGCATTAACATTTAATAGGATATTTCAAGTGGCAAAAAGGAAAGGTGGGCTGAGTAGAGTGTTAGAACGTCATTAATTCTCCACTTTAAAGTGGGGTCACCTTGTTACATGAAAGGCCCTCAGTTCCCAAGCTGGAAAAGTCTTCTTTAGCTTTCCTTCTTCTGTTCTGTCAATCAGGCCTGTTTGTTTCAAACTCCCTGCTGATAAGATCATGAAGGGCCTCCTCACTGGCTAAAATGACTTCTGATAACTTGATTGCATTATGCGTGCTTTGCTGGGGCACTTGCTCAGTGAGTTTGTGCGACTTTTTGCGCAGTGCACGATGACATCGTTCATAAAGAAACAGGAAGAAAAAAGGAGTGCCATCGCATTGACAGGTCTTGGATGCAGGCAAAATAATCTCTGCTGATTCCGTAACAGTCTTTGCTAAGGCTCAAAGCAGAGTTTGAAATGATCCTATAAATATTATATCACTTATCACATCTGTAGCTTAACTATTGCTAACTGACACCACCCATTAAAAAAAGCGACAATTCAATCTCTGGAAGGCTGACCAGGTATTCTTTTCTATTGTCATCCTTTTGACAAGTGATGCCTGGTAATTTTCAAATACTTAAGCATTTGGCACAGATCGGGGTGGAGAACCTCAGGCCTGAGGAATGAAGCAAGGATATGAACTTGTGCTGTACCCTACAGCTATGCCCCCTGCCCCATCCCCTTTTACAACAATCTGCAAATGAGGAATTTCCCCCACCTAGTGCAGCGATACCCTCCCTCCCCCACTGCACCCCCATTTATTTTTGCTCAATATCCAGCATAAAAAAAATGCACTGGGTGTTGTTAGGAGACTCCTATTCCCCCCCTACACAGCTACAATTTCCAGAGTTTTTTAAGCAGTCGATCCCTTTTCTTAGGGAACTCGGGAATGGAGCTCTGAGAGGGAAATAGGGATCTGCTAAGAACTCTCAGCACCCTTAATGAACCACAATTCCCAAGATATTTTAGGGAAGTCATGACTGTTTAAAGTGGTTTGATAGTGCTTTAAATGTCTAGTGCAGATGAGGTTTCAAATGCTTTCTCATGCTCTTGTGGCTTTTTACTAGAGAAACATTTTTTTTTAACTTGGTCCTAATAAAGGAATTGTCCTACAGTTAAACTTTGGGGTTCTATGATGAATATCAATTTCCATGCAGCTCATTTCAAACGATAAACTATAGGTGCAATAAGTCAGCTGAAAGATGCTGATCCTTAAGCAAAAGACAGCACATTTCAAAATATAAGCCATGGAACTCAGCAACTAAAGAAGCAAAGCAAATGACCAAGGATGCCACAATTAAACATTTGCAAAAAGTGAGGTGGTGGTAAAATTTTGATATTTGCAGGTCAACATACCCTTTCATCACAATCCACACTGAAAAAACACTTAGTTCTAATTCCTCACATTCTGAAATTAATGGTGCTTCCAGGTGGATATTAATTTTGAAGTTGGATTCAATCACATATCAGCAAATTCAAGTTGTACATTTAAAACTGGTCTGGTGCTCCTCTGCAAGAAACAGCTCCCCTCCCCCCGACTTTTTGTAATCAATAGGTAAAGCAACACGAAAAAGCACTGGAAAGTGTGGGATAACAATTGCTTGATGTGACATCATACAACCTCCCTGCAAGCTTTGTGCAAACAGATTAGGATGAATGGCCAAAAACCAGATCAGCTGGAAATGACCTTTGCTTACATTCAGAGGTTGCAACCTTATGATAAGTGGAACCTTATCATAGTTCCACTCCCTTGATTAACCTTCCTCCTTGCCACCCAGTCTAGGCTGCAAGCCCCCAGGAGCTAAGAACCTGCCTCTTGCTTATTTGCACTGCACCATGAGCACATATAGATTTATTTTTTTTGCTAAAAATCCACTTGAGTTTAGAACGATAAAGTGTGGCATATATTTAACACTAGGGGGTGCCCTTGCAATCTAAGAACATCCTAGATGCTGAGAAAAAGGATGTGAAAGCTGCTTCTCTGCTCAGCAGGTTTAGAGAGCTGCATGTAAAAGAGACCCTACTAATCACAAGTGTAGACAGATGATTTCTGCTCTGCAAAATAGACGCTGTTTACAAAAATGTTTTTTGCTATTGCCATTAAAAACACACACATTATTGCTGTTGTTGTTTTATTGCTGTATAGAAATGCTAGTCAATTAATTGTACACATTTTTGTCAGTTAATAAATGGATTAAATCACCATATATTTGCATAGAGATAACAATAGTTCTGAGAAAGAAGAGGACATCCCAATGAAAAAAGAAGAATGGCTCATGAAGATGATGGAATAGATGGCTAGACTAATTGTGAGAGTTAAAGAACAGAATGAAGAAAAATTTCTTGAAGAATGGAAATATTTTTCAGAATATTTGAAAAAAAAAGTCATGGCTATGTTAAAATGTTAAAACGCATGATTTGAAGTACAACAGCAGATGAGAAGTGGTAGTTTAATAATTTTTAATTAGCACATATAATGGGTATAATTATATACAGCTGCTTTATAAGGCAAGACAGTGGTTTTCAACCAGTGTGCCGTGAAACCCCTGAAAGATGGTCATGGGTATCGCAAGCAACACTGGCCTCTGTCCCTCTTTCCCATCCTCCCTCCTCTGATGCCCTTTTGCATCTCTGCCCCCCTCAGCTTGCACAGCTGTTTGGTGCAGCAGCCCTGGCTACAAGCTCCCCAGGCGAATGGTGCCTCTGGGGCTGCCCAGGGGGTGCTGGTTGCCAGAAGATGAGGTGGTCTTGGAGTAAGCAAGCAAGTGGGGGAGGGAGCCCAGCCAGCTAGTCCACCAACCCTTGCTGTTGGGAATGGACAGACAAATGGGAGGCAGGCACTGCGTTGGCTTTTCTTGTACTTGCTGTGTGCAAGGCCTGCTTGGGAGCTAAGTGCCTGGTACTGAAGGGGAGCCTTTCCACCATGCAGGCCAGGCAGTGCCCATTGCTGCCACTGCTGCCTCCCAAGGTGAGTAAGGTGCTAGCCTCACATTCACCTTTGGCCATTCTCTGTCAGGCCACTAAGGCTGAAGGCATTCTCTTCCCAGGCCCCTGTGGGGCAGAGCAATAAAGCACCTCTCTTTGGTGCATGGGCAGCAGCTCAGTGACCAGGGGCGGTGGCTGCCCGGAAGACTCCCAAGGAGAGAAGAGGAGGCTGAGTGAACCTTCCACAAGGGAGGGTGTTCGAAGAAGGTTGAGAGGCTGCCAGCTCTACAGGCAAGGGGTGACATAGCTGGGCTCCTGAGCCCTACAGAGGTGTTGCATGAAGAATGTAGTTGGTCAAGGGAGCTGTGGACTCATAAAGGTTGAAAACTTCTGCTTTACTAGAACTAAGGTAAGGTAAAGGTAAAGGTACCCCTGCCCGTACGGGCCAGTCTTGACAGACTCTAGGGTTGTGCGCCCATCTCACTCAAGAGGCCGGGGGCCAGCGCTGTCCGGAGACACTTCCGGGTCACATGGCCAGCGTGACATCGCTGCTCTGGCGAGCCAGCGCAGCACACGGAACGCCGTTTACCTTCCCGCTAGTAAGCGGTCCCTATTTATCTACTTGCACCAGGGAGTGCTTTCGAACTGCTAGGTTGGCAGGCGCTGGGACCGAACAACGGGAGCGCACCCCGCCGCAGGGATTCGAACCGCCGACCTTTCGATCGGCAAGCCCTAGGCGCTGAGGCTTTTACCCACAGCGCCACCCGCGTCCCATGGTAAGGTAGGGCAATATTATTCCCCACCCCCCATATTGCAGACCAGAGTGTGGGAGCTAAGTCTACTTCGCCCAACTCCACATAGTGTCATGGAGTGAGATTTCACCTGTCGGCGTATGTGATCCAACTTTTCTCTGCCACAAGGAGTGGAGAAGGAATTTCCCTGAAAACTGATGAACTGAAGAGGCTAGTTCCACACAGCCGTACCTATTGGCCCTAATAAAGGCACTTTCATATGAAATAGTTTTGCTCCTCTGCCTTCCGGCCTTGTTTAATCAGTTTAGCAACACTTAAGAATATTTCTGCAAGACGTTCAGTGGCTCCATTCCTCTCACCAAACTCAGCCAAGCAGTACTATAAAAGCAGGCACTGAAAGTTAGTCCGTAGTTGAAACAACATTTGAGTTAACACCATGCAAATGGTACTTTTGGCAGTTGTGTCAATGAGCATCAAGAATAACCTGCCAGTATAAAATGGGTTATTAAGTTACAAACCTGTACATTTCCTTGCATGTTAATTCACACACATGCACACACTTTAAAGCATCAGCTCTAACAATAGGCATGCACTAGTTCTTGGCAAGAGAAAGAAAATGCAAAATAGCTTGTGCTTGCTTGTCCTGCTTTGACCTGCACTGCTTGGTGGCTTAGCAACACGTTACTTCGTGTGCATACAGTGGGGAGGGGAGCCCTTAAAAGCTCCTGGGCCTTAAAAGAAATCTTGTGTGAGATGCAACTATAGAGTTAGAAAGGACCGTGAGAGTTATCTAGTCCAATCTCCTGCAACAATGCAGGAATCTTTTGCCTAGTGTGGGTCTTGAACACACAATCCTGAGATCAGGAGTCTCCTGCTCTACCAACTGTCTCAGAGAAGAGAGCCAGTGTAGCACAGCAGTTCAGGAACATGCTATTGCGCTCAGGTCCTGCATGTCAGCTTCCCATTGGAATATGGCTGGCTAGTGTGAGAACAGGATGCTGGACTAACCGGGCTACTGACCTGATTCAGTAAGGCTCTTCCTCTGTTGGACTAAGACCTGGAAACCAGGGTTCAAATTCCCCTGGGCCGGTCACCAGCTCTCAGCCTCTTATAGGATTGTTGTGAGGATAATATGGAGGTGGGGAGAGAACCATGTAAACCCTCTTGATCTCATTGGAGAAAAGTTGGACTATAAATTGTTACCACCAAGGTCTCCTGGTGATTTATAACACCTGTGTAGGTAAACACATGTGACTCTCAACCTTGAGAAAGTTGCTTCAGATGCTCTGGTACAAGGCTGTGCCCCCAAAAAGATGCAATGTGTGAAACAACCATCCAGTTTTGTAGTCCAAAGTGGTTCCCCACTGCAGTGTGTGACATGCGAGAAGAAAGAAGGAGTGTCAATTTTATGTTGCAGAGGAGTCATACAAGTGCAAGCTGAGATTGTGCTCTCAAAATGTTACTCAACTGGAAGGGTGACACACACATCCTTTGGATCAAAGCTATCACTTGATGAGCATCTGAAGAGAACGTGCAGTTAATCTGTCTCCTTCCCTTTGACACAACAGAGCTAGCTTCCACCACCATCACCACCACTGTGAGCCAGCCAAAAAGGTGCAGATTGCATGGGATTATAGGTCAGCCACAGACTGCTGGAAAGATACAGAAGTAGAGTGGCACATTGGCAGGGTGGCACATCCCAGCTACTTGCTTTGCTGCAGTGCCAGCTTATCAAAGTGCACCGGCTCATGGATTTAAGAGAAGGATTTGACCGCCATGCCTTGAACACCACAGAACATGTTTTCAACATTTTTAAGCATGAGCACATAATGATGGATTAGGTTGTTTAGCAGCCAGAGTGGAGTGAAAATGACCACTCCAAGGGCTCTACCTTGTTTGTCAGAAAAACCAGCCTGAGAGACAGCTGGTGTGGTGTTGTGTTTAGTGTGTCAAGATAGGATCTGGGAGACCAGGGTTCAAATCCTCACTTGCCATGCAGTTCACTTTGGGTCAGGCACTGCCTCTCATCCTAATAACAGGGTTATTGTGGGTATTAAATGAGGGGTAGGGTAGGGGGGAAGCACCATGTAACCACCTCGAGCTCTTTGGAGAAAAAGCATGGGACATACCGTATTTTTTGCTCTATAAGACTCACTTTTTCCCTCCTAAAAAGTAAGGGGAAATGTGTGTGCGTCTTATGGAGCGAATGCAGGCTGCGCAGCTATCCCAGAAGCCAGAATAGCAAGAGGGATTGCTGCTTTCACTGCGCAGCGATCCCTCTTACTGTTCTGGCTTCTGAGATTCAGAATATTTTTTTCTTGTTTTCTTCCTCCAAAAACTAGGTGCGTTTTATGGTCTGGTGCGTCTTATAGAGCGAAAAATATGGTAAATGATATAAGTAGATAAACAATTTGATTGACTGCTTTTCTAGGGAGAGAAAAAACCATTTTTTGGGTGTGGGCCTCTCCAACCAGATGCCTTTGAGAAGTCTCTTGGAAGCCTCCCAGAGTGGCTTGGAAAACCCAATCAGACGGATGGGGTACAAATAATAAAATTATAATGATGATGATGATTTTTGTAACCAGGATCTGAGTGAAACAGAGCTCTGCTCACCTGCAATTTCCAGCCACTGCTATTTTGAAGCATGCTGCCTTTTTTAAAAACTCCCCCCCCTTCCTGCTGCTGCGATATTAGCAGCAATTACGTTCTGCATCCCCCACAATGCCCAGCACACACTTGGGTGTCGTAGAGGAAGAATGGTGACTACCCTACTGAAAACGGTGGAAAAATTATTGTATTTTTGTGAGGGGTGGGGGAGAGGAAATTCTCAGAAATTTTCAGCTCAACTCTACTTGCAGCCCAGGGAGATGTAGACATATGTAAGGCTGCCTTTCATCCAGAAGTGTGTGTCTGTGTGTATGTGCATGTGTGTGTGTGTGTCTCTGTGTGTGATATTTACTATGAGTGCCACTTGGAGCATGGGATTTTCGAGCACTGATTTTCGAAGCAGTAAGAAGCCCTTCAGAATGAGATGTGCAAAGGGAGAAAATTCATCCTCATGCCCTGACATGCTCCAGCCAGTCAAATAATCATACCGCCAGGTTAAGGCTGCCATTTGCTTCTGCCAAGAAGCCAGACAATTATGTTAACACATTGTTTCTGATCTGCTGGTCTGCACTTGAACCCAAGCAGAGGTTGCTCTTGTTGACTAGTCACAACCCAAGATGGTGCTCCTGAGACTTGGCTGATGGCTGGGGTGGAGTGGAATGGCAGGAGACTGGCTGGGAGATTGTTTTCTCCTTGCCTGGTTTCTTCTATTGCATTCATTGTGCTACCTTCTTCCCTCTTCCGGGTTTCAAGTAACAAACATGCCTCTCTCTTAAAGGCAGGTTTTCTAGTTATGTCTGGTTGCCTTTTTATTTTATTTTATGTAGAATGGGAAGGAAGACACCATCTTCTTGTTTGCCTCAGGTAGCAGAAAGTCTTGAGCCAGCCTTGCACAAGGACCGTAGCGCAGCGGTAGAGCATCTGTTTCACAAATTTCAACACCCAGCATTTCCAGGTAGGACTAGGAATGTCTTCTGCCTGAAATCTTGCTGAGCTGCTGCCGGTCAGAGTAGACCGCACTGAGCTAGATGAACCAATGGTCTGACAAAGCATCTTCCTCTATTCCTAAGAATGTGTGCAGGAATCTTCTTCCTCTCTGGAAAATCTGTTGATGGAATGATGCCAGGCACATCTCAGGCAAGAAAAAGAAGAAGAAAAGAAAACCCATCTGAGATCCTTGTGTCTGAGGCAGCCTTTTGCTTCAATTAAGTTGTCAGCCTGGCCCTTCATCTCAGCATGCCCAGAGGGTCACCGCAGAGAGGGATTTGACTCAGAATTGGCTTAAAGTGAAAGTAATCAATGCAGAAGCATCAAGTATAGTCGGAGCCACAGTTGGTGATTGTTGAAGGCAGAAGGGGAGAAGAAGCAACAAGCAACTTCAACAACAATGGCTGATGCATCAATGCAGCCTTGTATAAATCTTCGTGCGTGTGTGTGTGAAAGAGATAGATAGATAGAGAGAGAGACTGGAATCATGCCTGCTATTCTACCTCCCATCCTTCCAGCAACTGGTATTCAGAGCATACTACCTCAGACAGCAAAGGTAGAACATAACATCGTGGTTAATAGCCCTTGATAGCCTTATCCTCTAAATTCATCAAATCCTTTTTTTAAAGCCATCCAAGAAAGTGGCAATCACTGTCTCCTGTGGGAGTGAGTTCCATAGTTTAATTATGCATTGTGCAAAGGAGTTCGTTCCTTTGCCTGTCCCAAACCTCCCAACACTCAGCTTTTTATCATCATCACCACCATCATTAAAATTTGTATACCATCCTTCATCTGCAGATCTCAGGGCAGTTCCCAGCATAAAAATACAATATAAAACCACAAATACATGATAAAAACAAGAAAAAGCAAACAAATAAATAACCTCCTTCCCACACCCTCTTGTAGATAGTCCTGGGTTCTAATGAGGGAGAAAAAAGCTTTTATCTATCCACTTTCTCCACACCAAGCATAATAATGTGAACGAAGCAGATACATGAACATGGCTTGAAATCCCTATCAAGCACCATGCCTGTTCTCAACTGTACAGAGAGAGCCTATGAATGGACAAGTTGTGCTTGTGTGTTCAGATATTCAGCTGCATGTCTTGAGGTCAGGAGAGGTGGGGAGAATAGGTAGAGTTCTAATCAATCCCCTCCATCATTGCAGATGACCCTCATGGTCTCTTCCAGCTCTACAATTCTATATTGACGGGTTGCCTATATAGGGCTAGTGTTTTTGTTAAACGGGTGGCAACTATTTTAGGTGCGTCCAATTGATGCATGATTGCTGATGTTTGGGTGCTTCTGGACCTGGAAGAATGCAGAATGGGGGCATAGTAGGGATAGGGAGGGCGCACTTATGCATGCTCTGCTGATGCATGCAGGGGACCAGGGGCAGAACCGCTGTGTGAAATGGTCACAGCCTGTATAGCAATGCATGGGCAGACTTTGGACTGCCAACTTTCAGTTGCATCCTGTGCAAGCCCAACATTCAATCTCTTGCCTACCTTTCTGCTCAATTCACTATGTCATAGGTGTGAAGCCCTGCAGCATCCCCTAGGCTCTGTGCCCTGTGAGACAGAGCCAGTCATGCTGCCCAAAATCGGCTTCTGTAGTAATGTGGCACAGACCATTCCCAGCTTATCCAGGAGGGGTTTTATCAGGAGAGTACTTAGCACATCTTATCAGTTGAGTATAGAACACCCACATACGCATCTACATACGCACATAAGTCATCCAACAAAGAGAGCCACTGATCCTCTCTTGACCAAGTACTAGTACATTTCTATTCCACCAGTGCTATTTAGTTTCACCCTGGCCTGTCCCTGCATGTTCACTGTAACCTTCATTTCCCTCACCAAGAGTTCTGCTTACCATCAGTCTTCAGCAATCAGCTGGTGACATGGAGACAAGAAGCAATACCTGCTAATGTCTGCAGAACAAACCTGGCCATCGCCTTCTTTTGGGAGCTGGTGGCACAAATGTGTAGGTAGCCCTTCTATTGCCCTAGCCCTGACTCAACCCAACGTTGCGCCACAAGAGCCAACGGAGAAAGCCAGAGTGTCCAAACTTGCAAATCTCCCTGCTATGCAGCCTTTGTCTTTAGTTCAGCATCAAGTGCCAGCAACTCAAATATCAGCATAAAAGAGTTAAGAACCTGAAAGGAAAGCAAGAACCCAAGGCAGAGCACAAAGGCAATGCAGTATTACCCACCCCCACCCCACCCTTTGTTGCAGAGACCTTTGTGCGAACCCTTGGTTCAATTTCGGAAAGCCATTTGATCCATTAAAACAGGTGCTGTCTGATGGCAATGTCTAAATTGATCTGCCTGTGCTTTGGGAACATAGGCCATTGGGTAGTGTACATTAAGGGAAGGGATGTTAGCAAAGAACTGGTTTTTTTAAAAAAAATAGTAAAGAGGGGTAGGGAAGGGATGCGAACAATAACACACATTGTGCTTCATGGAACTTTGAAGTGTCAGGCATAGCTCTAATGGCTTTAGCCCAAACGTAGCAGAGTTTTCCTGCACAGCGAAGAAGCTAGTTGAGGTGGAAATGACTAGTCAGCTAGACTCAGAATAACTATTTACAGGATTTATTAAAAGAGAAAAGAAACCAGCAGAGTTTCTGCATAGAAAACAAAGCAAAATAAATCCTTTCTTTCTCTCTCTCTCTCTTAACCATATACAGCACTCCTACTCCTAACACACCTAACACACCAAACTGTGCTAGCCTTCCTAGATAACAGAGTTGAGTGCTGGTCGTTAACCAATCAGAGTCAGTAGTTTCTAGGTCAAGCAGACCTTGGCTTTCTGCCAAGAGTAAATTGACACTGCCTTGAGTTAATTGTGTGAAGCCAGAATCTGTAAGTTTCCATGAGAATCAATTAACAGAAACTGAACACCCCCTCACAGATTCTGCTGGACAATTAACATCAAATAACACCTATGTAGGAGATTATTTTTCCAGCAAACCTAAACTCTTGCACATTTGCTTGTTCTTTATCTTTGCCAATGGTTTAGTTAATACATCTGCTACATTTTCTTCACTTGATACATAAGTACATGTGATTATATTGTCTTGTACACAGCAACGCACATTTTGGTATTTTACAGAGATATGTTTGGAACGTGATTTGAAACCCTCTGTTTTACTTAAGGTTATACAAGCCTGATTATCAATGTAAACTTGTACTGGTTCTCCACAATTTACATTTAAATCTGCTAACAAATGCTTGAAATAAATCACCTCGTTGCACAATTCACTCAATGCGGCGTACTCGGATTCCGTTGATGACACACTTACAATGTCTTGCTTGCGTGACCGCCAGCTGATTACAGCTCCACCGAACATTATGACTAGTCCTGTGACAGATTTTCTATCTGGCAAATTTCCCCAGTCACTATCACAATAGCAAACCAACATTTCATCCTCTGAAGAATTTAATTGTAACATATAGCCAATTGTCTGTTTGAGGTATCTCAGAACTTGTTTTACCCCTTTCCAGGCATTTAGTGTGGGTTTTGAGACCAATCTACTTAATATGCCTACTGCATAGCTAATATCAGGTCTGGACCACTGTGCTAGATACAATAAACTTCCAATTACAGAATGATATACATCAGGATGTTCAAATTCAGGACTCTCATCTATATGAAGTGTTTTTATGAAACCTGGATCCATAGGCACCACTGCCCCTTTGCAATCCTGCATCCTGTATGTAGTCAGTAGTTGTTTAACTTTGTTCTGCTGACTAATTAGGCAGCTGCCATCTTGGGCCCAGCACACTTCCAACCCTAGATATGTCCTAACCGGGCCTAAGTCTTTCATTTTGAACTTACTGGACAATTGCTTGGCAAACCTTTTAGTTTGTTTATCAGTTTTGCAAGCATACAATACATCATCTACATAAATCAGACAAAACTCTTGATCACTGCCTGTACCACGTACATAAACACAATTGTCAGCTGTACTCTGCTTGAAACCAAATGACACTAAGGCCTCATGGAAACATTTGTTCCAAGATCTTGCAGCCTGTTTGAGACCATATAGAGCTTTGTTTAATTTCAACACTGTATTGGAACCTGTCTCATAACCAGGCGGTTCGGCTAGATACAGGTCTTCTGATATTGATGCATGTAAATATGCAGTCTGGATATCAAAATGGTTTAACAGTAGTTTTCTCTTTGCTCCAAGCGTTAGAATCAGCCTTACACTTTCGCCCTTAGCAGTAGGGGAAAAAGTCTCGTCATAATCTTTTCCAGGCCTCTGAGAGTATCCTTGAGCCACTAAACGAGCTTTGTATTTGTACTTTCCTGTCACCAGAGGTTTAAGTTTGTACACCCACCTGCAGCCTACAATCTTTGCCCCCTCAGGCGCTGCTACTGGTGTAAAGACCTTGTGCTCATTCAGAGAGGACATCTCTTCCTCCATTGCCTGTTTCCAGAGCTCTGCTTCCTCTTTTGGTAACTTTAACACCTCCTGGAAACTCTAAACACATTTGCAGTATCCGGAGAAAAACGCACCGGAGGCACTCCTTTGTTTTGTCTTTTAGATCTTCTGGGAGAAAATTTTTCTTCTGACCCACTTTCCTCCTCAGAACTATGACCTCTCTTTTGTTGCTTAGCAACTGGTCTCTGGCTAATTCCACTTTCTTGAGAGCTCTTATCTGAACTTTCCTCCCCCTCAGACTCTGATTCTCTATGTTTACCTTCAGAGTCATGAAGCTCCTGAGAAGGTTCAAACCAAACCTCAGTATTGGCATGTAGTCTCTCCCAGCCACTATGTTCACAAAAACTGGCATTCCTGGAGATCACAATGCCATTTGTCCCTTCAGCAAAGCGGAAACCTTTTCCCAGCTCCTGGTAACCCACAAACACTAACTGTTTGGTCTTAGGATCTCCCTTCTTTCTCATTTGTTTTGGAATTAATACCCAGGCTTTTGATCCAAACACATGCAAATGGTCAATTTTGGGTTTTTTGTGAAACAAATTAAAGTACGGAGTTGTGCCTATTGTTTGATGGAAGAGCCTATTTTGGAGATAACACGCGGTGAGCATGCTTTCCCCCCAATAAGACATGGGCAAATCAGCATCATCAAGCATGGCAAACATCATATCTTGTAAAGATCTATGTTTTCGCTCTGCAACGCCATTCTCCTCTGGGGAAAAAGCGTTCGTTTTTCTATGTCCAATGCCACGCTTTTGTAACCAATCTCTGAAAGCATTTGACATAAATTCGCCTCCTCTGTCCGTCTGAATCCTTTTGAGTTTAATGGACAGAAATCTTTCCACAGATGCCACCCAGCCTTTAAACTTAGTGAACACGTCACCCTTATTCTTCATGGGAAAAACCCAAGAGTAACGCGTGGCGTCATCCACAATTGTTAATGAAAAACGCGATCCACCCCTGCTTACAGGAAATGGACCAATTACGTCCATGTGAACCAGCTGTAGCGGTGACTCACTAACTCTGTCACTTTTGGGGTAAGAGACTCTGTGGGTTTTAACCTTTTTACAAACATTACAATCAAGGTACTTGTTACAACTCTTTAAATCACCCCCATCAGCCAATTCAGACATTTTTAGTACACTTTTCCAGCCAGCATGCCCCAATTTTCTATGCAATAAGTGCACACAGTTGTCATGTATAGCTTTGTTATTCACTGCAGGCTGAGATTTACTGACTACTGCTGCAACTTGAGATCCTGCTTTAAGCCAAAACAAGCCTCCCTCTGACTTAGCAGTGCCTAAAATCTCACCAGCCTTCTTAATAATGCAACTGTCTCCTTCAAAATGCACTTTAAACCCAGCTTTTAGCAAACAGTCTACAGACATCAGATTGCTCCTTAATGAAGGTACACAAAGTACATTTTGCAGGCATTCACGAAGACAAGGAACAAAAACTGCACCCCCCGAAATCACTTCGGAAGTACTTCCGTCTGCTAGAGTCACCTGGCTGCGCTGTGCTGAGTTCTTGGAAACAAACAATTCATCTGAATTTACGATGTGCCGAGACGCTCCCGAATCGACCACCCAGACAGCTTGTTTCTCATCAGCAATCTTGACCTCTGCGGTCACCAGCTGAGCCGACTGTTTTCGTTTGAAGAATTTCTTTTTACGCTGCTGCTGCTGCTGCTCTTGTCTCTGCTCCTGCACCGGCCACTGAGACTTGACCAACTCCGGACATTGTCGTTTTAGATGCGCTGAAGACCCACATCGGAAACAACGCCTAACAGCAAACGCTGACTCCTCACCGGTACGCTGCTTTTGCGTCACCTCAGGCACGGCATGAGAACTCCTTCCAAACCGCCCGCCTGCAGAAGCCTCTGCAGCAAACGACCTTTCTTGCCTCTTCTGCCATTCTTCAATCAAACGCCCAGTGACATAACTGACTGATAAATCACGCTCCTGTAAACCTTCTAGAGACAAAACTAAATTATCCCAGCTTTCCGGGAGAGAACTCAAAATAATAGCCACCTTCTCCTGCTGGTCTAACGCACAGTCTCTTTCCTGTAGCGCAGTAAACTTTAACTGTAAACTGTGTAGGTGTTCCTGCATTGTAACCCCAGGCTGTAACATTGCCTTGTACAATGCCTTGCGAATGGACAGCTTGGAAACCGCTGTCTCACGCACATGGAGTTCTTTAAGTGCTTGCCACACACCTCTAGCTGTCTTGATTCCCCTCACATACGGCAACTGGGAATCTTCCAGCCCCAAGACAATTGTGGCCCTTGCTCTTTGGTCTTTATCGAGGTCTTCATCATCAGGCTTCGCAGGAAACGTACTCACCACTTGCCAGAGACGATCCCTCTGCAGCACTGCCTGCATGCGTTCCGACCACAGCAAGTAATTGGAGTCATTCAGACGCTCAAAAGCCATCTGAACTGGTTGTGAGGCCATCTTGAGAGCGATGTCCCTGGAAC
The DNA here is from genome assembly GCF_965153285.1 of Podarcis tiliguerta. NCBI lineage: Eukaryota > Metazoa > Chordata > Lepidosauria > Squamata > Lacertidae > Podarcis > Podarcis tiliguerta. The sequence goes on along the minus strand of NC_139553.1, from coordinate 40,757,056 downwards.
CCGGAACCAGCTACTCACGACCACCGAGAGAGAAAACAGGAACCACAGCAACCAGCATTCACACGCTGCGGCTGTTGTCCTTGTGTCCACTGCGTCACCAGCTCACAACAGTCAGGAACCAGCCAATGTCCATCTGCTGCACCAACAGGAACAACAACTTCTGGAACTACTGGAACTACTGGAACCAACACCGTTGATGCTGACACCACCACAACTCAGGCTGACAGCACAATACCCATAACCTCATGGAACTTTGAAGTGTCAGGCATAGCTCTAATGGCTTTAGCCCAAACGTAGCAGAGTTTTCCTGCACAGCGAAGAAGCTAGTTGAGGTGGAAATGACTAGTCAGCTAGACTCAGAATAACTATTTACAGGATTTATTAAAAGAGAAAAGAAACCAGCAGAGTTTCTGCATAGAAAACAAAGCAAAATAAATCCTTTCTTTCTCTCTCTCTCTCTTAACCATATACAGCACTCCTACTCCTAACACACCTAACACACCAAACTGTGCTAGCCTTCCTAGATAACAGAGTTGAGTGCTGGTCGTTAACCAATCAGAGTCAGTAGTTTCTAGGTCAAGCAGACCTTGGCTTTCTGCCAAGAGTAAATTGACACTGCCTTGAGTTAATTGTGTGAAGCCAGAATCTGTAAGTTTCCATGAGAATCAATTAACAGAAACTGAACAGTGCTGAGCCACATAATTCATAAATGCTTTGCATTAAAAAGGGACAGAAGGAGCCTCCCAAGGGACCGATGGTGTTCTTCGGAAACAATAGTGCAAGTATGCTGAACACATGGCTTCCAGATGTTGATGGACTTCAAGCCCCATCAGCCTCAGTCAGCATATATGGTAGTCTGGGATAATGGGAGTTTTGTCCAGCAACATGTTGAGGCCCACAGATCCCTTCTCTCCAGACTAGAGGATGAAGGGAAAAGACAGGTGCAAAGCTAGGCAAGAGATGCTGACAGAGAAGATAGAATAACATACATGAAGCCATTGGGAGTGGTTATTAGGAGTTTCGGAGCTGGGTGCCATCAGCATGCTGAGGACACTCAGTTCTATTTCTCCATAACACCTGAATCAGGAGAGGCTGCGCAGTCCCTGGGTTGCTGCCTGGACAGAGTTGGGAAATGGATGAGGGGGGAAAAGGCTGAGCTTCTATCCTGCCACGACAAAGGCACTTTGAGTGAGTAGCTCCTGTGTCTAAGAATTTGGTCCGTCACCTACCCTGGGTGGGGTTGCACTCCCCCTGAAGGAGCAGGTTCACAACTGAGGTGCTCCCAGATCCAGCTGTGTCACTGGAGGCCCAGGTAGCCTCTCTGGTTAGAACTCACGTTTACTAACTGTGGTTGGTTTGACAGCTTCGGCCATTCTTGGAGTGGGAAAGCTTTGCCACAGTAGTTCATGCACTGGTTTCTCCAAGGCTGGATTGCTGCACTGTGTTCTATGTGGGGCTTCTCTTGTGCTTAACCTGGAAGCTGCAGTTAGTCACTGCACCAGGATGTCAACACATGAGTAACATCTGAACTCAAGAGATCTGTACTGGCTACCAATTTGCTATGGGGCCAGCTTTTATATATTAGTATATAAAACTTTTAACAACTTGGGACCAGTTTGCCTACGAGATCACCTTACCTCACATGTGCCCACTTGACCACTTCAATCGGTGGAATTGGAACTGCTACAGATGCCACATCATTCCTGTTCTGCATTTGTAAGAGCTCATTGAGTGTGGCATCACTTGCGCTTTTGAACTCCCTGCCTATTAAGATCAAGCAGGCGCCTTCACTGTACTCTTTTTGGCGCCTGATAAAAACACCCCTGTTTAGGCAAGCCCATCCAGAGGCTGAGAAAGTAGAGATAATCTGTTTTAGTATTTTAAGTTTTGTATGTTTTAAAGTTGTAGTTTCTTTTGATTTTACTGTTTCATCTTTTGTAAACCGCTTCAGGGTTTTGTTTTATTTTATTTACAATCAAGCAGTGTATAAATTTTATGAAATAAAAATAAACAGGAAAAGTGTTATGCTACATTGCACCCTGTGGTGTAATATATTTATGTTTTTAAATGTAAGTTGCTTGGAAAACTTCTAGGTAACAAACGACTATAATTATCACCATCATCAACAATAATAATGTTGCATCCAATGCACTCAGAGTAGACCCATTGAAATTAATGGACCTAAGTTAGCCATGTCTACTGATGGCAATGTCAGACCATTTGGTAGATCAAGTTCAGCATTTTCTACAATGATTGGCAGTGACTCTCCAATGTTTCAGGCAGGGTCTCCCCCACCTCACATTCCTGTTCAGAAGCAGACTTGAATAGTTTTCACAGAGGCCAGGGATCTCTTAGCAAGGAGGCTGGTGTGTGGGTATGTGTGCCCCTGGCTGCTGACAGAGGTGATAGCAAGGTGTCGTTTCAAAGAAGAGGAAGAGCAAACAGCACCAGGCCTCTGTGAAAAATGCAGAATAATAAAAAAAGGATTTAATACTCTCTATGTGTACCCATGAGTCCAAATATTAATATTATCCAGCATTCATGCATGCCATTTTTAGGAAGCATTATGATGCACAGGGTTTTTGCATTTCAGATGACCCCCATCCCTTCTCTCAGCAAAACCACTCTTCAAAATTTCACTGCATAGTATGAGTCTCATTATTTATGGGGAAGGAATTGTAAGGTGGAGATGGAAAAAACAATATGAAAGCTTAATACTGGGCTTGAGCATCAGGCATGACTTTTATTCAAATATTTCTAATAAGTGGGGAATACTAATGGAGAGGGGAAAAGCTGAAGCACAAATGTAATCCAAGTGCCATAAAGAAACCAATAAGGTCTAAATTGGAACAATCAGGAGGATAACTTTACATAATGTAGCGGGACCACCCTGCAAGCTTTCAGTAATTTTGTGCCTACAGTCAAACAACCATTCTATTCATTGTGAGCAAATGTGCAATAGCTACAGAGGTCTGTAACTGATTAAGTACACTATAAAATAGCTGCTATTTACAATCTTGTGGCATCAGTTTAAAAGCTTGGACTATCCAGAACAGAGCAGAATTCAGATATACTATCTGACCAAGTGCAGCAATGTCTACCTACTTTCAGTAGTGGCAACTCTGCAGTAATTTGAAGTTTCCTGTGATAACTCAAACAGAGTTTTACACCAGCATTTTAAGCTATGTTACATACTCTCTCTCTCTCTCTTTTATCTTCCTCATATTATGACCTGCTTTCCTCAAATAACCCCCCCCCCCCATTGCTTAAGATTATGTTTCTGTTTTGCCATGGGATATTAAAAAAAACCTCTGGCTTGTCAGTGTGAACCTTATTGTTACTTGATCCTAAACTACTTGGATGCAATACTCCTGAGGAGAGAATAGTGAGGTTGGCAAACACCCTGTGTTAAAATAAGGAAGTGGTTCATGGATGTGATGTTATTTCCAGGCACTCCAATTTTGAGGTTAACCAGGCATCTCTAGCCATCTAGCCCTGAGTCCATGAACTGTTTTTATAAAGGAAGGCTACTCACTCTTTCATTTTAACTCATGTTCAAACTGGGAGAAAGGGAACTGTTGCATGGGCATGCCATAAAGGTCACAGGCTAAGGGTCACCTGCCCTTTAAGGCTTGGATTTCTCTCCTGTGGATCATGGCACCCTCCTCTGCTAAGACACACAAAGATGAAAAGCTTGTGTGCACAGACCTCACTTTCCAAAAGGGATATGGGCAGTGTAGCCTTTCAATGCCCTCTGCACATTCTTAAAGGATGCATGCATACAGAGGTGAAGGTTTCTTTTCTCTAGAGTAACCACAAGTAACCAATGTAACCTTGCCATTTCGGTTTCTGAAATGCGTTTTTTCTTCTCTCAACCTGTGTCTCCAAGCGATGCTATCTCAGCAACTGACTACCATAGGCTACTCGCACAGAACAAATCAGCTTATCCTTTTCAGACATAACAGAAGTGGGGTGAGGGGAGGAAATCTGCATCTCAAGAGCATCAGAAGGGTCATCTGCAAGGATGGAAGGAAGAGGGGATCATAAAGATTCTGCAACCATTGTGTGACCAGGAGAGACAGCCCCAGCCCCCAGGGAACATGGGAAAGGAAATAAAGACTCTGACAACGTTATATGGAATTAAAATTAGGCCACAACTTCATTAAACTTCCGAAGGTAGGAAGACCTTGTCTTAGGCCTTGGGTGTGTATCCCTCTCAGCCCCCCAGCCAGGGAACTGGGGCACATCAGGGTAAATGGGATATGGGGGTACTCTGCGAGATGTAAGTGTAGGCAGGCAGCAGAGCCCATATCACCACAAGCAGGGTAGTTCACTGACAACCTTTCAGTTGGGCCAATGACACCCATTTATGAAACTCCTTTAAGAAGGGACCTTGGAATCGCCAACGCAGTGGTGTGTGTCACCACTTCAAACCCGCCCCCCCCCATAATAGGGAAGAAAGGACTAAAGGTTTCCACCCAAGGCCATAACCACCAAAGTTGTGACGAATTGCTACGGGGAAGACAAAACCTGCCAATGCAGGAAAACTTCTTCCCAGTCCTTCAGCAGCAACCAGTAAAAGACCATAGCAGCGCCTGCTAAACAGGAAGAAAAAGTTAACCTGTAAACAAGAAACATTAACAAAGGGAGGGTAGGGAGGGTGAATCTCCAGAGCCGACTGCCTGGCTAATATCAGCTCCTCCCCCTACTTATAATGGGTCTGGCCCCACTTCCCAGGAAACGAAACTTAAAGCTGAGGCCGGGCATGAACCTCTGAATAATACACTGAGAAACAGGCCAGTCCCCTTCTACTAGCAAGTTCCCAGAGAACTGTAGCACCACACGCGATCCTGCAAAAGGCACCCACAAGATAGTGTGAGTGCTCATTTCTGCACTCCCATCTCCCCAGAGTAGGTAATATCTGTCAGAAGGCATAACTTTCCATTCTGTCCTGTGCTCATTGCATGCAGCACTGTTTCTCTTCCACTGCAGTTCGCCTTTTGCCAAAACCTACATTATTAGTCTTGCTGCCTGCCTGGTGAAGTTACATAACTTAGGTAATTAATTACACAAACTAAATTGTTATTATAAATTAAGAAATTAAGAAATTGTCCAGTTGTACCTTAGAGACCGACTAAGTTTGTTCTGGGTGTAAGCTTTCGTGTGCATGCACACTTCTTCAGATACACACACAAAAGCTTATACCAGAACAAACTTAGTTGGTCTTTAAGGTGCTACTGGACATTTTATTTATTTATTGTGTCAGACCAACACGGCTACCTACCTGAATCTATATTGTTATTATGTTTTTCAGCCCCATACCTTTCAGTGCAAAGGAAGCACAATGTGTGTGGGTGTGGATATAAGGCAGCTTCCTATGTCCCACAGGCAAGGCTTGAAGGCAATAGATCTCTCTTTATGTTGCTTCCTTGAGACCTGACATTCAACAGCACACTATTCCTGAACACGCAAGTTCCAGTTAGACATCATACTAATTCGAGTCCCTTAAAAAGTATTGTTGATCTCCAGGAGACTCAGGGGAAGGAAAAAGGGGTTTGCCAGAGGTCAACTGCCTTCTGATAGCAGCCATTCCATCAGGCTGTAAAAAAGGAAGCAGGGTCTCCTGAGAGATCAGCAACTTCTGGCTCCCCCTCTCTTTGGAATATTCCCATCACAGCTTGCAAGTATGGATGGAAAAATCTATCAGCTTTGGTTTGTCTTTTCTACAGTCTTAAATTCAGTTCTACACAGTTCCCTATCAGTTTGTGATTTAAAAAAAAATATCTTCATGAAAGCTCACCAGCATTTTCCTGTCATTTTTTTCTACTTGTAAGCAATTTTACCTATGTACACATTTTTGCAAAACAAGTTCTTTTCACTAATACATGCATTTGAACGAACACTTTCTCCAAAATTCAGAAAAGTGTGAACTTCAAAGGATGGCTCTGTTTCAGTTCACATATACAGTACTGTTTTGGAAAGTACACATTTGATAGGTTCGCCTGCGAACTGAATTGTATTTCTCTTCCATGCCAACTTGCAATGAGGAACTGGTTTCTGAGGTTGTTTCTTTCTCTCTCCCCCACCAATCCATTTTCTTTTCATGTCGAGCCTTTCACGTTGTAAGCCTGAGGGCAGGGATTCTGCCACCTTGTTTTCAGTGATCTGTACCCTCTGTGAGAACATCTTCCCTCCCTTCTATGTCTATTTTTCATAGATGAGAGAGACCTGAGCTTCCAGGAGTACATTTGATTTCTGTATTCGAGAGATGCTCTGTAGGATGCTGGGCTGTTAACACAAAGCAAGAGTGATGAGGAAGAAGCATTCGTGTTGGTGGAATAGCAGAGAAATGCCTCTCTTCTGCAAGCACAGGGCTTGATAGCTCTCTTTCATGCAGACCCACATCCACACCAAGCAGCATAACAGAAATGGATGTGAGCGAAGCCCCGCGAAGTTACACTGGCTGTCAAAATGGTATAATGCAGAAGAGGATAAAAGTGCATGCCGGAGCCAATTTGATGGCCAATTTGAGGCGGGGAATAGGGCTTAGAAATGTATAAAGCAGTAGGTGGCTACACCGCAGGATACGGCCCCCTGTACACCAATATGATTCAAATGGAAAATTGAGCCATTTTCACTGCTGTTGAATCTTTTCTGTTTTACTAAGCATTTCCAATGACTCTTTTCTTTTTCTTTTTTTAAAAAACTGCTTTGTATGTATTTTCTCAAGGTTTCCCCCATGCTTAAAACACTATTTTGGGTTGCATCAGTGCAAAGTGTTGAAGGCCTGATGTGGCCATACCTACTATCAGATGGCCCTGCAGCTATCCAGGATCTTTAGTCCTTACCGACCCTGTTTATTTACTAGTAAATACAGTTTGCCTTGGACGCGGGTGGCGCTGTGGGTTAAACCACAGAGCCTAGGACTAGCCGATCAGAAGGTTGGCAGTTCGAATCCCCGCAATAGGGTGAGCTCCTGTTGCTCAGTCCCTGCTCCTGCCAACCTAGCAGTTCGAAAGCACGTCAAAGTGCAAGTAGATAAATAGGTACTGCTCCGGCGGGAAGGTAAACGGCGTTTCCGTGCGCTGCTCTGGTTCGCCAGAAGCAGCTTAGTCATGCTGGCCACATGACCCGGAAGCTGTACACCGGCTCCCTCGGCCAGTAAAGCAAGATGAGCACCGCAACCCCAGAGTCAGAGTACCAGAAAGGGTTACTTCCGGGTTTTGCCGCTCGCGTATGCACAGACATGCAAAATGATGTCACGCGCATGCGCAGACATGGCGAATCACGACCCGTGCACGTGCAGCTGCGGGTTGCGTTCTGCTCATGTTGCTAACGGGACTCCGGAACGGATCCCGTTCGCAACCTGAGGTACCACTGTAATAAGATGGCATGGTTATTCCAAGAGGCATTTCTGAGAGGGAAGGAACCAAAATAGCAGCTCGTTCCAGATAAACTGATAGAAGGGGCCTTGGGGAGGGGGCGTCTCACCCCTCCATCTAACTGAGTGTGATGAATAGCCATTGGTGGCGTCAGGTGAAGACTAGATGGCTTACATCATAGCAGATGGGCAGTTGGTGGCTTGCACTCAGCGGAATGCACAAACACGCCTTCCTGAACCATTGATGGCCTAATTAAAAACATTTTCCAGTTGTAAAGAGCGGGAACCCCATCCTTTAAATGTTGCACCTCTCTTTTGGATGTGGGTGCAATGTGCATAATATACGTGTTTGTAGATAATGCTGCACCTGAGCAAATGTGCTCCATAACTGGGAAGCCCTGGCTGCTGTATAGTGCTGCTAATGAATTTAATTATTACCGCAAAATGAATTATTGCTCGACACCGGTGAGGTCCATTGATTTTCCTGATAGATGAATGGCTCAGGAAAGTATGGTGTGACAAAAATAATTAAATTAACATACTATGTATGAAACAAAGACAATCTGCCCAAGGTAAGTGATTGTTTTGAACTTTATTAGCTTCCCTTTGTTCAGTGTGATGAATTGCACTGTAAAGAATCCGTTAGATGCTTCTCCTCCTTAATCTAATTCAATATTATCTTTTATATCTCAGTATTTATCTTAATCATTGCAGTGTTATGAAATTTGGTTTATTGAATTTTTTTTCTTACTGTGAAGGCTTTCTTCTGGTTGTGTGTGTGTCTTTTCTATGTAAATGAATCAATAAGCTGTTTAAATTTTAAAAGGCAGTGCCGGTGTTATTATGAACATTTGTTTGCTTGAGACTTTTTTTTACTCCACTCTTCAGCTGACAAGGCTCCCAGAGCGGCTTATGTAAGATCAATAAGCCTATCATTAAACTGTAAAAATAGACGATAGCCATATTCACAACATACATTTAAAGCACTGTGATACCCAAAGAATTCTGGGAGCTGTAGTTTGGTAAGGCTCCTGAGAGTTGTTAGGAGAGCCCCCTATTCTCCCCCCAGAGCTACAATTCCAGGAGTTGTTTAACAATCAATCCAATTTTCCAGAGACCTCTGAGTTGTAGCTCTGGGAGGGGATTAGAGGCCTCATAGCAACTTCCAGCAGCCTTAACAAGTAACATAATTATTTGAGGGTAGCTCATTATTTTGGTTTTTCACTTTTCCAATCTTAAATTCAATTTTCCAGATTTCCACATCAGTTTGCAAATATTTCTTGAAAAGTTATCACAAAAAAATCATTAGGATTTTAGTATGCATTCATCTGAATATATGTACATTTTTGTATGCTATCTGTCCTAATATGCACATTCTTGCAAACCATTTCGCCTTATACAATGCATTTCTGCATGTTATGCATGCATTTTGTTTTATATCTGCAGTCTTGTACACATTATTTTGGCTGGAGGACTGCACCATAAAAATTTAGAGATATGCTCATTTTGAAGGAAAGCTGTGTTTGCATATTGTTTCAGGAGGTGTGAATTAAATGGTGACTATGGGGTTGCGGCGCTCATCTCGTTTTCAGGCTGAGGGAGCCAGCGTTTGTCCACAAACAGCTTTCTGGGTCATGTGGCCAGCAGGACTAAACTGCTTCTGGCGCAACAGAACACCGTGACAGAAACCACAGTGGTACCTATTTATCTACTTGCACTGGTGTGCTTTTGAACTTCTAGGTTGGTAGGAACTTGGACAGAACAGCGGGAGTTCACTCCTTCGTAGGGATTTGAACTGCCGACCTTCTGATTGGCAAGCCCAAGAGGCTCAGTGCTTTAGACCACAGCGCCACCCACATTTATGAATTAAATAGGTTCATTTTAACATGAAAACCAAACCAAACCAAATCTCTCCTTGATTCCTGCTGGTTAGTACTTGCAACACCTTTTTCTCTCTGAAGTTGAATACTGAATTGTACAAGACTCCCATTCCACTCTTTTCAATTCTTCTTTGAATTGGCATCTGCAGCAGTGACTTTTGACAGCACACAGCACACACAGAGACATCTGCATATTAACAAAAGAGTTTTGGGAAAGATGCCTGGAAATTTGGGGGGAATGCACAATTCCTCAGCATTGCAGGACAGTTTCTCTCCCTTCCATTTTTTATTCATGGAACATGAGCATATTTCCTTGAACCGCTTAGAAAATGCACACCGTAGCTTTAGAGGCAACACTGACATGGCACAGTGGAAATGCTTATTTTATTGGACCTGCCAGACGTCCCATGCGGCGAACAACCTTTCCTTCAAGTGCCGACCATTGTTCTTTTCAGATGTTTTCTTCTCATTGTTCTGAACAGCTGGCAGCTTCAAAACTCAATGTCTGATCAAGGTCTCAATGCCAGGAAAGGAATAGTTTGAAAGGATGTTTAAGAAGTTGGGAAAGCAATGCAGTAATTATCCGCCACTGCAGAAATCAGGATCAATATCCCTCTGAAGCCACAAGTATCCTGACAGCGTCTTTTGATGTAGTGAAAGGTGCACGGTGTCAGGTGCATCGAAATTAAGCACACAACCCATGTATAACTGCCAGCAAGACATATTCCGTGTTTCTTGATGTCTCAACTAATCCCAGCCACTACATTTGAAGCATTGAACGGGTTTTAAAAAATAATAAAAAGAATTCTACATTTCTCAGTGTTTTGGTGGTTGTTGTGGGATACTGTCAATGAAATTACCAAATTGCTTCCATGCTGCCAGATGTGCTGAAGCAATGCTTGCTGACAACCTCAGAGTTGGTGGGATGGAGTGGTACCTTCACTCCATGACAGCCCTGGACCTGGGGGCTGATTTGTCCTTACTCCAGGGCTTCCATGTGCCCAAAGAGTTGGCACTGGAGTTCCAAAAGGCTAATCAACAGTCTACACCTCATCTGTTCTTATAGATTCTAGCCCAGTGGCAGCCAATGTGATGCCTTCCAGATGTTATACTGTAGCTCCCATTATCCCTGACCATTGATTATGCTGACCCGTTCTAGCCCTTCTTGATCCCACAGCTCCCTAGAAATCTACCTACCAGTTCCCACCTATTATGAACTCTTCTTATCCCCTGGCCTTGTGGTTGTGGTGGTCCTCCTGCCCTTCCTTCTTCACAAATCTTCAGGCATAATTGTGTTGCTAGGCTCCTCCCAGACTGTGTCATGTCTCCAATTGTGTCATTTTTCTGTTCTGCAATCTACCCTACATACTGAAAACTTCCCCCAGGGACCTCCCAAATCATTAAAGTCAGTGGAGGTTGCTTGAGTCTGCATGCCATTAATTCAGAAATGTTAGGTCGCTGGGATGTTCCTTGCACTTTCTCCATCTCCAAACAAATGGTATAAAAACAACTCTGTACTATAGCTCAAAATCTTGCCTAAACAAGAAAGGCTTCACATGAGCCCAGAGTCTGCAATTGAAGGAAGGGGTGAGTTCTAGAGAGTTGTAACTCCCCCCCCCATACCTAATTGGGACCTGAGCCACACTCTGAGCCTGCATTTCAGAAGCATGCATGATGCTTTTATTCTTGAGGCAAGGTATTGGGCTGTGGGCTGGGTTGGTTTGGAACTATTTATTTATTGAGAACATTTGTGTGGTGTCCTTTGGGACACATATCCTAGGGCAATTGACCATAGCAAAACAAAACACAAGCAACATGAAAGGTGCTCCAAATGCCCCCAAGTGAAATCACCCAGGACAACTACCAGCATCTTACCAGTATTTCAGAAGTAGTTTAAAAGTATGAGCAAATACCCAGGTTTTAGTCTGGTATCTAAATGAGAGCAGGATGAATCCCTGATATGCTTCCTTGGAGGAGTAAGTTCCATAAATGGGACACCATCATTGAAGAAGTCCCTGGTCAAAACCCACTTTTAAAGCCTATTTTTTGGAATCAGGTGGCCTAGTCATTAATTGGCAGGCACAATTCACTGAGCAAATAAATCCATAACCATGAATTAAATGTGGCCATATCCTGGCCACTGGCTTACACTGAAAATCTAGTATGCTAATTTGCTAATTGCATGTAGGAAACATATTATTGCAGTGCTGGAGCACTGGTGGATTGTTCTAATTTTAATGGTGCAATAAATCATGTACCCACAACTTTTGGCTGTTGAATTCTTTGCCTTCATTTTGTTGTTTCTACACCAACCAGCACCATACCCTCTTGTTGATACAGGATTTCAAAGGCCAAAAAGAACTGTCTAATAACAGAGTTCATGCATCCCTGTGTTAGGATTGGCAAGCTCTTTGATTGAAGCCTACCAACATCTTTGTTGAGCTGTGCTAAGCAAGCTGTGCCTTTGCACTTCTGATCCATTTGGAGAAAGCAACAGCACCTGACATCAAAAGGGCTCCCAGTGGAAAGAGCCCCTTCCTTAGTCCTGCTTACAACAGGAGCAGAAGGCATAATAAGCACCTGGGGGATACACCAGGCAAGAATCTTGTTGCAAGACTCCTGCCTGTGCTGGGAAAGTTAACTTTCCTAGAGATTAAGCACTCAGTGATGTGATTCGGTGAGTACATTTCAGAAAGTTGTGTGCAGATTTCTCGAGGTGCCGATCACAGACTGGCAGACTGCAGGGAACCAGACTGATCTTCCTGGCATGCACTCATGCTTAACAATATATTTTCTTCAGGCAGAAAGTTGTGTTCTGAGCAAAGGGAATGGCCTAGAAGCTGTTGGTTTTAATGGCAGAGCTCTTGCTGTGTGTAGTGGTACAGTAAGAAGGCCCCAGTAGGGCCCTTTGTTAATCCTATTATAGTCTCATTTCAACTGTTACTAGCACATTTGGGAGGACACAAAGGGGTTACTAGCACATTTGGGAGGACACATTTGGGGCCACACATTTAGCCCCATCATGAAGTTCCATGACTCCTCTTCACCCACCATATGGTTAGGGGTGACTAAGGAGTATGTTCAACCCATGTGAATATCCCATGTGTCATGACTCCCTCTGAGCCCTGATTCAGACCAGGAATGGGAGGTACCTGATGATGAGGACCTGGCTGGGGGCAACAGAGATGAGAACTATGAAGCAATGCCCCACTCTGCTCCTGGATGTGCCTGGTGGGAAACCCCCAGCCTATGGAGGATGCGGTGGAGGGCATCCCAGCAGCCCAGCTTGCCAGGACAGCAAGGGAGAGTTCACAGGAGGTGGTATGGCTGGTGATGTCTCCCAGGGAGATGGTGCATCAAGAGAAGAGAGGAGACACACAAACACCCCAAAAGAGTGCTCACCATCATTCAGGTTTTCCCTCGGGGACAGAGATTCTTACAAATAACTTAGCTTTTTCTGCCTCTGTTTGAAATCTCAATAGATATGCAGGGGAAGACCCCCAAGTTGTTGCTGCCACTGCCCACTCACTTAAATGAGAGGTGTGGAGGCAAGTGTTTCAAACAGCTTGTGTTCAACAGCTCCTGCAAGTTGGTGGGTGGTGGTGGCTCTTAACATTCACAGACAAATTGCATGAGGGGCTTCAAATAACTCCATTGACGAGTGCTGTAATACTTGCTCATCAGTTGGACAAAGGTTCAATCCTGCTGCCTTGGCTGTGCGATCCAGTGCCCTGCTGAGATTAAGACACACAGCCATTGCAGAATGAAACCCTGTCCTTCTGACAATCAGCTGATGAGTGGGCAGGTGTGATTTGGGGAAAATGGTTCTGCAGGCCAAAATCAGCTCACAGACCAGAAGTTCCCCACCTTTGCTATAAGTGATGAAAAGCACAACCAAAACCATGTATAACAAAATACTGCCTTATACAAGGCAATCTATAGAAAAAATAAAATCCATTTAATATTCATAGATAATTTCAAAAATTAAAGGTAAACATTCCCCCTTTCTATTCACTACAATTTTGTGACTCATTTGCAATTCCTCAGTTCATAAAAGTATGCTGAAACCATCATCGCAAGTCGCACCGGCAATTGTTCCTGACCAGAAGAGCACGTTTAATGAGCTATGCTGACCTGCTTCCACCTCATTAATGCCTTTTAAAAGCCGCCTCTTACTTCAACATCAAGATCTTAGGGGGAACTAAACTGACATTGCATGTACCGTTGTGCTAACAAGCAACAGGACCTGCACCTCTCAGCTTTTGAGAAAACTTTTTTTTAAAGGAAATTACCCCATTTTTTCAAGTACAGTGATTCCTAAACATTAGCATCTCAGGTGAGGGAGACTTAACTTCAACTTCTTTCAGGATTAACAGTGATGACCACTCCCCACCTCAAATGGGGGGCGCCTTTTGCATGGTCATGTGCTCTGGATTCCAATGTGACTCCTGGTAGTTTGGGCTGGCTTTGCCCTCCACAGGTTGGATACCTGGAGGTCTCCGCCTACCTCAGCCAATCACCCAATCCTGCCTGGGGAAGCGTTGCCAGGGGATTGGCCAGGTAAGGGGAGGGACTGTCCTGTCCACACAACAGAAGGTTATCTGCAAAGTGGCAGTCGGCTCCAGAGCTTCTCCCACACTGCCCTCCCTCAGTTAAGCCTTCTTTTGCAGGTTAACCTCTTCTCCACAGGTACACAGGCGCTGCTACGTCAGGGTCGCTGTTGAAGGGCCAGAAAGGAATTTTCCTGCATTGGCAGGTTTTGCCTTTCTTGTAGCAAAACATCACAACTTTGGCGGTTTCAGGCCTTGGGCAGAATCCTTTAGTCTATTTTCCTAAATGGGTGTGTGTGTGTATGGAGCGGTGACCTACGCCCTCCTTGTGGCGGTGATACCAGGGTTCCCCGTTAAAGGGGTCTTGAGGGGAGGCATTGGCCATACACCAAGAGGTTGTCATTGCTCTCCCCCCAAATGGCGGCGAAATGGAGGGTGGGCTCTCTGCTTGAACATATGCCCTCCAGAGCCAGCCCAATCCCCACACATTCTGGATAACCCTGATGTCTCCCAGATCCCCGGCTGGGGACTGGGAAGGATAAATGCCCAATGGCTGAACCAAGGTCTCCCTACATATGAAACCTAATAAAGTTGTGGCCAATTTTAATCCCATAGCATGTTTTCTTGAGTCATTATTCCGCTCAGGGTCGCCTGGGGTCAGGGGGACTCCGCCTGTCCACGCAAATGGGCCTTTGCATTCTTCACCTCTTTCTAACAGTACTGCCCCAATGTGAAGAAAAAAGAAACTAACTAAGAATTCTGTCTGTTTGCCTTTTGCCCAGGTTGAAAACTAGGCAAGGTCTTAGGATGGGGGTAAGTGTCAGGAAAATAGCAGGAAACAAAGAGCAGGGTATCATTCGCAAGTCATGGAGCCAGTTTCAGATAGTTTATTGGATTTCAGGACCAGGGAGAGCTCATTGGGCCAACAGAAGCTTCTTCAAGAAAGCCCGCATTCTTCATCTACAGTCTGCTCAAAAGTAAGTCCCACTGAGTTCAGTAGAAATTACACTTGGTTAAGCAAGTACAAAATTGCAGGATCAATGTAAGAGATCCTGTTTTCTAGCCTGCCATTAGTTAAGATCAGATTGACAGGTGCCAATGTTAGGGTATTCACTGGTGACACCAGACTCAGCTATACAGCTGCAAATAAAATGTTTTAAGTGTGTTTTATGTGTAATATACAATGTGACACTAGATGGCAATAGTGAGCTTTATGGAAAATTCAATGTATTTTTTAAAAATAAGTGTTTAGATTCCACCCATTATTATGGGACCATGTCCCTTGGGAAATACATTAAACCTGGCCCTCATCATCATCTTTAGATGGGCCTTAAAACTCTTATTATTCCATCAGACATTCATAATGATTTGTTTTATTCTTTCTTCAGGTTATATCATATGTTTATGTCTTTTTCACTTGTTCAGTGGTAAACTAGTTGGTGCTGTGTAGTTTTAAATGTTGTTGTTGTTTTGCTTTTTGCTTTCTCTCTCTCCCCCCACACCAATGTCCCCTGGCCACCATGGAAACATTTGATGATAAACAACAGTCATGATAATGTACAGTACACAATACATAATTTGTAACTTACAACAACCATAACTAACACTGTGAAGGTATAGTACATTATTAATACAAAGTAGGTGGTTTATAACAATGAGGATTAAATACATGGTTGGTTTTTATCTTGTAATTAATAGTGCCCCATAAACTGATGAAGAGAGACCATTTTTCTAGAAATGTATTGGCTTGAGAATTGTAGCTGACTACTACCAAAATATGTTTTATTCCAAAGAGAGAGCAATTTCCCAGATTCTTCTGATCCACTCTGTGATTCTCAACTTCTGTGGATTTGCAGTGAAATGCAATGCATATCCTTGTAGTGTCAACAAATTCAGCATTAATTATACTGGCTGGTTTGTATGCTTTTATTGGTATTTTTAGTGTGGTTTTCTTGTTATTACTGAAACTTATATGGTTAGCTGTTCTGGGCTCCCAGTGGGAGAAAGCGCAGGGTATAAATCTATGGGAAAAAATAAGGAACATTCACTAGGCTGTTCTTGGTGTGGATTTCAGTATAAAATGGCTGCATAGAAATCATATGAAGTCAGAGACGTCAAAGTGGCCATAAATCAGTGGTAGGTAGATCTGAAGGGATCGATCTATTTCTGGCCATTTTTTTTAAAAAAATTCTCCATTCATAATTGTGTTTCATCCCGTTTCTGCATTAATCTGCCTTTTAAAACAACAACATAATCCGCCTGGAAAATAATTTATCACAAAATGTATGTTCAATTATATAGTTCCTCTCACTGTATGCATGCCTAAAATATATGATCAACTTTGGCTGGTAGCCCAGCTGGACTTGTATCTCGACAGGGATAACCTAACTTCTGTTGTCTGTATTCTGGTATCCTCTAGGTTAGATTAATGTGTTATACATGGAGCTCCCTCTGAAGACAGTTCATAAACTTCAGCTCGTGCAAAATTCAGCAGCCAGGTTGCCCACTGGGCCAAGGCAGTTTGAGTATACAATATCAATCCTAGACCAGCTGCCAATTAGTTTCTGGGCCCGATTCAAAGTACTGGTTTTGACCTGTAAAGCTGTAAATGGCTCAGGACCACAATACATCAAGGACCGCCTATCCCAATATGAACTGACCTGGACACT
The DNA here is from genome assembly GCF_965153285.1 of Podarcis tiliguerta. Classification (NCBI taxonomy): domain Eukaryota; kingdom Metazoa; phylum Chordata; class Lepidosauria; order Squamata; family Lacertidae; genus Podarcis; species Podarcis tiliguerta. Next base: position 40,740,576 of record NC_139553.1, on the reverse strand, counting down.
GTGATCATCATATGAGGCCGTCTTTCATGTGCCTCCTACACTAGAGGTCCAGAGGGTTTCAACACAAGAATGGGTCTTTTCTGGGGTGGCCCCCCACTTGTGGAATGCTCTCCCCAAGGAGGCTCACCAGGTGCCTTCATTACATATCTTTAGGTGCCAAATGAAAAACATCTATAACCAGGCCTTTGTCTGATTAAAGAATCTGGGACCTTTTAAATGTGGGAAGGAGATACTGTTTTTTCTGTTTGTTTGTTTGTTTGTTTGTTTGTTTGTTTGTTGTTTGTTTGTTTGGCTTTGTTTTTTAATGTATTTTGTATTTTCCTTTTGTATTTTTATGCTATAAATCACACTGTGGTCTTCAGGTAGAGGGATACACACACACACACATTAAAATATGTATTTTGGTATGTTTGGGGAAGTAAGAACTATATTGATAAACTGTGTATGTAAAATAGCATCTCACCCCCTATATACCAAACTGATCACTGCGTTCTGCAGCAGAGGGCATCTTGCATATACCATCCAGTGAAGAGGTCAGTTCCACACAATATTGGAACATGGCCTTTAGTGTGGTGATGCCTATCTTTGGAATTCCCTTCTGTTACATACCAAACAAGCACTGTCTCTATTCCCTTTCAGGTGCATTTTGAAGACTTTTCTCTTTCAACAATTGCTATCTTGGTTGGTATCCGCATTAGATTTAAAATTGATTTTATAAATGTAACTGATGTTGTGGTTTTCAATTGCTTTATATGTATTTCTTGTTTTTGTTTTTACATATGCAATAGTTTTACTATGTATATATCTATATATATAGTAAATTGCCTTGAGACGCCTCATAGGAAAAGCAATTCATCAATGAAATATATAATAAACACACACACACACACACTACTACCAATAGCAAATTTTAGACAAGTGTAAAACCCAAAGGACAATTATTGTTCTCCTGGAATAATGTGTGAATCAGAACATATCAGGAGAGCTTGTAGCAGAATGCACAGAAACTGAACCCCTCAGGCATTGCTAGAAATACAGCACAAACCACATTCAACCTCTTGCACCTCCTGTTACAAGGAGCAGGTTGAAGTTGCTAGGAATACACCTGAGATCTATCAGTCTAAACATCAAAGAGACAGAGAGGTTACTTCAAGAAATTAAAGATGCAGGGATAGTCAGGGAATCTGGACATCCCTGTTTTAACCCACAAACTAAGTCTTCTGCAAACTAAGTTGCACCCAAATTTCCAACAGTCACTTTTGTCAGATGAAGATGCAAATTGTATGTGAATTGCTCCTTATGCGTATCATCACAACAATTGGTTAAACAAAGTGTAGCAAAGGTGAACGTGATGCATCCAGCGCCAATGTGCTCATCTCCTAGACTTCTCACAGTTCTGGGTTTTGCAGCTTCTTTGGGTACTGATATTTCCAGCAGAGAAGTAGTTTGCGGTAAGATTAATGGCATATTTATCCAAGAGGTGCACTTTGGATTCCAGCGGCCATCTGGAGTGAACCTCACATTCATCAAGCTGTCCCCACCGGGGAGACAAGGAAGTTCATTTATCCCGTGCTCAGGTCTGATAGTGTAATTGCATTAGGAAAACGTAGTTTACCTACTGGATGCCATTAGCGAATTCACGTTTGTTGCCCTTACCTCTATCTGGTGAAGGAATGCTGCTATCTAGCATTCAAGGAAATCTGCATGTCGTTTAAAATATTCAGCACCTAAATGGGTGATGACAAACTGCTTCCAGCAGGGATACACACTCCTGCTGATCTGCCTGCCATCTGACAGCTGCTATGTGCTTAGCATCACTTTCTCAAACTGGTCTCTCAGCTGCGTCCCAGTGCTCCACAGAGAACTCTTTTCCCCCCTGGGTGCTCCTCTTGTAAGGTCTCTTCATGGAGCTCAGCCACTAGTGGCCAGCTGTTAAATGCTGTATCCATGTGGCAGTTGCCACATGCAGTGAGCTGTTTCACAGGCACCGGAGAACATGGTGCATTGTCTGGCTCCCCACACAGCAGTCCACCTGCGTCAAGGACTAACTAAGCCCTAGTTTGTCCATGTGGCATTTGTACATGGCTCCTTCTGCAAAGCTGATTTGTTTGCTCTGCAGTGCCACCACTGGAGATGGCCAGAGAGTGCAGCTCCCTACCCAGGAGGGATCAGGTGACAAAAAAGAGCCAATAGCGTTTCATCCAGCTCTACTCAGCAGTTCATTGTACACTGAATATTCAGAGGGTGCTCTCAGACCACCCAGTCTCTGAGCACCCAGAACCAGCAGATTTACAGAGCTAGATCAAACCCTACTGGTTTTTTGTATCATGCAGGCACAGACTGACACACAGCGTAATTTCCTTTGTTGATCTCATTAAGCTTGCTCTAGGCCACCAGCTCACCAGAGCCAACACTAAATGCCCAATTGATAGGGCAGTACTAATTTTAAAATATGGATGGTATTTTAAAAGTGGGAAATACTGTGACACTGTTTTTTATTGTTGTCATTATTCATATTTATTAGTTGCTATACTCATAAATATGATTCAAAGAAACTTACAGACACAACAGAAATATCAAAACCAATTACAATAATCACAATGCATAAAATCCTATAAAACACACAAACAAATCTATACAAATAAAGGACAGGTCTAGCAGATCCTACCACACTAAAAGAGGCTTAAAAACCCTTCAAACTAAGAGCTGAAAGCCCAGGTAAAAAGGAATATTTTTGCCTGGTGTCTAAAACTAGACAAAAAGGGCACCACATGAAACTGCCCAGAGAGAGCATTCCATAAGCAGGGAGCCACCACTGTAAAGGCCAGTTCTCTCTCTGGACCTCCTGTGGTTGGGGCACATGGAGAAAGGTGTCATATGATGCTTTCAGGGTCAGTTCATATAGGGAGAGGAAATCCTTGAAGGACTGCCATTTGAAGCTGCACAAGGCTTTGTAGGTTAAGAACCAGCACTTTGAATTGAGCCTGGAAACTAATTTATAGCCAAGATTGGTGTTATGTGCTCAAACTGCTTAGTTCCAGAGAACAACTTGGCCACTGAATTCTGCAACAGCTGAAGTTTCTTGAAAGGCAGCCCCACCTATAGTGCATTGCAGTAGTGTAACCCAGAGGTTAGCAGACTGTAGACAGTAGATGTTGGGCTATTCCTGTCCAGAAAGAAGCACAGCATTTTAGACCTCCAGCCATTCATTAGACCAGCCTGATCATATGTAAAATAAAAAAGTAGTTGACATTGACTTTTGGGCTTGCTCATTCGTTTAGCTGCTCATGGGGGAGGCATCAAAGTTATTAAGGAACTTCCATATGAGATATGAACATGGAATTTGCTATGTACACACATTTCATCTCTCTCTTCAAGTAAGATAGGGGTGGACCTGCGGCCCTCCTGATGTTATTGGAGTCCAACTCGCATCAGTCCCAGCCAGCATGACTAATGGCCAGAGAAGATAGGAGTTGTAGTCCTACAGATGCAGGTTCCCCATCCCTCTATTTCCAAAATGTCAAAGATCAAAAATTTGTTGAGCTACTTTTATATTAGAGTAACCAAGGATTTGTCAATTTCGGTCCTCTCAGTTTCTAATATTTCCAGTCTAAATTCAGTTATTCACATATGGAAACCAAGGCCTATCAGAAACAGTTGAAAGAACTCGGCATATTTAATCTGGAGAAGATTTAAGGAAAGACTTGATAGCTGTGCTCAATATATCAGAGTGCTGTTGTGCAGAAGATGAGTAGACTTGTTCTCTGTTGCTCCAGAGTACTAGAACCAGTGGGTGGGAATTTGGGGGGAAGCAAATCTTGGCAAAGATTAGGAGGAATTTCCTAATTGTAAGAGCTGTTTGACAGTGGGTCAAGGATAGCAGTGCCTTGGAAGGTGGTAGGTTCTGCTTTGCTGGAGACATTGAACAGAGGTTCAGTGACCACCTGCCAAGGAAAATGTGGTTGAATCTGCACTCTAGATCCTGCACTGAGAAAATGGTTCAGCTTGGTGGCATCCAATACCAATCTCAGTTCTCTTGACACTGCAGTTCACATATCTCAATTCACCTTTCCTGAGGTTCTTATGTTAGTTCACAAAGCACCTAAACAACTCTGGTCCAAAGTACCTTAACAACTGCCTGCTTTCTTATGCTCAAACAGGATCACTGAGGCTTTCTGATGGTCCACTTCTACTGGTATTCCACACACCTGAGGTTTGACAGGCATTTACCAGGGACCAAGCCTTTAGTGGACACAACTTCTGCCGATAGAGGTTTGGCAGGAGTCATACCTGGCTTTAAAGATCTTCTGAAAACTGTATTATTCAGACAAGCCTTTAGAACCTGAGATTTCTTTTCCCAACTAGCTCTTATTGATGTGTCTGACTTTATTTCCATTTTATTATAGTATCACATTTTAAAATATATTTATCGCCTGTGTGGTTTATAAATGTTTATATATATAAATTCCCGCTGCAAGGAACATATGTTTTTGACTGCAGGATCTTCCAGTATTCTATTTACTCACTACAGGCAATCCTCATTTTGTGCGGGGGTTCCATTCTGGACCCCTTGTCTGCATCACTGGAGCAAGCATAAGCCTGCTCTGCCCCACCACACCCTTCTCTGTGACTTTTTTGGGCTACTTCCAGTTTTACTGCCGAGCGTATGTGCACAATTACGTGTCATCCAGACACGCCTAAATCAGGAGATGCCTGTACTAATAAATTCCAGATTTACTAGCACTGTACTACAATGTCAGATCGAAACTGGGGCTGAATGAAAGAAGGTGGCAACCCCCTCTTTACAAAAAGGACACAAATGATGGAATTGCATTTCAGCTCTACATTTGAGGTTTATGCACATAATAGATTGCATTAATCAAAGACAGAGATCTTTATATTGCTGTCAGAAGCTGAAGAAGCTTTACCAGTGAGTCTGAGATATTGGTCAAACTTTGTTAATCTCTTGGGCTGTCTGCCTGTCAGAAGAATTATATGGATTAGCAGGCAATAGCTCATTAACAAGCTAATTATAACAAGGTCATGGAAGCAATACCGCTTTCAAAATTTATGGAGAAATGAAGTTAATAAGGGCAGCATCTTTACATCTGAATGCAGATTGGGGACAGAAAATATTGTCTTACTTTAGTTCTTAGTCAAGGAATGATGCAAACCAGCATACTTTATGTTTAACCGAATGCTTCATAGATCCATTTGGTCAGAAATGAGGAGCAGTCTTTTCCAGATATTAGAATGCTTCCCTTATTAACTTCACTTCTTGTTTTAATAACATTGCTTGTTTTAATAACATGATGCTCTTCATACTTTTCAGCTTGACAAAGAGCTTTGTGAGGCTCAGAGGTTTATATGTCATCTACCCACAAACATTAGAGTCAATTAAAAATGCCATACTATGTTCAGACAGTTTGTTTGTTTTGTTTTTAATATCCTGGCTTTCTTCCAATATGATGCTAGCATTAACACTCTCTTGGACAGTGGCAGCTATAAATAAGTTCTAAAATGAATATACCTTTGGGTGTGCTGCTTTTTCAAGTAGCAATGGCCATAAAATTGGATGGCTTTAAAAGAGGATTTGACAAATTCATAGTGGATAAGACTACCGATGGCTCCTACTAGCTATGATGACCAAGTCCTACCTCCACTATCAGAGGCAGTATACCTTTGAATACCAGTTGCTGGGAAACACAAGCAGGGAAAGTGCACTAAGAACCTGCTTGTGGGCTTCCTGTTAGAGGATACGGTTGGTATCTGTGAAAACAGGATGCTGGGCTAGATGCAACTAGATGGACTAGATTATGGTTACCAGATTGTTTTCAACGAATCCGGGGACACATTTTTTTTTTTTTTAGGCTGAATAGCAACAGGGAGTCAGTAGTGGGGATGGTGAGGCAAACGATCCTGGGCACAAGCACACATGCATATTGTATAAAGGTGCAAAGCCCTTCTTTCGCACCCTGTGAAACATAAATCTGCAGAGTGTTTTTTAAAACTGGGCAACAGCGCGCTGCCTGCCCGTGACTCCTGAACCTTCTCCGATCTCCTTCCCCCTTCCTCCTTTGTTTTGACAGATCAGGGGAGGCTCTGGAGTCATGGGCAAGCAGCAGTTGCCCAGGAGGGGCCGGCCTGATAGTGCAGTTGGCTCTGCTGGCTTCAGGAGCTGCTCCCTGCTCGCTGCCATAGCACAGGAAAAATGGCAGGCGCCACAGCAGTGGGCAGCAAGCAGCTCCTGAAGCCAACCGGAGCCAACTGCTCTACCAGGCTGGCTCCGGGCTGCTGAGGCTGCCGCTGCCACATTTCCCAGGGACAGATTTGCAAATCTGGGGGCATTCTGGTGACGGAATTTGTCCGGAGACAGATTTGCAAATCTGGGGACTGTCCCCAGGAACCGGGATGTCTGGTAAACCTAGACTATATGCAGGAGGCTCTTCTTATGCTTTAGATCTGGGGGCTATTGTCATTTGCTGAACCTGTTTCCCAGATATTCTTGTCTTCAGCACCTGTGTATGGGACAGTTCACTGACTGGCTGCTGAGCAATGGATAGGAAGGTTGGAGGAGACTAGGGATATGACAGCACAGTGGAGATGGAGTGGCCCACATAGGTCATCTTTCCATTAAAATGGCAGGTGACCTTCTTGACCAAGCCATTGGTTTGAAGATCAGGGCTAGAGATGGCAGTAGACACAGCCAGCTGCTAAAAGGATGCCAGCTGCTGATGCTGGCCCTGGGAGGAATTTTGGCATATGAAGAGAGATGTGACAAGTATGTTGCTATTGTCATCTGTGACATGTTGAGAGGGCAAGCTATCAGTGGGAAGTAATTTGGGGAGAATTTTCAGATATAGGAGCACAGGAACCCAGTAAGTTGCCTTATACAGTGTCAGATCATTGGTCCATCAAGCTCAGTATTGTCTACACTGATTGGCAGCATCTTTCCAGGATTTCAAACCAGGTTCTTTCGCAGTCCTGCCTGGATAGGCTGGGGATTGAACCTGGGAGCTTCTGTATGAAAAACAGACGCTCTACCACTGAGCCATGTTGCTTCTCTGAGGTACCGCTGGATGCTGTCACCACCAAGTGTGTAAACCAGGTGAGAAATGTACCTCCTCAGGCATTTATTTCTTATATCCTTTCTTCCACAGATGTATCATCAGAAGCAGCTCCATCGCCAGCTCTTCAAGAGCAGTGAATATAACCCATCTGATGTACAATTTAAAGGTAACTGCAGAACATATATAACTCTTACTGGGAATCTGCTATGGTTTCTGAGCAATGGATATGCGATTCATTCGGTCATCCCTGTGGAATTTAGTTTTTATTAATATTATTTTGCATCAGGAAAGAGGTCTCTGCTCAAAGCAAAGGGAGTTTGCACACACGGCATAGCTGAGCAAATGTTTCATTCCTGCTCCTTATCAGAGACATGCATTCATTGATCAGAGGGGAGAATTTAGCCCAAATGTTAACACAAACAAATCTAATGATGCAAATCAAATAGACAAATAGGCTGAGGGTGAATTTCAAAGCTCTTTCCAATTTAGAAACACAGCTCTGGAGCACTGTGCCAAGCACAAATTGCAATGAATTACGAGCAAGCTCCAAAAAAGCGACTGAGAAAATTGTATGATTAAAAGGCAGTCATTTTGAGCAACAATTGCCTTGCTACAACACACAGGACTTCTAAATTATACACATCAAAGGGGGCAATTCACTGCTGGACAATAGCAGGGAAGTTAGACCAGAATTCTTTCAATTTGTCTTGTTACCCTATTGAACTTCAGGCCCTTTTTTGTGCAAACTGATCCAGCTTTCAAAGTCAATTCCATGGGTAATTAGGCCTTCTTCGCACCTGCTCGGAGCAGCATGAGGGAACCACTTCCATGCAGTGTGATTTCATGCTCCAGGGGTGTGCGCATGAGAACACTATGACCATGTGGGTGGTGCCAATTGCATGGATCTTTCTAATCGGATCAGTGCTCTTTGCCTCAGTGGGATGCAGAATGCATGAGAAAGACCTGCACAGTATGTCCATGTGATAGTATTATATGCACAAATTCCTGCGCAAAAGTAGCTCCCCTGCTCCTCGAAACATGCCCAAAGAATGCCTCAGTCTTGAAATATTCTGATATTGCATTCCTTTATGATTGAACATGCAAGTATAGGCAAACGTGGGCTAGGGAATCCTGAAGGTTACTTTGTGTCCCTGCCACCACCACCACCCCTTTGCAGGCTACTTGTAAGAGCATAGTGTAGTGCAGCAAGCTGGAAATGCAACAGCAGGGATCATTCCATTTGCAACATAAGGGTTAATTCTGTTCGTGTTAAAGTCAACTAGCCAAGAGGCAGAGTGGCATGAGTTTCAATGTTACACTATGTGCTCTGATTGGCTGTGTAGTTCCTCCCAGGCTCTGGAACTCCCTCTCTAGAACAGCTAGACTGGCTCCCTCCTTCCTGTCCTTCTGGCAGCAGCTGAAGACTTTCATGTCCCAACAGGCTTTTGGGAACTAACTGCTTTTAATGAAAGGGCTGCTGCTGTGCTGTCTTTATTGCAATGATGGGTATGAATTAAACAGATTTTATAGATGCATATAGCATTATTTCTATTAATGTGTAGCTGCTTTTTTAATGCTGGATTTTTCTATATTTTCAGTGGTTCTCGTTTTTATCTAGAAGCTGCCTGGAGTTCCATCAGGGAAAAAGTCAGGTATAAATAAATATACAGTCATACCTCAGGTTGAAGTAGCTTCGGGTTGAGCGTTTTCAGGTTACATTCTGTGGCGACCCACAAGTAACGGAACTTGCTACTTCCGGGTTTCACCGCTTGCGCATGCACAGACGCTCAAAATGACATCATGCGCATGCGCGGAAGTGGCGAATCGCAACCCGCACACATGCAAATGCGGGTTATGTTCGCTTCAGGATGTGAAGGGGACTCCGGAACCAGAGGGCTTCGCATCCAGAGGTTCCACTGTATATCAATAATAATGCTAAAGCCACTTTCACCCTGCAGAGGAGGTGGGATTGCGGGCGTCATGGCCCCACCATGCGTGTGGTGGCTGGAGCCCAGCCCCCACGTGATTGGGAGAATCCCTGCTGTGTCACCCCCTGGCCAGCCAATCGGCTGGCTTTGGGGGGCGTGGCCCACCCAATTTAAATGCAAGCATGGCCGGGGATCTCCCTCTTTTCCCGCATACCAGCTGTCCCTGTTTCCCACCCTCTCGCCCTTTAAGCTTTTCGTCCCTTGACTTGGTTCTCACCTACCTCGTAGCAAATCGTCACAACTTTCTTAGTATTGGTGGTTAGGCATTGGTATTGGTATTGTTTTGTAGATGGAAGAGGGGAGGAAGCGCCATCACCTGCCCCGCATATTGAAGGGTACTCCGATAAAGGATTCAGGGGGCGTGGCCCTGTTCGAAGCCTATGGGGGTGAGGGCCTAACACCCCCCCACGTGGTGACCCCAGGGGAGTTCCTAGTTGATGTGCATCAGCAGAACTGATGGTTAACCCTTCCCGGACTTCAAGCGGACAGGCTGAAGCCGGATAGTCTGTTAGGACCAATGCCAAAGCCAATACCACTCATCACCTGTAACCAATAAAGTTGTGGCCATATTTAGCCCATTAACCTTAAATAATTGTGTCATGTGTCTTTATTTCCCCTGGAGGGGGCGGGAACTCACCACGCAACGACAATAATGACAACATCTCCCATAAGGTTCACCTATGAAAGACAAAACCTCTCTTTCTTGTCAAATTATATACTGCCCCCCATCGGAACCTGTTTGGCCACTGTAAGAACAGGAAGCTGAATTAGATGGGTCACTGGCCTGATCCAGCCAGCACATCTTATGCTCTTAGGTGATGACGACAGCAGGTAGATCAGCAGTGAAGCATATTCTCTGCATGCAGAAGCTTCTGAATTCAATCCTTGGTACGCTGGCTCAGATCATACCTGCATGTGCATTGTTTCACCAGGGTAGTGAATGCCCTGGTTACCTCCCGCTTGGACTACTGCAATGCGCTCTACGTGGGGCTACCTTTGAAGGTGACACGGAAACTACAACTAATCCAGAATGCGGCAGCTAGACTGGTGACTGGGGGCAGCCACCGGGACCACATAACACCAGTTCTAAAGGATCTCTACACTAGCTCCCAGTATGTTTCCAAGCACAATTCAGTGTTGGTGCTGAACTTTAAAGCCCTGAACAGCTTTGGCCCTGTATACCTGAAGGAGCGTCTCCACCCCCATTGCCTAGCCTGGACACTAAGGTTCAGCTCTGAGGATCTTTTGCTGGTTCCCTCACTGTGAGAAGCAAAGCTACAGGGAACCAGTGAGAGGGCCTTTTCGGTAGTCGTGCTGGCCCCACAAAATGCCCCCCAAGCAGATGTCAAACAGATAAACAGCTATGTGATTTTTAAAAAGAATCTGAAGGCAGCCCTGTTCAGGGAAAATTTTAGTAGTAGATGTTGTATTGTGTTTTTACTAGTTTTTGTTGGGAGCTGCCCTGAATGGTGGAGGTAACCCAGTCAGATGGGCAGCATATAAATAAATCATCATCATCTCTGGGTAGGGCTGTCTGAAACCTTAGAGACCCATGGCAACACCAGAGAATTTGAATACTATGTGAGATGGGCTAGTGGTCTGCCTCAGCATAAGGCAGGTTCCTCATGTTCCAATACATTTCCAGGAAAGGGCAAACAATAATAAAACGTTGAGGTGTTCAAGAGACTTTAATCTTTCTCTGGCTCTCGATGCACCTCAGCAGCCCTGGAGTTGACAAATGCAATAACCTTCGCACACAAGAATTCTGTTCCTTTATTCTTTCTCTCATCTGTTCTGCTTCTGGTGCTATCTGGCAACGGCACCGCAGCCTTGGCGCACACTAGTGGCGGCTTCTCGGCCCCATGCACTGCTCCATCTGTTTGCGTGTGTGAGCGGGAAAGGTGCCATTGTTGGAGTCCTTGTGCCATGAATTATACATGCTGCTGGCAGCTCTCGGCAACACTCTGGGTCAAGAAAGCCACAGGCCAGTTGTGATGCGGGACCAGAAATTGGCGGATAACCTTGCAACTCCATTCAAAGAAACAGGAAGATCAAACTCTCCTGCGATCTCAGTCAGAACAGTGGCATTCATGTGTTTCAGGAGCTGCCTTATGGAAACTAGAAGCACTGAAGGAAAATGCTCCTTTATTGCCACCAGGAACTTTAAACAGGAGGTAACGGTTATTAAGAAAACTGATATGTGTGCATAGCAGGGTTGAAGAAATACCTAAATAAATCACTCCTTCTATTAGCAAACTCAGCTGGTGAATGCCAATAGGATTGTTGCCACAGTGTGGCAAGTAAAAAACAAGAGAGTGTATTGTTATGCTTGAGGGAAACCCAAAGTTTGCAAAGGTACAAGAATATTGATTGATTGATTGATTGATTGATTGATTGCATTGGGCAACCTTCCCTGTCCTCAAACAGCTCAGTGAGGACTGAGTATGTTCAGTAGCCAATGGTTTGCTGGCGGGGAAGGGGAGGCAGGAAGGGGAGAATGGAGTGTTCTGGAAATGGGGATGGGTGGCAGGCTAAAACCCTGTGAGAAGTACACCTAACAGATGTGGTTTCTTAGGGAACTCCTGTCTCCAGGAGGTTCTTAAATCTTTCTGGGCTCCTCTCATTATCAGAAAGGGTCAGGTTAGAATGAATGACATTCAGCCTTTTGTATTGACTTGGTTCTTAAGTAAATCTATAATGCCCTTTTGTGAGGGGGGCAAAGAGAAATATTGGGGATCAGTACATTCTAAAAATCAAATAACCTGTGCCCCTTTCAAGCCTCTGCTGTTTTTTTCTGGACGTCTCTCTTCCTTGCTTGACATCTGACAACACTTTCAAGGGGAGCATAGGTGCCACTCTAGCTGTGGGATGCTGCCAGACAGCTATAAAGATCAGTTGTTCTTTGATGTGTTATCTTGTCCTTCAGGGTCAGCCTGTAATCTCCAGCTTAGGAATTTAGCGGGCTGCAAAACATCTCAGGTAAAAATGACAATTTTCCAAGGGGTTTATAACGTGTCTCAGATTTATAACACATTGAAAGCTGATGCTCATTAAATTCAAGCTTGGATCAAAAAGTCGCTTCAAACATTCACATAGACATTTGCTTCTTCCTGGAGCACTGAGCATTGTCTGTGGTCAAGTCAGCTTCTTTGATGAGCTACTGGAGAGAAGTAGCTAAGAGGCTGAGCTGTGAACCAATCAATTCCTTTCTCAGATCTTGCCACTGCCGGAGATGGTATTATGTGGGTGCCCTTTTCTTTGGGAAAGGTCATAGCTTTGCATGCAGAAGGTCTCAGGTTCAATCCCTAACATCCCCACTTTAAAGGAGATATTAGTCAGTAGAGCTGAAAAAGACTTCCACCAGGGAGTTTGGAGATCAGCTCCTAGTGAGAGAGCAAACAATACTAGGCCACCAATAAGAGGAGATTCCAAGCAGACGAAAGCAAGTATTTCTTCACACAAAACATAGATAAATTCATTACTACACAATGTGGTGACAGTCTTCAACACAGATGGCTTTGATAAGGGATTACACATATTCATGGAGGTATTGATAGCTACTGGTCATGGTAGCTATAACCTCCAGGAACAGAGGCAGCATGCCTCTCTGAATACCAGTTGCTTGGGGTCATAAGCAGGAGAGTACTCAGCTCCCTGGTGAGACAACATTAGCTGTCCATGGTCCTGACTCCTTCCTTGATTGTAAATTGACCCGTCTTTGCCTGACTTGACCTAACCAGAAAACACTATTTGACACAAAGTGAATTGGGATTTGCTACACTGATTTCCATTTGAAAACCCAGTTCAGTATAACACATCTATATACAGAGATGGCTGTGATCCTGCTCATTTTCACTGCAAAAGTCGGAGAGCACAGATTTTTTTTCTCCTGAAACTATTTGTGTGATGCAGTTTGAAAGATATCCTAATAACACCAGCATACGATGGAGATGAATACAAAAATGTTAGATGCAGCAGAATAAATAATAAAACTGCTTTTTATAATTTACCCCAGTAAAAGTAGCTGAAATATACTTATTTTTTTTTCTAAAACCACACAGGGGGCCTTTTGGGGGAGGGGGAGGGGAAAGCACAGAAAAACCATGCTGACTAAACCAGGAGGTCATTTGATTTGCTCAGTTATTACCAAACCAAGGATTTTTAAAGCTAGCATTACAAATAGAAGAAATGTGTTTTGGTCTCTGCTTGTTAAGTGTCTGTAGCATTTCTGTTGTGGCTTACCTATAGCAGGAGTGGGTCATCCACTCATTTCTCTTTTCCAGCAAGAAGAGAGAAGAGAGCTGCTACAACAGGGTGTCAAATTATTATCTGCATGCATATTTAAATTTACAACCCGGTACTGTGGTCCCTATTTAAATGGGCGGCCCAATTTGTTGTATGTGCAGGTGTCAGGGGTTCAGGAGAAGAGTCACTGGAGAGGCAGGAAACGGAGAGCGAGGGGGAGGAGTCAGAAGGAAATGTCAGCGACGACAGTAGTCCGAGGTCTCTGAGTCTCTCCAGTGACTCGGAGGATTCACAGAAAGGGGCCCCCATGGTCAGGGCAAGGGGGACACCTCGGGAAGAAGGGGCCAGAGAGGACTCAGAGAGTAACAGCTGGAAATCCGGACCAGCTTCCCCCCCAGAGTGCAGTAGGGGGGAGGAGTCCAAGGCATCGGGATCAGGGAGCGCGCAGGCAGAGGGAGAGCGTGAGGCAGGAGTGGCCACACCCTCGTCAGGGAGCGAGGAAACGGTCATCAGGAAAGTTAAACGCGCGCGCGCGCCAAGTTCAAATGTACAGGAGGGCGGCAAGGTGGGCAGCCCGGGTAAGGAGCCAGGTCCTAAAGCACGCCGAAGAGAGGGGGAGGAGTCAGAGGGGTCCAGCTCTGCGTCAGAAGAGTCCAGGAGGGAAGAGACCCCGGGGGGTAGTAAGACCCAGAGGAAGAGAGAGAGAAGGAGGAGGTGGAGTAAGATTAGAGTTTTAAGCTGGTGCACAGGGGGCGGAGATCCAGATAGAGCTTCGCCGGTCTAAAGCTCAGACGTAGAGCTGGGACGCTGAGACTTGTAAATGGAGACTATTCTTCAATAAAGACTTTGATACTGTACTACCGGCTAGCGTTGGTCCTTGGTGAGCTGGGACCCGGAGCCAGCTCTGACAGTAAGCTCTATCTCAATTTTTAAAGTTTTGGCACCAAGAACCTCGCCACGTGAGTTGACGCAGCGAGGGCAGAGGAGGGGTGCTCCCAGAGCTCACAAAACTCAGGCAAGATGACGACGGAAGAGCAGATATCAGCCCTGCAAGAAGCTGTGACACGACTCAGCACGGAGGTAATTGCATCCAGAAAAAGAGAGGAGGAAATGAGTAGCGCCTACCGGGATCTCCAAGTAAGATTGGACGTGATTTCCAAACAGGGGCCACCTGGATCCAAAGCAGAGGGCATTGGATTGGGAAAGAGGGGAGGCAGCCTTGTATCCCATTTTGACGGGAGTTTACAGCAGTACCCCAACTTTAGAGCAGACCTGTTGTTTGCGCTGGATCTGCTTGACAAAGACTTTAGAGATGAAAGAGAGAAAGTGGGGTTTATCCTATCCCATTTGCATGGTGAAGCCAAAACGTGGCTGAGAAATTTATGGAGGGACAATGATCCGGCGCTCCAAGACGCGAAGGCTTTCATTAAAGCTATGGACTCGTGTTTTTTATCAAAGATAGACGTTGATATTGCCAGGAGAGACATACATGGACTTAAGCAAGGCAAAGCCAGCGTGCGTCAGTACCATACGCGTTTCTTCGGACTGGTTCATGCACTGGGATGGGACAAAGCGTCTGCGCCAGTGAGAGATCTCTTTTGGGAGGGCTTGAATACAGAAGTAAAAGCCGAGATTGGAAGGGGGGAGAGGCCAAGGAGCACCCAGGAAGTGGTCCAGAGGGCTCTGGAGATCGGGGTGCATCTGGAGGAACGTCCTTGCAACAGAGAAGAAGGACGTTGGGGAAGGGCACCAGCCAGAGCACCTCCCTTCTATCCCAAAGAAGCAGCGCGTGCGCAGTCCACGCCCTCGCAGGGAGGGGGAGAGGAACCGATGGAGCTCGGAGGTGCCAGGGCTCAGTCAGCTACCAGAGCCCTGACGCCGGGAGCAGTCAAGACGAAGCCTCCTAGAGGGAACAGGAAGTGCTACATCTGCGACAGTGCTCAACACATGGCGAAAGAGTGTCCCCAGAGGCTCCACAAGCACACTGCAGCATCGGCAACAGTGACAGAAGCAACGCAGCAGGGAAACGACAGAGTCTGGCTGGAGGAAGAGGTACTGGGGTCCAGCCAGACAAATCAATGAAACAATCCCCAGAGATTTTGCAGCCCACAGACCCCCTCCCACCCAAACCAGTGGTGCAGCTTACAGCGTCTCTCCAACTGCCCAACGGAAGCACTCTGGAAGTGCCGATCACCATTGACTCCGGCAGCAACGCCGACTTTATAGGACTGGATTTTATTCAGCAGCACAATATACCACTGCTGCCAGCCACACTGCCCCTGAAGGTTGTCACAGTGGATGGCAGGGACTTGCTAGGGGGGCAGGTGGTGCAACAAACGCAACCAATGGTGATGCGGATTGGAAATCACCAAGAGGTCATCAGCTTCAACGTCACCAAACTGTCAGGCACGCCGGTAGTCTTGGGCATGAGTTGGCTGCACAGGCACAGTCCAGCATTGGCGTGGTACCAACGCCAATTGACCTTCGGTTCCTCCTATTGCGCGGAACATTGCATTCTTCGTAGCCAAGAAGAAGGAGGGGAAGACACGCAGCTACAATTGAGCACGCTGCAAGCAGTGCCACGCAAGTACGCAGCGTTTTTGGAGGTTTTCTGCGAGAAGGAAGCGGACAAGCTGCCTCCCCACAGGCCCTATGACTGCCAGATTGACCTCCTGCCAGGGGCGACGCTGC